>NW_027513281.1:637475-1274950 GCF_048772815.1 Callospermophilus lateralis
TACCATTGTATATTGATTTATCTGAGATATCTGTGCAGAAAGTATTTCAAAGCTAAGTATCCCAGTAAAGGACCCAATTACCTTCTGGGCTTCAAATCTTACATAGATTTTTGTATTCATACTTATATTACACTTATATTCTTATGAATAATGCAGGTTTCCAACACCATAATTCATCACGCAGAATGATTTCTAACCCAAATGGAACATGATATTAACCCTAACCATACACTGTTCCCTCAATCTAACTTTACAAAAGAACAGGGACAGAGTTGGTCTTACAATACAGGAATGTAGGGGATCCTCCACCTGCTGAGAACCTCAAAGGTCAATAAAGAAATGATCCCTGGAGAAGATGTAGGCAGCTATGAAGGACCTGAGAGAGCAAAAGTCATATTTCATTGCAAACAACCTGGTCAGATGAAGGGATGTGTCTGAATCAACATTTCTCTCCTTAATGTATAGAAGATGGACCAAACCAGGCTTTAACTCTGGTGCGATTCCCCTTACAGACTGAGTGCTGGAACTGACATCAGAGAAGTATTGCCATTAATTGTGTTAGGTTTTTAGGAGGCAACTCATGAGAGTCGCCCTTGGAAAGGAAACTGAGATCAAGGAACAGGGTGGCTTTCCACAGAGCACTGAGAATCTCAGCCAGGATATCACATGATTTTATATTGAAAGACATGACAGCCATAGTTGACAGTCAAAAACACACCTGGACCTCACATTGTAGACTGCAATAGGCCTGGCTTCATGTGACCTATTGGCCACTTTTTGGGAAGCCTTGGCTGTGAGAGTTATCCAGAGTTTTCATTGAAATGAGCTTCCCCACCATTTAATGGTTCCTGAATGAATTGTAACCCACAGTGCCTTCAACGTCTTTCTTGAAAAACGGCTAGATAAATTCCATGAAATTTTTGAAATTCCCAAGACCAGGTTGCACTGGAGAACCTTTGGATGCCCTGTTGCTGATCATGAGTGTAGCAGACAGTGCCTTGATTTACTGGGTTTCATGAAAATGGTGTAGAACAGATTTGCTAGTAAGTTGGAGCCTGCTGAGTAGGGGGACTAGAGCAGTGGAGTGCACGTGTGTGATAATACATCTGTGGTGGGGCCATGTGGATCTGCCATTGGCTCCCAAATGGCTTGTGACTGACATGTTGTAGCCAACAGATACTTATTTGTAAATGCATCTTGATTTCAGGGCATTGTTCAGAATTATGTTGCTATGTACAAGGGGGCAAGCTCTGTGGGATATTAGCCTGGTTGATGCATTCTCCTGCAGACCCTGACTCACCACACGTGACAGAACTCCCTCCAGCACTGTGTCCCAATTGAACTCCTTGTATTTTTTGAAGCAAATATAAAATTCTCAGTGCAGCAGCAAGAAAAAACACGAAAAGTGGAGAATGAAAAAATGGCTTCACTGTCCAAACAGGAAGACACTTCGACCACAGTGGCCACATTTTACCTACAAAGAGCGAATTCAGCACTGCTGCCTCATGTTCATTGGAAAAGAAGAAAACATGTCCTCCAGGTCACATAGATGCAGACGCAACTTTGATGGTCTCATGAGAAAAGAATCTAAAGCTCCTAAAAACCATATATATTTCAAGTGCCCAACCTCAGAGGCAGTTCCTCAAAAAGTCTTTAGGCCAAAAGAGCTGTATGTTTGTGGAGTGTTTACCCTGTCCCTTATTTTTGGAAACTATTCTACCACATCCAATGTTGTGAAACCCTGAGCATTTTCCATTCCAGATATATATTAACAGATTTTTTTACTCTTCTCCTCTAATTGTGTGTTATTTGGGTCAAAAGTAATGTCAAGGCATTATTCTGGATGAGAGTAGGAAGATTTTTGTGTAGCACATATTTGCATACACATTGGATTCATTTTCCTATTTTCCATTTGAAATACTGAATCCCTGACACTAATCCATACCCTAGTAGACTCTGAGTACTAATCCTAATATGATAAGGAAAACAACAAAACAGAATAGAAATTCAACAGTTCAGAAGAGGCATGGTGTATAGTTGGACTTGCCTTTTGCAGGATAAAGGGCAGCTGTTAAAAATCTAGTTAATTTTTAATTGAAATAGTGTTTTAAAGTTAAAAATATGTGAATTGTTGTCTCCCTTTCTCTGTAGCCTCTTCAGCACATGTATTTTTATATGCTCATATAGAATCCTACCTGGTATAACACGTACATTTTTGTGAGGTGGCTGACTTGGCAGATACAAATTGTGAGAAGAGATCACTCCACTAAAACACTGTTGAAAGAGAAAATTCACCCTATGTGTGATCTTCCTAGTAGAACAACATTATACATAAATCCATGTTCAGTAAAATAAATATCTTTTTATCTGTGGATGATATGTATTTCATGATGAATTTCGATTGGAATATATATTGCTACTTGTTAATGTCTCTGTGTTATTTTTGTATATATATATATATATATATATATATATATATATATATATATATATATATATATATATACACATATATATACTCTCCAAACTATTCAAAATATGAAATATATTATCTACATATACATTTTATCACAGAAATATTTGGACAAAAATGCAAAGGACATAATATGATTTTATCAAAGCCTAAATAGAAAGTGAACATGGATTATTAAAAACATCCATGTCCAGGTTGCCTAATGCTCTCAAATGTCAATCGTATTGGTGACTACATATTTGTTGCTTCCTAAGATTATATATTCAAACTCAACCTGTTGAAAATGTCTAGTCCTATGACTCACTTTATACTTTGCCTGATTTCCTAATCTCTCTAATGATATCTTCTTTCCTACATATTTTTCCGAGTTCATCATTGTTACTGACACTTCACATGTGCTGACATTGACATTCACTCTCTAAACAAAACCCTACTGTTAAAGAGCTTTTATTCCAAATCCTATACACACTCTTCTTCCTAAAACTTCCGACTATCTTCCTATTCCTACCTACTATCGCTTTTTGACTAGATGTTCTCTTCAACATTCAATCATCCAAGGTACAAGGTCCTATGCCATTGTATATCGATTTATCTGAGATATCTGTGCAGAATGTAATTCAAAGTAAAGTATCCCAATCAAGGGCCCAATGCCCATATGGGCTTCAAATCTTACTTAGATTTCTGTTTTCATACATATATTTCACCTCTATATTCTTATAAATATCGCAGGTTACCAATATCATAATTCATCCAGCAGAATGATTCTTAACAAAAATCAAAAATGTTATTAACCCTAACCATACACAGTTCCCTCAATCTAACTTTAGAGATGAGCAGGGACAGAGTTGGTCTTAAAATACAGGAATGTAGGTGATCTTTCTTCTGCTGAGAACCACAAAGTTCCATGAAGAAATGATCCCTGAAGAAGATGTAGGCACCTTTGAAGGACCTGGTTGAGCATAAGTCATCTTCCATGGCAAAAACCTGGTCAGGATAAAGGGTAGTGTCTGAATCAGCCTCTCTTTTCTTAATGTAGAGAAGATGGACCAAACCAGGCCTGTGTGGACAGCTGTTCCCAGGTGCCTATGGTTGATATAGCATTCTAACTTGTGAAAGTGTCACAGGAAGTAGGGGCAGCCTCCATTTCATGGGACCATTGGAAGCAACTATTTGGACAAAGTGGTTGCCAAGGTAGTGGCCTCATTCAGTTTCTGAAGGAAGTGACCTCACCCTACTTCCTTGGTGATGGAACTCTCTTAACATAGGATCCAGGAAGCCAGGCTCCCAGAGCCAGTCCCAGTCCCAGTCCCAGTGGTCTCACTTGTTTGGATTTACCAAGGACAGATTAACTCTTTCTTGGTACCTACTGATGTGAGGATTGCCAAATGTGAGTAAAGCTCTGAAGAGGGGCCTTTCCTGAGAAAGCAGGCAGTGGCTCACCGCTGCCTCCTGAAAACTTCACAGAGTTGGACAAGAAGAAATGTTCTGAGACAGAACTGGTCATTTCGGGGGAACACAGTGTGGACCACCAGTCAGAGGACACTCTAGATTGTCATTGATCTAGTAGCGGGAAGGAGGTGCCTTTGAGGGTGTGGGTGTTGGCTTGTGGTTTTGTCTCACGTTCTGAGAATAGGTAGGAATGGCGGTTTGTTAGGTTTGGTGTGAATAACTTCTAGTATGTCTTTTGACAAGGCGAGTGTTTCTAAGTCTGTGTATCCCACTGTGTCCATGGTTGTAGATATTAGAAAAGAGAATGCATCAATGGATGTGTCCTGTCTAGTAGAAAGCTTCTCAGCATTCATCCTGCCTAATTTATGAATGGACTGGGGCTTGCCTTATCGATGGGCAACACCTGCTATCTTCTGAAGATCCTGTTTTCTTCCTTAATTCTGGTCAATCTCCACAATTGGCTCATGGATTTGTGTCCATGATATGTACCAAATCCAAACACTTGACATGGCCATGTACTGGATAGCTGAAGGGAATAGCGAGCATCTCAGAAAACTCAGATATCAGTATGCCAGGAAAGTCTCACTGGAGGAACCCTGGTTTGGGCCTTTTGTTTACCTATGTTTCTGTTGCCCTGAATGTCAGGAAGGTCTTTGCCTCAGGCCACCCCTTTGTGAAGCCTGAAGAAAACAGTTTTCAAATGGAAATAAGTGGGCATCACCTGTGGCTCTTTGCTTAATTGCTTTGGAAAGGGATGTGTCTAAATATGCCTCTTGGCCCTATGTGAGGTGTGTCTTACATTCTCAGCACCTGATGGATCTAAAGAAAGATCCCATGTGTGTATCAAAAACCAAAATAGCAAAAAGATCAGTTATTGTGGATGAAGTCTCTTGCATTCCGCTCTTAGGTTCCTGACCTCCATCAAGTGAGCATATGGATCTTTTGGGTCAAATAAGTTTTTCGAAGCCCTGCAGAGGCTAGGCCATGGTTCTTGCTTTTTCTCATGACTCCAATTCACACAAAGAATCTGTACAGCAAAGTCAGTAAGCTTCAAATTGGAGAATCAGAGTAGTATTAATGGAGGCCTATTTGATAACTCCTGGTTCACAGGAAGGGTATCCAGGCCACCCTGACATTAGGCAAATGAAGGTCAAGGGAGATTATTTTGGACAATGTTTTGGGCTGCGCCTCTCATGGAAACCTCCAGCCAGAAGTTATGATGAGTTTCTATATGGAAGAAGATGAGGGCCATGTGGGAGTGTTTTGGTTTCAAAGGTGGTCATTTGTGTCGCAGTTGGAAGAGATGAGTGGGTCCAATTGGGCTTAAAATGTGTTTTGTGTCAAAAGACACATGGACCTTAAATTGTAGACCTAAATGGGCCTGGCTTCATGTGACATTTTGGCCACTCTTTGGGAAGCCTTGCCTGTGAGAGTTCTCCAGAGTGTTCATTAAAATGAACTTCGTCACCATTGAATGGTTCCTGAATAAATTGAAACCCACAGTGCCTTCAACTTCATCCTTGAAAAATGGCTAGATAAATACCATGATATTGTTGAAATTTCCATGACCAGGTGGCACTGGAGAACCATTGGATGACCTGTTGATGATCATGAGTGTACCAGACAGAGCCTTGATTGACTGGGTTTCATGAAAATGGTGTAGAACAGAGATGCCAGTAAGTTGGAGCTGAATGAATAGTGGGCCTAGAGCAATGATGTGCAGGTTTGTGATAAAACATCTGTGGTGGGGCAATGTGGATCTGCCATTGGGTTCAAATGGCTTGTGACTGACATGGTGAAGCCAGCAGACCATTCTATGTAAAGGCATCTTTTTGTATGGAGAGTTTTCATGGCAATGTTCAGAATCAGTTTGCTATGGTCAAAGGGGAAAGCTATGTGGGAAATAAGCCTTGATGGTGCATTCTCCTGCAGACCCTGAATCACCACACGTGACAGAACTCCCTCCAGCACTGTGTCCCTGTTTATCTCCTTGTAATTCGTGAAGCAAATACCAAACTCCTAGTGCAGCAGCAAGAAAAACCAGGAATACTGGAGGATGACCAAATGGCTTCACAGTCCACATGGGGAGACACTTAGCCCCAGTTTACCTACAATGAGAGAATTCAGCACTGCTGCCTTATGTTCATTGAAAAATAAGAAACCATATCCTCCAGGTCACATAGATGCATACCCAGCTTTGATGGTCTCACTACAAAGAAGCTAAAGCTCCTGACAAGAACATATATTTCAAGTGCCGAAACTCAGAGGCAGTTTCTGAAGAACAATTTAGGCCAGCAGAGCTCCATGTTTGTGGAGTGTTTACCCTTTCCTTACTTTTGGAAACTCCTCTACCAAATCCAAGGTTGTGAACTCCTGAGCATTTCCATTCCATATATGTATTCACAGATTTTCTAACTCTTCTCCTCTAATTGGGTCTTACTTAGGACGAGGTAATGTCAAGGCAATGTCCTGGATGAAAGTCGGAAGATTTTTGCGTAGCACATATTTACATACACATTGGATATATTTTCCAATCAAAATACTGAATTACTGAAACAAACCCCTACCCTACTAGACTCTGACTACTAATCCTAATAAGATGGATAAAAATAACCCAAACAGAATAGAAATACAAGCAGTTCAGAGGAGGCATGGTGTACAGTTGGACTTGCCTTTTGCATTATATAGAGTAGGAGTTATAAATCTAGTCAAATTTTTGTTGAAATGGTTCTCCATGTGTTTTTAAAGTTAACAAATATGTGAATTTCTGTCTCCCTTTCTCTGTACCTATTCAGCACATCTATTTTTATATGCTCATATAGAATACTAGCTGGTACCACACGTACATTCTTGTGGGGTGGCTGACCTGGCAGATACAAATTGTAAGAGATCACTCCTCCTAAACGCTGTTGGAACTGAAAATTAAACCTATGAGTGAGCTTCCTAGTTGAACAACAGTATACATAAATCCATGTTCAGTAAAATATATATTGATGGATCTGTGGATGGTATATATTTCATGGTGAATTTAGATTGGCATATATATTGCTATTTTAATGTCTGTGTGTGTGTGTGTGTGTGTGTGTGTATATAAATATATATATATATATATATATATATATATATATATATATATATATATATATATATATATTCTCTCCCCATATTTTTCACAATATGAAATATCTGTCTTATTATACACTCCCTAAATTCATTCATATTCATGAATGTAGATTAATAATGCACTTTTCAAAAGATTATTCTCAGAAATATTCATCCAAATGAAATACATATTTGTTTCCTAGTACTGACAACTAACTTCAGTGAATGATGCATACAAATCCTAATATTTCTACAGTAACTGACCCAGTGTAACTGAAACACAAGTAAATGTCTATGGGACCTGATGTGTATTTTGGCGTTCATTTTTTTCAATACTAGTATATTACTATTTCTTCAGTTTATGCACATCATAGGATATATATTTCATCCATATGTTAGCAAATTTATACGCATTTATTTCACTTTCAATCACAACCTGCTTCAGAACACATGTATTTTTTCATGTTTCTTGACTTGTCTTTTCATGAGACTATTTTCCAAACACATTATATTTGATTTTCATAATCACATTTGAAGCAAAACTCACACACAGTTCATGATAAACCATAACCCAAAGATTACCATTAGATATAAAACTGGTTGGAATTAATGATTGTATATCAATATAATATTTCTTCTATATTTTCAGATATCAATTCAATTCATTGTTTAAAGTGGAAACAGGTATATTATCTATTCACAGTATGGGCTATTCATGCATTATCTCTGTATTCATAGACACAGGGTACACCTCTTTGTACCCCCAATCCTAATTAATATGTCTTCAAATATTGCTCCCAGAAATGGTAAAAGAAATACTCATGTTATCTGATCTACGTATACATTTTGTCACAGTAATATTCTGGACACAAAATGCAAAGTTCACACTGATGATTGCACAAAAGCATAAATGGAAAGTTAACAAGGATTACTAAAAACATCCATGTCCAGGTTGCCTAATTCTCTCAAATGTCAATCCTATTAGTGACTACATATTTGTTTCTTCCTAAGATTATATATTCGAACTTAACCCTGTTGAAAATGTCTAATCCTATCACTCACTTTATACTTTGCCTGATTTCGTGATTTCTCTATTGATATTTGCTTTCCTAAATATTTTTCCCAGTTCATCATTGTGACTGACTATTCAAATGTGCTGATATTTTCATTCCTCTCTGACCAAAACCCTATTTCTAAAGAACATTTGGTCAAAATCCTATACTCACTCTTCTCCAGAAACCTACTGACTGTCTTCCAGATCCTACCGACTATCCCTGTTTGAGTGGATGTTCTCTTCTACATTCAGCATCCAACGTACAAAGTTCTATGTCATTGTATATCAATTTATCTGAGACATTTGTAGAGAACGTAATTCAAACCTAAGTATCCCAAACAAGGCCCCAAGGCCCTTATGGGCTTAAAATCTTACCTAGATTTCTGATTTTATAGTTATTTGTCACCTCTATATTCTTACAGATATTGCATTTTCCCAATACCATTATTCATCCAGCAGAATGATTTCTAACCCAAATCAAAAGTGTTTTTAACCATAACCATATACTGTTCCCTCAATCTAACCTTACAAAAGAGCAGGGACAGAGTTGTTCTTACAATACAGGAATGTAGGGGATCTTCCACCTGCTGAGAACTTCAATGGTCCATGCAGAAATGATCCCTGGAGAAGATGTAGGGAGCTGTGAAGGATCTGAGAGAGCAAAAGTCATCTTCCATGGCAAACATCCTCATCAGGATGAAGAGTTTTGTATGAATAAGCCTCTCTCTTCTTAATGCAGAGAAGATGGACCAAACCAGGCCTGTGTGGAGAGCTGTTCCCGGGTGCCTATGGTTGGTATACCATTCTAACTTGTGAAAGTGTCAGAGGAAGTAGGGGCAGACTCCAACTCATTGGACCATTAGAAGCAACTCTTAGGAAAATATGGTTGCTAAGGCAGTGACCTCATTCAGTTCCTGAAGGAAGTGACCTCACCACACTTTCTTGGTGATGGAACTCTCTGAACTTGGGATCCAGAAAGCCAGGCAACACGACCCAGTCCCAGTCCCAGCCCCAGTGGTCTCAGTTGTTTAGACTTAGCAAGGAGAGAGTCAGCCTTACTTGGTACCTAAGGATGTGAGGATGGCAAAATGCCAGGAAAGCTCTGAAGGGCGGCCATTCCTGAGAAAGCAGGTAGTGGCTCACCAATGGTTCCTGACCACTTTATAGAGGTGGCCAAGGAGACCAGATGTGAGACAGGACAGGCAATTTCGAGGGAACAGAGTATGGCCCACAAGTCAGAGGTCACTCCGGATAGTCACGGACATTCTTGGGGGAAGGAGGTGCCTTTGTGGGTGTGGGTGTGGGTTTGTGGTTTTGTCTCATGCTCTGAGAATAGGTAGGAAAGGCAGTTTTTTGTTTGGAATGAAATGTTTCTAGTAAGTCGTTTGACAAGGCGAGTGTTTCTATGTCTGTGTATCTCACTGTGTCCGTGGTTGAACACATTAGAAAAGAGAATGCATCAATGGATGTGTCCTGTCTTGTAGAAAGCTTCCCAGCATTCATCCTGCCCAATTTATAAATGGACTTATCGATGGGCAACACCTGCTATCTTCATAAGTTCCTGTTTTTTTGCAGAATTCTGGCCACTCTCCAGAATAGGCTCATGGTTTTGTGTCCAAGATATGTACCGCCTCCGAGCTCTGTGACATGGCAATGTACTGGATAGCTGAAGGGAATGGCGAGCATCTCAGAAAACTCAGATATCAGTATGACTAGGAAAGTATCAGTGGAAAAACCCTGCTTTTGGCCTTTTTCTTACCTATTGTTCTGTTGCCCTGAATGTCAGGAAGGTCTTTGCCTCAGGCCACCTCTTTGTGAAGCCTGAAGAAAACAGTATTCAAGTGGAAATAAATGGGCATCACCTGTGGCTCTTTGGTTAATTGCTTTGGAAAGGGATGTGTCTGAATCAGCCTCTTGGCCCTGTGTGAGGCTGTGGCTTAGATTCTCAGCACCTCATGGATGTACAGAGAGATCTCATGTGTGCATCCAAATCCAAAATGGCCAAAAGGGCAGTCATTGTGAATGAAGTCTTTCCCCTTCCTCTGTAAGGTTCTTGAACTCCATCAAGTGAGAATAGGTATCCTTTGGTTCAAAAGGGTTCTTCAACGACTTGCAGAGGTGCTTGTGTTTTCTCATGACTCCAAATAGCATAAAAATATATAACTGACAGTCTGTTTTCCTCGACTTGGAGAAGCATAGCAATATTAACATCTAGCATATTTGATCACACCTGGTTCACAAGATGTGTGTCCAGACCACCCTGTCTTTAGGCCAATGAGGGGCAAGGGAGTTATTTTAGACAGTGTCTTGGGCTCCTCCCCTCATGGAAACCTCCAGCCAGAGGTTATGATTAGTGTCTATATGGAAGAAGATGAGGGCCATGTGGGAGTGTTTTGGTTTGAATTGTGGTCATGTGTGTGGCGGTTGGAAGAGATGACTGCGTCCACCGAGGCTTGAACTCTGGTGTTATTCCACTTAGAGACTGAGTTCTGGAACTGACTTCAGAGAAGTATTGAAATGAATTTTGTTGGGATTTTAGGAGGCCACTCATGAGAATCACCCTTGGAAACTGAGATCTAGGCCCAGGGTGGCTTTCCACAGAGCCCTGGGAATCTCAGCCAGGATATCACATGATTTTATTCTGAAAGACTTGGCATCCATAGTTGAGAGTCACAACACCCATGGACATCACATAGTAGACTGCAATGGGGCTAGCTTCATGTGACCTTTTGGCCACTCTTTGGGAAGCCTTGACTGTGAGAATTCTCCAGAGAATTCATTGAAATGAGCTTCCTCATCATTAAATGGTTCCTGAATGAATTGAAACCCACAGTGCCTCCAACTTCATCTTTGAAAAATGGCTAGATAAATACCATTAAATTTTTGAAATTCGCATGTCCAGGTGGCACTGGAAAAAATTTGGATATCCTGTTGATGATCATGAGTGTACCATACAATGCCTTGATTGACTGGGTTTCATGAAAATGGTGTAGAACAGAGATGCCAGAAAGTTGGAACCTGCTGAGTAGTGGGCCTAGAGCAGTGGTGGGCAGGTGTGTGATAAAACATCTGTGGTGGGGCCATGTGGATCTGCCATTGGCTTCCAAATGGCTTGAAACTGACATGGTGAAGCCAGCAGACCCTTCCATGTAAAGGCATCATGTTATATGGACATTTTTCTGGGCAGTGTTTAGAATCAGTTTGCTATGGACAAGGGGCCAAGCTATGTGGGATAGAAGCCTGGTTGGTGCATTCTCCTGCAGACCCTGACCCACCACACGTGACATAATTGCCTCCAGGACTGTGTCCCAGTTGAACTCCTTATATTTCATGAAGCTAATGCCAAAGTCCCAGTTCAGCAGCGAGAAACACCACAAAAAGTGGAGGAAGAACAAATGGCTTCACAGTCCACATGGGAAGACACTTAGTCCCCAGTGGCCACAGTTAACCTACAAAGAGAGAATTCAGCACTGCTGCCTCATGTTCATTGGAAAATAAGAAACCATGTCCTCCAGGTCACGTAGATGCAGACACAGCTTTGATGGTCTCACTAGAAAAAAGCTAAAGCTCCTCACAACAACATATATTTCAAGTGCCCAACCTCAGAGGCAGTTTCTCAAAAGTCTTTAGGCCAGCAGATCTCTATGTTTGTGGAGTGTTTACCCTGTCCCATACTTTTGGAAACTCCGCCATCACTTCCAAGGTTGTGAACTCCTGAGCATATTCCATTCCAGATATGTATTCACAGATTTTCTAACTATTTTCCTCTAATTGTGTCTTACTTGGGGGGAAGGTAATGTCAAGGAATTTTTTTGGATGAGACTGGGATGATTTTTGTTTAGCACATATTTGCATACAAATTTTATACATTTTCCTATTTTACATTTGAAATACTGAATCCCTGACACTAGCACATACCCTACTAGATTCTGAATACTAATCCTAATATGATGGAGAAAAAAAACCCAAACAGAATAGAAATACAAGCAGTTCAAATGAGGCATGTTGTATACTTGGACTTGCCTTTTGCATTATATAGGGTAGGAGTTATCAATCTAGTCAATTTTTTGTTGAAATAGATATACATGTGTTTTCAAAGTTAATAAATATGTGAATTCCTGTCTCCCTTTCTCTGAAGTCTATTCATCACATGTATTTTTATATGCACATATAGAATCCTACCTGGTATCACACGTACATTCATGTGAGTTACTTGACTTGGCAGATACAAAGTGTGAGAAGAGATCACTCTTCCTAAATGCTGTTGGAACTGAAAATTCAACCCATGGGTGAGCTTCCTAGTTGAAAAAAGTTATACATCAATCCATATTCAGTAAAATGAATATTTTTGGATCTGTGGATGATATATATTTCACAGTGTAATTCGATTGGCATATATATTGCTACATTTTAAAGTCTGTGTGTGGTACATATATACTCTCCAGATATTTCAAAATATTAAATATATGTGTCTTATTATACACTCCATAAATTCATTCATGTTCATGTATGTGGATTTATAATCAACTTTTCACAAGATTATTGTCAGAAATATTCATTCACCTGAAATATATATTTGTTTCCTAGTACTGAAAACTAACTTCAGTGAATGGTGCATATAACTCCTAATTTTTCTACAGTAACTGACCCAGTTTAACATCAATGCAAGTAGATTCTTATGGGACATGATATGTATTTTGAAGTTCATTTTTATTCAACACTGGTACATTACAATTTCTTCAGTTTATGCACATTATAGTATATATATTTCATCCACAATTCACAAATTTATAGGCATTTATTTCACTTTCAATCACTTCCTGCTTCAGAATACATGTATTCCTCCATGTTTCTGTACTGGTCTTTTCATGAGACTTCTTTCCAAACACATTATTTTTGATTTCCATAATCACTTTTGAAGCAAAACTCACACACTCTTCATGAAAAACCATAACCCTAATATTACAATTAGACGTATAACTAGTTGTTATGAATGATTCTATATCAATATATGATTTCTTATATATTTTCAGTTATCAATTCAATCCGTCATTTTAAGTGGAATCATTATATTATTTATTAACTGTATGGCCTATTCATGCATTATCTCTATATTCATAGACAAGGGGTACACCACCTTTTACCTTCAATACTAATTTATACATCTTCAAAATATTCCTCAAAGAAATGGTGGAAGAAATACTCATTTCACTATATCTACATAAACATTTCATTACAGTAATATTCTGGACAAAAAAAAAACCAAGGTCACCCTTAAGATTGTACCAAAGCCTAAATGGAAAGTGAGCATGGATTACTAAATACTTCCATGTCCAGGTTGCCTAATGCTCTCAAATATCAATCCTATTGGTGACTACATATTTTTTCTCCCTAAGATTATATATTCAACCTCAAGCCTGATGAAAATGTCTAATCCTATCACTCATTTTATACTTTGCCTGATTTAGTAATGTCTCTATTTATATCTGCTTTCCTACATATTTTCCCCTGTTCATCATTGTGACTGACTCTTCACATGTGCTGACATTTACATTCACTCTCTAACCGAAACCATATTGCTTAAGAAGTTTTGATCTAAATCCTATTGTCACTCTTCTTTCTAAACCTACCGACTAACTTCCTAATCCTACCTACTATCCCATTTTGAGTGGATGTTCTCTTCGACATTCAATCATCCAAGGTACAAGGTCCTATGCCATTGTATATCGATTTATCTGAGACATTTGTGCAGAACATAATTCAAAGCAAAGTATACCAATTAAGGGAGCGATGCCCTTCTGGGCTTCATATCTTCCCTGGATTTCTGTTTTTATACTTATACTTCACCTATATATTCTTGTAAATATCATAGTTTCTCAATACCATTATTCGTCATGCAAAAAGATTCCTAACCCAAATTGTACATGTTATTAACCCTAACCATACACTGTTCTCTCAATCTAACTTTACAGAATAGCAGGGACAGAGTTGCTCTTACAATACAGAAATGTAGGGGATTTTCCCTGTGTTGAAAACGTCAAAGATCCATGCAGCAATGATCCCTTGAGAAGATGTAGGCAGCTATGAAAGACCTGAGAGAGAAAAGTCATCTTCTATGGCAAACAACCTGGTCTGCATAAAGGGATGAATATGAATCAGCCTCTCTTTTCTTAATGTAGAGAAGGTGGTCCAAACCAGTCCTAGGTGGAGAGCTGTTCCCGGGTGCCCATGGTTTATATACCATTCTAACTTGTGAAAATGTCACAGGAAGTAGGGGCAGCCTCCATATAATGGGACTCTTGAAAGCAACTGTTACGGCAAAGTGGTTGTAAAGGCCGTGACCTTATTCAGCTTCTGAAGCATTGACCTACCTCATTTCCTTGGTGACGGAACTCTCTGAACTTGGGATCCAGGAAGCCAGGCACCCAGAGCCAATCCAGTCCCAGTCCCAGGGGGTTAACTTGTTTGGATTTACCAAGGAGAGTGTCAGTCTTTCTTGGAACATAAAGATATGAGGATGGCCAAATACCAGGAGAGCTCTGAATAGGGGCCTTTCCTGAGAAAGCAGGAAGTGGTTCAGCACTGGCTCCTAAAACTTCACAGATTTGTGAAAGGAGAGCAGATCTGAGACAACACAGGCCATTTCGGGGGAACATAGTATGGCACACCGGTCAGAGGACACTCTGCATAGTCACAGAGTTTCATGGGAGAAGGAGGTGCCTTTGTGGGTGTGGGTGTGATTTTGTGGTTTTGTCTCATGATCTGAGAATAGGTAGGAAAGGCGGTTTGTTTGATTTGGAGTGGACTGCTTCTAGTAAGTCATTTGACAAGGCAAGTGTTTCTATTTCTGTGTATCCCACTGTGTCCGTGTTTGTAGACATTAGAAAAGAGAATGCAATAATTGATGTGTCCTGTATAGTAGAATGCTTCCCAGCATTCATCCTGCCCAATTTATGAATGGACTGAGGCTTGCCTTATCCATGGGCAACACCTGCTATCTTCCTAACTTCCTGTTTTCTTCCTGAATTCTCGCCACTCTCCAGAATAGGCTCATTGTTTGTGTCCAAAATATGTACCACCTCCAAGCTTTCTGACATGTCCATGTACTGGATAGCTGAAGGGAATAGCGAGCATCTTAGAAAACTCAGATATCAGTGTGACCAGGAAAGTGTCAGTGGAGAAACCCTGCTTTTGGCCTTTTTCTTACCTATTGTACTGTTGCCCTGAATGTCAGGAAGGTCTTTGCCTCAGGCCCCACCTTTGTGAAGCCTGAAGAAAACAGTTTTCAAATTGAAATAAATGGGCATCCCTGTGGCTATTTGGTTAATTGCTTTGGAAAGGGATGTGTCTGAATCAGCCTCTTGGCCCTGTGTGAGGCTCTGGCTTAGATTCTCAGCACCTGATTAATCCAAAGAAAGATCCCATGTGTTGCATCCAAAACCAAAATGGCCCAAAGAGCAGTAATTGTGAATGAAGTCTCTTGCCTTGATTTCTAAGGTTCCTGACCCCCATCAAGTGAGAATAGGGATTTTTTGGGTAAAATGAGTTCTTCAAAGCCCTGCAAAGTCTAGACCATAGGTTTTTGGGTTTTCTTGTGACTCCCAATTATATAAAGAATCTATACCTGACATTCAGTAGGCCTCAAATTGGAGATGCAGAGCAGTATTAACAGCAGGCCTATTTTATCACTCCTGGTTCACAGGAAGGGTTTCCAGGCCACCCTTACTTTAGGCAAATGAGGGGCAAGGGAGCTTATTTTTGACACTGTCTTGGGCTGCACCTGGAAAACTCCAGCCAGAAGTTATGATGAGTGTCAATATGTAAGAAGATGAGGGCCATGTGGGTGTGTTTTGGTTTTCATTGTGGTCATTTGTGTGGAGTTTGGAAGAGATGACTGGGTCCATCTGGGTTGAACTCTGGTGTGATTACTCTTAGAGACTGAGTTCTGGAACTGACCTCAGAGAAGTAGTGTCATGAAATGTGTTGGAATTTTAGAAGGCCACGCATCAGAATTGCCCTTGGAAACTGAGATCAATGGCCAGGGTGGCTTTCCACAGGACACTGGGAATCTCAGCCAGGATTTCACATGATTTTATTCTGAAAGACTTGGCAGCCATAGTTGAGAGTCTAAATACACATGGACCTCACATTGTAGACCTCAATGATCCTGGCTTCCTGTGACCTTTTGGGCATTTTTTGGAAGCTTGCCTGTGATTGTTCTCCAGAGATTTCAGTGAAATGAGCTTCCTCACCATATAATGATTCCTGCATGAATTGAAACCCACAGTGCCTCCAACTTCATCCTTCAAAAATGGCTAAATAAATACCATCAAATTTCTGAAATTCCCATGACCAGGTGCCACTGGAGAACCTTTGGATATCCTGTTGCTGATCATGAGTGAAAGAATTTTCCACGCAAAGACACTTCGCCAGGAGAATTCCAATTTTATTGCAAAAAGCTGTGTGCTTATATAGAACTAAAGGGGAGATGGTAGGGCTTATATAAATGGCAGGCAATCCATTTATTGGCAAGTTCTTTCAGATATCATCTCCGGAGCCCAGGAATTAGTTCTCATTGTGACTAAGGTTCCCTGCAAGCGAGATTTAAAATTGGCCCCAGCGGGAGAGTTCACATGGGCGGGAAATTTTCACGCCACTGCAGAAAAGAAGAAGGTAGAAAGAAGAAGTCTTTAGGCGCCATGTTGGGTTTTTTTATCTGCTGTTTACACTTTCTCCAACATTCCTTCCTTTATGTTTTCTTAGGAAGTGTGGTGTCGTTGGTCAGATCCGGCTGCTTCCTGCTGTTTAGGGGCGCTGTGTGGCCTAGAAAAGGAAGTGGAGGAATGCTCAGGGGGCAGGTCTGGGGATATCATGGCAGCCAGAAAGAAAACCCAGTGGCTATAGACAGCTACTTCCATAAGGGTGAAGTCTATGAAAGTCCCCTGAAGCTTCAATTTGTGATGGCATGGAACCAGTCCTGGATGGAGGAGATTGTTGGTATCAGTCACTGGTCTTGTTACAGAGACTCTAGGAAATACTGGAAGCCTTGCCTGGACATGGCGTCACCAGCACCTGAAGAAGATCAGATCAAATAAAAACAGAATTAAGATAAAAATTAAAGCAAAGGTCAATTTTTGGCAGAAGTTTCCTGTTGGGGGACTGACAGAGAAGAGGCCAACAGCCAAGAGGAAGCTTAGAAGGACATAAAGACTCATTAATCCAAGATGGCAGATTAAGAGGTTCTCCGAGCTCGATGTCTCCTGCTGTCTGATGTCCGTTACATTTCATCATGCCTGGTAGTGAGCTTCAGCACTGAGTGAACTGTTTTCTTGGAGATGTTGGGGGTTCATCGGTCATCAGAGGCTTGTAGTGCCTAAGCCAAAGCTGGTTGAAAGTTTGATTAGAATTTTTTTGCATTTGGGTTTGAAGGAACTTCATCATGTAGGGCAAGAGAGCACAAAAAAGGAGCATCCAAATAAGTGACCCCAAGATAGGTATTAAGTACATGGCAAGAGAGGATTGGAAGAACCCTGTTATGGGATTGGAGGAGGTAGGTTTGAGCAATTGGGTCGATAATTCCTGCAATTTAGCAACTTTTTTTCTATTAGCCCAGATTCATTAACATAATAGCAATATTCCTCTCTGAGGAAAAGGCATGTACCACCTTCTTCTGCAGTGAGAATATCAATTGCCCTTCGGTTCTGTAAAGCCACTTGTGCCAATGAAGTAACCTGCCGCTGCAAGGAGCCCAGAGACTCAGCAGTGGTATCGAGTGCATCCTGCAGTTTTTGTTGCAGGTCACTGGATGCCCATGGAGCATGATCTATAGCTCCACCAGAGAGTTCGAGACCCGCCACTGAGTTTGTTAAAGTGAGGCCTACCAGAACCGACAGAAAGACTGCCCTACGGGTGCAGGAAGGTAGGGCCAACTGTCGGAATTCGGTGGGAGTATACAAAGACAGCTGAGGAACTACAGTAACCAAGAAACAGGTGCCAGAGACATTAATCGTTGAGGTACCTAAAGACTTGTTACACTAGAGGAATTGTCCAGGTTGCATAAACGCAGGGCTCTATGGGGTGCTATAGCTCAAGGAACAAATGGGTAAAGGATTCATTATTGGCAGGTGGAAACAGATGAAAGGAAATGAAGTATTGGTGGAATAACTTTCCCACAGTGGGATATGTGTCACATGTAGGGGTTGTCCTTTCTTAGAGAAATTGTAGGTTTTTGCTGAAATATTCCCTGCCGCTTATGAGACCTCTGCTAGAAGTGGACCACTAAGTGAAGCACAGAGAAAGCACTGAGAAGTAGGAACAGAAAGAGGGGTGGAGTTTAATAATCAAAGAATTTGGTGTAGCAAATTGAGCCATGTCGGAGGGGGACCTGAGGGGATTTAAGGCTCTGAATCCTCTTTGGATGAGCTATGAAAAAGATCTCGAAGTTTTGATTCTGACTCATTAATGTGTTCGACTACATGGATGGTTGCCTTAGGTGGTGTAATCAGGGTGCGGCCAACAGTCATCCACCCTGTGGGTCTGGCTGAGGTGGTCCGAGCATAGACAGCAAACTCAACATAGTCCCAACGTTTGGCCTTGGGGTCAGGTATATCTAAAGTATACCATCCATTGTTATCGGATTAAGAGCCTTTATTCCACTTTATGTAACTAGAAGTCCACCCTTCAGGGTAACCAAGTGAATGGTAAGAATAGCTACCACATTCATCATGGAACCTGCATGAACTATAGGGGCAACCATTATATATCTCAGGCCACCAATGACAATAGTCTTTGTTTTGATCAAAAAGGAAGCAAATGGAAGGCCAGTTCCAGCAACCAGGGATTAAGGTCCTTGAAGGTGACAATTTTAGGAAAATAGATGTGCAGTTGTGGATGAAGCAATTAGTTGCATCCACTGTGCGGACCTTCTGCATGCAATGTTCTGAGTATCGTTCCCGAAAAGTGAATAAATCCATGGTAGGAAAGGAGGGTAAAGACCAGTCCCAACAGAGCACAGAAGATAAGCAGAGCACAAAAAACAAGCAGAGAGAGAAGACTAGGGTTTTGGGAGAGCTCATTGTGCCTTCTTTGAGAGGAATTGGGCTGCGGGGAACACCGTGTTAGCCGCAAATTAAATGGGTGAGATGGGTGTGGAAAGCAGGAGTAAAGGGGAGATTCAGAAGGTGATTCTTGGAGTTCCCCTGGGGTGGTCCTGTCGTCAGCAGATGGGGCCTCCTGGTGATATGGCTTCAACCTGGAAATGTGAATCCAGGGAGTGAGACGGTTGTCTGGTAAGAAGAGTTTGGCAGCGGTGCGGGTACAGAGAATGACAGGATAGGGGCTTTCCCATTTTGGGGCAAAAGCCCTTTCTCCTCTAGGGTATTATAATAGACTTGACTCCCAGGTGTTAAGGGAGGAGTGTTTGGAGAGGAGACTGGGTCCGGAAGAAGCCAGTCCTGATATTTCCAGAGTTCTGAGCGGAGATGAAACAAGAGAGGCAAAGACAAATCTCGGGTGAGAGGTCCTTGTGAAATGACCAACCCAGGTGGTATAAGAGGTCTTTCATACATTATCTCAAAGGAAGACAGTAAAGATGGTTTTTTTGGGAGAGCTCTGATTCGAAGCAAAGCCAATGGAAGGAGTATGACCCAGTCTAAGTTTCATTCCACTGTCAATTTGGTAAGGACTTCCTTTAGAGTATGATTTACCCTTTCCACTTTCCCTGAAGCCTGGGGGTGATAAGGAATGTGGAAATGCCACTTGAAAGAGAGGGCTTGAGAGACCTTTTCTGTGATCCTAGAAATAAACTCAGGGCCATTGTCAGATTGTAGGGAAGTGGGCATACCAAACATGGGAATGATGTCTGTCAGAAAGATTGAAGCTACAGTGGAAGCCTTTTTTTTGGAAGTGGGAAATGCCTCAACCCAACCAGAGGAAGTGTCCACAAAGACAACGAGGTATTTAGTGTGCCATACTGTGGGCATGTTTGTGAAGTCTACCTGCCAGTCAGCAGCGGGAATGTGTCCCCGGGCTTGGTGGGAAAGGAAAGGTTTGGGCCTTAAAGGAGTATGAGGGTTGGTCCGCTGACAGATCTGACAATTAGAGGCTATATTCTGTAGCATGGCTTTGTCTGAGGGGGTGAGGGAGAAGAAGCTTTGTAAAAACAGGGTCAAAGACTGAGAATTGGAATGGAATAGAGTATGAAGGAATTGAAAAGATCCTTGTTCTTACTGGAAGAAGTAGGGTCTTCAGCTGAGCTGTCTAAAGTGGTCATTATATGTCCCCCAGTGGGGCCATAATTGGAAGTGGTAGCAGCCATTCATGCCACCTGGTCAGCTTTGGCATTGCACTCAGTGATAAGAGAGCCGTCCTTCTGATGCGACCTACAATGGACAACTCCCAACTGGGTGGGTAAGTGGGAGGCCTCTATCAGATTGGTTATAAGAGCCAAATTAGTGATTGCATTACCTTTGGTGGTAAGTAGGCCTCGCTCCTTCCATATTGCAGCATGGGATAATAAGATATGGAAGACATATTTTGAGTCAGTATAAAGGGTGAGGGATTTGCCTTGTGCTAGAAGGCAGGCAAGAGTGGCTGCTATAAGTTCAGCCTGCTGGTTGGTATTTCTTGAAAGCAGAGCTTTGACCTCTATAATCTCAGTGGCTGAAACTACAGCATTTCCAGAGTAAGGAGTGCCATTCTGCCTAAAGAAACTGCTGTCAGTGAACCAGATAAGGTCAGGCTTGGTGAGTGGTCCCTCAGAAATGGAAGAATAACAGTGGAGGAAATCATCTAAGTTTTCTAAGCAATTATGAGTTTGTGTGTTAGACGAGGGAGTCATTGGGAGCAGTGAGGCAGGGTTCAGTACAGAGCAGGGGAGAAAAGTAATATTAGGGTTTTCCAGAAAGGAAGTGAGGAGCGACAGAACTCTGGATTGATGAAGGGTTTGAAGGCCCTTACAAGCTAAAAGATCCTTCAAGTGATGTGGGGAGTGGATAGTGAAGGGGCCCCAAAAGTCAGCTTATAGGCTTCTTTGTGTAAAATTTGTCCAGCAGCCAGAGCTCTTAAGAAAGGGGCCCACCCACGGATGGTAGGGTCTATTTGCTTGGACAAATATGCCACAGGTGCAAATGTAGGCCCATAGTTATGACCTAAGACTCCAAGTGCTTGCCCCCATTTTTCATGGACATATAGATGAAATGGTCTTGAAAAATCAGGAAGGTGAAGGGAAGGTGCCTTTAAGAGGAGTTGCTGAAGCATGCGGAAGTGGTAGTTGGGGGAGGAGGCAAGAGATTCACTAGGGGGCCCTTTGCTATTTCATACAGGGGTTTGGCAAGAAGAGAAAAATTTGGGGTCTAGACCCTAAAATAACCTGCTAGTCCTAGAAATGATAGTATTTCGGCTTTCGTATGGGGCACTGGAAAATCAGAGAGGAGTTGCCTCCTATCCAGTGTTATTTCCTTTTTCCCAGGTGTAAGGCAAAAACCAAGATAGGTGACAGAAGACTGGGAAACCTGGGCCTTGTGGGGAGACACCCTATATCTCTTGTCTGCTAGGAAAATAAGAAGCTGGGTGGTGTGGGATTGAGAGTGTTCCCAAGAGGGACTACATAGAAGAAGGTAATCCACATATTGAAGGAGAGTAGAGTCAGGACAGGTCGGGTGAAAAAATGTGAGGTCCTGGGCATGAACTTGGCCAAAGAGATGGGGGCTATCCCTGAATCCCTGTGGGAGGACAGTCCAGGTAAGCTGACGAGAATGGCGGGTGTGAGGGTCAGTCCACGTAAAAGCAAAGATATCCTGAGATTCTGAGGAAAAGGGAATAGAAAAGAATGCATCTTTTAAATCTAGAACCGAGAAGTGGGTAGTAGTGGCAGGGATCTGAGAGAGGCGGGTGTAAGGTTTGGGCACTAGCGGGTCGATGGGAACCACAGAGAAGTTTACAAGGTGAAGTCTTGAACCAGCCTGTAGGACCCATTAGGTTTCTTAACTGCCAGAATGGGTGTGTTGAAAGGAGAGTGTGTAGGCCTAAGATACCCCTTTCATAATAAATAATGGATGATGGGTTCTAATCTGAGGAGGGCTATGGTTGTGAGTGGATATTGTGATTGAATAATATATCTTGAAGGGTCCCATAAGACAATATGAATAGGACTGCATTTAGCCATAGAGTGTGTAGTTGTTTCCCAAACCTCATGGTTAACTGGTTTATATAGTCGTGAGAGAGTGCATGAAGGAGGTGTATCTGCCCCTAGGAACATCATGAGGAAATGAGAGGTAGGAGAGGTGTGGGGTGATATGTGAATGCTGACTTTTAATAGTGAGAGTATGTCCCTTCCCACAAGGGGAATGTGGCAATGGCTCATGACAAGAAAGGAGTGTGTGAAGGACAAAAGGGATCCCTGCATATTACATGATAAGGGGGGGAGAGTTTTTTGAGGGAAAATCTGTTTACCTCCTACCCCGACAATAGGAGTTTTTGAGGGTGTGGTAGGACCCCAATACTCCCTCAAGACCGAATAAGCGGCACCAGTATCCAAGAGGAAGGTAATGACGCGTCCATCCACCAGGAAGTTGACCCTAGGCTCTTGCTTCTTGATGGTAATAGTCAGGAGGGAAGGCCCAGGGCTCTGTCAATCCTCCTCTGCCAAGCCCAGGAGAGGCTGGGGTTGCCAGGCAGCTGACCAACCTCCCTTCCGGGTTGTTGGGCAGTCTGCCCCCCAGTGTCCCCTTTGATGGCATTTTGGGCAGGGGTTGGAGGGTGTCCTCGGCGAAGGACAATCCCTGGCCCAATGTCCCTCCTTACCACATTTGAAGCAAGCTCCAGGGGGTGTCTTATTGGGATGGCATTGTGATGGCCTTCTCTGAATGACCTGGGCCAACATTTGGAATTTGGCATTTTCAGCCCTCTGCCTACAGCATTCACTTTCATCCTCTCTACCATGAAAAACCTTGAAAGTGACAGTGAGGATTTCGGTCTGAGGAGTAGCAGGGCCCTTTTCAAGCTTTTTAAGCTTGGCTTTAATGTCAGGGTAGCTTTGGCCAGAAAATATGTCATTACAACATGACGGCCATCAGGGGTTTCTGGGTCGAGGTATGTGTACTGTCGAAGGGCCTTGGTTAGTCTATCCAGGAATTCTGAAGGTGTTTCCTCCTTCCTTTGAATGACCTCCTGCACCTTTTGAAAGTTAACAGCCTTGAGGGTGGCCTTTTAAAGTCCCGCCAAGAGGCAGGATGTAAAAAGGTCACGAGACTTTAAGCCTTCAGGGGTGTTGTAATCCCATAGGGGATCCTGCTCTGGGACAGCATGAGGGCCCGTGGGGTGGTTAGGATTGGTACTATGATTTTCATCAGCAATGGCTTGGACTAGCTCCCAGACCTGTCGCCTTTCCTCGGGGAGAAGTGCTTTGGCCAAGAGCATGTAGATGTCATGATGAGTGAGGCTATATGCTTGCAGGACCCATTGAAACTCCTGAATGTAAGTGGTGGGGTCAGTGGTGAATGAGCCTAACTTCCTCTCTAGCTGAGTAATGTCCGACATTGAGAAGGGCACGTGGACTCTGATGACACCCTCGAAACCAGCTACCTCATGAAGGGGTACAATTGTCTTGGGGGTGGGAAGGAGTTCCTTAGACCTGGTAACAGGAGGACTGAAATAGGCAGGCGGTGGACAGGAAGGAGAGGGAGGGGAAGCAAGTGTCTCTGTGGGGGAGGAGATGGTGGAGCAGGCAGAAGAGGGCGGAGGGGACGGGGATGAAATGGAAGACTGAGGATCCATGGAATTAGGTAGAGGAAGAGGAGGGTATAGCGGGAGGGTATAGAAGGGCCTAGAGCTTCCAGGAAGCTCAGAGCGAACGAGGGTCAGGTGGGCATCCCCAAAATGACCAGCCATCGCGAGGAAATACAGAGGGCACTACCTGGTCGTCACCAGTGTAGTATGATCTGTGAGACCCGATGGGGTTGGAGCTACAGGAAACATGACGTCAGGAAAGTTTTTGACCGCAGCGGAAGTAGTCAGTAATGAAAACAGAACTCCGGCTCCGGCAGAATGTAGTTCCAGGCCGGGAGTTCAGTTTTCCCTGAGCAGAGAGGCAGCTTCAGCCAGACACAGCAGCCCCACAGGAAACAGCAAATCTAGCCAGCAGTGGCAGCGGCAGTGGAGGAGGAAAAACCACAGAGCCTCTCGTGTAAACTCAGAAGCCTCACGCCCCAAAGGGAAACGGATCACCAGAGGGTCCACTGCGACCAGTAAAGTTCTTAGTGGGAAGAATTCCCTCCCCCCTACTGGGCATCTGGAGTGTGCTGGACGATCATGGTCACAAAACCAGCGGTAGACCAAGGGAGTTGCCTAGCCAGGGTAAGGGCAGGCTTACCTACATCAGATCAGTGGTGAGTGCAGGAAGCCAGCGTCTGAAAACAGTGAACCAGGGCTGAGTGTCTCAGCAGAGCGGGGGATGGGGCTCTTGTTGGAAAGAGGTCACCCATATCGTATCCTCACATGGGGCACCAGAATTAAAGAACTCCCCACACAAAGACACTTTGCAGGGATAATTCCAATTTTATTGCAAAAAGCCGTGTGCTTATATAGAACTAAGCCCCGGGTAGATGGAAGTGCTTAGATAAATGACAGGCAACCCGTTTATTGTCAAGTTCTTTCAGATATCAGCTCTGGAGCCCAGGAATCAGTTCTCATTGGGGCTAAGGTTCCCTGCCAGCGAGAATTGAAATTGGCGCCGGCGGGAGAGTTCACACGGGTGGGAAATTTTCGCACCACTGCAGAAAAGAAGAAGGTAAGAAGAAGAAGTCCTTAGGCGTCATGTTGGGGATTTTCTCTGGGGTTGGCTGCCGTTTACACTTTTCCCAACAATGAGTATACCAGATAGTGCCTTGATTGGCTGGTTTTCATGAAAATTGTTTTTAACAGAGATGCCAGAAAGTTACATCCTGCTGAGTAGGGGGCCTAGAGAAATGTTGGGTGCACCTGATGGATCTAAAGAAAGATCCCATGTGTGCATCCAAAACCAAAATGGCCAAAAGAGCAGTCATTGTTGATTAAGTCTTTAGCCTTCCTCTGTAAAGTTTCTGACCTCCATCAAATGAGAATAGGGATCCTTTGGATCAAATGAGTCCTTCAAAGCCCTGCAGAGGCTAGTGCATAGATTCTTGGGTTTTCTCATGACTAAATTTCACACAAAGAATCTATACCCGACAGTCAGTATGAGTCAAATTGGAGAAGCGGAGCAGTATTAATGGCAGGCCTATTTGATCAGTCCTGGTTCACAGGAACGGTGTCCAGGAAACCCTGTCTTTAGACAAATGAGGGGCAAGAAAGATTATTTTGACACTGCATTGGGATGCATGCCTCATGGAAACTTTCAGCCAAGGTTATGAAGAGTGTCTATATGGAAGAAGATGAGGGCCATGTGGGAGTATTTTAGTTTTAATTGTGGTCATTTGTGTGGCGTTTGGAAGAGATGACTGGGTCCAATGGCTTGAACTCTGGTGTGATTCCCCTTAGAGACTGAGTTCTGGAACTGACCTCAGAGAAGTATTGCCATGAATTATGTTGGGATTTTAGGAGGCCACGCATGAGAGTTGCCCTTGGAAACTGAGATCTAGGCC
Source organism: Callospermophilus lateralis (assembly GCF_048772815.1). NCBI lineage: Eukaryota > Metazoa > Chordata > Mammalia > Rodentia > Sciuridae > Callospermophilus > Callospermophilus lateralis. Next base: position 663,172 of record NW_027513281.1, read on the forward strand.
AAGGGTGGCTTTCCACAAAGAACTGGGAATTTCAGCCTGGATATCACATGATTTTATTCTGAACGGCTTGGCAGCCATAGTTGAGAGTCAAAACACACAGGACCTCACATTGGAGACCTCAATGATCCTGGCTTCAAGTGACATTTTGTCCACTCTTTGGAAAGCCTTGCCTGTGAGAGTTCTCCAGAATTTTCATTGAAATGAGCTTTCTCAACATTTAGTGGTTCCTGAATAATTGAAAACCACAGGGCCTCCAACGTCATCCTTAAAAAATAGCTAGATAAATATCATGAAATTTTTGAAATTCCCATGACCAGGTGGCACTGGAGAACCTTTGAATGTCCTGTTGCTTATCATGAGTGTACCAGACAGTACCTTTATTTACAGGGTTTCATGAAAATTGTTTAGAACAGAGATGCCAGTAAGTTGGAGCCTGCTAAGTAGTGGGCCTAGAGAAGTGGTGGGCAGGTGTGTGATAAAATATCTTTGGTGGGGTCATGTCTATCTGCCATTGGCTTCCAAATGGCTTCTGACTGACATGGTGCAGCCAGCAGATCCTTATTTGTAATGGCATCTTGTTATATTGAGAGGTTTCAGGGCCATGTTCATTGGAAAATAAGAAACTATGTCCTCCAGGTCTCATAGATGCAGACCCAGCTTTGATGGTCTTACTTCAAAGGAAGCTTAACTCCTGACAACAACATATGTTTCAAGTGCACAACCTCAGTGGCAGTTTCTCAAAAAGTTTTAGGCTGGCAGAGATCCATGTTTGTGGAGTGTGTACCCTGTCCTTACTTTTAGAAACTCCTATACCACCTCCAAGTTTGTGCATTCCTGAGCATTTTCCATTCCAAAAACGTAATCACAGATTTTGTAACTCTTTTTCTCTAAATGTGTCTTACTTGGGGTGAAGGTAATGTCAAGGCATTGTTCTGGATGAGAGTGGGAAGATTTTTCGTAGCACATACTTGCATACATATTGGATTAATTTTCCTATTTTCCATTCGAATTTCTGAATACCTGACAGTAACCCATATTCTACTAGACTCTGACTACTAATCCTAATATGATAGAGAAAAATAACCCAAACAGTATATAAATACACGCAGTTCAGAGTTGGAATTGCCTTTTGCATGAGAAAGAGTAGGTGTTATAAATCTAGTCAATTTTTAACTGAAATAGTTCTCCATGTGTTTTTAAAGTTAAGAAAATTGTGAATTACTGTCTCCCTTTCTCTGGAGCCTATTCAGCACATGCATTTTTATATGCAAAAATAGAATTCTACCTGGTATCACACGTACATTCTTCTGAGTTACATGACTTGGCAGATACAAAGTGTGAGAAGAGATCACTCTTCCTAAATGGTGTTGGAACTGAAAATTCAACCTATGGGTGAGCTTCCCAGGAGAACAACACTATATATAAACCCATGTTCAGTAAAAAGAACATTTTTGGATCTTTATGATATATATTTCATGATGAATTTCGATTGGCATGTATATTGTTAGTTTTTAGTGTCTGGTTGTGTGTGTGTGTTTGTGTGTGTGTGTGTGTGTGTGTGTGTGTGTGTATATATATATATATATATATATATATATATATACTCTCCAGATTTATCAAAATATGTAATATATGTGTCTTATTATAAACTCCCTAAATTCATTCATATTCATATGTGTGGATTTATAATCAAAATTTCACAAGATTATTCTCAGAAATATTCATCTACCTGAACTACATATTTGTTTCCTAGAACTGACAACTAACTTCAGTGAATGGTGCATACAAATCCTAATATTTCTACAGAAACTGATCCAGTATAACATCAATGCAAGTAGATTCCTATGAAACATGATGTGTATTTTGAAGTTCATTTTTATTCAACACTGGTACATTACTATTTCTTCAGTTTATTCACATCATAGGTTATATATTTTATCCACAAGTTCACAAATTTATAGGCATTTTTTTCACATTCAATCACTTCCTACTTAAGAACACATGTATTTCTCCATGTTTCTTCACTAGTCTTTTCATGAGACTTCTTTCCAAATTCATTATTTTTGTTTTCCATAATCATTTTTGAACCAAAACTCACACACTCTCATGATAAACCATAACACTAATGTTTCCATTAGATGTATAACTGGTTGGAATGAATGATTGTATATCAATATATGATTTCCTTTATATTTTCAGATATCAATTCAATCCATTATTTAAAGTGGATCCAGTTAAATTATTTATTTAAAGTATGGACTATTCTTGCATTATCTCTATATTCATAGACACAGGTTAGACCTCTTTGTACCCCCAACACTAATTTATATGTCTTCCAATTATTCCTCAAAGAAATGGTGGAAGAAATACTCATGTCACCTGATCTACATAAACATTTTATCACAGTAATATTCTGGACAAAAAAAGCAAAGATCACACTTAAGATTCTACCAATGCCTAAATGGAAACTGAGCAGGACAACTAAAAGCATCCATGTTCATATTGCCTAATGCTATCAAATGTCAATCCAATTGGTAATTACATATTTGTTTCTTTCTAACATTATGTATTCAACCTCAACCCTATTGAAAATGTCTAATCCTATCACTCACTGTATACTTTGCCTGATTTCCTAATGTCTCTATTGATATCTGCTTTCTGACATATTTTCCCCAGTTCATCATTGTGACTGACTCTTCACATGTGCTCACGTTTACATTCACTCTCTCCCCGAAACCCTATTGCTAAAGAACTTTTGGTCCAAATCCTATACTCACTCTTCTCTCTAAACCTACTGACTATCTTCTTAATCGTACTGACTATGCCTTTTTCACTGGATGCTCTCTTCGGCATTCAATCATTTAAGTTACAAGGTCCTTTGCCATTGTATATCGATTTATCTGAGACATCTGTGCAGAACATAATTGAATGCTAAGTTTCCCAATCAAGGGACCAATGCCCTTCTGGGCTTCAAATCTTACCTAGATTTCTGTTTTCATACTTATATTTCACCTATATATTCTTGTGAATATCGCAGGTTCCGAGTACCATTATGCATCCCACAGAATGATTCCTGACCCAAATTGAACCTGGTATTAACCCTAACCATACACAGTTCCTTCAATCTAACTTTACAGAAGAGAAGGGACAGAGTTGGTCTTACAATAGAGAATGTAGGGGATTTTCAAGCTGCTGAGAACCTCAAAGGTCCATGCAGAAATGATCTCTGGAGAAGATATAGGCAGCTATGAAGGACCTGAGAGAGCAAAAGTCATCTTCTATGGCAAACAACCTAGTCAGAACGAAGGGACGTGTTTGAATCAGCCTCTCTCTTCTTAATGTAGAGAAGATGGACTAAACCAGAACTAGGTGGAGAGCTGTTCCTGGGTGCCTATGGCTGATATAAGATTTTAACTTGTGAGAGTGTCACAGGAAGTAGGGGGAGCCTCCGTCTCATGGGACCCTTGGAAGCAACTGTTAGGACAAAGTGGTTGCCAAGGCAGTGACCTCATTCAGTTCCTGAAGAAAGTGACCTCACCTCACGTCCTTGGTTATGGAACTCTCTGAAGTGGGATCCTGGAAGCCACGCCCACAGAGCCAGTCCCAGTAACAGGCCCTGTGGTCTCACTCGTTTGGATTAACTAAGGACAGAGTCAGTCTTTCTTGGTACCTACTGAGGTGAGGATGGCAACATCCCAGGAGAGCTCTGAAGAGCGACCTTTCCTGAGAAAGCAGGTAGTGGCTCACCGCTGTCTCCTGACAACTTCACAAAGTTGGCCAAGGAGTCCAGACTTGGGACAGGACTGGCCATTTCGGGGGAACAGAGTATGGCCCACCAATCAGATGACACTCTGGATAGTCACAGACCTACTTGTAGGAAATAGATGCCTTTTTGGATGTGGGTGTGAGTTTGTGGTTTTGTCTCATGTTCTGAGAATAGGTAGGAAAAGCGGTTTGTTTGGTTTGGAGTGAACTGTTTCTAGTAAGTCCTTTGACAAGGTGAGTGTTTCTATGTCTGTGTATCCCAGTGGGTCTGTGGTTGTAGACATTAGAAAAAAGAAAGCATCAATGGGGAAGGCGGGGAGTGATAGCAGCTCCGTGGATCTGTGTATGAGGAAGGAGAGATGTAAAAGATTAATGGGAAAGGGGTTTGGGATTTTTCTAGCAAAAAAAAATTTGAGCAGTAGAACAGATAGAGCAGAGAGGAAGACGGGAGCGAGTATCCCTAAAAGCCTGTGAGAAACTTTAAATTCTTAGTAACCTGTTTTCAGTGATGACAAAGCAACTTTAAAAGTCATTTTCATTACATCTTGGATAGGGGTCTGAGGGCTCTTCTCAGCTGATTTGAGCTTTCAGTTAGCTGGTAAGAAGACATGGTGGGACCCAGTGTGGGTACCAACAGGAGAAGAGAGAGTGAGTGGGTGGAGGGGTGTCTCAGTACCTGCTACCTCAGCAAGGGGGCAATGGTCTGAGAACCGAGGTTTGGGTTATTGACCTAGTAATTGGAGGGGAGAAATCAGGTTGCTGACGTGGGAGTGACAGCAGAGTCTGGAGCAGAAGGCTGAGGGTGAGGATCTATTGGAGAAGCATAGTTCAGGATGTGACCAAAGGAGGGAAAAGGCCTACACATAGGGGAATTTCCTTCCACCCTTTTGAGCACTTGTCGAAGTTGAAAAGGCCACGCAGAATTTTAGGATCTAGAGACCCCTCTGGAGGCCATAGGTTTTGGTTGTCCAATTGGTAATGTGGCCAATGCTGTGTACTAAATTTGGTGGGGAGTTTGGGTTCCACTAGGCACCCCCTGTATGCTCACATTCCCATGACTTACAGAATAAGTCGGCTTTTCCCCCACACAGCCGTGACTGTTTGTGGCTTTGATAGTCTGCCAGTCAAACATACTAATCTAGGCTAGCCAACCTGCATCTGGCTCGCGTGTGCCTACATCCATAAAGTTTGTTCCCATTATCTATGTTACGGAAGGGATTTAATGGATTTTCAGTGGGATCCTCTTCATCAGTGCTATCCCAATAGGAAAGACCTATAGGCAACTGACAAATGTCTGGGTGGAGGGATGACCACCAGGTTCCTCAGGGGGCTGTATGCGAGATAGACCATACTTCTTGTCTAGTAGGATTTCTGATCAGCCATCACTGCTGAACGGGCTGATGAGCGTTACGACTACTGGTGGCCAAGGGGAGAGTCTATAGCCTTATCGACATGGCGAATACACAATTTTAAAGGATTACCACTCTTTTCCAGTTTTCAGCCAGAGTCTGGACAGGGCGCAGGCTTAAGATGAGAGGCATGGATCGAGGAAGTATTTCCATCTACTTTTACCACTGTAGGTGTTATAAGTATAATTCATTTTCCAATTTTTCACTCGAAATACTGAAGCCCTTACACTAACCCATATTCTACTAGACTCTGAGTACTAATCCTAATATGATGGAGAAAAATAACCCAAATACAAGCAATTCAGAGAGGCATGGTGTATATTTGATTTGCCTTTTGCATTATATCAGGTAGGAGTAATAAATCTAGTCAATTTTTTGTTGAAATAGTTCTTCATGTGTTTTAAAGTTAACAAATGTGTGAATTCCTGTCTTCCTTTCTCTGGAGCCTATTCAGCACATGTATTTTTATATGCACATATAGAATCCTACCTAATATCACACGTACATTCTTGTGAGGTTGCTGATTTGGCAGATAAAAATTATGAAAAGAGATCACTCCTCCTAAATGCTGTTGGAACTGAAAATTCAACCAATGTATAAGCTTCCTAGTGAACAACACTATACATAAATCAATGTTCAGGAAATTAATTATTTTGCATCTGTGGATGATATATATTTTATGATGAATTTCAATTGGCATATATATTGCTACATTTAATGTCTGTGTGTGTTTTGTGTGTGTGTATATATATATATATATATATATATATATATATATATATATATATATACTCTACAGATTTTTCATAATATTAAATATATGTGTCATGTATACACTCCCTAAATTCATTCTTGTTCATGTATCTGGATTTGTAATCAACTTTCCACAAGATTATTCTCAGAAATATTCATCGACCTGAAATACATATTTGTTTCCTAGTACTGAAAACTAACTTCAGTGAATTGTGCATAGATATCCTAATAATTCTACAGTAACTGAACCAGTTTAACATCAATGCAAGTAGATTCCTATGGGACATGATGTGTTTTTTGAAGTTCATTTTTATTCAACACTGGTACAGTAATATTTCCTCAGTTTATGCACATCATAGGATATGTATTTCATACTCAAGTTCACAAGTTTACAGGGATTTGTTTCACCTTCAATCACTTCCTGCTTCAGAAAACATGTATTCCTCCATGTTTCTTGACTGGTCTTTTCATGAGACTTTTTTTCAAACACATTATTTTCGATTTCCATAATCACTTTTGAAGCAAAACTCACAACCTTTCATGATAAACCATAACCCTAATATTACTATTAGATGTATAACTGGTTGGAATGTATGCATGTATATCAATATACGATTTCCTGTATATTTTCAGATATCAATTCAATCCATTATATAAAGTTGGAACCAGATATATTATTCATTGTTTGGTCTATTCATGCATATTCTCTATATTCATAGACACAAGGTACACTTATTTGTACCCCCAATACTAATTTATAGGTATTCAAAATATTGCTCCCAAAAATTGTGAAAGAAATACTCATGTCACCTGATCTACATATACATGTAATCACAGTAATATTCTGGACACAAAATTCAAAGTCCACAATTATGACTGAACGAAAGCCTAAATGGAAAGTGAGCATGGATTACCAAAAACATCCATGTCCATGTTGCCTAATGCTCTCAAATGTCAATCTTATTGGTGACTACATATTTGTTACTTCCTAAGATTATATATTCAACATCAAGCCTGTTGAAAATGTCTAATCCTAACACTCACTTTATACTTTGGATGATTTCCTAATTTCTTTATACATATCTGCTTTCCTACATATTTTTCCCAGTTCATCATTGTGACTGACTCTTCTCATGAGCTGACATTTACATTCATTTTCTAACAGACACCCTAATGCTAAAGAACTTTTTGTCCAAATCATACCCTCACTCTTCTTTTTAAAAATACGGACTATCTTGCTAATCCTGCCGACTATATCTTTTTGACTGGATATTCTCTTCTACATTCAATATTCCAAGGTACATGGTCCGTTGTCATTGTATATGGATTAATCTGAGACATGTGTGCAGAATATAAATCAAAGCTAAGTATCCCAATCAAGAGCCCAATGCCCTTCTGGGTTTCATATCTTACCTAGATTTCTGTTTACATACTTGTATTACACCTATATATTCTTATAAATATCACAGGTTCCCAACACCATTATTCATCCATCAGAATTATTTCTAACCCAAATCGAACATGTTATTAACCCTAACCATACACTGTTCCCTCTATCTAACTGTACAAAAGAGCACAGACAGTGTTCGTCTTACAATACAGGAGTGTAGGGGATCTTCCACCTGCTGAGAACCACAAAGATCCATGCAGAAATTATCCCTGGAGAAGATGTAGGCAGCTATGAGGGTACCTGAGAGACCAAAAGTCATCTTCCATGACAAACAACTTGGTCAGGATGAAGGGAAGTGTCTGAATCAGCCTCTCTCTTCTTAATATAAAGAAGATGGACCAAACCAGGACTGTCTGGAGAGCTTTTCCTGGGTGCCTATGGTTGATATACCATTCTAACTTTTGAAAGAGTCAAAAGAAGTAGTGGCAGCCTCTATCTCATGGAACACTTGGAAGCAACTGTTAGGACAAGGTGATTGCCAAGGCAGTAACCACATTCAGTTTCTGAAGGAAGTGACCTCACCTCACTTCCTTGGTGATGGAACTCTGTGAACTTAAGATCCAAGGAGCTAGGCACCGAGAACAAGTCCCAGTCCTAGTCCCAGTGGGCACACTTGTTTGTATTTACCAAGGACAGAGTCAGTCTTTTTTGGTATCTACTGATGTGAGGAGAGCCAAATGTCAGGAGAGCTCTGAAGAGGGGCCTTTCCTGAGGAAGCAGTTAGTGGCTCACCACTGGCTCCTGACAACTTCACAGAGTTGGCCATGGAGACCTTATCTGAGACAGGATGGGCCATTTCGGGGGATTATAGTATGGCCCACTAGTCAGACAACACTCAGGATAGTCACAGAACTACTTGGGAGAAGTTTTGAAATTCCCATGACTAGGTTGCACTGGAGATCTTTGGATGTCTTGTTGCTCATCATAAGTGTACCAGACAGTGCCTTTATTGATTGGGTTTCATAAAAATGGTGTAGAACAGAGATGCCAGTAAGTTGGAGCTTGCTCAGTAGTGGGCCTAGAGCAGTGGTGTGCAGGATTGTGATAAAACATCTGTGTTGTGGACATGTGGATGTGCTATTGGCTTCCAAATGTGTTGAGACTGACATAGTGTCGCCAGCAGTCCCTTATATGTAAAGGTATCTTGTTATATGGAGAGGTTTCAGGGCTATGTGGGATTGAAGCCTTGTTGGTGCATTCTCCTGCAGACCCTGACCCACCAAACGTGACACAACTCCGTTCAGCACTGTGTCTCATTTGAACTCCTTGTATTTCATGAAGCAAATAGCAAACACCCAGTGCAGCAGCAAGAAACACCACAAAAAGTGGAGGATAACCAAATGGCTTCACAGTCCACATGGGAAGACACTTAGCCTTCAGTGGCCTCAGTTTATATACAATGAGAGAAATCTGCTCTGCTACCTCATGTTCATTGAAAAATAAAAAAAACATGTCCTCCAGGTCTCTACTGAAACCAGTCAGAGGACACTCTGCATAGTCACAGACCTACTTGGGGGAAGGCGGAGACTTTGTGTGTGTGGGTGACGGTTTGTGGTTTTGTCTCATGTTCTGAGAATAGGTAGGAAAGGCGGTATGTTTGGTTTGGGGTGAACTGTTTCTAGTAAGTCCTTTGACAAGGCGAGTGTTTCTATGTCTGCGTATCCTACTTTGTCCGTGGTTGTAGACATTAGAAAAGAGAATGCATCAATGGATGTGTTCTGTCTAGAGAAAGCTTCCCAGCATTCACCCTGCCCAATTTATGAATGGACTAGGGCTTCCCTTATCAATGGGCAACACCTGCTATCTTCCTAAGTTTCTGTTTTCTTACTGAATTCTGGCCACTCTCCAGAATAGGCTCATGGTTCTGTGTCCAAGATATGTACCACTTCCAAGCTCTGTGTCATGGCCATGTACTGGATACCTGAAAGGAATGGCGAGCATCTCAGAAAACTCAGATATCAGTGTGACCAGTAAACTCTCAGTGGAGAAACACTGCTTTGGGTCTTTTGCTTACCTATTGTTCTGTTGCCCTGAATGTCTGGAAGGTCTTTGCCTCAGGCCATCCCTTGTGAAGCCTGAAGAAAACAGTTTTCAATTGGAAATGAATGGGCATCACCTGTTGCTCTTTGCTTAATTGCTTTGGAAATGGATGTGTTTGAATTAGCATCTTGGCCCTGTGTGAGGCTGTGGCCTTGATTCTCTACCCATGATGGATCTAAAGAAAGATCCCATGTGTGCATCCAAAACCAAAATGTCCAAAATGCAGTCATTGTAGATGAAGTCTCTTGCATTCCTCTGAAAGCTTCCTGATATGCATCAAGTGAGAAGCTAGATCCTTTGGGTCAAATAACTTCTTCAAATCCCTGCACAGTCAAGCCCATAGATGCTTGGGTTTTCTCATGACTCCAATTCACATAAAGAATAAAAACCCCACCGTCAGTAGGCCTCAAATTGGAGAAGCGGAGCAGTATTAAAGGTAGGCATATTTGATCACTCCTGATTCACAGGAAGGGTGTCCAGGCCACCCACACATTAGGCAAATGAGGTGCAAGGGAGCTCATTTTGGACACTGTCTTGGACTGCGCCCCCTATTGAAACCTCCAGTCAGACATTATGATGATTGTCTGTATGGAAGAAGATGAGGGCCATGTGAGACTTTTTTGGTTTTAATTGTGGTCATTTGTGTGTCTGTTGGAAGAGATGACAGGGTCCACTTGGGATTGAACTCTGGTGTGATTCCCCTTAGAGACTGAGTTCTGGAACTGACCTTAGAGAAGTATTGATATGAATTGTGTTGGGATTTTAGGAGGACACACATGAGTGTCTCCCTTCGAAACTGAGATCTAGGCACAGGGTGGCTTTCCACAGAGCACTGGGAATCTCAGCCAGGATATCACATGATTTTATTCTTAAAGACATGGCAGCCATAGTGGAGAGTCAAAACAAGCATGGACCTCACATTGTAGACCTCAATGGGCCTGGCATCATGTGTCCTTTTGGGCACTTTTTGGGATGCCTTGCCTGAGAGTTCTCCAGAACTTTCCTTTAAATGTGCTTCCCAAAATTTAATGGTTCTGGAATAATTGAAACCCATAGTTTCTCCAACTTCATCCTTGAAAAATGGCAAGATAAATACAATGAATTTTTTAAATTTCCATTACCAGGTGGCACTGGAGAACCTTTGGATGTCCTGTTGATGATTGAGAGTGTACCAGACAGTGCCTTGATTGACTGAGTTTTATGAAAATGGTGTAGAACAGAGATGCCAGTAAGTTGGATCATGCTGAGTAGTGTTCCTAGAGGCATGGTGGGTAGTTGTGTGATAAAACATCTGTCGTGGGGCCATGTTTATCTGCCATTGTCTTCCAAATGGCTTCTGACTGATATTTTGCAGCCAGTAGACCCTTATAGGTAAAAGCATCTTGTGAAATGGAGAGGTTTCAGGGCAATGTTCAGAATCAGGTTGCTATGGTCAATGGGGCAAGCAATTTGGGATAGAAGCCTGGTTGATGCATTCTCATGCAGAACCCGACCAACCAGAACGAACAGAACTCCCTCCAGCACTGTGTCCCAGTTGAACTTCTTGTATATAATGAAGCATATACCAAACTCTCAGTGCATCAGCAAGAAACACCAGGAAAATTAGGATGACCAAATGGCTTTACAGTCCACACGGGGAGACACTTAGCACCCAATGGCCACAGTTTACCTACAAAGAGAAAATTCAGCACTGCTGCCTCATGTTCATTGGAAAATAATTAACCACGTCATCCTGGTCACATAGATGCAGACCCAGCTTTGATGGTCTCACTGTAAAGGAAGCTAATGCTCATGACAACAACATATATTTCAAGTGCCCAACCTCAGAAGCAGTTTCTCCAGATGTTATGCTGGCAGAGCTTCATGTTTGTGGAGTGTTTACCCTGTCCCTTACTTTTGGAAACTCCTCTACCACCTCCAAATTTTTGAACTCCTGAGCAGTTTCCATTCCAGATATGTATTCACAAATTTTCTAACTCTTCTCCTCTAATTGTGTCTTATGTTGGGCGAAGGTAACGTCAAGACATTGTTCTGAATGAGAGTTGGAAGATTTTGTGTAGCACATATTTGCATACACATTGGATACATTTTCCAATTTTTCATTCTAAATACTGAATCCCTGACACTAACACATACCCTACTAGACTTTGACTTCTAATCCTAATATGATGTAGAAAAATAACCCAAACAGAATAGAAATACAAGAGGTTCACAGGAGGTGTGGTGTATAGTTGGAATTGCCTTCCGTATGATAATTGGTAGGTGTTATAAATCTAGCCAATTTTAATTGAAATAGTTCTCCATGTGTTTTAAAAGTTAACAAATATGTGAATAACTGTCTCCCTTTCTCTATAGCCTATTCAGCACATGTATTTTTATATGCACATATAGAATTCTATTTGGTATCACATGTACATTTTTGAGGTGGCTGACTTGGCAGATACAAATTGTGAGTAGAGATCACTCCTACTAAACGCTGTTCGAACTGAAAATTCAACATATGGGTGAGCTTCCTAGCTGAACAACATAAATCCATGTTCAGTAAAATGAATATTTTTGGACCTGTGGATGATATATATTTCATGGTGAATTTCAATTGGCATTCATAATGCTATTTTTAATGTCTGTGTGTGTGTGTGTGTGTGTGTGTGTGTGTGTGTGTGTGTATTCACTCTCCAGGTTTTTCAAAATAAGAGTTTTACAAAACCTTTAAAGAGGAACTAATACCAATACTTTTCAAGCTATTTCAGGAAATTGAAAAAGAGGGAGAACTTCCAAATTCATTCAATGAGACCAACATCACCCTGATTCCTACACCAGACAAAGACACGTCAAAAAAAGAAAATTACAGACCAATATCTCTAATGAACCTAGAGGCAAAAATCCTCAATTAAATTCTGGCCAATCAGATACAAAATATATCAAAAAAATTGTGCACCATGATCAAGTAGGATTCATCCGTGGGATGCAAGGCTGGTTCAATATACAGAAATCAATAAATGTTATTCATCACATCAATAGATGTAAAAATAAGAACCATATGATCATCTCGATAGATGCAGAAAAAGTATTCAACAAAGTACAACATCCCTTTATGTTCAAAACTCTAGAAAAACTAGGGATAACAGAAACATACCTCAATATTGTAAAAGCAATCTATGCTAAGCCTCAGGCTAGCATCATTCTGAATGGAGAAAAATTGAAGGCATTCCCCCTAAAATCTGGAACAAGACAGGGATGCCCTCTTTCACCACTTCTGTTCAACATAGTTCTCGAAACACTAGCCAGAGCAATTAGACAGACAAAAAAAATTAAAGGCATAAAAATAGGAAAAAAAGAACTTAAATTATCACTATTGCAGATAACATGATTCTATACCTAGCAGACCCAAAAAGGTCTTCAAAGAAACTAATAGAGCTAATAAATGAATTCAGCAAAGTGGCAGGATATAAAATCATCACGCATAAATCAAAGGCATTCCTGTATATCAGCGACAAATCCTCTGAAATGGAAATGAGGACAACCACTCCATTCACAATATCCTAAAAAAAAATAATTGGGAATCAACCTAACAAAAGAGGTGCAAGTCTTATACAATGAATACTACAGAGCCCTAAAGAGAAACATAGAGGAAGATCTTAGAAGGTGTAAAAATGTACCCTGTTCATAGATAGGCAGAACAAACATCATCAAAATGGCAATATTACCAAAAGTTCTCTATTGGTTTAATGCAATGCCAATCAAAATCCCAAAGGCATTTCTTGTAGAAATAGAGAAAGCAATCATGAAATTCATTTGGAAAAATAAAAGACACAGAATAGGAAAAACAATGCTAAGCAGGAAGTGTGAATCTGGCGGTATAGCAATACCAGACTTCAAACTATACTGCAGAGCAATAGTAACAAAAACAGCATGGTACTGGTACCAAAACAGGCGGGTATAAATGGTACAGAATAGAGGACACAGAAACCAATCCACAAAACTACAACTATCTTATATTTGATAAAGGGCCTAAAAGCATGCAATGGATGAAGGATAGCATCTTCAACAAATGGTGCTGGGAAAACTGGAAATCCATATGTAACAAAATGAAACTGAATCCCTTTCTCTCACTATGCACAAAAGTTAACTCAAAATGGATCAAGGAGCTTGATATCAAAGCAGGGACACGGCGTCTGATAGAAGAAAAAGTTGGGTACGATCTACATACTGTGGGGTCGGACTCCAAATTCCTCAATAGGACACCCATAGCACAAGAGTTAATAACTAGAATCAACACATGGGACTTACTCAAACTAAAAAGTTTTTTCTAAGCAAAAGAAACAGTAAGAGAGGTAAAAAGGGAGCCTACATCCTGGGAACAATTCTTTACTCCTCACACTTCCGATAGAGCCCTAATATCCAGAGTATACAAAGAACTCAAAATATTAGTCAATAAAATAACAAATAACCCAATCAACAAATGGGCCAAAGACCTGAACAGACACTTCTCAGAGGAGGACATACAATCAATCAACAAGTACATGAAAAAATGCTCACCATCACCAGCAGTCAGAGAAATGTGAATCAAAAACACCCTAAGATACCATCTCACTCCAGTAAAATTGGCAGCCATTATGAAGTCAAACAACAACAAGTGCTGGTGAGGATGTGGGGAAAGAGGTACACTTCTACATTGCTGGTGGGACTGCAAATTGGTGCAGCCAATTTGGAAAGCAGTATGGAGATTTCTTGGAAAGCTGGGAATGGAACCACCATTTGACCCAGATATTCTTCTTCTCTTTCTAAAACCTAAAGACCTAAAAAGAGCATGCTACAGCGACACTGCTATATTGATGTTCATAGCAGCACAATTCACAATAGCAAGATTGTGGAACCAAGCTAGATGCCCTTCAATAGAAGAATGATTAAAAAAATGTGGCATTAATAATCAATTGAGTAATACTCTGCATTGAAAAATGACAAAATCATAAAATTTGCAGGGAAATGGATGGCATTAGAGCAGATTATGCTAAGTGAAGCTAGCCAATCCCGAAAAAACAAATGACAAATGTCTTCGTTGATATAAGGAGAGTAACTAAGAACAGAGTAGGGATGAAGAGCATGAGAAGAAGATTAACATTAAACAGGGATGAGAGGTGGAAGGGAAAGGGAGAGAGAAGGGGAATTGCATGGAAATGTAAGGAGACCCTCAGGGTTATAAAAAATTACAAACAAGAGAAAGTGAGTGGAAAGGGAAAAATAATACAAGGGGTAGAAATTTATTACTGTATAGGGGGTAGAGAGAGAAGAGAGGAGGAGCGGGGAGGGGAGGGGTGATAGTAGAGGAGAGGAAAGGCAGCAGAATACAACAGACACCAGTATGGCAATATGTGAATAAATGGATGTGTAACTGATGTGATTCTGCAATCTGCATATGGGGTAAAAATGGGAGTTCATAACCCAATTGAATCAAAGTATGAAATATGATATATCAAGAACTATGTAATGTTTTGAACAACCAAAAATAAAAATTTTAAAAAAAGAAAACTAACTTCGCTGAATATGCACGCGAATCCTAATATTTCTACAGTAACTGACCTAGTTTAAAATCAATGCAAGTAGATTCCAATGGGACAAGGTGTGTATTTTGACGTTCATTTTTATTCAACACTGGTACATTACTATTTTATGAGTTTATGCACATCATAGGATATATATTTCATGCACAAATTAGCAAATTTATAGGCATTTGTTTCACTTTCAATCACTTCATGCATCACAACGTATGTATTCCTCCAGGTTTCCTGACTGGTCTCTTTATGAGACTTCTTTCCAAACACATTATTTTCGATTTCCCTAATCACTTTTGAAGCAAAACTCACACACTCTTCATGATAAACCAAAACACTAATATTACCATTAGATGTATAATTGGTTGGAATAATTGATTGTATATCAATATAAGATTTCCTGTAATTTTTCAGATATCAGTTCAATCTATTATTTAAAGTTGGAACAAGTTATATTATTTATTAACAGTATGGTTAATTAATGCTTTATCTCTATATTCATAGACACAGGTTGCACTGCTTTGTAACCCCAATAATAATTTTACGTCTCCAATATATTGCTCTCAGAAATGGTGGAAGAAATACTCATGTCACCTGATCTACATATACATTTTATCACAATAATATTCTGGACAAAAAATGTAATGGTCACAGTTATGATTGTACCAAGGCCTCAATGGAAAGTGAACATGGATTACAAAAAAACATCCATGTCTAGGTTGCCTAATGCTCTCAAATATCAATCCTATTGGTGACTACATATTTGTTTCTTCATAAGATTATATATTCAAACTCAACCCTGTTGAACATGTCTAATCCTATCACTCATTTTATACTTTGCCTGATTTCGTAATGTCTCTATTGATATCTGCTTTTCTACATATTTTCCCCAGCTCATCATAGTGACTGACTCTTCATATGTGCTGACATTTACATTCACTCTCTAACCGAAATCCTATTGCAAAAGAACTTTTGGTCCAAATCCTATACTCATTCTTCTTCCTAAACCTACCAACTAGCTTCATAATCCTACCAACTATCCCTTTTGACTGGATGTTCTCTTCTACATTCAATCATCCATGGTACAAGGTCCTATGCCATTGTATATCAAATTATCCGAGACATCTTTGCAGAACATAATTCAAAGTTAAGTATCCCAATCAAGGGCTCAATTCCCTTCTGGGCTTCAAATCATACCTAGATTTCTGTTTTCATACTTGTATTTCACCTCTATATTTTTGTAAATATCGCAGGTTTACAACACTATTATTCATCGCACAGAATGATTCCTAACCCAAATCGAACCTGTTATTAACCCGAAACATACACTGTTACCTCAATCTCATTTTACAGAAGAGCAGGGACAGAGTTGTTCTTACAATACAGGAAAGTAGGGGACTGTCCACCTGCTGAGAACCTCAAAGTCCATGCAGAAATGATACCTGGACAAGTCCTAGGCAGGTATGAAGGACCTGAGTGAGCAAAAGTCATCTTCCATGGCAAAAAACCTGGTCAGGACGAAGGGATGTGTCTGAATCAGCCTCTCTCTTCTTATTGTAGAGAAGACTGACCAAACCAGGCCTGTGTGGAGAGCTGTTCCCGGGTGCCTATTGTTTATTTTCCATTCTAACTTGTGAAAGTGTCACAGGAAGTAGCAGCTGGCTCCATCTCATGGGACCCATGGAAACAACTGTTAGGACAAACAGGTTGCCAAGGCAGTGACCTCATTCAGTTCCAAAGAAAGTGACATATCTCATTTCCTTGGTGATCGAACTCTCTGAACTTGGTATTCAAGAAGCCAGGCACTGAGAGGCAGTCCCAGCCCCAGTCCCAGTGGGCTCACTTGTTTGGATTTCCCAAGGACAAAGTCAGTATTTCTTGGTACCTACTGATGTGAGGATGGCCAAATGCCAGGGGAGCTCTGAAGAGGGACCTTTCCTGAGAAAGCAGGTAGTGGCTCACCACTTTTCCCTGACAACTCCACAGAGTTGGCCAAGAAAACCAGATCTGAAAGAGGACAGGCCATTTCGGGGGAACATAGTATGGATCACCAGTCAGAGGACACTCTGGGTAGTCACAGACCTACTTGGGGAAAGGAGGTGCCTTTGTGGGAGTGAATATGGGTTTGTGGTTCTGTCTCATGTTCTGAGAATAGGTAGGAAAGGCGCTTTTTTTTTTTTTGGTTTGGAGTGAACTGTTCTAGTAAGTCGTTTGACAAGGCGAGTGTTTCTTTGTCTGTGTATCCCACTGTGTCCGTTGTTGTACACATTAGAAAAGAAAATGCACTAATGGATGTGTCCTGTCTAGTATAAATCTCCCCAAAATTCATCCTGCCCAATATATGAATGAACTGCAGCTTGTTTATTGATGGGAAACACCTGCTATCTTCCTAAGTTCCTGTTTTCTTCCTGAATTCTGGCCACTCTCCAGAATTGGCTCACGGTTTTGTGTCCAAGATATGTACCACCTCCAAGCTCTGTGACATGGCCATGTACTGGTTAGCTGAAGAGAATGGCGAGATTCTCAGAAAACTCAGATATCAGTGTGACCAGGAAACTCTCAGTGGAGAAAACCTGCTTTGGACCTTTTGCTTAACTACTGTTCTCTTGCACTGAATATCTGGAAGGTCTTTGCTTCAGGCCACCCCTTTGTGAAGCCTGAAGAATATAATTTTGAAATGGAAATGAATGGGCATCACCTGTGGCTCTTTGCTTAATTGCTTTGGAAAGGGATGTGGCTGAATTGGCATCTTGGCCTTATTTGTGGCTGTGATTTAGATTCTCAGCACCTGATGGATCTAAAGAATGATCTCACATGTGTGTCCAAATCCATAATGAGAAAAAATCAGTCATTGTGGATGAAGTCTCTTGCTTTCCTCTGTTAGGTTCCTAACCTCCAGCAATTGAGAATTGGGATTCTTTTTGTCAAATGAGTTCTTCCAAGCACTGCAGAGGTGCTAAGGTTTTCGCATGACTCCAAATCACATATAGAATCTATACCTGAAATTCAGTAGGCCTCAAATTGGAGAAACAGAGCAGTATTAACGGCAGGCTTATTTGATCACTCCTGGTTCACAGGAGGGGTGTCAAGGCCACCCTGACTTTAGACAAATGAGGGGCTAGTGAACTTATTTTGGACACTGTCTTGGGCTGCACCCCTCATGGAAACCTCCAGCCAGAGGTTACGATGATTGACTAAATGGAAGAAGATGAGGGCCATATGGGAATGTTTTGGTTTAAAATTTGGTCACTTGTTTGGCGCTTGGAAGAAACGACTGGGTCAACCTGGGCTTGATCTCTAGTGTCGTTCCCCTTAGAGACTGAGTTGTGAAACTGACCTCAGAGAAGTATTGCCATGAATTTTGTTTGGATTTTAGAAGGCCACACATGAGAGTCGCCCTTGGAAACTGAGATCTACGCCCAGGGTGGCTTTCCACAGAGCACTGGAAATCTCAGCCAGGATATCTCATGATTTTATTCCTAAAGTCATGGCAGCCATATTTGAGAGTCGAAACACACATAGGCCTCACATTGTAGACTTAAATGGGCCAGGCTTCATGTGACTTTGGACACTCTTTCGGAAGCCTTGCCTGTGAGAGTTCTCCAGAGCTTTCATTGAATTGAGCTTCCTCAACATTTAATGGTTACTGAATGAATTGATACCCACAGTGCCTCCAACTTCATCCTTGAAAAATGGCTAGATAAATACCATGAAATTTTTGAAATTTCCATGACCAGGTGGCACTAGAGAACCTTTGGATGCCCTGTTGCTGATCATGAGTATACCAGACAGTGCCTTGATTGACTGGGTTTCAAGAAAATGGTGTAGAACAGAGATGCCAGTAAGTTGGAGTCTTCGGAGTAGTGGGCCTAAAGCAGTGGTGGGCAGGTGTGTGATAAATCATCAGTGGTAGGGCCATGAGGATCTACCATTGTATTCCAAATGGCATGTTACTGACATGGTGCAGCCAGCAGACTCTTATATGTAAAGGCATCTTGTTATATGGAGAGGTTTCAGGGCAATGTTCAGAATCAGGTTGATGTGGACAAGAGGGCAATGAGGCAAGCTATGAGGGATAGAAGCCTGGTTGGTGCATTCTCCTGCAGACCCTGGCTCACCACACGTGACAGAACTCCCTCCAGCACTGTGTCCCAGTTGAGCTCCTTGTATATCATGAAGCATATATAAAACTCCCAGTGCAGTAGCAAAAACACCACAAAAAGTGGACGAGGTCCAAATGGCTTCACAGTCCACACGGGGAGACACTTAGTCCCCTGCGGCCACAGTTTACATACAAAGAGATAATTCAGCACTGCTGCTCATCTTCATGGAAAATAAGAAGCCATGTCCTCCAGGTCACATAGATGGAGACCAAGCTTTGAGGGTCTCACTAGAAAGGAAGTCAAATCTCCTGAGAGCAACATATATTTCAAGTGCCCA
Organism: Callospermophilus lateralis; assembly: GCF_048772815.1. Lineage (NCBI taxonomy): Eukaryota > Metazoa > Chordata > Mammalia > Rodentia > Sciuridae > Callospermophilus > Callospermophilus lateralis. The sequence goes on from NW_027513281.1 coordinate 682,581, forward strand.
ACCTGAGAGGCAGTTTCTCAAAAAGGTTTTAGGCAAGCAAAGCTCCATGTTTGTGGAGTGTTTACCCTGTCCCTTACTTTTGGAAACTCCTCTACCACCTCCAAGGTTGTGAACTCCTGAGCATTTCCATTCCAGATATGTATTCACTGATTTTCTAACTCTTCTCCTCTAATTGTGTCTTAATTGGTGTGAAGGTAATGACACGGCATTGCTCTGGATGAGAGTGGAAGGATATTTGTGCAGCACATATTTGCATACACATTGGATTCATTTTCCAATTTTTCTTTCAAAATACTGAATCCCTGACACTAACCCCTCCCTACTATACTCAGACTACTCATCCTAATAGAAAGGAGAAAAATAACCCAAACACAATAGAAATACAAGCAGTTCAGAGGAGGCATGTTATATAGTTGGACTTACCTTTTGCATTATATAAGGTAGGAGTTATTAATCTAGTCAATTTTTAATTGAAATGGTTCTCCATGTGTTTTTAAAGATAACAAATATGTGAATTCCTGTTTCCCTTTATCTGTAACCTATTCACCCATGTATATTCATATGCACATATAGAATCCTACCAGGTATCAAATGGACATTTTTGTGAGGTGGCTGACTTGTCAGATACATTTTGTGAGAAGTGTTTACTCCTCTTAAACGCTGTTGGAACTGAAAATTCAACCTACAACCTTCCTAGTAGAACAACATTATCCATCAGCTCATGTTCAGTAAAATAAATATTTTGCATCTGTGGATGATATATATTTAATGATGAATTTTGATTGGCATATATATTGCTACTCTTTAAAGTCTGATGTGGTTTTTTTGTATATATACATACACTCTCCAGATTTTTCAAATATGAAATATATGTGTCTTATATACACTCTCTAAATTCGTTCATGTTCATGTACGTGGATTTATAATCAACTTTTCACAAGATTATTCTCAGACATATTCATCCACCTGAAATACATATTTGTTTACTAGTACTGAAAACTAACTTCAGTGAATGGTGCATACAAATCCTAATAATTCTACAGTAACTAACCCAGTCTAACATCAATGCAAGTAGATTCCTATGGGACATGATATGTAATTTGATGTTCATTTATATTCAACACTGATACATTACTATTTCTTCAGTGTTTGCACATCATAGGATATACATTACATCCACAAGTTCACAAATTTATAGGCATTTTTTTCAACTTTAATCACTTTTTGCTTCAGAACACATGTCTTGTCAGGGTTTCTTGACTGGTCTTTTCATGAGAATTATTTCCAAACACATTATTTTCGATTTCCATAATCACTATTGAAGCAAAACTCACACACTATCCATAATAAACCAAAACACTAATGTTACCATTAGATGTATAACTGGTTGAAATGAATGATTGTATATCAATTTAAGATTTCCTGTAATTTTTCAGATATCAGTTCAATCCATTATTTAAAGTTGGAACAAGTTATATTATTTATTCACAGTATGGTCTATTCATCCTTTATCTCTATATACATAGACAAAGGGTACACATCTTTATACCCCCAATACTAATTTTATGTCTTCAATATATTGCTCCCAGAAATGGTGGTAGAAATACTCATGTCACCTTATCTACATATACATTTTATCACAGTAATATTCTGAACAACAAATGTAAAGGTCACACTTATGATTTTACCAAAGCTGAAATGGAAAGTGTACATGGATTACTAAAACATCCATGTCCAGGTTGCCTAATGCTCTCAAATGACAATCCTATTGGTGACTACATATTTGTTTCTTCATAAGATTATATATTGAAACTCAACCCTGTAGAAAATGTCTAATCCTATCACTCATTTTATACTTTGCCTGATTTCATAATGTCTCTATTGATGTCTGCTTTTCTACATATTTTCCCCAGCTCATCATAGTTACTCACTCTTCATATGTGCTGACACTTACATTCACTCTCTAACCAAAACCCTATTGGGAAAAAACTTTTGATCCAAATCCTATACTCACTCTTCTTCCTAAACCTACCAACTAGCTTCCTACTCCTACCTACTATCCTTTTTTGACTGGATGTTCTCTTCTAAATTCAATCATCCAAGGTACAAGTTCCTATGCCATTTTATATCGAATTATCTGAGACATCTTTGCAGAACATAATTCAAAGCTAAGTATCCCGGTCAAGGGCCCAATGCTTTTCTGGCCTTCAAATCATACCTAGATTTCTGTTTTCATTTATATATTTCACCTCTATATTCTTGTAAATATCGTAGGTTCCCAATGCCATTATTCATCGCACAGAATGATTCCTAATCCAAATCGAACCTGTTATTAACCCGAAACATACACTGTTCCCTCAATCTCATTTTACAGAAGAGCAGGAACAGGGTTGTTCTTACAATACGGGAAAGTAGCATACCTTCCACCTACCAAGAACCTCAAATGTCCATGCAGAAATGATACCTGGAGAAGTTTTAGGCAGGTATGAAGGACCTGAGAGAGCAAAAGTCATCTTCCATGGCAAACAACCTGGTCAGGATGAAGGGATGTGTCTGAATCAGCCACTCCCTTCTTATTGTAGAGAAGATGGACCAAATCAGGCCTGGGTGTAGAGCTGTTCCCTGGTTTCTATGGTTGATATACCATTCTAACTTGTGAAAGTGTCACAGGAAGTAGGGGCCGGGTCCATCTTATGGTACCCTTGGAAACAACTGTTAGGACAAACTGGTTGCCAAGGCACTGACCTCATTCAGTTCCAAAGAAAGTGACATACCTCATTTCCTTGGTGTTGGAACTCTCTGAACTTGGTATCCAAGAAGCCAGGCACCCAGAAGCAGTCCCAATCCCAGTCTCAGTGGACTCACTTGTTTGGATTTAACAAGGACAGAGTCAGTCTTTATTGGTACCTACTGATGTGAGGAAGGACAAATGCCAGGAGATATCTGAAGAGGGACCTTTCCTGAAAAATCAGGTAGTGGCTCACCACTTTTTCCTGACAACTTCACAGAGTTGGCCAAGGAAACCATATCTGATAGAGTACAGGCCATTTTGGGCGAACATTGTATGGCCCACCAGTCAGAGGACACTCTGGATACTCACAGACCTACTAGGGGGAAGGAGGTGCCTTTGTGGGAGTGGGTGTGTGTTTGTGGTTTTGCCTCATGTTCTGAGAATAGGTAGAAAAGTCGGTTTGTTTGGTTTGGAGCAGACTGATTCTAGTATGTCGTTTGACAAGACTAGTGTTCCTATGGCTGTGTATCCCACTGTGTCCGTTGTTGTAGACATTAGAAAAGATAATGCATTAATGGATGTCTAGTCTAGTATAAATCTTCCCATAATTCATCCTGGCCAATTAAAGAATGGACTGCAACTTGTCTTATCCATGGGCAACACCTGCTATCTTCCTAAGTTCCTGTTTTCTTCCTGAATTCTGGCCACTCTTCAGAATTGGCTCATGGATTTGTTTCCAAGATATGTACCACCTCCAAGCTCTGTGACATGGCCATGTACTGGATAGGTGAAGAGAATGGCGAGATTCTCAGAAAACTCAGATATCAGAGTGAGCAGGAAAATATCAGTGAAGAGACCATGTTTTGTGCCTTTTGCTTACGTATTGTTCTGTTGCCCTGAATGTCAGATATCAGTGTGACCAGGAAAGTCTCAGTGGAGAGAACCTGCTTTGGGGCTTTTGCTTAACTTTTGTTCTGTTGCCCTGAATGTCTGGAAGGTCTTTGCCTCAGGCCACCCCTTTGTGAAGCCTGAAGAAAACAGTTTTGAAATGGAAATGAATGGGCATTACCTGTGGCTCTTTGCTTAATTGCTTTGGTAAGGGATGTGGCTGAATTAGCCTCTTGGCCTTGTCTGTGGCTGTGACTTAGATTCTCAGCACCTGATGGATCTAAAGAATGATCCCATGTGTGCATCCAAAACTATAATTTCAAAAAGATCAGTTGCTGTGGATGAAGTCACTTGCCTTCCTCTGTTAGGTTCCTGACCTCCATCAAGTGAGTATAGGGATTCTTTGGGTCCAATGAGTTCTTCCAAGCCCTGCAGAGGTGCTTGGGTTTTCGCATGACTCCAAATCACATAGAGAATCTACATCTGAAAGTCAGTAGGCCTCAAATTTGATAAACAGAGCAGTATTAAAGGCATGCTTTTTTGATCACTCCTGGTTCACAGGAAGGGTGTCCAGGCCACCGTGACTTTAGGCAAATGAGGGGCAAGCGAGCTTATTTTGGAAACTGTCTTTGTCTTCGCCCCTCATGGAAACCTTCAGCCAGAGGTGATGATGAGTGACTACATGGAATAAGATTAGTGTCATGTGGGAGTGTTTTGCTTATTATTTTGATCATTTGTGTGTTGGTTTGAAGAAATGACTGGGTCCACCTGGGCTTGAACTCTGGTGTGATTCCCCTTAGAGACTGAGTTGTGGAACTGAACTCACAGAAGTATTCCCATGAATCTTGTTGGGATTCTAGGAGGCTACGCATGAGAGTCACCCTTGGAAACTGAGATCTAGGCCCAGGGTGGCTTTCAACAGAGCACTGGAAATCTTAGCTAGTATATAACATGATTTTATTCTTAAAGACTTGGCAGGCTGAGTTGAGAGTCAAAACACACATGGTCCTCACATTGTAGACCTCAATAGGCCTGGCTTCATGTGACCTTTTTGGGAAGCCTTGCCTGTGAGAGTTCTCCAGAGCTTTCATTGAAATGAGCTTCCTCAACATTTAATGATTCCTGAATGAATTTAAACCCACAGTGCCTCCAACTTCATCTTTGAAAAATGGCCTGATAAATACCATGAAATTTTTGAAATTCCCATGACCAGGTGGCACTGGAAAACTTTTGGATGTTCTGTTGCTGATCATTAGTATAGCAGACAATGCCTTGATTGACTGGGTTTCATGAAAATTGTGTAGAACAGAGATGCCAGTAAGTTTGAGCCTGCTGAGTAGTGGCCCAGAGCAGTGGTGAGCAGGTGTTTGATAAAACATCAGTGGTAGGGCAATGAGAATCTACCATTGGTTGCCAAATTGCTTGTGACTGGCATGGTGCAGGCAGCAGACCCTTATATGTAAAGGCAAAATGTAGAGGTTTCAGGACAATGTTCTGAATAATGTTGCTATTGCCAAGGGGGCAAGCTACGTGGGATAAAACACTGGTTGGTGCATTCTCCTGCAGACCCTTCCCCCCACACCTGAGAGAACTCCCTCCAGTATTGTGTCCCATTTGAACTCATTGTATTTTGTGAAGCAAATACCAAACTCCCAGGCAGCAGCAAAAACACTACGAAAATGATTGGATGATCAAATGGCTTCACAGTCCACATGGGAGACACTTAGCACTCAGAGGCCACAGTTTACGTACAAAAAGAGAATTCAGCACTGCTACCTCATTTCATTGGAAAATAAGTAACCATGTCATCCAGGTCACATAGATGCAGACTCAGTTTTGATGGTCTCACTACAAAGTAAGCTAAAGCTCCTGACAACATCATATGTTTCAAGTGCCCAACCTCAGAGGCAGATTCTCAAAAATCTTTAGGCCAGCAAAGCTACATGTTTGTGGAGTGTTTAACCTGTCCATTACTTTTAGAAACTCCTCTACCAACTCCAATGATGTGAAATCTGGAGCATTTTCCATTCCAGATAGGTATTCACAGATTTTTTTTTAACTATTCTCCTCTGATTGTGTCTTACTTGAGGCGAAGGGAATGTCAAGGCATTGTTCTGGATGAGAGTGGGAAGAATTTTCTGTAGGATATGTTTGCATACACATTGGATTCAATTTCCTATTTTCCATTCAAAATACTGAATCCCTGACACTAACCCATATCCTACCAAACTCTGACTACTAATCCTAATATGATGGAGAAAAATAACCCAAAAGGAATAGAAATATAAGCAGTTCAGAGGAGGCATGTTGTATAATTGGACTTGCCTTCCGCATGATGCAGAGTAGGAGTTATAAATCTAGTCAATTGTTTGTTGAAATAGTACTTCATGTATTTTTAAAGTTAACAAATATGTGAATTTCTGTCTCCCTTTCTCTGTAGCCTACTCAGCATGTGTATTTTTGTATGCACATATAGAATCCTACCTGGTACCACACGTACATTCTTGTGATTTGGCTGACTTGGCAGATACAAATTGTGAGACGAAATCACTCCTACTAAACCCTGTTGGTACTGAATATTCAAACTATGGGTGAGCTTCCTAGTTGAACAACATTATACATAAATCCATGTTCAATAAAATGAATATTTTTGGATCTGTGAATGATATATATTTTATGATGAAATTTGATTGACACATATATTGCTACTTTTTTGTCTGTGTGTACTCTCCAGATTTTTCAAAATATGAAACATATGTGTCTTATGTAGACTCCCTAAATTTATTCATGGTCATGTATGTGGGTTTATATTCAACTATTCAGAAGGTTATTCTCAGAAATATTCATCCACCTGAAATTTGCCTAATGCTCTCAAATGTCAATCATATTGGTGACTACATATTTGTTTCTTCCTAAGATTATATATTCAAACTCAACCCTGTTCAAAATTTCTAATCCTATCACTCACTTTATACTTTGCCTGATTTTGTAATGTCTCTATTTATATCTGCTTTTCTACATATTTTCCCCAGTTCATCATTGTGACTGACTCTTCACCTGTGCTGACATTAACATTCACTCTCTAACCGAAACCCTATAGCTAAAGAACTTTTGTTCCAGATCCTAAACTCACACTTCTTCCTAGAAGTACTGACTATCTTCCTTATCCTATAAACTATCCCTTTTTGACTGGATATTCTCTTCTACATTCAGTCACCCTAGTAAATGTCGGGCGAGCTTCGCAGCAGGAGACCACCAACAGACTATCTCATGCAACAGCAAAGGGTTTATTGAGTGTCCAGCATGCTGGTGCTCAGAGCTCACTTGAATAGAGCAGATAGCCCTGAGAATAGCTTAAGTAGAGCTTATATACTTTACCTGGAGAGGGCAGGGAGGCAATTTTATTGATGGATCAGGGCGAGTGGGCGATTTGCGTGAAACTGGGTGAGTGAGCACATTCTGCAGTTTGGCAGTTGGGGACAGCACATACTGGGAACAAGATTTGCAAGCATTTCTCAAGATTTCAACAGTGTTTTGTTAAGCATACAGAAAAACAGGAAGTGACAAGTATCTATTTTATGAACGTTTTATTCCCCACTTCTTCTTCTGGCTACTTTTAATCATAAAAATGATCATTGCGGGGTGTCACATTCTATGTCTTCTAGTGGGGTATTACCATAAGTTTAACTCGTCCAATTTGAGCCTGGAGATAAGAAATTACACGGTTGAGAAAACAGGGTTTTATAGTTAGCAATTATATGAGGATTATTATTGGACCGGCCAGGGTAGATAAAAACATAGTTAACCAGGTGGACTGTGTGAACCAAGACTCAAACCACCTTTTTGGGCCTCTCTCGATAGTTGATGCTCTTTAAGACGTCTTTTTAATTTACTCATACATTTTATTACAACTCCAGCATGCTCGGCATACAAACAACATTCTTCCCTCAATGCAGCACAAAGGCCCCCTTCTCTCATGAAGAGGAGGTCCAACCCTCGAGTGTTCTGAAAAACAACTTCAGAGAGAGAGGTTAAAGATTCATGCAAAGCTCTGGTGGAGGTTTCTAATATCTAATTTTGGTCTATTACTGTCATTTGTTGGGTCATTTGTTGAGTTACATGGACAAAGGCAGTGGTTCCCGTGCCCACCAGTGCAGCAATTCCTATTCCTAATAGGATGGCTAAAGTGAGGGATATATATTTTCAGTGGAACCGGGTTGTTTGCCCCCCTATTTGATCTTCAAATGAACCTGCGTCGTGATAGAGCACTCTGGGAAACATCTGCACCATTACACAATTAATCACATCTGTTGACCATTTCATGAAAACATAAACAATGTTTAAGTATATAGAATTATGCTGTACTAGGGACGGACAAGGCAAGGCACCTAAGATAGCACTGAAGACAGGGAAACAGTCCTATTTGATTGCAACCAGATTCAGAGGGCATTGATTCTGTTGTAATCAAGTAAGCCTTTGAAACCCAAGTTTAGGTAGTTTCAGAATTTTGTACCCAACATGTAACGGAAGGGGCTCAGAAGTTTACAGTCTGCAGAAGTAAAAAAAGCAGTTTTTGTTTCTGTTTTTTCCTCCATTCTGGGCAAGTTAACTTTTCAAGGACACCTGGGAGGGGAAGAGCTTTTTCTTCCCTTTCTTATTTCCCCTTGCCAGTTGTTACCACGGAGCCAAGTTGCTAACTTCTTTAACTTAGAAATGTAGCCATCTCTGTGAAGCCCCAGGTCAAGGCCAGAGGCCTTGCTCACATATTTTTGTGAAAAACTAGTAAAGGGGTGTCTAGCTTAGGAGTGCTGATTTTTTTAGCCAGTGGCAAAGTAGAACAGGGCAACATGAAAAGAGGAAGTTTAACTACATTGAACTCTTTTATAGGGACTCTTTTGCTGAAAGTCCTAAAGTCAGCCATGGTGAAGACTTCTGGAGAAGGTCAGTTAAGACATTTCTGTGGGCCTGGTACAGAGGGGGAAGTTGGGGTTGAGAGCAGCTCTGAGGATCTGAGAATGAGGAAGGAGAGATGTAAAAGAATAATGGGAAAGTGGTTTGGGATTTTCCTAGCAACAAAAACTTGAGCAGTAGAACAGATAGAGCAGAAGGGAAGACGGTAGTGAGTATCCCAAAACGCATGTGAGGGACTTTAAATTCTTAGTAAACTGTTTTCAAGGATGAAAAAACAACTTTAAAGGCCATTTTCATTACATCTTGGATACGGGTCTGAGGGCCCTCTTCAGCTTGGTTGAGCTTTGGGTTAGCTGGTAAGAGGACCTGGTGGGACCTGGTGCAGGCACTGACAGGAAAAGAGAGGAGTGAGTGGGAGGAGGGGTACCTCAATACCTTCTACCACAGCAAAGTGGCAATGGTCTGAGAACCAGCGGAGATTTGGGTTTTTGATCTATTAATTGTAGGGGAGAAATCAGGTTTCTTAGGTGGGAGTGACAGCAGAGACTCTGGAGCAGAAGGATGAAGGTGAGGATCTATTGGATAAGCATAGTTCAGGATGTGAGCAAAGGAGGGAAAAGGCCTCCACATAGAGGAATCTCCTTTCACTCTTTTGAGCACCTGCAGATGTAAAAAAGTCACGCAGGATTTGAGGATCTAGAGACCCCTCTGGGGGCCATCAGTTTTTGTTATCTAATTCGTAATATGGCCAATGTTGTGTACTGAATTTGATGAAGAGTTTGGGTTCCATAAGCAGCCCCTGTATGCTCACATCCCCATGACTTACAGAAGAAGTCGGCTTTTCCCCCACACAGCCATGGCTGTTTGTGGATTTGATAGTCGGCTGGGCAAACATAGTAATCTACGCTAGCCAACCTGCGTCTGGCTCGTGTGTCCCTACATCCATAATGTTTGTTTCCATTATCTATGGTACGGAAGGGATTTAATGAAATTTTACTGGAATCCTCTTCATCAGGGATATCCCAATAGGAAAGACCTATAGCCAGCTGACAAATGTCTGGGTGGAGAGATGGTCACCAGTTCCCTAAGGGGGCTGTATGCGAGATAGATTATACTTCTTTTCCAGTAGAATTTGTGATCAGCCATCGCTGCTGAACGGGCTGATGAGGGTTAGGACTACTTGTGGCCAAGGGGAGAGTCTATAGGCTTATCCACACGGTGAATATGCAATTTGAAAGTGTTACCAGTCTTTTTCAGTTTCCAGCCAGAGTGTGGACAGGGCGCAGGCTTGAGATGAGAGGCATGGATCCAGGAAGTGATTCCGTCTACCTTTACCACTGTAGATGTTATAAGTAGCACCTGGTATGGTCCTTTCCAGCAGGGTTCCGGGGATGACACCTGATATCTTCTTACGTAGATGAAGTCTCTTACTTGATATCGATGTGGAGTCCCCTCGTCCCCAGTTTGGTAGGCAGTGGCCAGCTGTTTCCACAGGTATCGCTGAGTTCTTTCAAGAGCTTTAAGTCTGTCAAGCAAGGGGGTGTGGAAAGGATCCTTAGGTCTTAGAGTTGGGCTTAGGTCCCTTACTGGAGGAGAGGCAACCTAGAGAATTTCACAGGGGATGAGGTTACTCAAAGAAACAGAGGGAGTATTTCTTGCATGAAACATTGTATAAGGCAGGAGAATTGTCCAATCTTTTATACTGGTCTCTAAGCTTAATTTCGCTAAGGTCTCTTTAATGGTTCTATTCATTCTTTCTACCTGTCCTAAACTCTGGGGTCTCTAAGCACAATATAAATTCCAATTAATCCCCAGGTTCCTGGCTAACCCCTGACTTACCTGGGCCACGAACGCCGGTGCATTATCAGACCCTATTACCTTTGGCAGGCAGTATCTTGGAAAAAAAATCTTCCAGGGTCTTCTTGACCACCATTTTCGCCGTTTCTTTATTTTCTTTTTCTTTTAGTGGGGAAGGCTTCAATCCATCCTAAAAATGTATCTACAAAGACTAGGAGATATTTATGTCCATACATTGCTGGCTCAATTTCAGTAAAGTTAACTTCCCAGAATTGTCCTGATCTGGTTCCTCGTAGGTGCTTTCCTGCAGGAAGCTTGGAAGGGTAAGCATTAACCAATTGATGGACTCAACAGACATTTTTTTTATCCATTCAGTTATTTCTTTTTGCTGTGAGTCAGTTGGTGGAAAACTCTGTTCTTGATACTTCAGAAATACCTGCAGTTTCTTTGAACAAAGGTGAGTGAGTTGATGTGCATTTTCTACTCACATAGTTAGAGCTGTGAGTATAGGAGTTTTTACTGAAGGATTTAGAAATTCCACTTGGGGGCCTCCAGGGTTAAAAGTTATTTTGGCCCGGAGCTTGGTGAGCAGATCACTGCCCATCAATGGGGCCAGGCATTCTGGGATTACTAGGAAGGAGTGATGGATTTTTTCTTTCCCCAGGTCCATGATACTCTTAGTTGTCAAAGCCCGATATTTACTGCCATTAGCCCCTTGAACTAGAGACCTTTTATTTGATAGTGGGCCCAATGTAGCCTTAGGGTTGAGTATATTGCCCCTGCATCCACTTCAAAGTTTACTGGGTCCCCTCCACTTCAAAAGTTACCCTGAACTCGGCGATGGGATCTGAGCCCCGACTTTCGTAGTCACCCTCAGAGTCAGAATGGCTGACTGGTGTGGCTGTCTCTTTCTAGGGCACTCTTTGTCCCAGTGTCCTTTTTCTTTAGAGTAGACACATTCATCTGAGACCAGGGGTGGCCTCAGGCGTGGGAACAGGTATCCCTTCCTGTCTCCCTGTTTCTTAATTCCTGGCCCTTTTGTTTTTGTGACCAGGACCTTAATCAACGCCTTAGTCTGTCTTTTGTTTCTTTTATCCTCCCTTTGCTCCCTTCTCTTCCTCAGTTTCTCTCTTAAGGTATACTTTCTTGGCTTCTCTGACTAAATCTCTCAAAGTCATATCTTGTAATCCATCTAAGCATTGTAACTTTCTTTTAATATCCAGGGCAGCTTGCCCAATAAAGGCCATCATGACAGATGCCTTTTGATCCTCTGCCTGAGGATAAAAAGGAGTATATCTCCTATATGCCTCCATAATTATCTCTAGAAACATAGAGGGAGATTCATCAGGCCTTTGAATAATCTCTCTTACCTTGGCCAAATTAGTTGGTCACCTAGCGGACACTCGGATGCCCACTATTAGAACCTGGCAATAAGTGGACAGATGCTTTCTAACTTCAAAGGTGTTGGTGTCCCAGTTGGGTTGTTTCAAGGGAAAACCAGCTTTGATTAAGTTGGGAAGATGTGTCGGTCTCCAATCTGGTCTGAGGATTTTTTTTCTAGCTTCCAGGAGGATTCTCTTTTGTTCCTCTGTCATGAAGAGAGTCTCTAGGAATTGTTGACAGCCATCCCAATTAGGCAGGTGTGAAAACATCAATGACTCAACCAAACCTGTGAGCCAAGTGGGGTCCTTGGAAAAAGGGGGATTGTTATTTTCCAGTTATATAGGTCTGAAGAGGAGAAAGGCCAATATTTGTAGGCTTGCATTTCCCCCCCCATGGCCTTCGTCAATCAATGGTCCATAGGGACATAGGGGGAGCATCACGGGAGTTCCAGGCTTTTCAAACATTCGCCGCCAGCGAGTTCCCTTAGCCAGGCCAGCTTCCTCCTGGGGAGGAGGGGCTGAGTGTGACGCGGGGGAGTTATCTGGAGGGCGCTGGGGCAGCTTAGATTCCTCTAATGGCGGAGAGGCTGACTCAGCTGCAGGGGAATCACTTAGAGGGTGTTGGTGGTTGAGGGACGAGGGCAGGGTATAAAGAGGGGGAGGAAAGTCCAGTAGAGTCAAATCTTGTGACTCAGGAAGAACAGAGGGTGGAGGAGGAGGAGGAGCAGAGGGATTGTGAGATCATGGGGGAAGGAGTAGCAGCAGGGGAAGGGACAAGGAAAGGCTTCACCCATGGAAAAGGAGATTTGCAGAGGTCCTGCCAAGTTAAGATATATGGCTGTTGATCCAGATGGCTATGTGTGCCCAGCTGAAAGACAATATCTCTGACTTTTTAAATTAGTGGGAAGTAGAAAGATCCTTCTAGGGGCCATCCGACTCCAAAGGTGGGTCATTGTGAGGCACAGAGAGTCTGGCGGGTCTGGAGTTTTACTGAAAAAGAAAGATTCGGAGCCGTTAAGCGAACTTTGTTCAGGGATCAAGGGTCAGGAAGTGAGACATTGAAGTGCTCTTTCCCATAATAAAAGATACACAAACAGTGAATACAACAACACACAACACAGACAAGACAAGACAATGAAGACAGGCAATGGACGTCCAAAACTGAGACCAGGACTGAGTAGCAGGCAAAACCCTTTGGACTGGCAATACCAAATCTGAAACAAAATATCACTGAGTCGAGGAGACAATTGTTCCACGATTTCTCAAGTCCTTTGTGGCGTCCCCCAATAACATTATTCATGAAGAAGAATGAGTCCTAACCCAAATCGAACATGTTATCAACCCTAACCATAAACTGTTACCTCAATCTAACTTTACAGAAGAGCAGGGACCGAGTTGGCCTCACAATACAGGAATGTAGGGGATCTTCCACTTGCTGAGAACCTCAAAGGTCCATGCAGAAATGATCCCTGAAGAAGATGTAGGCACCTTTGAAGGACCTGATAGAGCAAAAGTCATCTTCCATGGCGAACAACCTGGTCAGGATGAAGGGTTGTGTCTGAATCAGCCTCTCTATTCTTAATGTAGAGAAGATGGACCAAATGAGACCTGTGTGGAGAGCTGTTCCCAGGTGCCTATGGTTGATATACAATTCTAACTTGTGAATGTGTCACAGGAAGCAGGGGCAGCCTCCATCTCATGGTACCCTTGGAAGCAACTGTTAGGACAAAATGGTTGCCATGGAAGTGACCTCACCTTACTTCCTTGGTGATGGAACTCTCTGAACTTGGGATCCAGGAAGCCAGTTAAAGAGTGCTAGTCCTAGTCCCAGTTCCAGTGTTCTCACTTTTTGGATTTCCCGAGGACAGAGTCGTTCTTTCTTGGTAACTACTGATGTTAGGATGGCCAAATTCCAGGAAAGCTCTGAGGAGGGGCCTTTCCTGAGAAAGAAGGTAGTGCCTCACCGCTGGCACCTGACAACTTCAGAGAGTTGGACAAAGACACAAGATCTGCGACAGAACAGGCTATTTTGCAGGAACATTGAATGGCCCACCAGTCAGAGGACACTCCGGATAGTCACAGACCTACTTGTGGGAAGGAGGTGCCTTTGTGGGTGTGGATGTGAGTTTGTGGTTTTGTCTCATGTTCTGAGAATAGGTAGAAAAGGCGGTTTGTTTGGTTTGGAGTGGACTGTTTCTAGTAAGTCTTTTGACAAGGTGAGTGTTTCTGTATCTGTATCCCACTGTACGTAGTTGTAGACATTAGAAAAGATAATGCATCGATGTATGTGTCCTGTGTATTAGAAAGCTTCTCACAATTCATCCTAACAAATTTATGAATGGACTGTGGCTTGCCTAATGGATGGCCAACTCCTGCTACATGTGCATCCAAAACCAAAATGGCTAAAAGAACAGTCATTGTAGATAGAGCCTCTCGAAATCCTCTGTAAGGTTCCTGATCTCCATTAAGTGAGAATAGAGATTCTTTGGGTCAAGTGAATTCTTTAAATCCTTCATAGGCTAGCTCATAGTTGCTTGGGATTTCTCATGACTCCAATTTACATAAAGAATCTAAAACGCACAGTCAGTAGGCCTCAAATTGGAGAAGTGGAGCAGAATTAATGGCAGGCCTATTTGATCACTCCTGGTTCACAGGAAGCATGTCCAGGCCACCATGACTTTAGGCAAATGAGGGGCATGGGAGCTTATTTTGGACACTGCCTTGGGCTGCACCCCTCATGGAAAACTCCAGCCAGAGGTTATGATGAGTGTCTATACATAAGAAGATGAGGGCCATGTGGGAGTTTTTTGGTTTTAATTGTGGTCATTTGTGTGATGGTAGGAAGAGATGACTGGGTCAACCTGGGCTTGAATTCTGGTGTGATTCCCCATAGAGACTAAGTTCTGGAACTGATCTCAGAGAAGTATTTCCATGAATTGTGTTTGGATATTAGGGGGCCACGCATAAGATTCACCCTTGGAAACTGAGATCTAGGCCCAGGGTGGCTTTTCACAGAGCACTGGAAATCTCAGCCAGGATATCACATGATTTTATTCTGAAAAATTTGGCAGCCATAGTTGAGAGTCAAAACACACATGGACTTCACATTGTAGACCTCAATGGGCCTGGCTTCATGTGACCTTTTGGCCACTCTTTGGGAAGTCTTGCCTGTGATAGCCCCCCAGAGCTTTCATTGAAATTAGCTTCCTCACCATTTAATGGTTATTGAAATAATTGAAACACTCAGTGCCTCCAACATCATTCTTAAAAAATGGCTCGTTATATACCATGAAATTTTTGAAATTCCCATGACCAGGTGGCACTGGAGAACCATTGGATATCCTGTTGCTGATCATGAGTGTTCCAGACAGTGCCTTGATTGACTGGGTTTCACAAAAATGGTGTAGATAAGAGATGCCAGTTAGTTGGAGCCTGCTGAGTAGTGGGCCTAGAGCAGTGGTGGGCAGGTGTCAGATAAAATATCTGGGGTAGTTTCATGTGGATCTACCATTGGCTTACAAATGGCTTGTTACTGCCATTTTGCAGTCAGTAGACCCTTATACGTAAAGGCATTTGTTGTATGGATAGGTTTCAGGGCAATGTTCAGAATCAGGTTGCTTTGGTGAAGGGGGCAAGCTATGTTGGACAGAAGCCTGGTTGGTGCATAATCCTACAGGCCCTGTCCAACCACATGTGACAGAACTCCCTCCAGCACTGTGTCCCAGTTGAACTCTTTGTATTTCATAAAGCAAATACCGAACTCCCAGTGCAGAATCAAGAAAAAGCATGAAAATTGGAGGATGAATAAATGGCTTCACAGTCCACACGAGGAGACACTTAGACCCCAGTGGCCACAGTTGACCTACAAAAAGAGAATTCAGCACTACTGCCTCATGTTCATTGGAAAATAAGATACCATGTCCTCCAGGTCACATAGATGCAGACGCATCTTTGATGGTCTCACTACAAAGGAAGCTAAAGCTCCTGACAAGAACAAATATTTCAAGTGCCCAACCTCAGAGGCATTTTCTCCAGAAGTCTATAGGCCAGCAGACCTCCATGTTTGTGGAGTGTTTACCATGTCACTTATTTTTGAAAACTCCTCTTCCACCTCCAAGTTTGTGAACTCCTGAGCATATTCAATTCCAGGTATGTATTCACAGAATTTCTAACTCATCTACTCTAAATGTGGCATTTGGGGTGAAGGTAATGTCAAGGCATTGTTGTGGATGAGAGTGGGAAGATTTTTGTGTAGCACATATTTGCATACACATTGGATTCATTTTCCATTCGAAATACTCAATCCCTGACACTATCCCACACCCTACTAGACTCTGACTACTAATCCTAACATGATGGAGAAAAATAACCCAAACAGAATAGAAATGCAAGCAAATCAGAGGAGGCATGGTGTACAGTTGAACTTGCCATTTCCATTATGTAGCGTACTAGTTATAAATCTAGTCCATTTTTTGTTGAAAGAGTTCTAAATGTGTTTCTAAACTTATCAAATATGTGGATCCCTTTCTCCCCCATTTCTCTGTATCCTATTCAGTACATGTATTTTTATATGCACATATAGAATCGTACCTTGTAACACACGTACTTTCTTGTGAGGTGGCTGACTTGGCAGATACAAATTGTGAGAAG
The DNA here is from genome assembly GCF_048772815.1 of Callospermophilus lateralis. Lineage (NCBI taxonomy): Eukaryota > Metazoa > Chordata > Mammalia > Rodentia > Sciuridae > Callospermophilus > Callospermophilus lateralis. The sequence continues at coordinate 698,940 of NW_027513281.1, forward strand.
AGATCACTCCTCCTAAATGCTGTTGGAACTGAAAATTCAACCTATGGGTGGGCTACCTAGTTGAACAACTTTATACGTAAATCCGTCTTCAGTAAAATGAATATTTTTGGATACGTGGATGATATATATTTCATGATGAATTTCGATTGGCATATATATTGCTAGTTTTTAATGTCTCTGTGTATGTGTGTGTGTGTGTGTGTGTGTGTGTGTGTGTATACGCACTGTCCAGATTTTTCAAATATGAAATATATGTGTCTTTTGGCCACTCTTTTGGAAGCCTTACCTGTGAGAGTTCTCTAGAGCTTTCATTGAAATGAGCTTCCTCAACATTTAATTGTTCCTGAATGAATTGAAACCCACAGTGCCTCCAACTTCATTCTTGAAAAATGGCTCGATAAATACCATGAAATTTTTGAAATTCCCATGACCAGGTGTCACTGGAGAACCTTTGGATGTCTTGTTGCTGATCATGAGTGTACCAGACAGTGCCTTGCCTCACTCAATTTCATGAAAATTGTGTAGAACAGAGATGCCAGTAAGTTGGAGCCTGCTGAGAAGCGGGCCCAGAGCTGTGGTATGGAGGTGTATGATAAAACACCTGTGGTGGGGCCATGTGGATCTGCCATTGACTTACAAATGGAATTTGGCTGACATGGTGCACCTAGTAGACCCTTATATGTAAAGGCATCTTGCTATATGGAAAGGTTTCATGGCAATGTTCAGAATCAGTTTGTTATGGACAAGGGGGCAAGCTATGTGGGATAGAGGCCTGGTTGGTGAATTCTCCTGCAAACCCTGACCCTCCACACATGACAGAACTCCTTCCAGCACTGTGTCCCAGTTGAACTCCTTGTATTTCATGAAGAAAATACCAAAATTCCAGTGCAGAAGCAAGAAACACCACGAAAATTGTCGGATGACCAATTGGCTTCACAGTCAAGACGGGGAGACACTTAGCCCCCAGTGGCCACAGTTTACCTACAAAGAGAAAATACAGCACTGCTGCCTCATGTTCATTGGATAATAAGAAATCAAGTCCTCCAGGTCACATTAATGCACACCCATCTTTGATGGTATCACTACAAAGGACGCTAAAGCTCCTGACAACAACATATATTTCAAGTGTCCAACCTCAGAGGCAGTTTCTCAAGAAGTCTTTAGGCCACCAGAGTTCAATGATTGTGGAGTGTTCATCCTGTCCCTTACTTTTGAAAACTCCTTTACAACCCCCAAGGTTGTGATCTCCTGAGCATTTTCCATTCCAGATACGTATTCACATATTTTCTACCTCTTCTCCTCTAATTGTGTCACACTTGGGGTGAAGGTAATGTCAAGGCATTGTTCTGAATGAGAGTGGGAAGATTTCTGTGTAGCACATATTTTCATTCACAATGGATTCATTTTCCTATTTTCCATTCGAATTACTGAAACCCTGACACTAACTCATACCCTACTAGACTCTGACTACTAATCCTAATATGATAGAGAAAAATAACCCAAACAGAATAGAAATACAAGCAGTTCAGAGGAGGCATGGTGTATAGTTGGACTTGCCTTTTGCATGATAAAGTGTAGGTGTTATAAATGTGGTCAATTTTTAATTGAAATAGTTCTCCATGTGTATTGAAAAGTATCAAATATGTGAATTCCTGTCTCCCTTTCTCTGTTACCTATTCAGCACATGTATTTTTATATGCACATATAGAATCCTACCTGGTACCACACGTACATTCTTGTGAGGTGGCTGACGTGGCAGACACAAATTGTGAGACGAGATCACTCCTCCTAAACGCTGTTGGAACTGAAAATTCAACCTATGGGTGAGCTTCCTATTTGAACAACATTATACTTAAATCCATGTTCAGTAAAATAAATATTTTTGGATCTGTATATGATATGTGTTTCATGATGAATTTCGATTGGCATATATATTGCTACTTTTTAATATCTCTGTGTGTGTTTTTTGAAAAATCTACACTCTCTAGATTTTTCAAAATATGAAATATATGTCTTTTATTATACAATCCCTAAATTCATTCATGTTCATGTATGTGGTTTTTATAATCAATTTTTCACAAGATTATTTTCAGAAATATTCATCCACCTCAAACACATATTTGTTTTCTAGTACTGAAAACTCACTTCAGTGAAGGGTGCATTCAAATCCTTATATTTCTCCAGTAACTAACCCAGTTTAACATCAATGCAAGTAGATTCCAATTGGAAATGTTGTGTATTTTGATGTTCGTTTTTATTCAACACTGTTGCATTACTATTTCTTCAGTTTATGGACATCTTAGAAAATACATTTCATCCACAGTTCACAAATTTAAAGACATTTGGTACACTTTCAATCACTTCCTGCTTCAGATCACACGTATTCCTCCTTTTTTTTTTTTTTTTTTTTTTGACTGGTCTTTTCATGATACTTCTTCCTAACGCATTATTTTTGATTTCCATAATCATTTTGAAGCATAACTCACACACTCTTTATGATAAACCATAACACTAATATTACCATTAGATGTATAATTGGTTGGAATGAATGATTGTATATCAATATAAGATTTCCTGTATATTTTCAGATATCAATTTATTCCAATTTCTAAAGTTGGAACCAGTTATATTATTTATTCACAGTATGGACTATTCATGCATTATCTCTATATTCATAGACACAGGGCACACCTATTTTTATCCCCAATACTAATTTATGAGTTTTCAAAGTATAGCTCCCCATAATGGTGGGAGAAATACTCATGTCACCAGATCTACATATATATTTTATTAAAGTAATATTCTGGATAAAAAATGCAAAGATCACACTTATGTTTGTACCAATGCCAAAATTGAATGTGAGTTTGAATTACTAAAAACATCTATGTCCAGGATGCCTAAGGCTCTCAAATGTCAATCCTATTGGTGAGTACATATTTGTTTCATCCTAAGATTATATATTCAACTTCAACCCTGTTGAAAATGTCTAATCCTATCACTCACATTATACTTTGCCTGATTTCCTAATGTCACTATTGATATCTATTTTCTTATATATTTTGCCCAGTTCATCATAGTGACTGATTCTTCACATTTGCTGACATTTACAAACACTCTCTAACAAAAACCCTATTACTAAAGAAGTCTTGGTCCAACTCCTAGATTCACCCTTCTTCCTAAACTTACTATCTTCCTAATCTTACTGACTACCACTTTTTGACTGGATGTTCTCTTCTACATTCAATCATCTGAGGTACAGTGTTTTATTCCATTGCATATCAATTTATCTCAGACCTCAGTGCAAAATGTAATTCAAAGCTAAGTATCCCAATCAAGGGCCCAATACCTTTCTGGGCTTCAAATCTTCCCTAGATTTCTGTTTTCATACTTATATTTCACCTATATATTCTTATAAATATTGCAGGTTCCCAATACCATTATTCATCCAGCAGAATGATTCCTAACACAAATCGAACATGTTATTAATCCTAACTATACACACTTCCCTCAATCTCACTTTACAGAAGAGCAGGGACAGAGTTGGTCTTACAATACAGGAATGTAGGGGATCTTCCACATTCTGAGAACCTCAAAGGTACATGCAGAAATGATCCCTGGAGAAGATATATGCAGCCATGAAAGACCTGAGAAAGCAAAAGTTGTCTTCCATGGCAAACAACCTGGTCAGGATGAAAGGATGTGTCTGAATCATCCTCTCTCTTCTAAATATAGGGAATATTGACCAAACTAGGCCTGTGTGGATAGCTGTTCCCAGGAGCCTATGGTTTTTATACCATTCTAACTTGTGAAAGTGTCACAGGAAGATGGGGCATGCTCCATCTTATGAAACCTTAGGAAGCCAATGTTAGGAAAAAGTGGTTGCCAAGGCAGTGGCGTCATTCAGTTCCTGAAGGATGTAACCTCACCTCACAACCTTGTTGATGGAACTCTCCGAATTTGGGTTCCAGGAAGCCAGGCACCCCGACCCAGTCTCAGCAATGCTCTTTTGAAGCTTCTACCTTACAGACTTGTATACCTGGAAGATATGAACACATTAACACCACAATTAGATTGAAGTTTTTGTATTAACCAAGTTTAGCTTTTTAAAGAAATAACATGGCACAATTTTCTAAAAACAGTTCTTGTTTAACCAGCTGTTTAATTTTTTAAGATTACTATCTCAAACTTACACATATAACCATCTTACACAAACCTTTTTTTTTTACTTACTTAAACCCTTTTAATTACTTAATCATATAGACGCTCTTATCCAGAAACACATTTTCCCTCTATTAAATCTATATCAAGAACCGTTTAGTTTCTCTTTTTCATCTGTTAACCTCTTTCTGTTCACATTTTGAAACAATACATGTAAATTTCTGAATTTAAGCAGATTATTTAATAGACATCAACATGTTATTAGGGCCTTTTTGAACACCTAGAAAACTTATAGGCCTAATTTTAAAGACATCTTTATTTTTATCTGTTTACCCAATTTGAATTGAACCATTTGAATCACGTGAATCAAAAATATTTGGATCCATTTTTAAATTTTTTATGAGCACTCCTCATCTGTCAACTGTCATATCACTGCATTATATATTGACATACACACATACAGACATACCGACATACAACACATAACACAAATGTAACACATAACACAATAGTAAAGGCCGTGTAGCTTTTTCAGGTGAAATCTCTATTGCAATTTTTCAAAACTCCACAGTTGATCAAAAATAGAACTGATCAGAAAACTTTTACCTGTCTGCAGGATAAAGATCATGAGATCAAAAAAACAAACAAACAAACAAACAAACAAACAAAAAAACACTACAGAATCTAAGAAAAAGCAAGAGTCCTTAAAAAGATGACTGGCCAGTAATTAGTTAATACCATATAATGTACTTTTTCATTGAGTCTAGTTTGAGTTCAGGTAAACATAAACTTTTACTCTTTTTTATCTGTCTCTTGCTGATTGCATATCAACTTAAATCCTGGCTGAGGTCTCAAAAACTGGAAAAACGGGAATTCTGAGCAGAAACCTCATGCCTAAGGCATTATAGCTATAAGTCATAATTTCCAGGTTTGAATGTTGAAAATTATGATGCAAGTTCAAGATGTAATTCTCAAAATTTTATATCTTTAGATTTTTCTACACTAGAAAAATTTGCTCACACAAAACTGAAAATAGGTTCATTTTTTGATAATATAAATGACACCATCAGAAAAAGGTTCCATAGGATCATTAACCCACTTTCTTTGTTCTGAAGCTTCTAAAGTAGTATTAAGTTACATTAAATAGGCTGAAATTTTTTTTTAAAGAACCACACACTTCAATACGTTTCCAAAATTAAGCTTTAAATATTTCCAAGACGGTTGCTAAATTATGTCATTTCAATAAGCCAGACCAACCTTTTAATTTAGCACCTTTTTTTAAATCTTACACACTGAGGGGAACAGATAACATATCATAATTTATTATCTTTGCCCAAGTTAATTCACTGGTATATCTAGTGAAATTTTCTCAGGCTACCTGGTTCAAAATTAAAAATCTTTAATTTTTTTTAATCCTAAGTATTTAAGTTTTCTAGTATGAACTATCTGAAATCAAACTAAACAATTGTTTAAACCCAACTTTTAACTGTAAGATAGTACAATGATTTAGAAACCTATTTATATACCAGAATGTTACAATAAAAAAATCATCTTTTAGATACACATTCAGCCAAGATCATCCCCAAGAAACAATCTATAATATCAACATATTGCTGCATTCATTGTCCCTTTTGTTAAGTAAACAGAGGTGGAGTAATCCTTAAAGTGCAGGAAAGGGATAAGGGAGTTCCCCACAGCAAAGTGGCTCCGGAAGCTGCTGGGGGTCCCTTAGCCTCACCTTTTACTTGAAGGATTAGTTCCTCTGGTTTGGTTTTACCCCATGCACCAGGCATCTTCTATATTTCCCAACTTTTCAGTAGTCAGCTCCCAAAAAGTTCATAATCTGTTTGCAGTTGTTTCGAGTGCTAGGCTTCCCCAAGACGGCAGAGTGGGGACTCCTTTAAAGTCCCATCTGGGGTGTCAAAATTTATGACTGAAGGTTTGGTTCCCATTCCCAAAGCCAATAAATGCCAATTTAATAATGAGGACAGGGTTTTGAGAAAATATTAAGCGAGATATCAAATTTTTAGACCCCAGGCATTTCCCTCTGCAGTGGGCGTGCTCAAGCCACCTATGGGAAGAAAAGAATACAGTGCTTTCCTAATCTTGCTTAACAAAGGGGAGTAAAGTTTATCAAAGTACTTTTTAACACAGCTAAGAAAGGTGTAAAAGGTGAGAACAGAAAAGCTGGCAGTTCTATTGACTTTTGGTCCCTCACAGGAGAAGCATTATGTTAAAATTTAGCTTAAGTTTCTTCCACACATCTAAGACAGGTTGGAACTCAGGACTCTGCATGGGTCCAAACAATGCGATCACATTTAACAGAAACACAGACAAAGAGACACACAAAGACCATCATGCAGCTCCCGTTTGTTCACAACCCCAAGATATACAATCTTGTGACTCAGGGAGAATGGAGGGAAGATGGGGAGGAGCAGAAGGTTTGAGTGATAGGATCATGGGCGAAGGTGTTGGAGTGGAGACAGGGCCAGGAAAGGCTTCAGGGACAGAGGCGTGAAATGGCTTTGTCCCATAATGAGAGATACTCAAACAGAGACAAGGACAATACAAACGTGACACAAACACGGACACACAGTTAACGTTTAACACGAGTTCAGAAGGAAAGATTAGAACCTAGTAACTGGCAAAACCTGATGGGTTAGACCACAAAGAAAGACAGTGAATTCAACCAAGGCGTCCCTCGCAAGGACGTGGCCTGTGGCTTCAGGACATGTCTGTCCACCACCGCCATGGGGAACTTACGCTCTCTGCTGGAAGCCACTCTGCCAACACAAAATGAAAACTGAAAAACCAAACCTGGTAGGGAAGATGGCCACTGCCTACGGAGGTTGCTGAAGTGCTGAGTGTGGTGCTCAGAGCAGTGGCTTTATTTGAGGTTTCGTGCAGCTGGCTAGAGCTCCTTTCACCGTTAATTTGTAGCAGACCACTTGCCGAGCAGCAGGAAGAACAAAGAGATGGAAAAAGAGACCCTTGGCTGCTCAGAGCCGTGGGCGCTTTGCTCCCATCTGCTTCCTCTTTCGCTTCGCTCCGGGCAGAGAACCTGAATGTGTAATCAGCAGTGGATTGTACGTACCTGAGGCAAAGAAAGCTCAGTTACCCCAGCCCCCGTTTTTTAAAAATTATTTATATACAGGGAAAGTTTGTGGACTGGGATTGTTTGCTGTGCTGTGGTTTTTGTGCCAAAAATCCACTCCGCGGGAGCCACCATTTGCTTTCTGCTGGCTGTCTTGATGACTCTGTCTACATTGTCCGGCAGCCGCATCTAGAGGTTGGAGCTGGGCTGCGTGCAGAGTCCTGTCCTCTGAAGGCTGGACCGTGGCCTCGAGCGCCTAGGTCACCTGTTCGCCGCTGCACCTTCGGGCAGAGCCTGCTCTGGGGTCATTCTGCATCCCTCTGCGAAGGGACCTGTGCTCTGGAGGAGGGGTCCGGAGAGCCATGGAAACAGCCTCTTGTGTCCCAGGGGCCGGGCACCGGGCTGAGGAGCAATGGAGGCCGCAGTGGCTCTGCTACGGTCACAGTCGAGCACAGAATCTGTGAGCGTGGCAACCGTGAGCGTGGTCCAGAGGCGAAGGCGACGGCGGCAGGGTTTCATTTCTAGAAATCTGGACTGGAAACAGAAGCAGTAGTGTTAAAATCCCAAGAACTTGCTTATGCCAGGAAGCTGTAAGAGTAACATGAATATCATTGAGGAGATCTAACATGGTGGTGGGCGCGGAGAGATCAAGTCTCTGACATCTTGAACTGCGCAGGCATAGGGAGCCGTAAACTGTCTAAATGCTGTTTGCTCAGGATCACTAGGCAATGCTGAGCTGATGTGGATCTGGGGTGTACAGTCTGGGCCCCTCAGAACACACACACCGAATCCGAATCGGCTGCATTCAACCTCCAGTTTGCCTGCTTATCATGACTCAGCACTAAAGATCCCGCTGAAATAACTGGTCGGCCCTTCTGAATTTACAGAGGAAAAAGCCAACTGAGCCTTCATAGGCAATGGCCAAAAGACTGAAACGGGGCTTGGGAAAGTCAGTCAGGACTCACCCGTTGCATTGGTCACCTGGCAAAGAGAAAGAACGGTCACCATTTGCACGGGATACCACCAGGGCAGAGAACTGACGTCATGGGCGGAGGAGATAACTTCATTGAAACCTTCGTGACAGGTGTGTAATCCCCTAGCAATCTCTCTCCACATAGTGGGAAAACCTTAAGAGCCCCTCCCAGCTGTCCTATAAGGGCCCCTCCTAGCTCTCCTGTGAGCTCCATAGCCAGACCGAGGGAATCAGGAGTGGCACGGGAATGGTGGTGCGGAGATCTCAGCTACCGCTCCCACCAGTGAGGACAACTGAGGTCTTTTGCACCAGCTACCAGGAGCGTGGATCCTGGAGGGCAAGCAAATTCACTGAGGGTTCTCAGCCACAAGCTCAACAAACTTAGGGTCTGAGGGAGGCAAACAGGGAGAATGTGCCCAGGTGTTCATGAAAACAGGGCTCCCAGGAGGAGCAGACCTGGCGTGTAGCCAGTATTGTGGTGAGCAGGGCCTGGCTTGAGGAAACACAAGAGAAGGCCCTAGGCACTCAGGATTGGAGACCCGCCCAGTCTGGGACGAAGAGCTGCTGCACAGTGAATGGTTCTCCCCTTTTGAGAGGAGAAGCTTGGCCAGTGGGCACAGCACCACCTACTGGAAGAGAAGTTAATCGAAATCTATGACTGCATTTATTATTTTTTTTTCTTTTTCTTTCATTTTCATTTTTTGTTGGTGTAGTTGTTCTTTAACTTTTTTTAATGTTTTTAATTTTTTTATTTTATTACTATTGGTATTATTTCTTTAAATTTTAATTTTCAATTTTTTATTATCATTATTATTATTTTTAATTTCTTCCTTTCTTTATTTTCTATTTTTTTTCTTTTTCTAATGTCTTTTCATTTCTTTTCAATGTTCTTATTTCCTCTTCCTTGAATTCTACCTGCCAACTCTCATTATCTTTAGTGACTTCTTCCCTTCCCTTCTAATATATTTCCTCCCAAGCATCAAATAAATTTATAAGAGTAAATAGAAACTCAGCAGTCAAACAGAACAAGAAGTAACATGAGCAGCATAAAAAAGCAAGAAAGGAAATGAGTACAAACAATGAAGGACAGCCTAAATATTAAGGAGGATCTAGAGTCATTAGAAAGATGGTCATATAAAGAACTCAAGGAATATGTTAGACAGATGGAATGGAACCTTAAAGAGTATACGAGACAGCAAATCCAAACAGTGAAAGAAAACATTGAAAGTGAATTACATAAACAGATAAAAGAAGAAGTTAAGCATCTTTATCAGGAGATAGAGATTATAAAAAATCAAACAATAATTCTAGAAATGAGGGAATCTATATACCAAATTAAAAAATCAATTGAGAGTATCACTAACAGAATGGAGCAAGTAGAAGCCAGAAAGTCAGATAATGAAGACAAAATATATCATCTTGAAAAGAGTCTATCCAACTCAGAAAGGCTGGTAAAAAATCACGAGAAAAACATCCAAGAGATATGGGATAATATAAAAAAACCAATTTTATGAGTCATCGGGATAGAGGAAGGTACAGAGATTCAAACCAAGGGAATGAGTAACCTGCTGAATAAAATAATTACAGAAAACTTTCCAGAATTAAATAAATGATACAGATATACTAATTGTAGATGCATACAGGACACCGACCACACAAAATAACAGTAGAGCAACGCCAAGACACATTGTTATGAAGATATCCAATACACAGAACAAAGAGAAAATATTAAAAGCTACAAGAGAAAAGAGGCAGATTACATTCAGGGATAAACCAATAAGGTTAACAACGGATTTTTTATCATAGACTCTGAAAGAGAGAAGATCCTGGAACAATGTATTTCAAACACTGAAAGACAATGGATGCCAACCAAGAATTCTGTATCCAGCAAAATTAAGCTTCGGGTACGAAAACAAAATAAAAATCTTTCATGATAAACAAAAGCTAAAAGAATTTGCAGCCAGAAAACCAGCACTGCAAAGCATCTTGAGCAAAACACTACACGAGGAAGAAATGAAAAAAAAAAAAAAAACAAACATCAGTGGGAAGTGCCTCTGTAAAGACAGAGGGCGGGGGGAAAGTTAATCATGGAGAAATAAACTAATTTTTAAAAAAAGAAGATAAATAATCAAACATGGCTAGTAGTACAAACCATATATCAATAGTAACTGTAAACGTTAATGGCTTACACTCTCCAATACAGCGACATAGGCTGGTAACATGGATTAAAAAAATAAATAAAACAATATGCTGCCTCCAGGAGACACATCTGATTGGAAAAGACATACACAGGCTGAAGGTGAAAGTTTGGGAAAAAAAATATACTACACACACGGTCTTCGTAAGCAAGCAGGGGTGGCCATCCTCATATCGAATAAAATTGATTTCAAGACTAAGTTAATCAAAAGGGATAAGGAAGGAAATTATATACTGTTAAAAGGAACCATTCACCAACAAGACATAAAAAGACTAAGTTAATCAAAAGGGATAAGGAAGGACATTATATACTGTTAAAAGGAACCATTCACCAACAAGACATAAAAATTATCAATATTTATGCACCAAATAATGGTGGTGTGACGTTCATAAAACAAATTCTCCTCAAGTTCAAAAATCAAATAGACCACAACACCATGATTATGGGTGACTTCACCACACCTCTCTCACCATTGGACAGATCCTCCAAACAAAAGTTGAATCAAGAAACTATAGAACTCAATATCACAATCAACAACCTAGACTTAACTGACATATATAGAATATATCAACCATCATCAAGTGGATATACTTTTTTCTCAGCAACACATGGATCCTTCTCAAAAATAGATCATATATTATACCATAGGGAAACCCTCAGTAAATATACTGGGGTGGAGATAATACCATGCATTTTATCTGATCATAATGGAATGAAACTGGTAATCAATGATAAAAGAAGGAAGGAAAAATCTTACATCACATGGAAAATGAACAATATGTTACTGAATGATCAATGGGTTACAGAAAACATAAAGGAGGAAATCAAAAATTCTTAGAGATAAATGAAAATACAGACACAACATATCGGAATTAATGGGACCCAATGAAAGCAGTTTCAAGAGGGAAATTCTTCGCCTGGAGGTCATTCCTTAAAAAAAAAAAAAAAAAAAAAACCAACAAATAAATGATCTCACACTTCATCTCAAAGCCCTAGAAAAGGAAGAGCAAAACAACAGCAAATGTAGCAGAAGGCAAGAAATAATTAAAATCAGAGCGAAAATAAATGAAATTGAAACAAAAGAAACTACTGAAAAAATTAACAAAACTAAAAGTTGGTTCTTTGAAAAAATAAATAAGATCGACAGACCCTTACCCATGCTAAAGAAGAGAAGAAGACAGAGAACTCAAATTACTAACATAGGGGATGAAAACGGCAATATCACAAGAGATGCTACAAAAATACAGAAGAAAACTAGAAATTATTTTGAAAACCTATATTCCAAAAAAATAGAAGATAGTGAAGACATCGATAAATTTTTGAAGTCATATGATTTGCCCAGACTGAGTCAGGAGGATACTCACAACTTAAACAGACAAATATCAATAGAATTCCAACCAAGAAAAGCCCAGGACCAGATGGGTATAGAGCGGAGTTTTACAAAATCTTTAAGGAAGAATTAATACCAATACTTTTCAAGTTATTTCAGGAAATAGAAAAAGAGGGAGCTCTGCCAAATTCATTCTATGAGGCCAACATCACCCTGATTCCGAAACCAGACAAAGACACCTCAAAGAAAGAAAACTACACACCAATATCTCTTATGAACCTAAATGCAAAAATCCTCAATTAAATTCTGGTGAATCGAATACAAAGGCACATGAAAAAAATTGTGCACCATGATCAAGTAGGATTCATCCCTGGGATGCAAGGATTTTTGAATATACGGAAATCAATAAATGTTATTCACCACATCAATAGACTTAAAGATAAGAACCATATGATCATCTCAAATATCGCAGAGAAAGCATTCGACAAAGTAGAGCATCCCTTTATGTTCAAAACATTAGAAAAACTAGGGATAACAGGAAGTTACCTCGACATTGTAAAAGTTATCTATACTAAGCCTCAGGCTAGCATCATTCTCAAAGGAGAAAATTTGAAGAGATTCACCCTAAAATCTGGAACAAGACAGGGATGCCCTCTGTCACCACTTCAATTCAATATAGTTCTCAAAACACTGGCCAGAGCAATTAGACAGACAAAAGAAATTAAAGGCATAGAAATAGGAAAGGAATTACTTAAATTATCACTATTTGCAGATGACATGATTCTATACATAGAAGACCCAAAAGGGTCTACAAGAAAACTACTAGAACTAATAAATCAATTCAGCAAAGTGGCAGAATATAAAATCAACATGCATAAATCAAAGGTGTTTCTGTATATCAGTGACAAAACTTCTGAAACAGAAATGAGGAAAAACACTCCATTCACAATATCCTCAAAATAAAATAAAATACTTGGGAATCAACTTAACAAAAGAGGTGAAAGATTAATACAATGAAAACTACAAAACTCTAAAAAGAGAAGTAGAAGAAGATCTTATAAGATGGAAAAATATACCTTGTTCATGGATTGGCAGAACTAATATCATCAAAATGGCGATATTACCAAAAGTTCTCTATAGGTTTAATGCAATACCAATCAAAATCCCAAAGGCATTTCTTGTAGAAATAGGTAAAACAATCATGAAATTCATATGGAAAAATAAAAGACTCAGAAGAGCAAAAGCAATTTTAAGCAGGAAGTGTGAATCAGGTGGTAAAGTGATACCAGATTTAAAACTATATTACAGAGCAATAGTAACAAAAACAGCATGGAAGTGGTACCAAAACAGGCGGGTTGACCAATGGTACAGAATAGAGAACACAGAGACTAATCCACAAAGCTACAACTATCTTATATTTGATAAAGGATCTGAAAGCATGCAATGGAGAGAGGATAGCATCTTCAACAAATGGTGTTGGGAAAACTGAAAATCCATACACAACAAAATGATACTGAATCCCTTCATTTCGCCATGCACAAAAGTTAACTCAAAGTGGATCAAGGAGCTAGATATCAAATCAGAGACTCTGCGTCTGATAGAAGAAAAAGTTGGCTCCGATCTACATATTGGGGGTTCGGGCTCCAAATTCCTTAATAGGACACCCATAGAACAAAAATGTTAATAACAAGAATCAACAAATTTGACTTACTTAAACTGAAAAGTTTTCTCTCAGCAAGAGAAACAATAAGAGAGGTAAATAGGGAGCCTACAGGCTGGGAACAAATTTTTACTTCTCACACTTCAGATAGAGCCCTAATATCCAGAGTATACAAAGAACTCAGAAAATTAAACAATAAGAAAACAAATAACGCAATCAACAAATGGGCCAAAGACCTGAACAGACACTTCTCAGAGGAGGAGATACAATCAATCAACAAGTACATGAAAAAATGCTCACCATCTCTAGCAGTCAGAGAAATGCAAATCAAAACCACCCTAAGATACCATCTCACTCAAGTAAGATTGGCAGCCATTATGAAGTCAAACAACAACAAGTGCTGGAGAGGAAGTGGGGAAAAGTGTACTCTTGTACGTTGCTGGTGGGACTGCAAACCGGTGCGGCCAATTTGGAAAGCAGTATGGAGATTCCTGGGAAAGCTGGGAATGGAACCACCATTTCACCCAGTTATTGCCCTTCTCTGACTATTCCCTGAAGACCTTAAAAGAGCGTATTACAGGGATACTGCTACATCGATGTTCATAGCAGCACAATTCACAATTGCTAGACTGTGAAACCAACCCAGATGCCCTTCAGTAGATGAATGGGAAAAAAAAATGTGGCATTTATACACCGTGGAGTATTACACAGCACTAAAAAATAAAAAAATCATGGAATTTACAGGGAAATGAATGGCACTAGAGCAGATTATGCTTAGTGACACTAGCCAATCCCTAAAAAAAAATACTAAATGTCTTCTTTGATATAATGAGAGCAACTAAGAACGGAGCAGGGAGGAAGAGCAGGAAGAAAAGATTAACGTTAAACAAATACATGAGGTGGGAGGGAAAGGGAGAGAAAAGGGAAATTGCATGGTAATGGAGGAAGACACTCATTGTTACACAAAATTACATATAAGAGGGGAATGGGAAAAAAAACAAGGAGAGAAATGAATTACAGTAGATGGGGTAGAGAGAGAAGATGTCAGGGGAGGGGAGGGGGGAAAGTAGAGAATAGGAAAGGTAGCAGAAAACAACAGTTACTAATAGGGCATTCTGTAAAAATGTGGATGTGTAACCAATGTGATTCTGCAATCTCTATTTGGGGTAAAATAGGGATTTCATAATCAATTTGAATCTAATGTATGAATTATGATATGTCAAGAGCTTTGTAATGTTTTGAACAACCAAAAAAAATAAAAATAAAAAAAAGAGACAAGGGCAATACAAACGTGACACAAACACGGACACGGACACACAGTTAATGATTAACACGAGTTCAGAAATAAAGATTAGAACCTAGTAACTGGCAAAACCTGATGGGTTAGACCACAAAGACAGACAGTGAATTCAACGTGAGACAAAAGTAGCCAGCAAGACCTGATGGGTTGGCAGCAGAGTCACCTAATGAGGGCTCACCCGTCCCTCCTCACCTAATGAGGGCACATCCATCCCTCCCCGAATCCTCCACGGCGTCCCTTGCAAGGACGTGGCCTGTGGCTTCAGGACACGTTTGTCCACCACCACCATGGGGAACTTACGCTCTCTGCTCATAGTCACTCTGCAACCCAAACCGAAGACCAAAAAACCAAAACTGAACAAAAAGTTCTGAGCGATTGCAAGGAAAAATGGAAAGAGGAGCCTTACTTACCCCCAGAGGGGTCTGTTGGGGTCTCCTTGTCCTGCGCTGTGCGATTCCTGGCCAACACACCAAATGTAAGTGTCCGGCGAAGGTTGGAGGAAGAGACCACCAAGAGACCGCGGCTCATTCGAAAGCAAAAGGTGTTTATTGAGGATCCAATCCAGCATGCTTGGGCTTCATGCACACTCAAGAAGGGAGAACAGCCCAGAGCCACGAGCAGGGGTTGAGCAGTGCTTAAGTACACTTTTTGGGGAGGGCGGGACTTTACATACATCACAGTCTCCTTTAACAAATCATCATACACCGCGGGAAAATCAAACAACAATTCCTAAACATGATTAGTTCATTCATTGGTGGGAACAGGTCGGGGGGGAGTGAGAGGTCATTTCTAAAGTGGGGTACATATTGAAACAGATTGGTTTAGGCCCTGTGATGCCTATGTGCCAGGCCACACAGAGTCCTAGGTTATTAAACAACCAGGCGGTCAGCGGGTATATTTACTGGGCAGTCCGGGAATTGGCCTACAAGCTACAGAAAACTCAGGTTTTGCGTGTAGCATAGGAACTTAACAATACCTGGTCCTTTACATTTTAACTCAGGCCTTGCAGCTAAGAAACTTTACAACACCCAGTCTTTCACACTTTAAGTTTTACACTTTAATTTCTATTTCTTTTACCCTTACAGATCACTCCTGGTTCAAAAGAAGAGTGTGCAAGCCACCATGACTTTAGGCAATTGAGGGGCAAGGGAGTTTATTTTGTACACGGTCTTGGGCGGCGCCCCTCATGGAAAACTCCAGCCAGTGGTTATGATGAGTGTCTATATGGAAGAAGGTGAGGGCCCTGTGGGAGTGTTTTGGTTTTAATTGTGGTCATTTGTGTGGTGGTTGGAAGAGATGACTGGGTCTACATGGACTTGAACTCTTGTGTGATTCCCCTTAGAGACTGAGTTCTGGAAGTGACCTCAGAGAAGTATTGCCATGAATTGTTCTGGGATTTTAGGAGGCCACCCATGAGAGTCGCCCTTGAAACCTGAGATCTAGGCCCAGGGTGGCTTTCCACAGACCACTGAGAATCTCAGCCAGGATATCACATGATTTTATTCTGAAAATCTTAGCAGCCATAGTTAAGAGTCAAAACACACATGGACCTCACTTTGTAGAACTCAATGGGCCTGGCTTCATGTGACCCTTTGGCCACTCTTTGGGAAGCCTTGCCTGTGAGAGTTCTCCAGAGCAACAAATATGTGAATTCCTCTCTCCCATTCTATGTAGCCTACTCAGCACATCTATTTTTGTATGCACATATAGAATCCTACCTGGTATCACACGTACATTCTTGTGAGGTGTCTGACTTGGAAGATACAAATTGTAAGAAGTGATCACTCCTCCAAAGGCTGTGGGATCTGAAAATTTATTCTGTGTGTGAGCTTCTGAGCTGAACAATATTACACATAAATCCATGTTCAGTAAAATGAATATTTTTCGATCTGTTGATGATATATATTTCATGGTGAATTTCGATTGGCATATATATTGCTATTTTTAATGTCTGTGTGTGTGTTTGTGTGTGTGTGTATATATATAGACACACACACTAGATTTTTAAAATATAAAATATATGTGTCTTATTATACACTCCCTAAATTCATTCATATCCATGTATGTGGATTTATAGTCAACATTTCACAAGATTATTCTCAGAAATATTCATCCACCTGAAATAGATATTTGTTTCCTAGTACTGAAAACTAACTTCAGTGAATGGTGCATAGAAATCCTAATATTTCTGCGATAATTGACCCAGTTTCTCATCAATGCAAGTAGATTCCTATGGGACATGATGTGTATTTTGAAGATCATTCTTATTCACCACTGGTACGTTACTATTTCTTCAGTTTTTGCACATTACAATATATATATTTCATACACACTTTAGAAAAATTAAAGGCATTTGTTTCACTTTCAATCATTTTCGGCTTCAGAACACATGTATTCCTCCATGTTTTTTTACTGTTTTTTTTATGAGACTTCTTTCCAAACACATTATTTTCGATTTCCATAATCACTTTTGAAGCAAAACTCACACACCCTTCATGATAAACCATAACCCTAATATTACCATTAGATGTATAACTGGTTTAAATGAATGATTGTATATCAATATAAGATTTCTTATATATTTTAAAATATCAAATCAATCCATTATTTAAAGTGGAACCAGTTACAATATTTATTTACATATGGTCTATGCATGCATTACCTCTATATTCAAAGACACAGGGTACACCTCTTTGTAAACCCAATACTAATTTATATGTCTTCAAATTATTGCTCACAGTAATGGTGGAAAAAATACTCATGTCACCTGATCTACATATATATTTTATCACAGTAATATTCTGGACACAAAAAGAAAAGGTCACACTTATGGTTTTACCAAAGTCTAAATGTAAAGTGAACATGGATTCCTAAAAACATCCATGCCAAAGTTACCTAATGCTCTCAAAAGTCAATCCTATTTGTGACAACATATTTGTTTCTTCCTAAAATTATATATTTAAACTCAACCCTGTAAAAAATATCTAATCCTATCTCTCACTTTATACTTTTCCTGATTTAATAATATCTTTATTGATATCAGCTTTCCTACATATATTCCCCAGTTCATCATTGTGACTGACTCTTCACATGTGCTGACATTTACATTTACTCTGTAATCAAATCCCTATTGCTAAGGAACTTTTGTTCCAAATCCTATACTCACTCTTCTTCCTAAACCTACTGACTATTCCTAATCCTACCCATTATCCCTTTTTGTCTGGATGTTCTCTTTTACATTCAATAATCCAAGGTATAGGGTGTTATGCCATTGTATATCGATCTATCTAAGACATCTGTGCAGAACATAATTCAATGCTGAGTATCACAATTAAGGGCACAATCCCCTTCTGGGCTTCAAATCTTATTTAGATTTCTGTTTTCATACATATATTTCACCTATATATACTTATAAATGTCGCAGGTTCCCAATTCCCTTATTCACCCAGCAGAATGATTCCTAACCCAAATCGAACAAGTTATTAACCGTAACCATACACTGTTCCCTCAATCTAACTTTACTGAAGATCAGGGACAGAGTTTTTTTTACAATACAGAAATGTAGGGGATCTTTCACCTGCTGAGAAACTCAAAGGTCCATGCAGAAATGATCCCTGAAGAAGACGTAGGGAGCTATGAAGGACCAGAGAGCAAATGTCATCTTTCATGGAAAACAACCTGGTCAGGATGAAGGGTTGTTTCTGAATCAGCCTCTCTCTCCTTAATGCAGAGAAGATGGACCAAACCAGGCTGTTGTGGAGAGCTGTTCCCGGGTGCCTATGGTTGATATACCATTCTAACTTTTGAAAGTTTCACGGGAAGTAGGGGCAGCCTCCATCTCATGGTAGCCTTGAAAGCAACTGTTAGGACAAAGTGGTTGCCAAGGCAGTGATCTGATTCAGTTCCTGAATGAAGTGACCTCACCTAACTTCTTTGGTGATGGAACTCTCTGAATGTGGGATCCAGGAAGACAGGCACCCAGAGCCAGTCCCAGTCCCAGTCCCAGTGGTCTCACTTGTTTGGATTTACCGAGGACAGAGTCCGTCTTTCTTGGAACCTAATGATGTGAGGATGGCCAAAAGCCAGGAAAGGTCTGAAGAGGGACTTTTCCTGAGAAA
The DNA here is from genome assembly GCF_048772815.1 of Callospermophilus lateralis. NCBI lineage: Eukaryota > Metazoa > Chordata > Mammalia > Rodentia > Sciuridae > Callospermophilus > Callospermophilus lateralis. Next base: position 717,770 of record NW_027513281.1, read on the forward strand.
GCAGATAGTGGCTCACTGCTGACTCCTGACAACTTCACAGAGTTGTCCAAGGAGACCAGATCTGAGACAGGACAGGCCATTTCGTTGGAACATATTATGGACTACCAGTCAGAGGATACTTCGGATAGTCACAGACCTACTTGGGGGAAGGAGGTGTCTTTGTGGGTGTGGGTGTGGGTTTGTGGTTTTCTCTCATGTTTTGAGAATAGGTAGGAATGGCGATTTGTTTGGTTTGGAGGGAACAGTTTCTAGTAAATTGTTTGACAAGGCGAGTGTTTCTATGCTTTTGTATCCCACTGTGTCCCTGCTTGTAGACATTAAAAGAGAAAATGCATCAATTGATGAGTCCTGTCTAGTAGAAAGCTTCCCAGCATTCATCCTGCCCAATTTATAAATGGACTGCGCCTTGACTTATCTATGGGCAACCCCTGCTAACTTCTTAAGTTCCTGTTTTCTTCCTGAATTTTGGGCACTCTCCAGAATAGGCTCATGTTTTTGTGTCTAAGATATGTACCACCTCCAAGGTCTGTGACATGGCCATGTACTGGATAGCTGATGGGAATGGGCAGCATCTCAGAAAACTCAGATATCAGTGTGACCAGTAAATTCTCAGTGGAAAAACCCTGCTTTGGGCCTTTTGCTTACCTATTGTTCTGTTGCCCTGAATGTCAGGAAGGTCTTTGCCTCAGGCCACCCCTTTGTGAAGCCTGAAGAAAACAGTTTTCAATTGGAAATGAATGGGCATCACCTTTGCCTCTTTGCTTAATTGGTTTGGAAAGGGATGTGTCTAAATCAGCCTCTTGGCCCCGTGTCAGGCTCTGGCTTAGATTCTCAGCACCTGGTGGATCTAAAGAAACATCCCATGTGTGCATTCAAATTCAAAATGGCCAAAAGAGCAGTCATTGTGGATGAAGTTTCTCCCCTTCCTCTGTGAGGTTCCTGAACTCTATCAAGTTAGAATAGAGATCCTTTTGGTCAAATGATTTCTTCAAAGCCCTGCAAAGGCTAGCCCATAGGTGCTTCGGTTTTCTCAAGACTCCAATTCCCATAAAGAATCTGTATCCTACAGCCAGTAGGCCTCAAATTGGAGAAGCAGAACACTTTAACAGCAGGAATATTTGATCACTATTGTTCTGTTGCCCTGAATGTCAGGAAGGTCTTTGCCTCAGGCCACCCCTTTGTGAAGCCTGAAGAAAACAGTTTTCAATTGGAAATGAATGGGCATCACCTTTGCCTCTTTGCTTAATTGGTTTGGAAAGGGATGTGTCTAAATCAGCCTCTTGGCCCCGTGTCAGGCTCTGGCTTAGATTCTCAGCACCTGGTGGATCTAAAGAAACATCCCATGTGTGCATTCAAATTCAAAATGGCCAAAAGAGCAGTCATTGTGGATGAAGTTTCTCCCCTTCCTCTGTGAGGTTCCTGAACTCTATCAAGTTAGAATAGAGATCCTTTTGGTCAAATGATTTCTTCAAAGCCCTGCAAAGGCTAGCCCATAGGTGCTTCGGTTTTCTCAAGACTCCAATTCCCATAAAGAATCTGTATCCTACAGCCAGTAGGCCTCAAATTGGAGAAGCAGAACACTTTAACAGCAGGAATATTTGATCACTCGTGGTTCACAGGAAGACTATCCAGGCCACCAAGATTTTAGGCAAATGAGGGGCAAGTGAGCTTATTTTGGACACTACATTGGGCTTCACCCCTCATGGAAACCTACAGCCAGAGATTATGATGAGTGTCTATATGAAAGAACATGAGGGCCATGAGGGAGTGTTTTGGTTTTAATTGTGGTCGTTTGTGTGGTCGTTAGAAGAGTTGACTGGGTCCACATTGACATGAACTCTGGTGTGATTCCCCTTAGAGACTGAGTTCTGGAACTGACCTCAGAGAAGTATTGCCATGAATTTTTTTGGTATTTTAGGAGGCCACACATGAGAGTTGGCCTGGGAAACTGAGATCTAGGCCCAGGGTGGCTTTCCACAGAGCACTGGGAATCACAGCCAAGATATCACATGATTTTATCCTGAAAGTCTTGGCAGCCATAGTTGAGAGCCAAAACAATCATGAAACTCACATTGTAGACCTCAATGAGCCTGGCTTCATGTGACCTTTTGGCCACTCTTTGGAAGCATTGCCTGTGAGAATTCTCCAAAGCTTTTATTGAAATGAGCTTCGTCAACATTAATGGTTCCGGAATGATTTGAAACCCACAGTGTCTTCACCTTCATCGTTGAAAAATGGCTAGAAAAATAGCATAAAATTTTTGAAATTCCCATGACCAGGTAGCACTGGAGAACCTTTGGATGTCCTGGTGCTGATCATGAGTATACCAGAGCATGCCTTGATTTACTGGTTTTCATGAAAATTGTGTAGAACAGAGATGCCAATAAGTTGGAGCTTGCTGAGGAGTGGGCCTAGAGCAGTGATGGGCAGGTGTGTGATAAAACATCTGTGGCGGGGCCATGTGGATTTGCCATTGGCTTCCAAATGGCTTGTGAGTGATCATGGTGCAGTCAGCAATCCCTTCTAAGTAAAGGCATCTTGTTATATAGAGAGGTTTCAGGGCAATGTTCAGAATCAAATTGCTATTGTCAATGGGACAAGCTATGTGGGATAAAAGCATGGTTGGTGCATTCTCCTGCAGAAACTGACCCACCACACGTGACAGAACTCCCTCCAGCACTGTGTCCCAGTTGAACTCTTTGTATTTCATGAAGCAAATACCAAACTCCCAGTGCTGCAGCAAGAAACACCATGAAAATTGGAGGATGAACAAATGGCTTCACACTCCACACGGGGAGTCACTTAGACCCCAGTGGCCACAGTTTACCTACAAAGAGCAAATTCAGCACTGCTCCCTCATGTTCAGTGGAAAATAAGAAACCATGTCCTCCAGGTCACATAGATGCAGACCCAGCTTTGATGATCTCACTACAAAGGAAGCTAAAGTTCCTGACAACAACATATATTTCAAGTGCCCAACCTCAGAGGCAGTTTCTCAAGAAGTCTTTAGGTCAGCCGAACTCCATGTTTGTGGAGTGTTTACCCTGTCCCTTACTTTTGGAAACTCCTCTACCCCGTCCAAGGTTGAGAACTCCTTACCATATTCCATTCCAGATAAGTATTCACATATTTTCTAACTCTTTTTCTCTAATTGTGTTTTACTTGGGGCGAAGATAATGTTAAGCCATTGTTCTGGATGAGAGTGGGAAGATTTTTGTGTAGCACATATTTGCATAAACATTAAATTCATTTTCCAATTTTCCATTCTAAATACTGAATCCCTGGCACTAACCCCTACCCTACTAGATTCTAACTACTTATCGTAATATGATGGACAATAATAACCGTAACAGAATAGAAATACAAGCAGTTCAGAGGAAGCTGGGTGTATAGTTGGACATGCCTTCTGCATTATATAAGGTAGCAGTTATAAATCTAGTCAATTTTTGTTGAAATAGTTCTCCATGTGTTTTTAAAGTTAACAAATATGTGAATTCCTGTCTCCATTTCTCTGTATCCTATTCAGAGCACATATATTTTTATATGCACATATAGAATCCTACCTGGTATCACACATCCATTTTTGTGTGGTGGATGATTTGGCAGATACGAAATGTGAGAAGAGATCACTCCTCCTAAATGCTGTTGGAACTGAAAATTCAACCTATGGGTGAGCTTGCTAGTTGAACAACATTATACATAAATGTATGTTTAGTAAATTGAATATTTTCCATCTGTGAATGATATTTATTTCATGATGAATATTAATTGGCATATATTGCTAGTTTTTAATGTCTGTGTGTTTGTGTGTGTGTGTGTGTGTGTGTGTGTGTGTGATTGTATATATATATATATATATATATATATATATATATATATATATACAAACTCTCCAGATTTTTCAAAATATGAAATATATGTGTCTTATTATGCACTCCCTAAATTCATTCATATTCATGTATGAGGATTTATAATCAACTTTTCAAAAGATTATTCTCAGAAATATTGATCCACCTGAAATACATATTTGTTTCCTAGTACTGAAAACTATCTTCAGTGAATGGTGCATACAAATCCTAATATTTCTACAGTAATTAAACCAGTTTAACATCAATGTAATTAGATTCCCATGGGACATGGTGTGTATTTTGATGTTGATTTTCATTCAACAGTAGTACATTACCATTTCTTCAGTGCATGCACACATCATAGGATATATATTTCCTCCACAAGTTCACAAATTTATAGTCATTTGTTTCACTTTCAATCACTTCCTGCTTCAGAACACATGTATTCCTCCAGGTCTCTTGACTTGTCTTTTCATGAGACTTCTTTCCAAACATATTATTTTCGATTTCCATAATCACTTTTAAAGAAAAACTCACACATTCTTCATGATAAACCATAACCCTAATATTACCATTATATGTATAACTTGTTGGAATGATTGCTTGTATATCAAGATAAGATTTCCTGTATATTTTCAGATATCAATTCAATTCATTATTTAAAGTTGGAACCAATTATATTATTTATTCACAGTATGGTCTATTCATGCATTATCTCTATATTCATAGACACAGGGTACACCTATTTGTACCCCCAGTACTAATTTATACGTCTTCAATATATTGCTCCCAGAACAATGTCTCCCTTTCTCTGCAGCCTATTCAGCACATGTATTTTTACATGCACATATAGAATCCTACCTGGTTTCACATGTACATTCTTTATAGGTGGCTGAATTGGCAGATACAAATTGTGAGAAGAGATCACTCCTCCTAAACGCTGTTGCAACTGAAAATTCAACCAATGGGTGAGCATCCTAGTTGAACAACATTATACATAAATCCTTGTTCAGTAAAATAAATATTTTTGAATCTGTGGATGATATACATTTCATGATGAATTTCGATTGGCATATATATTGCTACATTTTAATGTCTCTGTGTGTGTTTTATATATATATATATACTCTCCAGATTTTTCCAAATATGAAATATATGTGTCTTATATACACTGCCTGAATACATTCGTTTTTATGTATGTGGATTTTTACTCAACTTTTCACAAGATTATTCTCAGAAATATTCAACCACCTAAAATACACAATTGCTTCCGAGTACTGAAAACTAACTTCAGTGAATGGTGCTTGCAATTCCTAATATTTCTACAGTACCTGACCCAGTTTAACTTCAATGTCATTAGATTCCTATGGGAAATGATACATATTTTGACGTTCATTTTTATTCAACACTGGTACATTAATATTTCTTCAGTTTATGCATATCATAAGATACATATTTCATCCACAAGTTCGCAAATTTATTGAGGAGTCAGATTGGGGGAGGTTGAGAGGCTGTGGGAAGCCGGTGGTGGCAGTTGGGCTCTGAGGGTTTTTCCTGAGGAGCTGTTTTTTTTTGGCGTGTGTGGTTCTAAATGTAAAATTAGTTTCTTTTGACAAGGGTCTCTTAAATTTTGCCCAGCCAGACAGGGGCATTTGGTGGCTTGCATGGGGAACAACTAAGTGTAAGTGATAAAGTTAACTTCTCGACCCTGAGGGCAGGGCAAGAGCATGGGTATTCATTTTAAGTTTCTTCTTTTGCTTTGCTTCACATTTGTTTTAAGTTGCCTGTCCCTGGAGATGAGTGAGACCGAAAAAAAAAAAAAAACGCTCACATCTGAGGAAAAACTATTTACATCTGAGGAACAGATAGGGAGAAAGGACGGATGTACATTTCAGGAGTATAGAAAAGCTATAATGATATTTTGTTGTTCCATTTTTATTTCATTCTGTCTCAGTTTTGTTTGGCGTCATCTTGTTGTGTTGTATTATAGTAGAAATATGGGATCAGAAATTAGTAAAAAACAAACCAAAAAAGTGTTAAGTAAATAATTAGAGTAAGGAGGCATCCCAGTAAAATCTAGAAAAGTCAAGGCATACGTTGATACAATACAAAAATGCAGCCCATGGCTTTTTGAGGAGGAGTCGTTGAATATATCACAATGGAAACATCATGGTGAAGATTTAAAAAGAGTAGAAAAGAACAGCCCATGGAATCTGCCAGTTGACACGTTGCCATTGTGGATGTTTGTATCTTGTTTGCTTAGTCCAAAGCCTTCAATTAAGACAAAGGTAGAGGAAGGAGAAGACATATTGATTCAAGTAAAAGAGAAGGTCTCTCAAGTTAGTCAGAAAGAGGAAAAGATTCAAGTAAAAGAGAAGGTATTTCGAGCTAGTCAGACAGAGGAAGGAAGTTTAGAGCAGAAAAAGCCATCAGGGAAATAGTTGGAACAGAAGACTTCTACTAACACCTTTCTATCACCAGAGGGCATAAGTGTCAAACCAACAGCACCACCTCCATATGCTGGGAGGCTCCTAACCCCAACAGTTGATAGTTGGGATGCTGAGACAGGATCTCATATATTAACATTCCCTGTATTTGAGGCAGGAGGGCAGGGAATTCACCATGCTTTTAATTTCAAAACAGTGAAGCAGCTAAAAGATTCTGTAACAACCTATGGTCCTCAAGCACCCTTCACTGTAAGCTTGGTTGAATCTAATAACAACTTGAACATGACGCCGGGAGATTGGGCTAATATGTGTAATGATGTGCTAAATGGAGGACAATACCTGTTATGGAAGGTTGCCAATGAGGAATTTTGCAAGGAGATGACTAGGCAAAAAGCAGCGAGAAATCTATATATGTTGTTAGGAAAGGTACTTTATGAGGATCAGCAGCAACAAACTGCATATGATTCTGCATATATGCACAAATTACTGCAGAGGCGGTTAGGGCATGGAAGACTTTACAAGGACATGGATGTTTACAAGGTCAATTTTCTAAGGTAATACAAGGAGCTAATGAATCATATGCTGAATTTGTAGATAGGTTTATTCAAACAGCTACCAGAGTTTTTGGAAATACAGAACAAGCAATGCCATTAATAAAACAACTGGTTTATGACCAAGCAAATCGTTGGTGCAGAGAAATCATTAGACCATGGAAACATGAAGATTTCAACACATATATTAAATTATGTAGAGAAATTAATGAACAAGAACAAGTCGTGGTAGCTGCAGTAAAACAGGCTTTAGATGCCTGAGATATTAATGAACAAGGGCAAATTGTGGCAGCTGCAGTAAAACAGGCTTTAGATGCCAGGATAAGAACATGCTACAATTATGAACAAACAGGACATTTTAAAAGGAATTGCCCCATAGGAGGAGGGTTTAACAAAACTAGGTATCAAAGGAGTAGAATACCGGGTATTTGTCCACGATGCTGTAGAAGGAGACATTGGGCTAATGAATGCCATTCTCAACCACCATAGAGGGTACTGCATTATCAAAAAATGAACAAGGACCAGGTGTTTTTCCACGATATCATGGAGAAAGGCATCGGGCTCCATTGCCAAAAATGGACAGGGGGGCCCAATGCTCTGGGGCCCCAAACCACAATTATATGGAGGACTGGAGGAACCCAGCAACCCCATCAGGTTAGTGTCCAGGACACATTGTCCATCAGATTCCTCATCAGACAAACCAGAGGGAGCGCAGGGTTGGACATCTGTGTCTCTGCCAGAGCAGTACTAACTCCAGAGATTGGAGTCAAATCATTCCCACACTGGTAAAAGGACCTCTTCCCAAAGGAACGGTAGGCTTATTATTGGGAGGAAGCTCTTCTACTCTAAAAAGACTTATGACACGTCCTGGGGTAATTGATCCTGATCATGAAGGTGAAATAAAAATTATAGCCAGTTCTCCAAAGGGTAAATCAGTAATTTCACCAGGAGATAGAATAGCACAGTTACTAATAATACCAAGCCTACATGAATAATTTTCCTGTCGTGCTGTAGAAAGAGGTTCCAAGGAATTAGACTCCATAGTGTAGATTGGGCAATGTTTTCTTTAAATTTAAATTCTCGCCCCATGCTAAAACTAAATATTCAAGGACATGAATTTAATGGGCTACTGGATACAGGTACAGACCTTAGCATCATCTCTCATCAAGAATGGGCAAAACATTGGCCATTACAACAAGCCACTCAAAAGCTTTGAGGCCTAGGAGTGGCGACTAATTCTAATATTATTGCAATAATATTAGATTGGAAGGATCCTAAAGGATGTGAAGGAACTATAGAGCCATATGTATTGGATCATCTTCCCGTAAATTTATGGGGATGAGTTGTCCTAGATCAATTAGGTTTGACATTAACAAATAACATCAATCAAAATGCACCCACTATTATGGCTAGACGAGGTTTTAGGAAAAGAAAAAGATTAGAAAAACAAGAACAAGGTATAGCAGCACCAATACAAATAGATAAAGGAATAGACAAACACGGGTTGGATTTTTAGAAAGGGCCACTGAGACAATAAAAATTACTTGGAAATCAGAAAGACCAGTATTGGTTCCTCAGTGTCCCCTGACTAAAGAAAAGATACAAGCAGCCCATGACCTGGTCAAACAACAATTAGCGGAAGTACATATACAACCTTCTGCATCTCTCCATAATACTCCAATTTTTGTCATCAAAAAGATATCTGGTAAGTGGAGATTATTGCAAGATTTAAGAACCATTAATAATGAGATGGTTATTATTGGACCTGCTCAATCGGGGATCCCTCAATTGTCTGCTTTGCCAAAAACTTGGTATGTTTTAGTTATAGATATTAAAGATTGTTTTTTTTTAATTCATTTCAAATTCATCCTGAGGATAGTCCACGTTTTGCATTTACTATCCCTGCACTGAATCATGAAGGTCCTGATCAGAGATATGAATGAAAAGTACTCCCTCAAGGGATGGCTAACAGCCCAACTGAGTGTCAAATTTATGTTAACAAAGTAATCCAGCCACTTAGAAATCAAAATCCTGAACTACAAATATTTCACTATATGGATCATGTATTATTAGCACACAAAGCAAAAAACACATTGCTAGAATGTAATGCCACACTTACACACTTATTAAAAAATTATACTCTAGAGATAGCGATAGATGAAGTACAATTAAATTTTTCATTTTATTATTTAGGAGTTCTGTTATCCTCAACTATGTTCCGTCCACCAAAAAATCAAATATGAGTAGATCAACTCAAATCACTTAATGACTTTAAATGTTATTAGGAGACATAAATTGGTTAAGGCCTTATCTAGGTATACCAACAGGACAGTTGGGACCTTTATTTGATATCCTAAAATGTCCATCAGATCCATATTCATCCAGAATGTTAACGCCTGAAGCAAGAAAGGCATTAAAATTCATTGAAACAAATATTGAAAATATGCATTTGGATAGAATTGATATGTTTGTCTTTATTATTTATTGTACTACCAACAAAATGTATTCCTACAGGAGTATTTTGGCAAGAAAGCCCATTATTATGGATACATTTATCCTCTTCTCCTAACAATATTCTTACTAGGTATCCTGAGGCTGTAGGACAATTAATACTCAAAGAAATAAAAGCAGTAAAGGGAGTGTTTAGAATTTCTCCCAATGAAATTATTACTTCATATACTATGAATCAAATTGATGAGTTAGCTAATGAATTAAATACTTGGGCAATAATCATGTGCAAATCTAATGTTTCATTTCATAACCACTTACCATCTAATCCTTAATTGTCTTTTTGAGCATCACATCCTGTAATTTTTCCAAAAATCACAAGAAAAACACCTATTATGAATGCTCCAAATATATTCACTGATGGGTGAAATAATGGTACAGCAACAATAGTTACACCTGATCAAACTTTTACATTTTTAGTACCCAAACAATTAGCTCAAAAAGGTAGAGCTTAATGCAGTATTACAAGCTTTTGTGATGTTTAAAGATTCTGAATTTAATTTATTTTCCAATAATCAGTATATAGTTAATGTTATAGTATCCCTTGAAGATGCTGGTAGGATTTCCCCTTCCTCTACTGTTTTCTCTTTGCTTTCCACTATACAAAGTCTAATCTGGAACAGAAAAGATCCGTTCTTTATAGGACATATAAGGGCACATACAGAATTGCCTGGAGCCCTTCGTTTGGGCAATGATTTAGCAGATAAATCTACACATGACATACATATTTTCTGTACACTAGAAGAAGCTACAAATTTTCATAAAAAGTTCTATGTCAATGCTAACACTTTACAAAAGCATTTTTAAATAACAAAGTAACAAGCTAGACAAATAATTTTAAAATGTCAAAATTGTGTGACCTTTTTAGAACCAGTTAATCTTGGAGTCAATCCTAGAGGATTGATACCTAACCATACTTGGCAGATGGACGTCACACACTTTCTAGAATTTGGAAAATTGAAATATTTGTATGTTACAGTTGATACATCTTCTGGATTCTTGATGGGCTCCCTTCATGCCGGAGATAAAACTAAAGATGTTATAGCGCATTGCTTAAAAATTTTGCCACTATGAGCAATCCAAAACAGTTAAAAACAGATAATGCCCCTGGTTATACTTCTACCTCTTTCAAACAATTTTGTCATCATTTGGAATTACTCATATTACAGGAATCCAATACAATCCTCAAGGACAAGGCATACTTGAATGAGCTCATCAAATTATTAAAATGTACTTATTAAAGCAAAAAGAAGGAATTGGGAAGGGGTATATATTTCCCAAAGATAAACTTAAAATAACCCTTTTTAGTCTAAACTTTTTAAATTTGGATTCATCAGGGCTTAGTCTTGTGAAAAGGCATATGAGTCCAAAAAATGAACATAAGCCCAAGTTATTTTGGAAGGATATTTTAACAGGACAATGGAAAGGCCCTTACCTAGTAATTGTCTGGAGTCGGGTTTCTGTTTGTGTGTTTCCACAGGGAGAACAGCAGCCGATTTGGATTACAAAAAGATTAACTAAAGCCATTTCTACAGCCAAAAAAGAAGATGATTTGGCTAAAATCCATAACAGCTGATATCCAGAAATCCAGTTTGGCTATTCTTAAATCTATGACAGAACCAGGATGCTTTTTTGCAATATATATTTTTTTATTGCCCTTTCCCATATCATGAAGTTCTTTTTTGTTTTTTGAGCTCATACAGACCTAGGTTAATGTTTTGCTGATCAGTTCTATTTTTTGCCTATAGAGTTTTTAAACATTGTAATGGAGATTTCACCTGTAAAAAGTTATAAGGCCTTTACTATTATGTTATGTGTTGTTTGTATTTTATTATGTATGCACACTTGTGTTTTCTGTTCTACGTTTGAATGTACGTATGTCCATATATCATATATGATGAGCGCTCATGAAAAAATGGATCCAAATTTTTTTTTATTCACATTATTTAAATGGTTTAATTTAAATTGGGTTAACAGCTGTTGAGGATTGTTTTAAAATGTGAACAAAAAAGGAGGTTAAAAGATCTGTTTGTTTACTTTCACCTTTCCTTTTCATTATATTTAATAATTCTCTTGAAGACAATGTAAATTGTTAAGAAAATTGTTTATTTTAGTGCCTTCTGGAATATTACATAATTTGTTCTTTAGCCATTATTTCCAGAATTCCTATCTTCATCCCAGTGCCTGTGAAGACAAAAATAAAACCAATCTACAGCTTGTGCAATAGCCATCACTGAACTGCTTGCAGAACTTGCCTGGACTATGTATCACTTTTATGCATTGTGAACTCACCTGCATGCATTGTGAATTATCTGTTGGAGCAGCGGCTTGTGGTACTGTTGGAGTATTTTTGCTGATGATGTCATCGGTGGTACAATTTTTCCAAAAGGAGCCTTCAATTGGCTTTGTGTATCTCCCTCCCTTCTGCTTGTCATGGCTGTTCAGCTAAAAATTGGTGGCCGACAGAGGTGAGGCAAAAAACCTCATCCCCCCCCGCTGGTACAAAGACCTCTCCACATGTGCGGCTTTATACTGGACTGGTAGTCAATGAAGGGTAAGATCCAATTGCAATGGTACCAACCTAAGACAGAAGGCTGACACCTTGAGTTTAGCTCATCCGATAATGGGTAAGGACCATATGTGCTATTGGACAAACTAAGGCTGGCACGGTCCCTAAGCCACAGGCTTGTTTTTTAAACAGAGAGGGGGAGATGTTGAGAGCCACAGCCCAAGGTGCCCCAGCAAACTTTCAGATTGCCAGCTGATGATTGGCTGTAAGCGGACCCAGCAACATCTAGATGATTGGTTACTCTGCGGTGATGCTCATTGGAGATGCTCATTGAGATTTTTCCCTGCACTTTCAGACTGCCAGCTGATGATTGGCTCACAGCAGACGCAGCAACATCTAGCTGATTGGCTGCTCTGTGGTGATGCTCATTGGGCTGTTTACCCACCCTTTAAGACTACGGAGCTGCTCATTGGAGGACATTTTTGGCTCCGTCCACATGACCCAGCCAATCAGCCTCAAGAGAAGGAAGAGTAGGGGAGTATGAGAGGCTTGTGGGAAGCCGGTGGTGGCAGTTGGGCTATGAGGGTTTTTCCTGAGGAGCTGTTTTGTATGGCGTGTGTGGTTCTAAAAATAAAGTTAGTTTCTTTTGACAAGTGACTCCTGAATTGTGGCCACCAAGACTGCGGCAATCCTAATGTGATGGAGAAATATAACCAAAACTGAATAGAAATGAAAGCAGTTCTGAGGAGGTATGGAATATAGTTGGACTTGCCTTTTTGCATAAATCCCTGACACTAACCCATGCCCTACGAGACTCTGAATACTAATCCTAATATTATGGAGAGAAATAATGCAAAATGAATTGAAATACAAACAGTTCAGAGGAGGCATGGTGTATAGTTGGATTTGCCTTTTGCATGATAAATGTAGGTGTTATAAATCTAGTAAATTTTTAATTGAAATAGTACTCCATGTGTTTTTATCAAATATGTGAATTCCTGTCTCCCTTTCAATGTAGCCTACTCATAACATGTATTTTTATATGCATATATAGAATACTACCTGATATCACACGTGCATTCTTGTGAGTTTGGCTGACTTGGCAGATACAAATTGTGAGAAGAGATCACTCCTCCTAAACGTGTTGGAACTGAAAATTTGAACTATGAGTGAGCTTCCTAGTTGAACAACATTATACACAAATCCATGTTCAGTAAAATGAATATTTTTGGATCTGTGGATGATATATATTTAATGATCAATTTTGATTGCCATATATATTGCTACTTTTTAATGTCTGTGTCTATATATATATATATATATATATATATATATATATATATATATACTCTGCCGATTATTCAAAATATGAAATATATGTGTCTTATTATACACTCCCTAAATTCATTCATGTTCATGTATGTGGATTTATGATCAACATTTCACAAGATTATTCTCAGAAATATTCATCCACCTGAAATACATTTTTGTTTCCTAGTACTGAAAACTAACTTCAGTGAATTGTGCATACAAATCCTAATAATTCTACAGTAACTGACACAGTTTAACATCAATGCAAGTAGATTCCTATGGGACATGATGTGTATTTTGACGTTCATTTTTATTCAACACTAGTACATTACTATTTCTTCAGATGTTGCACATCATAGGATATATATTTCATCCACAAATTCACAAATTTATAGGCATTTGCTTCACTTTTAATCACTTCCTGCTTCAGAACAAATGTATTCCTACAGGTTTCTTGACTGGTCTTTTCATGAGACTTCTTTCAAAACTCATTATTTTCGATTTCCAAAAACCCTTTTGAAGCATACTCACACAATCTTCATGATAAACCATAGCGCTAATATTACCATTAGATGTATTTCTGGTTGGAATGAATGATTGTATATCAATATAAGTTTTCCTGTATATATTCAGATATCAATTCAATGCATTATTTTAAGTTGGAACAAGTTATATTATTTATTCACATTATGGTCTTTTCATGCATTATCTCTATATTCATTGACACAGGGAACACATATTTGTACACCCAATACTAATTTATACCTCCTCAAAATATTGCTCCCAGAAATGGTGGATGAAATACTCATGTCACCTGATCTATATATAGATTTTATCACAGAAATATTCTGGAAAATAAAGCAAAGGTCACACTTATGATTGTACCAAAGCCTAAATGGAAAGTGAGCATGGATTACTAAAAACATCCCTGTCCAGGTTGCCTTATGCTCCCAAATGTCAATCCTATTGGTGACTGCATATTTGTTTCATTCTATGATTATATATTCAAACTCAACCCTGTTGACAATGTCTAATCCTGTCACTCAATTTATAGTTTGCCTTATTTCATAATGTCTCGATTGATATCTGCTTTCCTACATGTTTTTCCCAGTTCATCATTGTGACTCACTCTTCATATATGCTGACATTTACATTCACTGTCTACCTGCAACCCTATTGCTAAAGAACTTTTGGTCCATATCCTTTACTCACTCTTCTTCCTAAACCTACTGACTATGTCCCTAAACCTACTGACTATCTTCCTAATCCTACCGACTATCCCTTTTTGACTGGAGGTTCTCTTCTACATTCAATCATCCAAGGTACAAGGTCTTATGCCATTGTATATCGATTTATTTGAGTCATCTGTGCAGGACATTATTCAAAGGTAAGTATCCCAACCAAGGGCCCAATGCCCTTCTGGGCTTCAAATCATACCTAGATTTCTGTTTTCATACTTATATCTAATCTATATATTCTTATGAATATCACAGGTTCCCAATACCATTATTCAAACCACAGAATGATTCCTAACCAATATGTAACATGTTATTAACCCTATCCATACACTGTTTCCTCAAACTAAATTTACAGAAAAGCAGGGACAGAGTTTTTCTTACAATACAGGAATGTAGGGGATCTTCCATCTGCGTAGAACCTCAAAAGTCCATGCAGAAATGTTCCCTGGAGAAGATGTAGGCAGCTATGAAGGACCTGAGAGAGCAAAAGTCATCTTCCATTGCAAACAACTTGGTCAGGATGTAGGGATGTGTCTGAATCAGCCTCTCTCTTCTTAAAGTAGAGAAGTTGGACCAAACCAGGCCTGTGTGGAGAGCTATTCCTGGGTGCCCATGGTTGATACATCATTCTAACTTGTGAAAGTGTCATAGGAAGTAGGGGCAGCGTCCATCTCATGGGACCATTGAATGCAACTGTTAGAACAAAGTGATTGCCAAGGTAGTAACCTCATTCAGTTTCTGAAGGAAGTGACCTCACCTCACATTTTTGGTGTTGGAAGTCTCTGAACATGGGATCCAGGAAGCCAGGCACCCAGAGTCAGTCCGAGTCCCAGTCCCAGTGGCTCACTATATGGATTTACCAAGGACAGAGTGAGTCTTTCTTGGTACCTACTGATGTGAGGATGACCAAATGCCAGGAGAGCTCTGAACAATGGCCTTTCCAAAGAAAACAGGTAGTGGCACACCGCAAGCTCCTGACAACTTCACAGAGTTGGCCAAAGAAACCAGATTTGAGACAGAACAGGCCATTTTGCGGGGAACATAGTATGGCTCACCAGTCATACCACTCTACAGATAGTCACAGACCTACTAGGGAAAAGGAGGTGCCTTTGTGGGTGTGGGTGTGGGTTTGTGGTTTTGTCTCATGTTCTGAGAATAGGTAGGAAAGGCGGTTTGTTTGGTT
Source organism: Callospermophilus lateralis (assembly GCF_048772815.1). Lineage (NCBI taxonomy): Eukaryota > Metazoa > Chordata > Mammalia > Rodentia > Sciuridae > Callospermophilus > Callospermophilus lateralis. The sequence continues at coordinate 733,365 of NW_027513281.1, forward strand.
TGGAGTGATCTGTTTCTACTAAGTTCTTTGAAATGGCGAGTGTTTCTTTGTCTGTGTATCCCACTGTGTTAGTGGTTTTAGACATTAGAAAAAAGAATGCATCAATGGATGTGTCCTGTCTAGTAGAAAGCTTCCCAGGATTCAATGGGCCCAATTTATGAATGGACTGTGGCTTGCCTTATGGATTGGCAACACCATATATCTTCCTAAGTTCTGGTTTCTTCCTAAAGTCAGGCCACTCTCCATAATAAGCTCATGGTTTTGTGTCCAAGATATGTAGTACCTCCAAGCTCTGTGACATGGCCATGTACTGGATAGCTGAAGGGAATTTCGAGCATCTCAGAAAACTCAGATATCAGTGTGACCAATTATGTCTCAGTGGAGAAACCCTGCTTTGGACTTTTTGCTTAACTATTCTTCAGTTGCCCTGAATATCAGGAATGACTTTGCCTCAGGCCACCCCTTTGTGAAGCCTGAAGGAAACAGTTCACAAAGGGAAATGAATGGGCACCACCTGTGACTCTTTGCTTAATTGCTTTGGAAAGGGATGTGTCTGAATCAGTCTCTTGGTCCTGTGTGAGGTTGTGGCTTATATTCTCAGCATCTGATGGATCTAAAGAAAGATCTGATGTATTCATCCAAAACCAAAGTGTCCAAAAGAGCACTCATTGTGGATGAAGTCTCTGGCCTTCCTTTTTACGGTTTCTGATATACATCAAGTGAGAATACGGATTCTTTGTGTAAAATAAGTTTTTCAAAGCTCTGCAGAGGCTAGCCCATAGGTGCTTGGTATTTCTCATGACTCCAATTCACACAAAGAATCTAAACCCCACAGTCAGTAGTCCTCAAACTGGAGAAGAAGAGCAGTATTAATGGCAGGCCTATTTTATCACTCGTGGTTCACAGGAAGGGTGTCCATGCCACCCTGAATTCAGGCAAACGAGGGAAAAGGGAGCTTGTTTTGGACACTGTCTTGGGCTGGACCACTAATGGAAACCTCCAGCCAGAAGTTATGGTGAGTGTCTAATTGGAAGAAGATGAGGGCCATGTGGGCGTGTTTTAGTTTCAATTGTGGTCATTGGTCTGACGGTTGGAAGAGATGACTGGGTCCACCTGGGCCTGAACTCTGGTGTGATTCCCCTTAGAGATTGAGTTCTGGAACTGACCTCAGAGAAGTATTGCCATGAATGTTCTTGGGATTTTAGGAGGCCATGCATGAGAGTCGCCCTTGGAAACTGAGATCTAGGCCCAGGGTGGCTTTCCACAGAGCACTGGGAATCTCAGCCAGGATATCACGTGATTTATTCTTAAAGTCTTAGCAGCCATAGTTGAGAGTTAAAACACACATGGAGCTCACATTGTAGTCCTCAAAGGGCCTGGCTTCATGTGAACTTTTGGCCACTCTTTGGGAAGCCTTGCCTGTGAGAGTTCTCCACAACTTTCATTGAAATGAGCTTCCTCACCATTTAATGGTCGTGAATTAATTGAAACCCACAGTGCCTCCAACTTCATCCTTGAAAAATGGCTAGACAAATAAAATAAAATTTTTGAAATTCCCATCACCAGGAGGTATGAAAGAACCTTTGGATGTCCTGTTGCTGATAATGAGTATAACAGACAGTGCCTTGATTGACTGGGTTTCATGAAAATGGTGTATAACAGAGATGCCAGTAAGTTGCAGCCTGGTGAATAGTGGGCCTAAAGCAGTGGTGGGAAGGTGTGTGATAAAATATCTGTGGTGGGACCATATGGATCTGACTTTGGCTTCCAAATGGCTTGTGACTGACATGGTGCAGCCAGCAGACCATTATAGGTAATGGCATCTTGTTATATGGAGACGATTTAGGGAAATGTTCAGAATCAGGTTGATATGGACAAGGGAGCAATGGGGCAAGCTATGAGAGATAGAAGCATGGTTGGTGCATTCTCCTACAGACCCTGACCCACCACAATTGACAGAATGCCTTCCAGCACTGTGTCCCAGGTGAGCTCCTTGTATTTTGTTAAGCAATAAAAAACTCCCAGTGCACCAGCAAAAACACCACAAAAAGTGGAGGAGGACCAAATGGCTTCACAGTCCACACGGGGAGACACTTAGTCCTCAGTGGCCACAGTTTACCTACAAAGAGAGGATTCAGCTCTGCTGCCTCATGTTCATTGGAAAATAAGAAACCATGTCCTCCAGGTCACATAGATGCAGACCCAGCTTTGATGGTCTCACTACAAAGGAAGCCAAATCTCCTGACAACAACATATATTTCAAGTGCCCAACCTCAGAGACAGTTTCTCAAAAAGTTTTTAGGCTGCAGAGCTCCATGTTTGTGGAGTGTTTACCCTGTTCCTTACTTTTGGAATCTCCTCTACCACCTCCAAGGTTGTGAACTCCTGAGCATTTTTCATTCTAGATATGTATTTACTGATATTCTAACTCTTCTCCTCTAATTGTGTCTTAATTTGGCAAAGGTAATGTCAAGGCATTGTTCTGGATGAGAGTGGGAGGATATTTGTGCAGCACATATTTACATACACATAGGATTCATTTTCCAATTTTTCTTTTGAAATACTGAATCCCTGAGACTAACCCATACCTATTAGACTCAGACTACTCATAATAATATAATGGAGAAAAATAACCCAAACAGAATAGAAATACAAGCAGTTCAGAGGAGGCATGTTGTATCGTTGAACTTGTCTTTTGCATTATATAAGGAAGGAGATAAAAAGCTAGTCAATTTTTAATTGAAATTTTTTCCATGTGTTTTTAAAGTTAACAAATATGTGAATTCTTGTGTCCCTTTCTCTGTAGCCAATCACACATGTATATTTATATGCACATACAGAATTCTACCAGGTATCACACGTACATTGTTTTGAGGTGGCTGAATTGGCAGATATAAATTGTGAGAAGGGATCATTCCTCCTAAACGCTGTTGGAAGTGAAAATTCAACCTATAATGGAGCTTCCTAGAAGAAAAACATTATTCATAAACTCATGTTCAGTAAAATAAATATTTTTGCATCTGTGAATGATATATATATATATTAATAATGAATATCGATTGGCATATATATTGCTACTTTTAAATGTCTGTGTGTTTTTTTGTGTGTGTTGTATAAATATATATATATATATATATATATATATATATATATATATATATACTCTCCAGATTTTTCAAAATAAGAAATATATGTGTCTTATATACACTCTCCAAATTCATTCATGTTCATGTATGTGGATTTATAATAAAATTTTTACAAGATTATTCTCAGAAATATTCATATACCTGAAATTCATATTTGTTTTCTTGTACGGAAAACTAACTTCAGTGAATGGTGTGTACAAATTCTGATAATTCTACAGTAACTGGCCCAGTCTAACATCAATGCAAGTAGATTCCTATTGGACATGATATGTAATTTGACATTCATTGTTATTCAACACTGGTACATTATTATTTCTTCAGTTTTTGCACATCATAGGATATATATTTTATCCACAGGTTCACAAATTTATAGGCATTTGTTTCCAATTTAATCACTTCCTTCTTCAGAACACATATATTGTCAGGGTTTTTTGACTGGTCTTTTCATGAGGCTTCTTTCCAAACACATCATTCATCGATTTCCATAATCACATTTGAAGCAAAACTCACACTCTTCATGTTAAACCAGAACACTAATATTACCATTAGATGTATAACTGATTGTTATCAATGATTGTATATAAATATAAGATTTCCTGTGTATTTTCAGATATCAGTTCAATCAGTTATTTAAAAATGGAACAAGTTATATTATTTATTCACAATGTGGTCTATTCATGCTTTATCTCTATATTTATTGACACAGGGTACACCTCTTTGTACCCCCAATACTAATTTTATATCTTCAATATATTGTTCCCAGAAATGGTGGAAAACATACTCATGTCACCTGATCTACATATACATTTTATCACAGAAATATTCTGGAAAAAAATGTAAAGGTCACACTTATGATTGTACCAAAGACTAAATGGAAAGTGAACATGGAATACTAAAAACATCCATGTCTAGGTTGCCTTTTGCTCTCAAATGTCAATCCTATTGGTGACTACATATTTGTTTCTTCCTAAGATTATATATTCAAACGCAACCCTGTTGAAAATGTCTAATCCAGTCACTCACTTTAAACTTTGCCAGATTTTTTAATGCCTCTACTGATAACTGCGTTGCTACATATTTTCCCCAGTTCATCATAGTGAGTGACTCTCCTTATGTCCTGACATTTACATTCACTCTATAACCGAAACCCTTTTGCTAAAGACCTTTTGGTCCAAATCCTCTACTCACTCTTTTTCCTAAACCTATATATATCTCCACATTCCCCAGATATTTCAAAATATGAAATATATGTGAGTTATATACACTCTATAAATTCACTCATGTTCATGTATATGGATTTATAATGAACTTTATACAAGATTATTCCCAGAAATATTCATCCACCTGAAATACATATTTGTTTCCTAGTATGGAAAATTAACTTCAGTGACTGGTGCATACAAATCCTGATAATTCTACAGTAACTGACCCAGGCTAACATCAATGCATGTAGATTCCTATGGGACATGATATGTTATTGGACGTTCATTTTTATTCAACAATGGTACATTGATATTTCTTCACTTTTTGCCCATCATAGGATATGTATTTCATCCACAAGTTCAAAAATTTATAGGCATTTGTTTCCAATGTAATCATTTCCTGCTTCAGAACACATGTATTGTCAGAGTTTCTTGACAGGTGTTTTCATGAGAATTCTTTCCAAACACATTATTTTCAATTTCCATAATCACTTTTGAAGCAAAACTCACACACTCTTCATGATAAACCAAAACACTAATATTATCATTAGATGTATAACTGGTTGGAATGAATGATTGTATATCAATATAAGATTTCCTGTACTTTTTTAGATATCAGTTCAATCCATCATTTAAAGTTGAAACAAGTTATATTATTTATTCACAGTATGGTCTATTCATGCTTTATCTCCATATTCATAGACACAGGGTACACCTCTTTGTAACCCCAATACGAATTTTACGCATTCAATATATTGCTCCCAGAAATGGTGGTAGAAATACTCATGTCACCTGATCTATGTATACATTTTATCACAGTAATATTCTGGACAAAAATGTAAAGGTCACACTTAGGATTGTACCAAAGCTTAAATGAAATGTGAACATGAATTACGAAAATTATCCATATCCAGGTTGCCTAATGCTCTCAAATGTCAATCCTATTGGTGACTTCATATTTGTTTCTTGCTAAGATTATATATTCAAACTCAAAAAGGTTGAAAATGTCTAATCCTATCACTCAGTATATACTTTGCCTGATTTCGTAATGTCACTATTGATATCTGCTTTTCTACATATTTTCCACAGCTCAGCATGGTGAGTGACTCTTCATATGTGCTGACATTTACATTCACTCTCTAACTGAAACCCTACTACTAAAGAACTTTTGGTCCAAATCCTATACTCACTCTTCTTCCTAAACCTACCAAATATCTTCCTAATCCTACCTACTATCCCTTTTTGACTGGATGTTCTTTTCTAAATTCAGTCATCCAAGGTACAAGGTCCTATGCCATTGTATATTGATTTATCTTATACAACTGTGCAGAACATAATTCAAAGCTAAGTATCCCAATCAAGGGCCCAATGCCCTTCTGGGCTTCAAATCATACCTAGATTTCTGTTTGCATTCTTATATTTCACCTCTATATACTTGTAAATATCACAGAGAATGATTAATAACCCAAATCGAAACTGTTACTAACCCTAAACATACACTGTTTCCTCAATCTCATTTTACAGAAGAGCAGGGACAGAGTGATTCTTACAATAAAGGAAAGTAGTGGACCTTCCACCTGCTGAGAACCTCAAATGTCCATGCATAAACGATACCTGGAGAAGTTGTAGGTAGGTATGTAGGACCTGAGAGAGCAAAAGTCATCTTCCATGGCAAACAGCCTGGTCAGGATGAAGGGATGTGTCTGAATCAGCCTCTCTCTTCTTATTGTAGAGAAAATGGACACAACCAGGCCTGTGTGGAGAGCTGTTCCTGGGTGCCTGTGGTTGATATACCATTCTAACTTGTGAAATTTTCACAGGAAGTAGGGGCAGACTCCGTCTTATGGGACCCTTGGAAGCAACTGTTAGGACAAAGTGGTTGCCAAGGCAGTGACCTCATTCAGTTCCAAAGAAAGTGACATACCTCATTTCCTTGGTGATGGAACTCTCTGAACTTGGTATCCAAAAAGCCAGGCACCTGGAGTCAGTCCCAGTCCTAGTCCCAGTAGGCTCACGTGTTAGGAATTACCAAGGACACAGTCAATTTTCTTGGTAACTACTGATGTGAACATGGCCAAATGCCAGGAGAGCCCTGAAGTGGGACCTTTCCTGAGAAAGCAGGTATTGGCTCACGATTTTTTCCTTACATCTTCACAGAGTTGGCCAAGGAAACCAGATCTGAGAGAGGACAGGCCATTTCAGGGGAACATAGTATGGCCCACCATTCAGAGGACACTCCGGATAGTCACAGACCTAAATGGGGGAAGGAGGTGCATTTGTGGAAGTGGGTGTGGGTTTGTGGTTTTGTCTCATGTTCTGAGAATATGTAGGAAAGGTGGTTTGTTTGGTTTGGAGTGGACAGTTTCTAGTAAGTTGTTTGACAAGGCCAGTGTTTTTTTGTCTGTGTATCCCACTATGTCCGTTATTATAGACATTAGAAAAGAGAATGCATTAATGGATGTGTTCTGTCTAGTATAAATCTTCCCATAATTCATCCTGCCAAATTTATGAATGGACTGCAGCTTGTCTTATTGATGGGCAGCACCTGCTATCTTCCTAAGTTTCTGTTTTCTTCCTGAATTCTGGCCACTCTCCAGAAGAGGCTCATGGTTTTGTGTCCAAGATATGTACCACCTCCAAGCTCTGTGACATGACCATGTACTGGATAGCTGAAGAGAATGTCAAGCATCTCAGAAAGCTCAGATATCAGGGTGTCTAGGAAAGTCTCAGTGGAGAAACCCTGCTTTGTGCCTTTTGCTTACTTATTGTTCTGTTGCACTGAATGTCAGGAAGGTCTTTGACTCAGGCCACCCCTTTGTGAAGCTTGAAGAAAACAGTTTTCAAATGGAAATGTATGGGCATCACCTGTGGCTCTTTGCTTAATTGCTTTGGAAAGTTATGTGTCTGAATTAGCCTCTTGGCCCTGTGTGTGGCTGTGACTTAGATTCTCAGCACCTGATGGATCTAAAGAATGATCCCATGTGTGCATCCAAAACCATAATAGCAAAAAATCAGTCATTGTGGATGAAGTCTCTCCCCTTCCTCTGTGAGGTTCCTGACCTCCATCAAGTGAGAATAGGGGCTCTTTGGGTCAAATGAGTTCTTAAACGCCCTGCAGAGGTGCTTGGGTTTTCGCATGACTTCAATTCACATAAAAAATCTATACCTGAAATTAGTAGGCCTCAAATTGGAGAAACAGAGCAGTATTAACAGCAGGCTCATTTGATCACTCCTGGTTCAAAGGGAGGGTGTCCAGGTCACCCTGACTACAGGCAAATAAGGGCCAAGCGAGGTTAATTTGGACATTGTCTTGGGCTGTGCCCCTCACTGAAAACTCCAGTCAGAGATTAAGATGAGTGACTATATGGAAGAAGATGAGGGCCATGTGGGAGTGTTTTGGTTTTAATTTTGGTCATTTGTGTGGCAGTTGGAAGAAATGACTGGGTCCACCTGGGCTTGAACCCTGGTGTGATACCCCTTAGAGACTGAGTTGTGAAACTGATCGCAGAGAAGTATTGCCATGAAATGTGTTGGGATTTTAGGAGGCCACACATGAGAGTCACCCTTGGAAACTGAGATCTAGGCCCCGGGTGGTTTTCCACAGAGCACTGGAAATCTCAGCCAGGATATCACATGATTTTATTCTTAAAGACTAGGCAGCCATAGTTGAGAGTCAAAACACACATGGAACTCACATTGTAGACCTCAATGGGCCTGGCTTCCTGTGACATTTTAGCCACTCTTTGGGAAGCCTTGCTTCTGAGTGTTCTCCAGAGATTTCATCGAAATGAGCTTCCTCACCATTTAATGGTTCTTGAATGAATTGAAACCCACAGTGCCTCCAACTTCATCCTTGAAAAATGGCTAGATAAATACCATGAAATTTTTGAAATTCCCATAACCAGGTGGAACTGGAGAACCTTTGGATGTCCTGTTGCTGATCACGAGTATACCAGACAGTGCCTTTATTGACTGGGTTTCAAGAAAACGGTGTAGAACAGAGATGCCAGTAAGTTGGAACCTGCTGACTAGTGGGCTTAGAGCAGTGGTGGGAAGGTGTGTGATAAAACATCAGTGGTAGGGCCATGAGGTTCTACCATTTGATTCCAAATGGCTCTTGACTGACAAGATGCAGCAAGCAGACCCTTATATGTAAAGACATCTTGTTATATGGAGAGGATTCAGGCCAATGTTCAGAATCAGGTTGATATGGACAAGGGGGCAATTGGGCAATCTATGAGGGATAGAAGCATGGTTGGTGCATTCTCCTGCAGACCCTGACCCACCACACGTGACAGAACTCCCTCATGGACTGTGTCCCAGTTCAGATCCTTGTAATTCGTGAGCAAATACCATATTCCCAGTGCAGCAGCAAAAACACCACAAAGGGTGGAGGAGGACCAAATGGCTTCACAGTCCACACGGGGAGACACTTAGTCCCCAGTGGCCACAGTTGACCTAAAAAGAGAGGATTCATCACTGCTGCCTCATGTTCATTGGAAGATATTAAACCATGTCCTCCAGGGCACAGGGATGCAGACCGAGATTTGAGGGTCTCACTACAAAGGAAGCCAAATATCCTGACAACAACATATATTTCAAGTGCCCAACCTCAGAGGCAGTTTCTCAAAAAGTTTTTAGGCCAGCAGAGCTCCATGTTTGTGGAGTGTTTACCATGTCCCTTACTTTTGGAAACTCCTCTACCACCTCCAAGGTTGTGAACTCCTGAGCATTTTCCATTCCAGATATGTATTCACTGATTTTCTAACTCTTCTCCTCTAATTGTGTGTTAATTTGGCAAAGGTAATGTCAAGGCATTGTTCTGGATGAGAGTGGGAGGATATTTGTGCAGCACATATTTGCATACACATTGGATTCCTCTTCCAATTTTCCTTTTGAAATACAGAATCCCTGACACTAACCCATACCTACTAGACTCAGACTACTCTTCCTAATATAATGGAGGTAAAAACCCCAAACACAATAGAAATACAAGCAGTTCAGAGGAGGCATGTTGTATCGTTGGACTTGCCTTTTGCATTATATATGGTAGGAATTATAAATCTAGTCAATTTTTAATTGAAATAATTTTCCATGTGTTTTTAAACTTTAGAAATATGTGATTTCTTGTTTCTCTTTCTCTGTAGCCTATTCACACATGTATATTTATATGCACATATAGAATCTTACCAGGTATTACACGTACATTTTTGGGAGGTTGCTGAATTGAAAGTTAAAAATTGTGAGAAGAGATCACTCCTCTTAAACGCTGTTGGAACTAAAATTCAAGGAATAGGGGAGTTTCCTAGTAGAACAACATTATACATAAGCTCATGTTCAGTAAAATAAATACTTTTGCATCTGTGAATGATATATATTTAATGATGAATTTCGATTGGCATATATATTGCTACTTTTTAATGTTTCTGTGTGTGTGTGTTTATATATATATATATATATATATATATATATATATATATATCCACACTCCCCAGATATTTCAAAATATGAAATATATGTGAGTTATATACACTCTCTAAATTCACTCATGTTCGTGTATGTGGATTTATAATGAACTTTATACAAGATTATTCCCAGAAATATTCATCCACCTGAAATACATATTTGTTTCCTAGTATGGAAAATTAACATCAGTGACTGGTGCATACAAATCCTGATAATTCTACAGTAACTGACCCAGGCTAACATCAATGCAAGTAGATTCCTAAGGGACATGATATGTTATTGGACGTTCATTTTTATTCAACAATGGTACATTGATATTTCTTCACTTTTTGCCCATCATAGGATATGTATTTCATCCACAAGTTCAAAAATTTATAGGCATTTGTTTCCAATGTAACCATTTCCTGCTTTAGAACACATGTATTGTCAGGGTTTCTTGACAGGTGTTTTCATGAGAATTCTTTCCAAACACATTATTTTCAATTTCCATAATCACTTTTGAAGCAAAACTCACACACTCTTCATGATAAACCAAAACACTAATATTATCATTAGATGCATAACTGGTTGGAATGAATGATTGTATATCAATATAAGATTTCCTGTAATTTTCAGATATCAGTTCAATCCATTATTTAAAGTTCGAACAAATTATATTATTTATTCACAGTATGGTCTATTCATGCTTTATCTCCATTCATAGACACAGGGTACACCTCTTTGTAACCCCAATACGAATTTTACGCATTCAATATATTGCTCCCAGAAATGGTGGTAGAAATACTCATGTCACCTGATCTACGTATACATTTTATCACAGTAATATTCTGGACAAAAATGTAAAGGTCACACTTAGGATTGTACCAAAGCTTAAATGAAATGTGAACATGAATTACTAAAATCATCCATATCCAGGTTGCCTAATGCTCTCAAATGTCAATCCTATTGGTGACTACATATTTGTTTCTTGCTAAGATTATATATTCAAACTCAACCAGGTTGAAAATGTCTAATCCTATCACTCAGTGTATACTTTGCCTGATTTCGTAATCTCACTCTTGATATCTGCTTTTCTACATATTTTCCACAGCTCAGCATGGTGACTGACCCTTCATATGTGCTGATATTTACATTCACTCTCTAACTGAAACCCTACTACTATAGAACTTTTGGTCCAAATCCTATACTCATTCTTCTTCCTAAACCTACCAAATATCTTCCTAATCCTACCTACTATCCCTTTTTGACTGGATGTTCTCTTCTAAATTCAGTCATCCAAGGTACAAGGTCCTATGCCATTGTATATCGATTTATCTTAGACAACTGTGCAGAACATAATTCAAAGCTAAGTATCCCAATCAAGGGCCCACTGCACCTCTGGACTTCAAATCGTACCTAGATTTCTGTTTGCATACTTATATTTCACCTCTATATTCTTGTAAATGTCACAGGTTCCCAATACCATTGTTCATCGCACAAAATGATTCCTAACCCAAATCGAACCTGTTATTAACCCTAAACATACACTGTTCCCTCAATCTCATTTTACAGTAGAGCAGGGACAGAGTGGTTCTTACAATACAGGAAAGTAGGGAACCTTCCACCTGCTTAGAACCACAAAGTTCCATTCAGAAATGATACCTGGAGAAGTTTTAGGCAGGTATGAAGGACCTGAGAGAGCAAAAGTCATCTTTTAAGGCAAACAACCTGTTCAGGATGAAGGGAGGTGTCTGAATCAGCCTCTCTCTTCTTATTGTAGAGAAGATGGACCAAACCACTCCTATGTGGAGAGCTGCTCTTGGGTGCCTATGTTTGATGTAGGATTCTAACTTGTGAAAGTGTCACAGGAAGTAGGGGCAGACTCCATCTCATGGGACCCTTGGAAGCAACTGTTAGGACAAAGTGGTTGCCAAGGCAGTGACCTCATTCAGTTCCAAGAAAGTGACATACCTCATTTCCTTGGTGATGGAACTCTCTGAACTTGGTATCCAAGAAGTCAGGCACGCAGAGTCAGTCCAAGTCCCAGTCCCAGTGGGTTAACTTGTTTGGAATTACCTAGGACAGAGTCAGTCTTTCTTGGTACCTACTGATGTGAGGAATTCCAAATGCCAGTAGAGCTCTGGAGAGGGACCTTTTCTGAGAAAGCAATTAGTGACTCACCACATTTTCCTGACAACTTCACAGAGTTGGCCAAGGAAACCAGATCTGAGAGAGGACAGGCCATTTCGGGGTAACATAGTATGCCCCACCTGTCAGAGGACACTCTGGAAAGTCACAGACCTACTTGGGGGAAGGAGGTGTGGGAGTGGGTGTGGGTTTGTGTTTTTGTCTCATGTTCTGAGAATAGGTAGGAAAGGTGGTTTGTTTGGTTGTATTGGACTGTTTCTACTAAGTCCTTTGACACGTCGAGTGTTTCTATGTCTGTGTCCGTTGTTGTAGACATTAAAAAAGAGAATGCATTAATGAATGTGTCCTGTCTAGTATAAATCTTCCCATAATTCATCCTGCCCAATTTATGAAAGAACTTTAGCTTGTCTTATCGATGGGCAACACCTGCTCTCTTCCTAAGTTTCTGTTTTCTTCCTGAATTCTGGACACTCTCCAGAAGAGGCTCATGGTTTTTTGTCCAAGATATGTACCACCTCCAATTCTGTGACATGGCCATGTACTGGATAGCTGAAAAGAATGGCGAGCATCTCAGACAACTCAGATATTAGGGTGACCAGGAAAGTCTCAGTGGAGTAACCCTGCTCTGTGCCTTTTGCTTACTTATTGTTCTGTTGCACTGAATGTCAGGAAGGTCTTTGCCTCAGGCCAACCCTTGTGAAGCCTGAAGAAATCAGTTTTCAAATGGAAACATATGGGCATCACCTGTGGCTCTTTGCTTAATTGCTTTGGAAAGGGGTGCATCTGAATCAGCCCCTCGGCCCTGTGTGAGGCTGTGGCTTAGATTCTCAGCACCTGGTGTATCTAAAGAAAGTTCCCATGTGTGCATCCAAAACCAAAATGGCCAAAAGAGCAGTCATTGGGATGAAGCCTCTCGCCTTTCTCTGTGAGGTTCCTAAGCTCCATCAAGTGAGAATACAGATCCTTTGTGTCAAATGAGTTCTTCAAAACCTCCAGAGGCTATCCCATAGGTGCTTGGGTTTTCTCATGACTCCAATTCACATAAACAATCTAACCCCACAGTCAGTAGGCCTCAAATTTGAGAATTGGATCAGTATTAATGGCAGGCTTATTTGATAACTCCTGGTTCACAGGATGGTGTCCAGGCCACCCTGAAGGTATGCAAATGAGGTGCAAGGAAGCTTATTTTGGACACTGTCTTGGGCTGTGCCCCTCATGGAAACCTCCAGCTAGAGGTTATGATGAGTGTCTATATAGAAGAAGATGAGGGCCATGTGGGAGTATTTTGGTTTTAATTGTTTTCATTTGTGTCACGGAAGAGTTTACTCAGTCCACCTGGCTTGAACTCTGGTGTGATTCCCCTTACAAACTAAGTTCTGGAACTGAACTCAGAGAAGTATTGCCATGAATTGTGATGGGATTTTAGGAGGCCAGGCATGAGAGTTGACCTTGGAACCTGAGGTCTAGGCCCAGGATAACTTTTCAAAGAACACTGGGAATCTCAGCCAGGATATTACATGATTTAATTCTGAAAGCCTTGGCAGCTTGAAAACACAGATGGTCCTCGCTTTGTAGACCTCAATGGGCCTGGTTTCATGTTACTTTTTGGCCACTCTATGGGAAGCCTTGCCTGTGAGAGTGCTCCAGAATTTCACTGAAATTAGCTTCCTCAGCATTTAATTGTTCCTGAATGAATTGAAACCCACAGTGCCTCCAACTTCATCCGTGAATAATTGCTGGATAATTACCATGAAATTTCTGAAATTCCCGTTACCAGCTGAAACTGGAGGACCTTGGGATTTCCAGTTGTTGATCATGAGTATACCAGACAGTGCCTTGATTGACTGAATTTCAAGAAAATGGTGTAGAACAGAGATGCCAGTAAGTTGGAGCCTGGTGAGTAGTGGGACTAGAGCAGTGTTATGAAAGTGTGTGATAAAACATCTGTGGTGGGGCCATGTGGATCTTCCATTGGCTTCCAAATACCTTGTGACTTACATGGTGCAGCCAGCAGACCCATATATGTAAAGGCATATTTTTATATGGAGAGGTTTCAGGGCAATGTTCAGAATCATGCTGCTATTGTTAAGGGGGCAAGATACGTGAGATAGAACCGCTATTGGTGCCTTCTCCTGCAGACCCTGCCCACCACACCTAACAGAACTAGCTCCAGCAATGTGTACCATTTGAACTACTTGTATTTCGTCAAGAAAATACCAAACTTCCAGTGCAGCAGCAAGAAACACCACGAAAATTGGAGGATGACCAAATGGCTTCACAGTCCACACGGGGAGACACTTAGCCCTCAGTGGCCACAGTTTACCTACAAAGAGAGAATTCAGCACTGCTGCCTCATTTTCATTGGAAGATAAGTAACCATGGGCTATAGGTCACATAGATGTAGACCCAGCTTTGATGGTCTCACTACAAAGGAAGCTAAAGCTCCTGACAACAACATGTATTTCAAGTGCCCAACCTCAGAGGCAGATTCTCAAAAAGTCTTTAGGCCAGAAGAGCTCCATATTTGTGGAGTGGTTACCCTGTCCCTTACTTTTAGCAACTCCTCTACCACCTCCAAAGAAGTGAAATCTGGAGCATTTTCCATTCCAGATAGGTATTTACAATTTTTTTAACTATTCTCCTCTAATTGTGTCTTATTTAAGGCGAAGGTTATGTCAAGGCATTGTTCTGGATGAGAGTGGAAAGATTTTTCTGTAGCCTATATTTGCATACACATTGGATTCAATTTCCTATTTTCCATTCGAAATACTGAATCCCTGACACTATCCCATACCCTACCAGACTCTGGCTCCTAAACCTAATATGATGGAGAAAAATAACCCAAACAGAATAGAAATACAAGCAGTTCAGAGAAGGCATGGTGTATAGTTGGACTTCCCTTTTGCATGATACAGATTAGGATTATAAATCTAGTGAATTTTTAGTTGAAATAGTTCTCCACGTATTTTTAAAGTGAACAAATATGTTAATTCCTATCTCCCTTTCTCTGTAGCCTATTCAGCACATATATTCTTATATGCACATGTAGAATCCTACCTGGTACCACACGCACATTCTTGTGAGGTGGCTGACTTGGCAGATACAAATTGGGAGAAGAGATCACTCCTACTAAACCCTGTTGGAACTGAATATTCAATCTATGGGTGAGCTACCTAGTTGAACAACATTATACATACATCCATCTTAAGGGAAATGAATATTTTTAGATTTGTGGATGATATATATTTCATGATGAATTTTGATTGACATATATATTACTACATTTTTGTCTGTGTGTGTGTTTTGTGTGTGTGTGTGTGTATATATATATATATATATATATATAAATATACTCTCCAGATTTTTCAAAATATGAAATATATGTGTCTTATATACACTCCCTAAATTCATTCATAATCATGTATGTGTATTTATAATCAAATATTCACAAGATTATTCTCAGAAATATTCATCAACCGGAAATTTGCCTAATGCTCTCAAATGTCAATCATATTGGTGATTACATATTTGTTTCTTCCAATGATTATATATTCAAACTCAACCTGTTCAAAATGTCTAATTCTATCACTCACTTTATACTTTGCCTGATTTCATAATGTCTCTATTGATATCTGCTTTCCTACATATTTTCCCCTGTTCATCATTGTGACTGACTCTTCACCTGTGCTGACATTTCCAGTCACTCTCTAACCAATACCCTAATGCTAAAGAACTTTTGTTCCAATCCTGTACTCACTCTTCTTTCTAAACATACTGAGTATCCTCCAAATCCTACTGATTATCCCTTTTTGACTGGATGTTATCTTCTACATTCAATCATCCAAGTAAATGTCAGGCGAGCTTCAGAGGAGGAGACCACCAACGGACTATCTCATGCAACAGCAAAGGGTTTATTGGGTTTCCAGCATGCTGGGGCTCAGAGCTCAATTGAATAGAGCAGACAGCCCTGATAATAGCTTAATTAGAGCATATATGCTTTCCCTGGAGAGGGCAGAGAGCGAAGTTTATTGATGGGTCAGGACGAGTGGGCAGTTTGCGTGCAACTGGGTGAGGGAGTACATTATGCAGTTGGGCAGTTGTGGACAGCACATTCTGGGAACAAGATTTGCAAGCATTTCTCAAGATTTCAACAATGTTTTGTTCAGCATACAGAAAAACAGGAAGTGACAAGTACCTATTTTATTAACCTTTCATTCCCCACTTCTCCTTCTGGCTACTTTTAATCATAAAAATGATCATTGGTGGGTGTCACATTCCTTGTATGCTAGTGGGGTATTATCATAATTTTAACTCGTCCAATTTGAGCCTGGAGAAAAAAAATTACACAGTTGAGCAAACAGGGTTTTGTAGTTAGCAATAATATGAGGATTTTTATTGGTTCGGCCAGGGTTGATCAAAACGTAGTTAACCAGGGGGACTGTGTGAACCAAGACTCAAACCATCCTTTTTGGGCCTCTCTCTCTCGTTGATGGTCTTCATGTTGTCTATTTATTTTACTCAAAGATTTTTTTACAACTCCAGTATGGTCGGCATAAAAACAGCATTCTTCCCTCAATGCAGCACAAAGGCCCCTTCTCTAATGAAGAGGAAGTCCATCCCTCGACTGTTCTGTAAAACAACTTCAGAGAGAGAGGTTAAAGATTCATGGAAAGCTCTGATGGAGTTTTCTAATATCTTAGTTTTGGTCTATTGCTGCTTCTAATTGGGTCATTTGTTGTGTCCCATGGACAAGGGCTGTTGTTCCTGTGCCCACCCATGAAGCAACTCCTATTTCTAATAGGATGGCTAAAGTGAGGGATATATGTTCCCAGTGGAACCAGGTTGTATGCTCCCCTATTTGATATTCAAATGAACTTGCATCATGATAGAGCACCCTGGAAAAATTCTTCACCATTACACAATTAATCACATGTGTTGACCATTTCATTAAAACATAAACAATGTTTATGTTTATAGAATTATATTGTTGTAGGCACGGACAAGTCAAAGCACCTAAGATAGCACCGAAGACAGAAAAACAGTCCTATTTGGTTGCAACCAGATTCAGAGGACAATGCTTCTGTTGTAATCAATTAATGCCCTGAAACTCAAGTTTAGGTAGCTTCAGAATTTTGTTCCCAACAAATAAGGGAAGGGGTTCAGAAGTTCACAGTCTGCAGAAGTAAGAAGAGCAGATTTTGTTTCTGTTTTTTCCTCTGTTCTGGGCAAGTTAACTCTTCAAGGACACCTGGGAGGGGGAGAGCTTTTTCCTCCCTTTCTTATTTTCCCCCTGCCAGCTGTTATCACGGAGCCCAGTTGGTAATTTTTTTATCTTAGAAGTGTAGCCATCTCTGTGAAGCCCCAGCTCAAGGCCAGAGGCCTTGTTCACATATTTTTTGAAAAACTAGTAAGGGCGTGTCTAGCTAAGAAGTGCTGATTTTTTTAGCCAGTGGCCAAGTAAAAGAGGGCAACAGAAAAAGAGGAAGTTTATCTACATTGAACTCCTTTATAGGGACTCTTTTGCTGAAAGTCCTAAAGTCAGCCAGGTGAAGACTTCTGGAGAAGGTCAGTTAAGACTTTTCTGTGGGCCTAGTACAGAGGGGGAAGACGGGGAAGGGGAGGCTGAGAGCAGCTCCGAGGATCTGAGAATGAGGCAGGAGAGATGTAAAAGAATAATGGGAAAGGGGTTTGGGATTTTCCTAGCAACCAAACTTGAGCAGTAGAACAGGTAGAGCAGAGGGGAAGACGGGAGTGAGTATCCCAAAATGCATGTGAGGGACTTTAAATTATTAGTAAACTGTTTTCAGTGATGACAAAGCAATTTTAAAAGCCATTTTCATTACATCTTAGATAGGGGTCTAAAGGCTCTCCTCAGCTGGTTTGAGCTTTGGGTTAGCTGGTAAGAGGACCTGGTGGGACCCGCTGCGGGCACTGACAGGAGAAGAAAGGAGTGAGTGGGTAGAGGGGTACCTCTGTACCTGCTACCTCAGCAAAAGGGCAATGGTCTGAAAACCGGCGAAGGTTTGGGTTTTTGATCTAATAATTGGAGGGCAGAAGTCAGGTTTCTTAGGTGAGAGTGACAGCAGAGACTCTGGAGCAGAAGGCTGAAGGTGAGGATCTATTGGATAAGCATAGTTCAGGATGTGAGCAAAGGAGTGAAAAGGCCTCCACATAGGGGAATCTCCTTTCACCCTTTTGAGCACTTGCAGAAATTAAAAAGGTCATGCAGAATTTGAGGATCTAGAGACCCCTCTGGGCGCAATCGGTTTTGGTTATCTAATTGTTAATATGGCCAATGCTGTGTACAAACTTTGATGAGGAGTTTGGGTTCCATCAGGCAGCCCCTATATGCTCACATCCCCATGACTTACAGAAGAAGTCGGCTTTTCCCCCACCGAGCCATGACTCTTTGTGGCTTGATAGTCTGCCGGGCAAACACAGTAATCTAGGCTAGCCAACCTGCATCTGGCTCGTGTGTCCCTACAACCATAATGTTTGTTTCCATTATCTATGGTACGGAAGGGATTTAATGGAATTTTAGTGGGATCCTCTTCATCAGGAATTTCCCAATAGGAAAGACTTATAGCCAGCTGACAAATGTCTGGGTGGAGATATGGCCACCAGGTCCCTAAGGGAGCTGTATGTGAGATAGTATATACTTCTTTTTCAGTAGGATTTGTGATCAGCCATCGCTGCTGAATGTGCTGATTAAGGTTAGGACTATTTTTGGCCAAGCGAAGAGTCTATAGCCTTATCCAAACAGTGAATATGCAATTTGAAAGTGTTACCATTTTTTTCCAATTTCCAGCCAGAGTGTGGACAGGGCGCAGGCTTGAGATGAGAGGCATGGATCCATTAAGGCATTCCGTCTACCTTTACCACTGTAGGTGTTATAACTAGCACCTTGTGTGGTCCTTTCCAGCAGGTTTCCAGGGATGACACCTGATGCCGTCTTACTTAATATCAATGTGGAGTCCCCTCGTCCCAAGTTTGGTAGGCAGTGGCCAGCTGTTTTCGCAGGTATTGCAGTGTTCCTTCAAGAGCTTAAATCTGTCAAGCAAGGGGGTGTTGAGGGGATTGTTAAGTTTTTGAGTTGGGCTTAGGTCCCTTACTGAAGGCAGGGCACCATTGAGAATTTCAAAGTGGTGAGGTTACTCAAAGAAACAGACGGAGTATTTCTTGCATTAAACATTGCATAAGGCAGGAACATAGTCCAATCTTTTATGCTGGTTTCTAAGCTTAATTTCGTTAAGGTCTCTTTAATGGTTCTATTCATTCTTTCTACCTGTCCTGAACTCTGGAGTATGTAAGCACAATATAACTTCCAATTAATCCCCAGGTTCCTGGGTAACCCCTGACTTACCTGGGCCACTAACTCTGGTACATTATCAGACCCTATTACCTTTGGCAGGCAGTATCTTGGAAAAATATCTTCCAGGATCTTCTTGACCACCATTTGCGCTGTTTATTTCTTTTTTTTTTCTTTTTCTATTAGTGGGGAAGGCTTCAATCCATCCTGAAAATGTATCTACAAAGACTAGAAAATATTTATGCCCATACCTTGCTGGCTTAATTTCAGTAAAGTCAACTTCCCAGAATTGTCCTGGTCTGGTTCCTCGTGGGAAAGTTGGAAAGGTCAGCATTAGCCAATTGATGGACTCGACAGGCTTTTTTACCCATTCAATTATTTCCTTTTGCTCTGAGTCAGTTAGTGAAAATCTCTGTTTTTGATACTTCAGAAATACCTGCAGTTTCTTTGAACCAAGGTGAGTGAGTTTATGTGCATGTTCTACTGACCTAGTTAGAGATGTGAGTATAGGAGTTTTTACTGAAGGATTTAGAAATTCCACTTGGGGGCCTTCAGGATTAAAAGTTATTTTGGCCTGGAGCTTGGTGAGCAGATCTCTGCCCATCAATGGGGCCAGGCATTCTGGGATTACTAGAAAGGAGTGATGGATTTTTTCTTTCCCCAGGTCCATGGTCCTCTTAGTTGTCCAAGCCTGATATTTTCTGTCTTTAGCCCCTTGAACTAGAGACCTTTTATTTGATAGAGGGCCCAATGGGGCCTTAAGGACTGAGTATATTGCCCCTGTATCCACATCAGAATTTACTGAGGTCCTCTTCACTTCAAAAGTTTCCCTGAACTGAGGGAGTGGATCTAAGCCCCGACTTTCGTAGTCAACCTCCAGAGTCAGAATGGCTGGCTGACGTGGCTGTCTCTTTCAAGAGCACTCTTTGGCCCAGTGCCTTTTTTCTTTACAGTAGGCACATTGATCTGAGTCCAGGGAAGGCCTCTGGCGTGGGACCAGGTATTCCTTCCTCTCTCCCTGTTTCTTAATTTCTGGCCCTTTTGGTGTTGTGACCAGGACTTTTGTCAACGCAGTAGTTTGCTTTTTGTTTCTTTTATCCTCTCTTTGCTCCCTTCTCTTCCTCAGTTTCTCTCTTATAGTATACTTTCTCGGGCTTCTCTGACTAAATCTCTCAAAATCATATCTTGTAATCCATCTAAGCATTGTAACTTTCTTTTAATATTTAGGGCAGCTTGCCCAATAAAGGCCATTGTGACAGATGCTTTTGGATCCTCTGCCTGAGGATCGAAAGGTGTATATCTTCTTTATGCCTCCATAATTCTCTCTAGAAACATAGAGGGAGATTCATCAGGCCTTTGAGTAATCTCTCTTACCTTGGCCAAATTAGTTGAAACCCAGCGATAAGTGGACAGATGCTTTCTACCTTCAAATGTTTTGGGGATCCAGTTGGGTCGCTTCAAGGGAAAGCTGGCTTTGATTATGTTGGGAAGATGTGATGGTCTTCCATCTGGTCCAAGGATACTTTTTTCTAGCTTCCAGGAGGATTCTCTTTTGTTCCTGTGTTTTGAAGAGAGTCCCTAAGAGTTGTTGACAGTCATCCCAAGCAGGTGGGTATGAAAACATCAATGACTCAACCAGACCTGTGAGCCAGGTGGGGTCCTCGGAAAAAAGGGGTATTGTTATTTTTTAGGTTTTATAGGTCTGAAGAGGAGAAAGGCCAATACTGGTAGGCATGCAATTTTAGCCCATTGCCGTCGTCAATCATTGGCCTGTAGGGACATAGGGTGAGCATCACAGGAGTTCCAGGGTTTTCAATGATTCGCAGCCAGCGAGTTTCTTTATCAGGGCCAGCTTCCTCTAGGGGAGGAGGTCTGTGTGTGCCACGGGGGAGTTATCTGGAGGGCCCTGGGCCAGCTTAGCTTCCTCCAATGGCGGAGAGGCTGAGTCAGCTGCTGGGGAATCACTTAGAGTGTGTTGGTGGTTGGAGGATGAGGGGAGGGGTTAAGGAGGGGGAGGAGAGTCCACTAGAGTCAAATCTTGTGACTCAGGGAGAACAGAAGGTGGAGGAGGAGGATGAGCAGAGGGTTTGAGAGATCGTGGGGGAAAGAGTAGGAGCAGGGGAAGGGGCAAGGAAAGGCTTCACCCATGGAGGAGAAGATTTGCAGAGGTCCTGCCAATTTAAGTATATGGCTGTTGATCTGTATGGGTATGTGGGCCCAGCTGAAAGACAATATTTCTGACTTTTTAAATTAGTAGGAAGTAGAAAGATCTTTCTAGGGGCCATCCGACTCCAAAGGTGGGCCATTCTGAGGCTTAGAGAGTCTGGCAGGTCCGGGGTTTTACTAAAAAAGAAAGATTCTGAGCCCTTAAGCGAACTTTAGTCCAGTGATTAAGGGTCAGAGACAGAGGCATTGATGTGCTCTGTCCCATAATGAAAGATACACAAACAGTGAATGCAACAACACACGACACAGACAAGACAATAAAGACAGGCAATGGACGTCCAAAACTGAGACAAGGACTGAGTAGCCTGCAAAACCCTATGGGCTGGCAATACCAAATCTGAAACAAAATATCACTGAGTCGAGGAGACTAATGTTCCTCGATTTCCCGAGTACTCTGGGAAGTCCTCCAGGGAAGTGGCCCGTGGCTCTTTGACACGTCTGTCAGCCACCATAGGAGAGAGCTCACGCTCTATATAAACAGCCATTTTTCCAAGCCCTATCCATAAAACTGAAACCAGAAAGTGGCGCCTTACTTACCCCAAGAGGAGCCCGTTAGGGTCTCGTGTCCGCCGCTGCCAGAACTCGGTGGAATGTCTATATGTAAAGTTCGGGTGAGCGTCGAATGAAGAGACCACCAAGAGACTGTCTCATGCAACAGCAAAGGGTTTAGCATGCCCCAGCATGCTAGGGCTCAGAGCTCACTTGAATAGAGCAGAGAGCCCTGAGAACAGTTTAAGCAGAGCTAATATACTTTCCTTGGAGAGGGAAGGGAGGGAAATTTACTGATGGGTAAGGGTGAGTGGGCTGTTTGCGTGCAATCAGGTGAAGGAGTACATTCTACAGTTTGGCTGTTGGGGACAGCACATTATGGCAACAAGTTTAGCAAACAGTTCTCCAAATTTCAACAGTGTTTTGTTAAGCATACAGAAAAACAGGAAGTGAAAAGTACATATTTTATTAACCTTTCACTACCGACTATTTTTTTGGACTGAATGTTCTCTTCTACATTCAATTTTCAAAGGTACAAGGTCCTATGCCATTGTATATCGATTTATTCAAAGCTAAGTATCCCAATCAAGGGCCCAACACACTTCTGGGCTTCAAATGTTACTTAGATTTCTGTTTTCATACATATATTTCACTTATATATTCTTATACATATCACAGGTTCCCAATACCAGAATAGGGAATACAGAGAATAGGGAAGATACACCAAGCCAATTGATGGCTACTTTTGGAAAAATTGTACCACCGATGATAGCATCAGCATAAATACCAAAACACTACCACAAGTCGCTGCACCAACAAATAGTTCACAATGCATGAAGTGAGTTCACAATGCATACAAGTGATACATAGTCCTGGCAAGTTCTGACAGAAATTCAGTGATGGCCATTGCAGAAGCTGTAGATTGGTTTTATCTTTGACTTCACTGGCACTGGGATGACGATAGAAATTCTGGCAATAATGGCTAAAGAAAAGTTATTAAACATTCCAGAAGGCACTAAAAGAAAACAATTTTCTTTAAAATTTACATTATTTTGAAGAGAATTATTAAATATAATGAAAAGGAAAGGTGAAGTAAACAAACAGGTCTGTTAACTTCCTTTTATGTTCACATATTAAAACAATCCTCGGTAGTTGTTTACCCAATTTAAATTAAACCATTTAAATCGCGTGAATAAAAAAAAAATATTTGGATCCATTTTTTCATGTGCGCTCATCATATATGATATATGGACATACGTACATTCAAACATATAACACAAAACACAAGTGTGCACACATAATATAATACATACAACACATAACATAATATTAAAGGCCGTATAAGATTTTACAGGTGAAATCACCATTGCAATGTTTAAAACCTCTATAGTCAAAATATTGAACTGATCAGCAAAACATTAACCTAGGTCTCTACGAGCTAAAATATCAAAATAGAACTTCACGATGTGGGAAAGGGCAATAATATAATAGATATTGAAAAAAGCATCCCTGTCCTGTCGCAGATGTAAGGATAGCCAAACTGGAGTTCTGGATATCAGCTGTTATGGATTTGAGCCAAATAATCTTATTTTGGTCTATAGAAATTGCTTTAGTTAATCTCTCTGGAATCCAAATCGGCTGCTGTTCTTCCTGTGGAAACACACAAACAGACCCCCGATTCCAGACAATCACTGGGTCAGGACTTTAGTTAATCACTCCGGAATCCAAATCGGCTGCTGTTCTCCCTGTGGAAACACCGAAACAGACCCCTGACTCCAGACAATCACTGGGTCAGTACTTTAGTAATCTCTCTGGAATCCAATTCGGCTGCTGTTCTCCCTGTGGAAACACATAAAGTGACTCCCGACTCCAGGCAAGTACATTTTAATAGTTTCATGTGCTCTTTCAACTATGCATTGTCCCTGTGGATTGTATGGGATTCCTGTTATATGAGTAATGCCAAATGATGAGCAAAATTGTTTAAAAGAGCTAGGAGTATAACCGGGGGCATTATCTGTTTTTAACTGTTTTGGAATGCCCACAGTGGCAAAATTTTGTAAGTAATGAGCTATAACATCTTTAGTTTTTTCTCCGGCATGAAGGGAGCCCATCAAAAATCCAGAAGTATCAACTGTAACATGCAAATATTTTAATTTTCCAAATTCTGGCAAGTGTGTGACATTCATCTGCCAAACATGGTTAGGTATCAATCCTCTAGGATTGACTCCAAGATTAACTTGTGGTAAAAAGGTCACACAATTTTGAAATTGTTTTACTATTTTTCAATCTTGTTCCTTAGTTATTTTAAAACACTTTTGTAAAGATTTAGCATTGACATGGAACTTTTAATGAAAATTTTAGCTTCTTCTATTGTAGAGAAAATATGTATGTATGTCATGTGTAGTTTTATCTGCTAAATCATTCCCCAAACTAAGGGCTCCAGGCAATCCTGTATGTGCCCTGATATGTCCTTTAAAGAATAGATCTTTTCTCTCCCAGATTAGACTTTGTATAGTGGAAAGCAAAGAGAAAACAGTAGAGGAAGGGGAAATACTACTAGCATCTTCAAGAGATACTATAGATTTAACTATATACTGACTAAGGGAAAATAAATTAAATACAGAATCTTTAAACATCACAAAAGCTTGTAATACTGCATTAAGCTCTACCTTTTGAGCTGATTGTTTGGGTACTAAAAATGTAAAAGTTTGATCAGGTGTAACTATTGCTGCTGTGCCATGATTTGACTCATCAGTGAATATACTTGGAGCATTCATGATAGGTGTTTTTTTTTGTCATTTTTGAAAAAGTTACAGTATGTGATGACCAAAAAGACAATAAAAGTTTAGATGGTAAGTGGTTATCAAATGAAACATTAGATTTACACATGATTATTGCCCAAGTATTTAACTCATTAGCTAATTTATCAATTTGATTCATAGAATATGGATTAATAATTTTATTGTGTGAAATTCCACACACTCCCTTTGCTGCTTTTATTCCTATGAGTATTAATTGTTCTATAGCCTCAGGATACCTAGTAATAATAGTGTTAGAGAATAAGATAAATGAATCCATAATAATAGACTTTCTTGCCAAAATACACCTCTATGAATCTTTTTTTTTTTGGTAGTAAAATAAATAATAAAGGCAAAATTATATCAACTCTATTCAAATGCATATTTCCCATTTATGTTTCAATGATTTTTAATGCCTTTCTTGCTTCAGGTGTTAACATTCTGGGTGAATTTGGATCTGATAGACCTTTTAGGATATCAAATAAAGGTCCCAAATCTCCTGTTGGTATACATAGTTAAGGCCTTATCCAATATATATCTCCTAATAACTTTTGAAAGTCATTAATTGATTTGAGTTGATCTACTCTTATTTGAATTTTTGGTGCACTGACCATGGTTGAGGATAATAGAACTCTTAAATAATTTATTGAAAAATTTAATTGTTCTTTATCTATTGCTATCTCTAGATTATAATTTTTAATAAGTTTGTAAGTGTGGCATAACATTCTATCAATGTCTTTTTAGCTTTGTGTGCTGATAATACATCATCCATATAGTGAAATATTTGTAGTTCAGGATTTTGATTTCTAAGTGGCTGGATTACTTTGTTAACATAAATTTGACACGTAGTTGGGCTGATAGCCATCCCTTGAGAGAGTACTTTCCATTCATATCTCTGATCAGACCTTCATGATTCAGTGTAGGGATAGTAAATGCAAAACGTGGACTATCCTCAGGATGAATTGGAAATAAAAAAAAAATCTTTAATATCTATAACTAAAACATACCAAGTTTTTGACAAAGCAGACAATTGAGGAATCCCTGATTGAGCAGGTCCCATAATAACCATCTCATTATTAATGGTTCTTAAATCTTGCAATAATCTCCATTTACCAGATTTCTTTTTGATGACAAAAATGGGAGTATTATCGGGAGATACAGAAGGTTGTATATGTCCTTTCGGTAATTGTTGTTTGACCAGGTCATGGGCTGCTTGCATCTTTTCTTTTGTCAGGGTCCACTGAGGAACCAATACTGGTCTTTCTGATTTCCAAATAATTTTTATTGTCTCAGTGGTCCTTTTTTAAAATCCAACACATGTCTCTCTGTTCCTTGATCTATTTGTATTGGTGCTCCTATACCTTCTTCTTGTTTTTCTAATCTTTTTCCTTTCCTAAAACCTTGTCTAGCCATAATAGTGGGGGCATTTTGGTTGATCTTATTTGTTAATGTCAAACCTAATTGATCTAAGACACCTCATCCTCATAAATTAATGGGAAGATGATCCAATACATATGGCCATATAGTTCCTTCACATCCTTCAGGATCCTTCCAATCTAATACATTTGTACCTTTATGGGGATTAGTCGCCACTCCTAGACCTCGAAGCATTTGAGTGGCTTGTTGTAATGGCCAATGTTTTGGCCATTCTTGACGAGAGATGATGCTAATTTTTGCACCTGTATCCAGTAGTGCATTAAATTCATGTCCTTGAATATTTAGTTTTAGCATGGGGCGAGAATCTAAATTGAAAGAAAGCATAGCCCAATCTACACCTGTGGAGTCTAATCCCTTGGAACCTCTTTCTACAGCATGACTGGAAAATTTATCATGTAGGCTGGTATTATTAGTAACTTTGCTATTCTATCTCCTGGTGAAATTACTAATATATCCTTTGTAGAACTGGCTATAATTTTTATTTCACCTTAATAATCGGGAACAATTACCCAAGGACTTATCCTAAGTCCTTTTAGAGTAGAAGAGCTGCGTCACAATAATAAGCCTTCTGTTTTTTTGGGAAGAGGTACTTTCACCCCTGTGGGAATTATTTGATCCCCCATCTCTGGAGTTAGTACTGATCTATCGGAGGCGCAGATGTCCAACCCTGTGCTCCCTCTGGTTTGTTTGACAAGGGATCTGATGGACAATGTGTCCTGTGCACTATCCTGGTCAGGTTGCTGGGTTTCTCCAGTGCACCGTATGTTTGTGGTTTTGGGACCCAGAGCATTGGGCCCACCTGTCCATTTTTTTGCAGTGGAGCCCGATTCTTTCCTCCATGATATCATGGATAAACACCTGGTCCTTGTTCATTTTTTGATAATAAAGTACCCTCTATGGTGGTTTGAGAACGGCATTCATTAGCCCAATGTCTTCCTCTATGGCATCGTGGGCAAATACACGGTATTCTACTCTTTTGATACCTAGTTTTGTTAAACCCTCCTTTTATGGGGCAATTCCTTTTAAAATGTCCTGTTTCTTCACAATTCTAGCATGTTCTTGGCCTGGCATCTAAAGCCTGTTTTACTGTAGCTGCCACGACTTGCTCTTATTCATTAATGTTTCTACATAATTTAATATATGTCTTTAAATCTTCATGTTTCCATGGTCTAATGATATCTCTGCACCAACAATTCACTGGGTCATAAGCCAGTTGTTTTATTAATGGAATTGTTTGTTCTGTATTCCCAAACACTCTGGTAGCTGTTTGAATAAGCCTATCTACAAATTTAGCGTAAGACTCATTAGCTCCTTGTATTACCTTAGATAATTGACCATGTAAACCTCCAAGTCCTTGTGAAGTCTTCTATGCCCTAAGCACCTCTACAGCAATTTATGCATATAAACCAGGATCATATGCAATTTGTTGCTTCTGATCCTCATAGGTCCTTTTCTAACAACATATCTAGATTTTCTGAGGATAACCAGCTGCTGAATTTCGCCTAGCCGTCTCCTTGCAAAACTTGTCATTGGCAACCTTCCATAAAAGGTATTGACTTCCCTTTAGCACAGCTTTACTCATATTAGCCCAATCTGCTGGCGTCATATTCAAGTTGTTAATGGATTCGACCAAGCTTACAATGAAGGGTGCTTGAGGACCATGGGTTGTTACAGCCTCTTTTAGCTGCTTCACTATTTTTAAATTTAAAGCAAGGTGAATTCGCTGCCCTCCTGCCTGCAATACAGGGCATGTAAATACTTGAGATCCTGTCTCAGGATCCGAACTATCAACTGCGGGGGTTGGGGGCCTCCCACCATATGGAGGTGGCCTTGTTAGTTGGACATTTACATCCTCTGTTGATAAAAAGCTGTTAGTAACAGTCTCCTGTAGAGGTGGCGCTGTTAGTTGAAAACTTACGCCCTCTGGTGATAGAAAGTTGTTAGTAGCAGTCTCCTTTTGTTACTTTGTCCCTGATGACTTTTTATGCTCTAAGCTTTGTTCCTCTATCTTTGTCTGAACTGAAGGATTTGGACAAAGCAAACCAGATACGAATGTCCACAATGGCAATGTGCCAACTGGCAGAGTCCATGGGCTGTTTTTTTCTCCTCTTTTTAAATCTTCACCATGATGGTTTCATTGTGAAATATTTAACAACTCCTCCTTAAAAAGCCATGGACTACATTTTTGTATTGTATCAACGTATGCCCTGACTGTTCTTGATTTTACTGAGATGCCTCCTTCCTCTAACAATTTACTTAACACTCTTTCAGTTTGTTTTTTACTAATTTGTGATCCCGTATTTCTACTATAATACAACCCAACAAGATTATGCCAGACAAAACTGAGACAGAATGATATAAAAATGGAACAACAAAAAGTCATTATAGCCTTTCTAACCTCCTGACATGTGACATGTACATCTGTCCATTTTCCTTATCTGTTCTTCAGATTAAATAATTTTTCCTCAGATTTGAGGGGTTTGTCTTCCATCTCACTCATCTCCATGGACAGGCAACTTAAAACAAAAGTGAAACAAAACAAGAGAGGAATCTTAAAATGGCTACCCATCCTCTCGCCCTGCCCTCAGGGGTGAGCCGTTTACCTTATTACTTACCCTCAGTTGCTCCCCTTGAGAGCCACCAAATGCTGCAATCTGGCTAGGCACGAATCAGGAGCCACTTGTCAAAAGAAATGGACTTTATTTTTAGAACCACACATGCCAAACAAAATAGCTCCTCAGGAAAAACCCTCAGAGACCAACTGCCACCACTGGCTTCCTTGTTAAGTCTCTGTCACACCCACAAGCCTCTCCACCTCCCACATTCCTCCTGCTCTTGAGGCCGATTGGCTGGGTCTTGTGGGTGGAGCCAGAAAAGTTCCCCAATGAGCAGCTACGTGGTCTGAAAGGGCAGGGAAATAGCCCAATGAGCATCACCGCAGAGGAGCCAATCAGCTAGATGTTGCTAGGACCACTGTGAGCCAATCATCAGCTGGCAGTCTGAAAGGGCGGGGAAACAGCTCAATGAGCATGTGCAATGAGCATCACCACAGAGGAGTCAATCAACTAGATGTTGCTGGGGCCGCTGTGAGCCAATAATCATCTGGCAGCTGGAAATTTGCTAGGAGCTGGAAGTTTGCAGGGGCCCCTTCAGCTGTGGCTCTCAACAAATTCCTGTCTCCTTTTTTGTAGCCTATTCAGCACATGTATTTTTATATGCACATATAGAATCCTAACTGTTATCACACGTACATTTTTGTGAGGTTGCTGATTAGGCAGACACAAGTTATGAGAAGAGATCACTCTTCCTAAATGCTGTTGGAACTGAAAATTCAAACTATGGGTGAGCTTCCTAGTAGAACAACATTATACATAAATCCATTTTCAGTGAAATACATATTTTTGCATCTGTGGATGATATATATTTCATGATGAATTTCGATTGGTATATATATATATATATATATATATATATATATATATATATATGTTTTTAATGTCATATATTTGGTGAATATATATATATATATATATATATATATATATATATATATGTATATATATATTCTCCAAATTTTTCAAAATATGAAATATATGAGTCTTATTATACACTCCTTAAAACCATTCATATTCATGTATGTGCATATGATCAACTTTTCACAAGATTATTCTCAGAAATATTCATCCACCTGAAATACATATTAGTTTCCTAATACTAAAAACTAACTTCAATGAATGATGCATACAAATCCTAAGATTTCTATATTTAAACCTTGTTTAAAATCAATACAAGCAGTTTCCTATGGGACATGATTTTTATTTTGTGGTTCATTTTTATTAAACAGTGGTACATTACTATTTCTTCAGTTTATGCACATCATAAGATATCTATTTCATCCACATGTTCACAAATTTATAGGTATTTGTTTCAATTTCAATCACCTGCTGCTTCAGAACACATATAGTCCTCCAGGGTTCTTGACTGGTCTTTTCATAACTTCTTTCCAAACACAATATTTTCGATTTCCATAATCATTTTTGAAGCAAAACTCACACACTCTTCATGATAAACCATAACCCTAATATTACCGTTAGTTGTATAACTGGTTGTAATGAATCTATGCATATTAATTTAATATTTCCTGTATATTTTCAGATATCACATCAATCCACTATTTAAAGTTGGAACCAGTTATATTATTTATTCACAGTATGGTCTATTCATACATTATTTCTATATTCATTGACACAGGGAACACCTCTTTGTTCCCCAAATATGAATTTATTTGTCTTCAAAATATTGCTCCCAGAAATGGTGGAAGAAATACTCTTGTCACCTGATCTACATATACATTTTATCACAGTAATATTCTGGGCACAAAATGCAAAGGTCACACTTATGATTGTACCGAAGTCTAAATGGAAAGTGAGTATGGATTACTGAAAACATCCATGTTCAGGTTGCCTAATGCTCTCAAATGTCTATCCTATTGGTGACTACATATTTGTTTCTTCCAAAGATTATATATTCAACCTCAAACCTGTTGAAAATGTCTAATCCTATCACTCAGTTTTTACTTTGCCTGATTTCCTAATGTCTCTATTGATATCTGCGTACCTACTTATTATCCCAATTCATTATTGTGACTGACTCTTCACATGTGCTGATATTTACATTCACTCTCTACCCGAAACCCTATTGCTAAAGAATTTTGGTCCCACTCCTATACTCACTCTTCTTTCTAAACCTACCGCTTATCATCCTAATCCTACCGACTATCCCTTTTTGACTGGATGTTCTCTTCGACATTCAATCATCCAATTTACAAGATCCTATGCCATTGTATATCGATTCATCTGAGACATCTGTGCAGAATGTAATTCAAAGCTTAGTATCCCACTCAAGGGCCTAATGCTTTACTGGGATTCAAATATTACCTAGATTTCTGTTTTCAAACGTATATTTCACCTGTATATTCCTGTAAATATCACAGGTTCCCAATACCATTATTCATCTCACAGAATGATTCCTAACCCTAATAGAACCTGTTATTAACACTAAACATACACTCTTCCCTCAATCTAACTTCACAGAAGAGCAGGTACAGAGTTGGTCTTACAATACAGGAATGTAGGGGATCTTCCACCTGCTGAGAACCTCATAGGACCATGGAGAAATGATCCCTGGATAACATGTAGGCAGCTATGGAGGACCTAAGAGAGCAAAAGTCATCTTCCATGGCCAAAACCCTGGTCAGGACTAAAGGATGTGTCTGAATGAGCCTCTCTCTTCTTAATGTAGAGGAGATGGACCAAATCAAGCCTGTGTGGAGAGCTGTTCCCTGGTGCTTATGGTTGATATACCATTCTAAATTGTGAAATTGTCACAGGAAGTAGGGGCAGCCTCCATCTCATGGGACCCTTGGAAGCAACTGTTAGGACAACGTGGTTGTCAAGGCAGTGATGTCATTCAGTTCCTGAAGGAATTGACCTACTTAACTTCCTTGGTGTTGGCACTCTCTGAACTTGGGATCCAGGAATACAGGCACCCAGAACCAGTCCAATTCCTAGACTCAGTCCCAGTGTGCTCACTTGTTTGGATTTACCAAGGACAGAGTCAATCTTTCTTGGTACCTACTGATGTGAGAATGGCCAAATGCCAGGAGAGCTCTAAAGAGGGGCCTTTCCTGGGAAAGCAGGTAGTTGCTCACCACTAGCTCCTGGCAACATCACAGAGTTGGAAAAGGAGATAAGATCTGAGACCATACAGGCCATTTCGGGGGAACATATTATGGCCCACCAGTCAGAGGACACTCCATATAGTCACAGACCTACTTAGGGGAAGGAGGTGCCTTTTAGAGTGTGGGTGTGAGTATGTGTTTTTTTTTTCTTTTTAGGAGAGAGAGAATTCTTGAATATTTATTATTTTTTAGTTTTTGGCATACACATCTTTGTTTGTATGTGGTGCTGAGGTCGAATCTGAGCCACACGTAAGCCAGGCGAGCACGCTACCGCTTGAGCCACATCCCTAGCCCATGAGTGAGTATGTGGTTTTTTCTCATGTTCTGAGAATAGGTAGGAAAATCAGTTTGTTTGGTTTGGTGTGGACTTTTTCTTGTATGTCAATTGACAAGGCGAGTGTTTCTATGTCTGTGTATCCTACTGTGTCAGTGGTTGCAGACTTTAGAAAAGAGATTGCATCAATGGACGTGTCCTGTCTAGTAGAAAGCTCCCAGCATTCATTCTGCCCAATTTATAAGTTGACTTCAGCTTGCCTCATGGAAGGGCAACACCTATGAACTTCCTAAGTTCTAGTATTCTTCCTGTATTCTGGCAACTCTCCAGAATAGGCTCATGGTTTTTTTTCCAAGATATGTACCACCTCCAGGTTCTGTGAAATGGGCATGTACTGAATAGCTGAAGGGAATGGGAGCATGTCAGAAAACTCAGGTATCAGTGTAACCAGGAAAGTCTCTGTGGAGAAACCCTACTTTGGGCCTTTTGCTTATCTATTTTTCTGTTGCCCTGAATGTCAGGAAGGTCTTTGCCTCAGGCCACACTTTGTGAATCCTGAAGAAAATAGTTTTCAAATGGAAATGAATGGGCATCACCTGTGGCTCTTTGCTTAATTCCTTTGGAAATGGATGTGTCTGAATCAGCATCTTGGCCCTGTGTGAGGTTGGGGCTTAGATTCTCAGCACCAGATCGATCTAAAGAAAGATCCCATGTGTGTATATCCAAAACCAAAATGGCAAAAAGATCAGTTGTTGTGGATGAAACCTCTTGCCTTTCTCTTTGTTTCCTGACCTCCGTCAAGTGAGTATAGGGATCCTTTGGGTCAAATGAGTTCTTCAATGCCCTGCAGAGGTGCTTGGGTTTCCTCATGACTCCAAATCACATAAAGAATCTATACCTGACTGTCAGTAGGCCTCAAATTGGAGAAGCAGAGCAGTATTAAGAACAGGTCTATTTGATCACTCCTGGTTCGCAGGAAGGGTATCCCGGCCACAATGATTTCAGGCAAATGAGAGGCAAGGGAGCTTTTTTTGGACACTGTCTTTGGATGTGCCCCTCATGGAAACCTCCAGCCAGAGGTTATGATGAGTGTCTATATGGAAGAATATGAGGGCTATGTGCGAGTGTTTTGGTTTTAATTGTGGTCATTTGTGTGGCGGGTGGAAGAGATGACTGGGTCCACTGGGGTTTAAACTCTGGTGTGACTCCTTTTTAAGACTGCATTGTGGAAATGACGTCAGAGAAGTATTCTAATAAATTGTTTTGGGATTTTAGGAGGCCACGCATGAGAGTCGCCCTTGGAAGCTGAGATCTAGACCAAGGTTGGCTTTCCACAGAGCACAGGGAATCTCAGCCATGATATCATATGATTTTATTCTGAAAGACTTGGCGGCCATAGTTGAGAGTCAAAACACACATGGACCTCCCATTGTAGACCTCTATGGGCCTGGCTACATGTAACCTTTTGGCCACTCTTTGCGAAGCCTTGACTGTGAGAGTTCTCCAGAGCTTTCATTGAAATGATATTCCTCACATTTAATGGTTCCTCAATGAATTGAAACCCACAGTGCCTCCAACTTAATCCTTGAAAAATGGCTACATAAATACCATAACATTTTTGAAATTTCCATGACCAGGTGGCACTGGAGAACCTTGGATGTCCTGTTGCTGATTTGAGTGTACCACCCAGTGCCTTGATTGACTGGGTTACATGATAATGGTGTAGAACAGAGATGTCAGGATGTTGGAGCCTGCTGATTAGTGGTTGTAGAGCAGTGTTGTGCAGGTGTGTGATAAAACATCTGTGGTGGGGCCATGTGGATCTGCCATAGACTTCCAAATGATTTGTGACTGACATGGTGCAGCCAGCAGTACCTTGTATGTAAAGGCATCTTGTTATATGGAGAAATTTCAGGGCAATGTTCCGAATCAGTTTGCTATGGTCAAGAGGGCAAACTATGTGGGATAGAAGCCTGTTTGGTGCATTCTCCTGCAGACCCTGACACACGACACGTGACAGAACTCCCTCCAGCACTGTGTCCCAGTTGAACTTTTTGTATTTCATGAAGCAAATACCAAACTCCCAGTGCAGGAGCAAGAAACGCCACAAAAAGAGGAGGATGACCAAATAGCTTCACAGTCCACACTGAGAGACACTTAGCCCCCAGTGGCCACAGGTATCTACAAAGAGAGAATTCAGCACTGCTGCCTAATGTTCACTGAAATATGAGAGACCATGCGCTCCAGGTCACATAGATGCAGACCCAGCTTTGATGGTCTCACTACAAAAGAAGATAAAGCTCCTTGCAACAACATATATTTCAAGTGCCCAACCTCAGAGGCAGTTTCTCAAGAAGTATTTATGCCAAAAGAGCTCAATGATTGTGAAGTTTTACCCTGCCACTTACTTTTGGAAACTCCTCTACCACCTCCCAAGTTGTGAACTCCTGAGCAATTTCAATTCCAGATAAGTATTCACAGATTTTATACCTCTTCTTTTCTAATTGTGTCTTAATTGGGGCGAAGGTAATGTCAAGTAATTGTTCTGGATGAGAGTGGGAGGGTTTTTTTGTAGCATATATTTGCATACACATTGGATTCATTTTCCAATTTTCCATTTGAAATACTGAATCCCTGACACTATCCCATACCCTACTAGACTCTGTCTACTAATCCTAATATGATGGTGAAAAATAACCCAAACAGAATTGAAATACAAGCAGTTCAGAAGAGGCATGGTGTATAGTTTGACTTGCCTTTTTTATTAAATAGGGTAGGAGTTATAAATCTAGTCAATTTTTTGTTGAAATACTTCTCCATGTGTTTTTAAAGTTAACAAATATGTGAATTCCTGTCTGACTTTCTCTGTAGCCTATTCAGCACGTGTATTTTTATAAGCACATATAGAATCCTACCTGGTGCCACACGTACACTATTGTTTGGTGGCTGAATTGGGAGATACAAATTGTGAGAAGATATCACTCTTTCTAAACGCTGTTGGAACTGAAAATTCAACCTATGGGTGAGCTTCCTAGCTGAACAACTTTATACATAAATCCATGTTCATTAAAATGAATATTTTTGATCTGTGAATGATATATATTTCATATTGAATTTCATTTGGCATATAGTGCTACTTTTTAATATCTGTGTGTGTGTGTGTGTGTGTATATATATATATATATATATATATATATATATATATATATACTCTCCAGATTTTTCAAAATATCAAATATATGTGTCTTATTATACATTTCCTAAATTCATTCATATGCATGTATGTGGATTTATAATCTACTTTTCACAAGATTATTCTCAGAAATATTCATCCACCTGGAGTACATATTTGTTTCCTACAACTGAAAACTAACTTCAGTGAATGGCGTATACAAATCCTAATATTTCTACAGTAACTGACCCAGTTTAACATCAATGCAAGCAGACTCCTATGGGACATGATGTGTATTTTGAAGTTCATTTTTTTCAACACTGGTAGATTACTATTTCTTTAGTTTATGCACATCATTGGATATATATTTCATCCACAAGTTCACAAATTTATAGGCATTTGTTTCACTTTCAATCACTTTCTACTTCCGAACACATATATTCCTCCGTGTTTCTTGACTGGTCTTTTCATGAGACTTCTTTAGAAACACATTTTTTTTTTGATTTCCAAAATTACTTTTGAAGAAAATCTCACACATTCTACATGATGAACCATAACCCTAATATTACCATTAGATGGATAACTGGTTGGAATGAATGATTGTATATCAATATATGATTTCTTGTATATTTTCAGATATCAATTCAATCCATTTTTTAAAGTGGAACCACTTATTTTATTTATACACAGTATTGTCTATTCATGCATTATCTCTATATTCATAGACACAGGGTAGACCTCTTTATACCCCCAATACTAATTTATACGTCTTCAAAATATTCCTCCCAGAAATGGTGGAAGAAATACTGATGTCACCTGACCTACATATACATTTTATCACAGTAATATTCTGGACACAAAAAGCAAAGTTCACACTTATGATTGTACCAATGTAAAGGTCGGGTGAGCGTTGGAGGAAGAGACCACCAAGCGACTGTCTCATGCAAGAGCAAAGTGTTAATTGGAGGTCCAGCATGCTGCGGCTCAGAGCTCACTTGAATTTAGCAGAGAGACTTGAGAACAGCTTAAGCAGAGCTTATATACTTTCCTTGGAGGGGGCAGAGAGTGAAGTTTATTGATGGGTCAGTTCGAGTGGGCGGTTTGCGTGCAAATGTGTGAGGTAGTACATTCTGCAGTTTGGCAGTTGGAGATATCACATTCTGGGAACAAGATTAGCAAACAGTTCCCAAGATTTCAACAGTGTTTTGTTAAGCATACAGAAAAACAGGAAGTGAAAAGTACCTATTTTATTAACTTTCATTCCCCACTTCTTGTTCTGGTTACTTTTAATCATAAAAGTGATCATTGGGTGGTGTCACATTTTATGTCTGCTAGTGGGGTATATTGTTGTCTGATTACCATAAGTTTAACTTTTCCAATTTGAGCTTGGAGAAAGGAAACTACACGGTTGAGCAAACAGGGCCCTACAGTTAGCAATAATATGAGGATTATTAATGGACCGTTCAAGGCTGATAAAAGTGTAGTTAACCACGGGGACTGTGTGAACCAAGACTCAAACCACGCTTTTTTGGCCTCTGTCTCTTGTTGATGCTCTTCAAGGCATTTTCTTAATTTACTCACAGATTCTTTTACAGCTCCAGTATTGTCCGCATAAAAACAACATTCTTCTCTCAATGCAGCACAAAGGCCCCTTCTGTCATGAACAGGAGGTCCAACTGTCCCCTGTTCTGTAAAACTATTTCAGAGAGAGAGGTTAAAGATTCCTGTAAAGCTGTGATGGAGGTTTTTATATCTTTAAGTTTTGGTCTATTGCTGCTTCTCATTGTGTCATTTGTTGTTTCCCATGGACTATGGCAGTGGTTCCTGTGCCAACCCATGCAGCAACAACTATTCCGAATAGGATGGCTAAAGTGAGGGATATATGTTCCCGGCGGAACCGGGTTTTATGCCCCCCTATTTTATTTTTAAATAAACCTGCATCATGCTAGAGCACTCTGGGAAACATCTGCACCATTGCATACTTAATCACATCTGTTGATCATTTTATGAACACATAAACAATGTTTACGTATATAGAATTATACTGTTTTAGGGACAAAAAAGGCAAGGAACCAAAGATAGCACCGAAGCTAGGGAAACAGTCCAATTTGGTTGCAAACGGAATTAGAGGGCAATGCTTCTGTTGTAAACAATTAATCCGCTGCACCCCAAGTTTAGGTAGTTTCAGAATTTTGTACCCAACATGTAAGAAAAGGGGCTCAGAAGTTCACAATCTGCAGAAGTTCACAAAAAGCTGTTTTTTTTTTCTGTTTTATTTCCTCTGTTCTGGGCAAGTTAACTTTTTAAGGACACCTGGGAGGGGGAGAGCTTTTGTCTTCTCTTTTTTTTCTCCCTCGCAGCTGTTACCATGGAGCCCAGTTGGTAACTTCTTTATTTTTGAAATGTAACCATCTCGGTGGAGCTCCAGCTCAAAGCCAGAGGCCTTGTTAACATATTTTGTGAAAAACTAGTAAGGGGGTGTCTAGCTTTGGAGTGTTGATTTTTGCAGCAAGTGGCAAGTAGAACAGGGAAACAGGAAAAGAGGAAGTTTATCTACATTGAACTCTTTAATAGGGACTCTTTTGCTGAAAGTCCTAAAGTCAGCCATGGTGAAGACTTCTGGAAAATGTCAGTTAAGACTTTTCTGTGGTCTTGGTAGAGAGGGGAAAGACGTGGAACGCGGGGTGTGAGAGCAGCTCCGTGGATCTGAGAATGAGGAAGGAGATATGTAGAAGAATAATGGGAAAGGGGTTTGGGATTTTCCTAGCAACAAAAACTTGAGCAGTAGAACAGGTAGAGCAGAGGGGATGATGGGACCTAGTATCTCAAAAAGCCTGTGAGGGACTTTAAATTCTTAGTGACCGGTTTTCACTGTTGACAAAGCAACTATAAAGGCCATTTTCATTACATTTTTGATAGAGGTCTGAGGGCTCTCTTCAGCCTGTTTGAGCTTTGGGTTAGCCAGTAAGAGGACCTGTTGGGACCCAGTGCGGACACTGACAGGAGAAGAGAAGAGTGAGTGGGTACAGGGATACCTCAGTTCCTGCTACCTCAGGAAGGGGGCAATGGTCTGAGAACCAGCGGAGGGTTGGGTATTTGATCTAGTAATTGGAGGGGAGAAGTCAGGTTGCTGAGGTGGGATTGACAGCAGAGCGTCTGGAGCTTATGGCAGAGGGTGAGGATGTATTGGAGAAGCATAGTTTAGGATTTGAGCGAAGGAGGGAAAAAGCCTCCACATAGGGGAATTTTCCTTCACTCTTTTGAGCACTTGCTGAAGTTAAAAAGGTCACACAGAATTTGAGGATCTAGAGACCCCTCTGGGGGCCATCGGTTTTGGTTGTCTAATTGGTAATATGGCCAATGCTGTGTACTGAATTTGATGAGGAGTTTGGGTTCCACTAGGCAGCCCCTATATGCTCACATCCCCATGACATACAGAAGAAGTCAGCTTTTCCCTCACACAGCCGTGGCTGTTTGTGGCTTTGATAAATCCCGGATAAACATAATAATCTAGGCTACCCAGCCTGCATCTCGCGTGTCCCTTCAACCATAATAGCAAAACTCACACACTCTTCCTGATAAACCATAACCCTAATATTACAATTAGATGTATTATTTGTTGGAATGAATGTATGTATATCAATGTAAGATTTCCTGTGTATTTTCAGATATCAATTGAATCCATTATTTAAAGTTGGAACCAGTTATATTATTTATTCACATTATGGTCTATTCATGCATTATCTCTATATTCATAGACACAGGGTAAACCTATTTGTACCCCCAATACTAATTTATACATCTTCAAAATATTGCTCCCAGAAATGGTGGAAGAAATACTCATGTCACCTTATCTACATATACATTTTATCACAGTGATATTCTGGACACAAAAACCAAAGGTCACACTTATGCTTCTACCAAAACCTAAATGGAAAGTGAGCATGGATTACTAAATATATCCACATTCAGGTTGCCTAATGCTCTCAAATGTCAATCCTATTGGTGACTATATATTTGTTTCTTCGTAAGATTATATATTCAATCAAGCCTTTTGAAAATGTCTAATCCAATCATTCACTTTAAACTTTGCCTGATTTCCTAATGTCCCTTCTGATATCTGCTTTCCTACATATTTTCACCAGTTCATCATTGTGACTGACTCTTCACATGTGCTGATATTTACACTCATTCTCTACCCGAAACCCTATTGCTAAAGAACTTTTGGTCCAAATCCTATACTCACTCTTCTTCCAAAATCTACCGACTACTTTCCTAATCCTAGCGACTATCCCTCTTTGACTGGTGTTCTCTGTTACATTCAATCATGCAAGGTAAATGGTCCTATGCCATTTTATGTCAATTTATCTGAGACATCTGTGCAGACCGTAATTTAAAGCTAAGTATCCCCATCAAGGGTCCAATGCCCTTCTGGGCTTCAAATCTTACCTAGATTTCTCTTTTCATACTTATATTTCACCTTTATATTCTTATAAATATTGCAGGTTCCCTATACCATTATTCATCCAGCAGAATGATTCCTAACCCAAATCGAACATGTTATTAATCCTAACCATATATGTTTTCCTCAATCTAACATTACAGAAGAGCAGGGACAGAGTTGTTCTTACAATACAGGAATGTAGGGGATCTTCCACCTGCTGAGAACCTCAATGGCCCATGCAGAAATTATCCCTGGAGAAGATGTATGCAGCTATGGAGGACCTGAGAGAGCAAAAGTCATCATCCTATTCAAACAACTTGATCTGCATCGTCTGAATGAGCCACTCTCTTCTCAGTGTAGAGAAGGTGGACCAATCCAGGCCTTTGTGGAGAGCTATTTCCAGGTGCCTATGGTTGATATAAAATTCTAACTTGTGAAAGTGTCACAGGAAATAGGAGCAGCCTCCATCTCATGGGACTCTTTTGAAGCAACTGTTAGGACATATGGTTACCAAAGCAGTGACCTCATTCAGTTCCTGAAAGAAGTGATCTCACCTCACTTCTTTGTTGATGCAACTCTCTGAACTTGGGATCTAGGAAGCCAGGCATCCAGAGCCAGTCCCAGTCCCAGTTTCAGTGTGCTCACTTGATTGGAATTACCAAGGACAGGGTCAGTCATTCTTGGTACCTACTCATGTGAGGATGGGCAAATGCCAGCAAAGCTCTGAAGAGGGGACTGTCCTGAAAAAGCATGTAGTGGCTCACCCCTGGCTACTGAAAACCTCAGAGATTTGGCCAAGGGACCAGATCTGAGACAGGACAGACCATTTCGGGGAAAGATAGTATGGCCCACCAGTCAGAAGACACTCCGGATAGTCACAGACCTACTTGGTGGAAGGAGGTGACTTTGTGGGTGAGGGTGTGATTTTGTAGTTATTTCTCATGTTCTGAGAATAGGTAGGAATTATGGTTTGTTTGGTTTGAACTGGACTGTTTCTACAATGTCGTTTGATAAGGCGAGTGTTTCTATATCTGAGTATCCCACAGTGTCTGTGGATGTAGACATTAGAAAAGAGAATGCATCTACTAGACAGCTTTCCAGCATTCATCCAGCCCAATTTATGAATAGAGTGTGGCTAGCCTTATTGATGTGCAACACTGATATCTTCCAAAGTTCCTGTTTTCTTCCTGAATTCTGGCCACTCTCCAGAATAGGCTCATGGTTTTGTGTCCAAGATACGTACCCCCTCCAAGCTCTTTCACATGGCCATGTACTGGATAGCTGAAGAGAAGAGGACCATTTCAGAAAACTCAGATATCAGTGTGACCAGGAAAGTCTCAGTGAAGAATACCTGCTTTGCGCCATTTGATTACCTAATGTTCTGTTGCCCTGAATGTCAGGAAGGTCTTTGCCTCATGCCACCCTTTTGTGAAGCCTGAAGAAAACAGTTCTCAAAGGGAAATGAATAGGCATCACCTGTGTCTATTTGCTTAAATGCTTTGGAATAGGATGTGTCTGAATCAGCCTCTTTGCCCTGTGTGAGGCTGTGGCTTAGATTCTCAGCACCTGATGGATCTAAATAAAGATCCTATATGTGCATCCAAAACCAAAATGGCAAAAAGATAAGTCATTGTGGATGAAGTCTCTTGCCTTATTCTGTTAGATTCCTGCCCTCCATCAAGTGAGAATAGGGATCCTTTGGGTCAAATGAGTTCTATAAAGCCCTGCAGAGGTGCTTGGGTTTTCTCATGACTCCAAATCACATAAAAAATCTATACCTGACAGTCAGTAGGCCTCAAATTGGAGAAGCAGAGCACTATTAATGGCAGTGCTATTTGACCACTCCTGTTTCACAGGAAGGGTGTCCAGGCCACTCTGACTTTAGGCAAATGGGTGGCAAGGGAGCTTATTTTTGACACTGTCTTTGGCTGCACCCCTCATGGAAACGACCAGGGGAGTTTATGACGAGTGTCTATATGGAAGAATATGAGGGCCATGTGGGAGTGTTTGGGTTTAATTGTGGTCATTTGTGTGGCTGTTGGAAGAGATGACTGGGTCCACCTGGGCTTGATCTCTGGTGTGATTCCCCTTAGAGACTGCGTCGTGGAACTGCCCTCAGAGAAGTATTGCCATGAATTGTGTTGGGATTTTAGGAGGCCACACATGAGAGTTGCCCTTGCAAACTGATCTAGGGCCAGGGATGCTTTCCACAGAGCACTGGGAATATCAGCCAGGATATCACATGATTTCATTCTGAAAAACTTGGCAGCCAGAGTTGAGTGGCAAAACACACATGGACCTCACATTGTAGACCTCAATGGGCCTGACTTCATGTGATCTTTTGGCGACTCTTTTGGAAGCCCTCTCTGTGATAGTTCTCCAGAGCTTTCTTTGAAATGAGCTTCCTCACCTTTTAATGGTTCCTGAATGAATTGAAACCCACAGTGCCTCCAACGTCATCTTTGAAAAATGGCTAGATAAATACCATAAAATTTTTGAGATTCCCATGAACAGGTGGCACTGGGGAACCTTTGGGTCTTTTGTTGCTGATCATGAGTGTACCACACAGTGCCTTGATTGACTGGGTTTCATGAAAATGGTGTAGAACAGAGATGCCAATATGTTGGAGCCTGCTGAGTAGTGGACCTAGAGCAGTGGTGGGCAGGAGTGTGATAATACGTCTGTTTTGGGGCCATGTGGATCTGCCATTGGCTTCCAAATGGCTTGTGACTGACATGGTGCAGAGAGTATGGCTTGTGACTGACATGGTGCAGAGAGTAGACGCTTATAAGTAAAGGCATCTTGTTATACAGAGATATTTCAGGGCAATGTTCAGAATCAGGATGATATTTTCAAGGGTGCAAGCTATATGGGATTGAAGCCTGGTTGGTGCATTCTCTTGCCGACCCTGAGCCACCACATGTGACAGAACTTCCTCCAGCACTGTGTCCCAGTTGAATTCCTTGTATTTCATGAAGCAAATACCAAACTCCCAGTGCAGCAGCAATAAACACAAGGAAATCTGAAGGATGACCAAATGGCTTCACAGTCCACAGGGAGAGAGACACTTAGTCCCCAGTTGCCACAGTTTACCTACAAAGAGAGAATTCAGCACTGCTGCTTCATGTTCATTGGAAAATAAGAAAGCATGTCCTCCAGGTCACATAGATGCAGACCCAGCTTTGATGGTCTCACTACGAAGAAAGCTAAAGCTCCTGACAACAACATATATTTCATGTGCAAAAACTTAGAGGATGTTTCTCAAAAAGTTTTATTCCAGCAGAGCTCCATTTTTGTGGCGTGTTTACACTGTCACTTACTTTTGAAAACTCCTCTAGCACCTCCAAGGTTGTGAACTTCTGAGCATGTTCCATTCCAGATATATATTCACAGATTTTCAAACTCTTCTCCTCTAATTGTGTCTTACTTGGGGTATATGTTATGTCAATGCATTGTTCTGGATGAGTGTGGGAGGATTTTTTGTAGCACATATTTGCCTACACATTGGATTCATTTTCCAATTTTCCTTTGGAA
Organism: Callospermophilus lateralis; assembly: GCF_048772815.1. Lineage (NCBI taxonomy): Eukaryota > Metazoa > Chordata > Mammalia > Rodentia > Sciuridae > Callospermophilus > Callospermophilus lateralis. The sequence goes on from NW_027513281.1 coordinate 776,729, forward strand.
ATCCTGAATCCCTGACACTACCCCATACCCTACTACACTCTGACTACTAATCTTAATATGATGGAGAAAATAACCCAAACAGATTGGAAATTCAAGCAGTTCAGAGGAGGCATGATGTACAGTTGGACTTGCCTTTTGCATGATAAAGTGTAGCTGTTATTAATTTAGTCAATTTTTTGTTAAAATAGTTCTCCATGTGTTTTTTAAGTTAACAAATTTATGAATTCCAGTCTCCCTTTCTCTGTAGCCTATTCAGCATCTATTATTTTATATGCACATATAGATTCCTACCTGGTATCACATGTACATTCTTTTGAGATGGCTGATTTGGCAGATACAAATTGTGAGCAGAGATTACTCCTACAAAACCCTGTTGGAACTGAAAATTCAAACTATGGGTGAATTTCCTAGTTGAACACCATTATACATAAATTCATGTTAAGTAAAATAAATATATTTGGATCTGTGGATGATATATATTCAAGATGAATTTCGATTGGCATATATATTGCTACTTTTTAATGTCTGATATATATATATATATATATATATATATATATATATATATATATATATATATATATACACACACACACAAACACATACACACACACACACACAAACACACACACACTCTCCAGATTTTTCAAAATATGAAATATATGTGTCTTATCTATAAATTCATTCATGTTCAAGTATGTGGATTTATAATCATCATTTCACAAGATTATTCTCAGAAATATTCATCCACCCGAATTACATATTTTTTCCTAGTACTGACAAGTATCTTCAGTGAATGGTGCATACAAATCCTAATATTTCTACAGTAACTGACCCAGTTTAACATGAATGCAAGTAGATTTTTATAGGATATGATGTGTTTTGATATTCTTTTTTATTCAACACTGGCACTTTACTATTTCTTCAGTTTATGCACATCATTGGATATATATTTCATCCACAAGTTCGCAAAATTATAGGCAGTTATTTCACATACATTCACTTCCTGTTTCAAAACACATGTATTCCTCCAGGTTTCTTGGCGGGTCTTTTCATGAGATTTCTTTCCAAATATATTATTTTCGATTTCCATAATCACTTTTAAAGCAAAACTCACACACCCTTCATGATAGTCCATAACCCTAATGTTAACATTAGATGTACAACTGGTTGGAATGAATGATTGTATATCAATAGAAGATTTATTATATATTTCCAGATATCAATTCAATCCATTATTTAAAGTAAAATCAGTTATATTATTTATTCACACTATCTTCTATTCATGCATTATCTCTATATTCATAGACACAGGGTACACCTCATTGTACCCCCAATACTAATTTATACGTCTTCAAAATAATTGCTCCCAGAAATGGTGGAAGAAATACCCATGTTCCCTGATCTACATATACATTTCATCAGAGTAATATTCAGGACACAAAAAGCAAAGGTCACACTTATGATTGTAGCAAACCTAAATGGAAAGTTAACATGGATTACTAAAAACATCCATGTCCAGGTTGCCTAATACTCCCAAATGAAAATCGTAATTGTGAGTACATATTTGTTTCTTCCAAAGATTACATATTCAAACTCAACCCTTTGGAAAAAGTCTAATCCTGTCACTCACTTTATACTTTACCTTATTTTGTAATGTCTCTATTGATATCTTCTTTCCTGCATATTTTCCCCAGTTCATTATTGTGACTGAATCTTCACATGTGGTGACGCTTACCTTCACTCTCTAAACGAAACCCTATTGCTAAAGAACATTTGTTCCAAATCCTATATTCACTCTTCTTCCTAAACCTACCAACCATCTTCCTAATCCTAACTTCTATCACTTTTTGACTGGATGTTCTCCTCTACATTCAATCATCCCAGGTACAAGGTCCTATGCCATTGCATATCGATTTATATGAGACATCTGTGCAGGACGTAATTCAGTGCTAAGTATCCCAATCAAGGGCCCAATGAACTTCTGGGCTTCAAATCTTACTTAGATTTCTGTTTTCATAATTATATTTCACCTATATATTGTGGTAAATATTGCAGGTTCCCAATACCATTATTCATCCTGCAGAATGATTCCTAACTGAAATTGAATCTGTTATTAACCCTAACCATACACTGTTCCCTCAATCTTACATTAAAAAAGAGCAGGGTCAGAGGTGGTCTTAAAATACAGGAATGTAGGGGATCTTACACCTGCTAAGAAGCTCAAAGGTCCATCCAGAAATGATCCCTGTAGAAGATGTAGGCAGCTATGTAGGACCTAAGAGAGCAAAAGTCGTCTTCCATGGAAAGCAACCTGGTCAGGATGAAAGGGTTGTGTCTGAATCAGTCTCTCTCTTCTTAATGTAGAGAAGATGGACCAAACAAGGCCTGTGTGGAGAGCTGTTCCGGGGTGCCTATGTTTGATATACCATTCTAACTTGTGACAGTGTCACATGAAGTTGGGGCAGCCTCCATCTCATGGAACCCATGGAAGCAAATGTTACGACAAAGTGGTTGTCAAGGCAGTGACCTTCAGGAAGGACGTGACCTCACCACACTTCTTTGGTGATGGAACTCTCTGAACATAGGATCCAGGAAGCCAGGCACCCAGAGCCATTTCGAGTCCCAGTCCCAGTGGTCTCACTTGTTTGAATTTACCAAGGACAGAGTCAGTCTTTCTTGGTCCCTACTGATGTGAGGATGGCCAAATGCCAAGAAAGCTCTGAAGAGGGGCCTTTCCTGAGAAATCAGGTAGTGGATGAACGCTCGCTTCTGACAACTTCACAGAGTTGGACAAAGAGACCAGATCTGAGATATGACAGGCCATTTCTGGTGAACATAGTATGAACCACCAGTCAGAGGACACTCCGGAGAGTCACAGACCTACTTGGGGGAAGGAGGTGCCTTTGTGGGTGTAGGTGTGGGTTTGTGGTTTTGTCTCATTTTCTGAGAATAGGTAGGAAAGGCGATTTATTTGGTTTGGAGTGAACTGTTTTAGTAAGTCATTTGACAAGACGAGTGTTTCTATGTCTGTGTATCCCACTGTGTCTGTGGACATTACAAAAGAGAATGCATCAGTGGATGTGTCCTGTCTAGTAGAAAGCTTCCCAGCATTCATCCTGCCCAATTTATGAATGGACTGCAGCTTGCCTTATCGATGGGCAACACCTGCTATCTTCCTAAGTTCCTGTTTTCTTCCTGAATTCTGGCCACTCTCCAGTATAGGCTCAAGGTTTTGTGTCCAAGATATGTACCACCTCCAAGCTCACTGACATGGCCGTGTATTGGATAGCTGAAGGGAATGACGACCGTGTCAGAAAAGTCAGATATCAGTGTGACCATGAAAGTCTCAGTGGAGAAACCCTGCTTTGTCCCATTTGATTACCTATTGTTCTGCTGCCCTGAAAGTTTTTGTTTCTCTATGAGAGAAAGAAAAACTATGAGTACTGAATAAATGTTGCAGCAGTTGGAACTTGCCGCTGTATAGAAGTTCCCTCATCAGGCTTTAGTATCCCCAGTTATCAGGACTGTCAACTTAACCTTTTAATTTTAGTGTTACAGTTGTCGCTCCCAACAAGATACAGTGTAATAATTTAATGTCATCTTATCTTGCAAAATCCTTTTACTAGTATGACCTCTGTGTCTAATAGAGAAACCTTTATTTCTGTTATTCAAGGCTGGATAATTGTACTAGCAAACACCAAGACTACCTGTGTAGGTTAGGAATATCGGTAGGTCTTAAACTAAAAACTTCTGCCTCTGGCAGCTCCTCTTGATAGTTTCTTTTTATAATTATCACGCATTTCTGTCTGAGAATCTTTCTTTGTAGCCTCCAGTATTACTTATTTTGGGAGGCTAACATGAAGTGTATACCTTAAAATATTATTATTATTATTATTATTATTATTATTATTATTATTATTATTAATTAAAATGTCCAGGAAAGCCTGTATTTTGGTTTTAACTGTCTTTGCTAAGTGTTTAAGATGAAGCAGTCAAACTGACTTTTTTTCTATCTATTGTTAACAGTCAGCTGAGTTTTTATGGGAGTCATTCCTTGGGAAACTTGAAAACAGCTTCTCAGTTCTGATAGTGCCATTTTCGCTAGGTGGGTCCAGGTCTTGCTTGACAATGTGGCTTCCCTCAGAAGCATCAGTGATGTCTCCCTTCTCTGATGACTTTCATCTTTGTAACAAATGCACTAATTGTCTTTCTGTTCTCCAGTGGTCTCATTAATCTCCCTGATTGGGAGTTTATGTGGCCCAGAGTTGAAAAGCTCTTTAGAGAAGTACCCTGCTCCCTGGATTCAGACTGACTCAGAGGGCAAGCGCCAAATATTGGTTTTCTTGGCCCTTTTCATTTAACTTTAATTTTAAATCCTAATCTTAAACATCCAGCAAATAAATTTTAACAGCCTTATATTATAAGTACTGGGCTTTAATGTCTATAACTTTATAATTATTTATCTTTATATTAATTGGGATCTGTATTATTCTGTCTGTCTTGTAGCTGATGACTTATTATCTTAAATTAACCCATGTTGTGTTCTTAAAGCAACACTTCTGTAAAACACTAACAGGAAATCTTTTGATCACTTAAAAGGAAATCACAAAATAAAAATTATTAACAAGAGTAAAAATACTTAGTCTGCCTAATAGCTACCCTGAATTTTTTGGCAGGAAAAAAAAGGAACTCTTGAACAAAACTTTAAATGAAATAAAATCTGACCTACTGCTTTTGTAGTCATTCCCACATATAGTAAGATGGTACACAGAGCCTTATCTCAGGGAAGACAGGGCTCTTTATGAATCTTAAGTGTTTTAGTTCTAAAGCTAATCTTTTTTTAAAAAAAATATTATTTTACAAAGTTTACATAAATTGTTTGAGGTCACATGAACATTAGTTAACATCATATGATATCACATTTAAAACATGAATTAAAGAAAAGCTGAATGTTTTTAACCTTTACATAGATTATTCTCTCAATAACTTAAAAATACATTTACATTGTTCCCCAGTGTAAAAAGTAACATAAAACTTTACATATCTTATTGATAACTGGTAAATAAATCCCTGATATATTTTTTTACCATATAACTTCAGAACACCAGCTTGATATAATGTTCTCTTCAAGTTTCTACCTTACAATCTTGTATACCTGGAAGACATGAGTACATTGATAGCATCACAATTACATTGATGTTTCTACATTAACCAAGTTTAGCTTTTAAAGAAATGGCAGTACACTGCTCTAAAATAACAGTTCTTATTTAATCGTTTGTTTAATTTTTATGGTTGCTTGCTCTAGAAAAAATAAAACTGAATACACACAATGTTAGGGGTAAACTTATGTTTTAAGAAATTTTTGTCTCTTTAACACATGACTGATTTTTCCAATCTTATACACACTTTAGTACAAGCTTATGCAGACCTTAGTAAATAAATCAGATATCAAACAAAAGTATTTATGAATGAGTAATGCCATATGAAATTTAATTTACTTATTTATCAAATTATTAGACAAATGTATTGAACAGTATAAACCATTATTTGTTGAAGGAAAAGTCCTAGAAAAAGACATATTAGAACTTTTGTAGACAATAATATTTTATTAGATTTTTGAACACGTAGAAAAAAATGTAAGCTTAAATTTAAAGACATTTATATTTATCTGTTTATCCAATTGATAATGAAAATTTAAAATCGCGTGAATTAAAGAACTTTGGATCCACTTTTTAAAATTTGTTTTTATGAGTGGATTTTTATGAGCGCTTCTTATATATATTAATTTGTGTATCATATATATGATATAAGTACATATATATATATATATTTATATATATATATATATATATATATATATATATATATATATATATATAGACATACAACACATAACAAAAGTTTCCACACATAATAATAGTAAAGGCATTGTAGCTTTTCACAGGTGAAATCTCCATTGTAATGTTTCAAAAACTCCACAGTTGGTCAAAGAGAGAACTGCTCAGAAAAATATTAACCTAGGTCTGTAGGATTAAAATCATGAGCTCAAGAAAAAAAAATAAAGAATCTAAGAAAAAAAATATGAGTCCTAGAAAAAATGACTGGCCAGTAATTAGTAGATACCATACAATTTACATTTTTTTCCTCCTTAGGCTTCAGATCAGTCTATTACTGAGCTTGCAGGCTTCTTTCATTTGCATTTCAACATAAGTCCTGGTTGAGGTCTAGAAGGAGCTGGAAAAACTGCTGTTCTGAGCAGACACCTCAGGCTTAGGCATTTTAACCATAACTTTCAGGTTAGGATGTTGAAAATTATGATACATGTTTAAGATACAATTCACAAAATTTTATATCTTTACATCTTGTTTTGTAAACAGATATCATACTATGATTTACTATCCTTGTCCAAATTAATGCACTGGAACACACAGTGACATTTTCCCAGGCTACCCAATTCAAAATTTGTGAAAAAAAAAGACTGAATGATTGGGAAGTTACTTGTCATCTTGGAAGTAGAGGTCTTTAGTTTTCCATCCTAAGTATTTAAGTTCTCTGGCATGAATTATCTGAAATCATAAACTAAACAATTACCTAAACCCAACTTTTAACTGCAAGATTGTTCAGTGATTCAAAAAACCATTCAGATACCACATTGTTACAATAAAACATCATCCTTTAGACACACATTCAGCTAAGATCATTCCCAAAAAAGAATTCATAATATCAAAACATTATTGCATATGTCTTAAAGGGCCAGAAACAAAGACACAAGACAGACAGAAAGGAGATCCAGACTATGGTTGATAGACAGAAGCCTTTGAAACAAAGCAGATAAGAGAACAACTTCCTACACCATTGGCACCATAGATGTCCCCACAAGGGAACCAGATGTTTACACAGAGGGGCAACCTGAAATGTAAAATCAAGGGTCTCCATGGTGACTTCACTGCATTTAGTGTCCACTTTTTCTATTTCTTTTTTTTAAGAAAAGAGAGGTGGCATAATCCTTACAGTGCAGGGAAAGAAGGACGGAATTCCCTGAAGCAACAGTACTTCGGCAGCTGCTGGGAGTCCCTCAGTCCCTCCTTTTACTTACAGGATTAACTCCTCTGGTTCGCTTCCACCCCATGCACACTCCATATCCTAACATTTCAGGAGTAAGCTCTAAAAAAGTTCTGGGGCGGGGGGGGGGGTATCAAAATTTGTAACTTAAAGTTCAGTTTCAGACCTTGAAGTCAATTAATGCCAATATAATAATGAGGACATGGTTTTGAGAAAAAGAAAAAGGGAGGTTTATTGCTCTGCTAACAAAGGAGAATCACAGGGGACTTTGCCCAAATGTTGTGACTCTCTTGATATGGAGGGACAAGGTGTTTTAAAGTAGTTTCACCTGTTAACCTGGAAGACACTCAGTTCTTAGGTCTGCAGCAGGCATTGCCCTCTGCAGTGCTTTTGCTCCAGGCAGTCAGCTAGGGGCTTCTCTCATCCTGCTTAACAAAGGAGGGTAAAGTTCATCGCACTTCCTTAATACAGACTCCAAAGGGGTGTCAGGCTTACTTGCTTTTTTACCCATTTTCACATCCAATATCCTTAAGGTTTCACCACAAAAATCACACAACAAAACGCACAAAAACAAACAAACAAAACACATATAGAACACAGAACAAAACACACATAAAAAAAGAAACCCGGCGCTGAAACAGAAAAATAGGAACAATGCAACATCTTGCTAAAGGTCCGGGGTAGGAGCGCATGTATGCCCATCGGCACATCTCTACCCTTCCAGAGCAATTTCCTACAGAACAGAACAGAGGACAGAACGATTCCTGTTACTGTCCCGGAGAGGAGTATAAGTGAGCCTCCCCAGGCCACCTCTCTGTCATCAGAAGAGATCTCCCTTAACTGGATATCAGATGTTATATTGGCGCCACTTACCTATGGAGGCCTCCTCCACCAGGCGATTGCTAATAGTTTTAGTGTGGTGGTTCACTGCAGTGCTCCTTGGACTGAAGGCTCAATCCAAGGCCTTGGAACATCTCAAGTTGTGCACCCGCTAGAGTGTCTCTCCAGCCTGGAGCCCTGAAGGGAAGGCCAGCTTCAGAATTTCCAGCAGTCTGGTCTTGTGATCATGTAGGGCATGGTCATCTCGCTGGGGAACTCCAAAATGTTAGACCAAGATGCAAGAAAAGACCACTAACTCGAATTAAAATTAAATTAAGGCAAGCTTATTATTTCAACCGGCCAGGCTGCCTCTCCCTCCAAAAATGGCGGGAACAAGACAGCAATCTCATCTTTATTACAGCCCAGCTATATGTCCCAGAAAGATACACAAAAGGGGGGTTTCAGATAACAGAACTTTGACAAGCATCACACTAATGGTAGTTTTTTGTTGTTGTTGTTGGCCCCAACATCAGAAATTATGAGGACCATTAGAGCCTCAGAGACTCGTTGTCTGACCAGGGAAACAAAATGTTAATGAGGTGTCACTAAAGTTTCAGAGAGTGCTGCTACATGGTAAGAGAGCCAGGCATGGGTGAATTTAAGGCACTGGTAGGCAATCCAAGCAGGTTCAGAATTTGCAGTAATTTATCGTAAAGCCAAAATTATCGTTTCATGGCTTTGTGGCAAGATGCCTCCCAATTTTAATAAAAGATCAGGTTGGATCTATCAGCCCTGTCCCTTACTTTTGAAAACTCCCCTACCAACTCCAAGGTTGTGAACTCCTGAGGATTTTGCATTCATGATATGTATTCACAGATTTTCTAACTCTTCTCCTCTAATTGTGTCTTACTTGGGGCCAAAGAAATGTGAAGGCACTGTTCTGTATGAGAGTGGGAAGAATTCTGTGTACCATGTATTTTCATACACATTGGACTCATTATCTAATTTTCCATTCAAAATACTGAGTCCCTGACACTAACCAAAAGCTGACTAGACTATGACTACTAAACCATTATGAAAAAGAAAAATAACCCAAACAGAATAGAAATACGAGCAGTTCAGAGGAGGCATGGGGTATAGCTGGACTTGCCTTTTGCATGAAAAAGGGTTGGAGTTATAAATCTAGTAAATTTTCTGTTTAAATAGTTTTCCATGTGTTTTTAAAGTTAACAAATATATGAATTCCTTTCTCCCTTTCTCTGTAGCCTTTTCAGCACATGTAATTTTATATGCATATATAGAATACTACCTGGTATCACACATACATACTTTTGAGATGGCTGACTTGGAAGATACAAATTGCGAGAAGAGATCACTCCTCCAAAACACTGCTGGAACTGAAAATTCAAACTATGGGTGAGCTTCCCAGTTGAAAATCATTATACATAAATCCATGTTTACTAAAATAAATTTTTTGCAGGTGTTGATGATATATATTTAATGATGAATTTCGATTGGCATATATATTGCTACTTTTTAATGTCTGTGTGTGTTTTTTGTGTGTATATGAATATATATATATATATATATATATATATATATATATATATATACACTCTCCAGATTTTTCAAAATATGAAATATATGTGTCTTATATTCACTCACTGAATTCATCCATGTTCATGTATGTGGATTAATAATCAACATTTCACAAGATTATCCTCAGAAATATTCATCCACCTGAAATACATATTTGTTTCCTACTACTGAAAACTAACTTCAGTGAATGTTGCATACAAATCCTTATATTTCTACAGTAACTGACCTAGTTTAACATCAATGCGTGTAGATTCCTATGGGCCATGATTTGTATTTTGACGTTCATTTTTTACAACACTGGTACATTATAATTTCTTCTGTTTATGCACATCATACAATATATATTTCATCCACACGTTCACAAATTTATAGGCATTTGTTTCATATTAAATCGCTTCCTGCTTCAAAACATATGTATTCCTCCAGGTTTCTTGACTGGTATTTTCATGAGACTTCTTTCCAAACAAATAATTTTCGATTTCCAAAATCAATTTTGAAACAAAACTCACACACTCTTCATGATAAACCATAAACCTAATATTAAAATTAGATGAATAACTGGTTGGAATGAATGATTGTTTATCAGTATAAGATTTCCTGTATATTTTCAAATATCAATTCAATCCATTATGTAAATTTGGAAAAAGTTATATTCTTTAATCATAGTATGGTCTATTAATGCATTATCTCTTTATTCCTAGACACAGGGTACACCTATTTGTAACCCCAATACTAATTTATACGTCTTCACAATATTGCTCCCAGAAATGGTGGAATAAATACTCATGTCATCTGATCTGCATATACATTTTATCACAGTAATATTCTGGACACAAAAAGCAAGGTCACACTTATGATTGTACCAAAGCCTTAATGGAAAGTGAGCATGCATTACTAAAAACATCCATGTCTAGGTTGCCTAATGCTCTCAAATGTCAATCATATTGGTGACTACATATTTGTTTCTTGGTAAGATTATATATTCAACCTCAAGCCTGCTGAAGATGTCTAACCCTATCAATCACTTTATCATTTGCCTGATTTTCTAATGTCTCTATAGATATCTGCTTTCCTACATATATTCCCAGTTTATCACTGTAACTGACTCTTCATATGTGCTCACATTTACATTCACTCTATACCCGAAACCCTATTAATAAAGAACTTTTGGTCCAAATCCTATACTCACTCTTCTTTCTAAACCTACCGACTATCTTTCTAATAATAAAGACTATAGCTTTTTGACTAGAAGTTCTCATTGACTTTCCATCATCCAAGGTACAAGGCCCTTGCCATTGTACATCGATTAATCTGAGACATCTCTGAAGAACATAATTCAAAGCTAAGTATCCCAACCAAGGATCCAATGCCCTACTGGGCTTCAAATCTTACCTAGATTTCTGTTTTCATTCTTATATTTCACTTATACATTCTTGTAAATATCCCAGGTTCCCAATACCATTATTCATCCTGCAGAATTATTCCTAACCCAAATGGAACCTTTTATTAACCCTAAACATACACTGTTCCTTTCTTAGGTAAACAACATTATACATAAATCCATATTCAGTAAAATGGATCTGTGGATGATATATATTTCATGATGAATTTTGATTGGCATATTTACTGGTACTTTTTAATGTCTGTGTGTGTGTGTGTGTGTGTGTGTGTGTGTGTGTGTGTGTATATATATATATATATATATATATATATATATATATATATACACTTTCCAGATTTTTCAAAATATGAAATATATGTGTCTTATTATACACTCCCTAAATGCATTCATATTCATATATGTGGATTTATAATCAACTTTTCACAAGATTACTCTCAGAAATATTCATCCACCTGAAATACATATTTGTTTCCTAGTACTGAAAACTATCTTCAGTAAATGGTGCATACAAATCCTAATATTTCTACAGTAACTGACCCAGTTTCACATCAATGCAAGTAGATTCCTATGGGACATGATGTGTATTTTGACGTTCATTTTTATTCAACACTGGTACATTATTATTTCTTCAATTTATGCACATCATAGGATATATATTTCATCCACAAATTATCAAATTGATAGGCATTTGTTTCACGTTTAATCACTTCCTGATTCAGAACATATGTATTTCTCCATGTTTCTTGACTGGTCTTTTCATGAGACTTTTTTCCAAACACATTATTTTCGTTTTTCATAATCACTTTTGAAGCAAAACTCAAACACCCTTCATGATAAACCATAACCTTAATGTTACAATTAGATGTATAACTGGTTGGAATGAATGATTGTATATCAATATAAGATTTCTTATATATTTTCAGATATCAATTCAATCTATCATTTAAAATGGAACCAGTTTTGTTATTTATTCAAAGTATAGCCTGTTCATGCAATATCTCTATATTCAGAGACACAGGGTACACCTATTTGTACCCCAAATGCTATTATGTACGTCTTCAAAATATTGCTCCCATAAGTGGTGGAAGAAATACTCATGTCACCTCATCTATATATATATATATATATATATATATATATATATATATATATATATATATATATATATATATATTTTATCACAGTAATATTCTGGAAACAAAATGCAAAGTTCACACTTACGATTGTACCAAAGACTAAACGGAACGTAAACATTGATTACTAAAAATATCCATGTCCAATTTGCCTAATGCTCTCAAATGTCAATCCTATTGGTGAGTACATATTTGTTTCTTCCTAAGATTATAAATTCAAATTCAACCCTGTTGAAAATGCCTAATCCTATCACTCACTTTATACTTTGTGTCATTTTGTAATGTCTCTATTGATGTCTGGTTTTTTACATAGATTCCCCAGTTCATCATTGTGACTCATTCTTCACATGTGCTGACATTGACATTCACTCTCTAACCGAAACCCCATTGCTAAAAAATTTTGGTCCAAATCCTATACTCACTCTTTTTTCCATACATACCAACTATCTTCCTAATCCTACCTACTGTCCCTTTTTGACTGGATGTTCACTTCGGCATTCAATCATCCAAGGTACAAGGTCCAATGCCATTTTATATCGATTTATCTGAGGCATATGTGCAGAACATAACTCAAAACTAACTATCCAAATCAAGGGCTCAATTCCCTTCTGGGCTTCAAATCTTTACTAGATTTCTGTTTTCATACTTATATTTCACCTATATATTCTTGTAAATATCACAGGTTCCCAATACCATAATTCATCCAGCAGAATGATTCCTAACCCAAATCGAACCTGTTATTAACCCTAACAATACACTGTTTCTTCAATGTAACTTTGCAGAAGAGCAGGGACAGTGTTGGTCTTACAATATGGAAATGTAGGGGATCTTCCACCTGCTGAGAACCTCAAAGGTCCATGCAGAAATAATCCCTGGAGATGATATATGCAGCTATGAAGGACTTGAGAGAGCAAAATTCTTCTTCCATGGCAAACAACCAGGTCAGGATAAATGTTTGTGTCTGAATCAGCCTCTCTCTTCTTAATGTAGAGAAGATGGACGAAACCAGGCCTGTGTGGAGAGCTGTTTCCACGTGCCTATGGTTTATATACCATTCTAACTTGTGAAAGTGTCACAAGAAGTTGGGGCAGCCTCCATCTCATGGGACCATAGGAAGCAACTGTTAGGACAAAGTGGATGCCAAGGCAGTGACTTCATTCAGTTCCTGAAGGAAGTGACCTCACCTCACTTCCTTGGTTTTGGAACTCTCTGAACTTGGGTTCCTGGAAGGCAGGCACACAGAGCCAGTCTCAGTCCCAGTCCCAGTGGTCTCACTTGTTTTGATTTACCAAGGACAGAGTCAGTCTTTCTTGGTAACTACTGATGTGAGATGGCCAAATGCAAGGGAAGCTCTGAAGAGGGGCCTTTTCTGAGGAAGCAAGTAGTGGCTCAAAACTCGCTACTGACAACTTCACAGAGTTGGCAAAGGAGACCAGATCTGAGATAGGACAGGCCATTTCCAGTGAACATAGTATGGCCCACCAGGCAAAGGACACTCCGGAGAGTCACAGACCTTCTTAGGGGAAGGAGGTGACTTTGTGGGTGTTGGTGTGGGTTTGTGCTTTTGTCTCATGTTCTGAGAATAGGTAGGAAAGGCGATTTATTTGGTTTGGTGTGAACTGTTTCTGGTAAGTCGTTTGACAAGGCCAGTGTTTTTATGTCTGTGTATCCCACTGTGTTCATGGTTGTAGACATTATAAAAGAGAATGCATCAATGGATGTTTCCTGTCTAGGAGAAAGCTTCCCAGGATTCATCTTGCCCAATTGATGAATGGACTGTGTCTTGACTTATGGATGGGAAACACCTATTATCTTCCTAAGTTCCTGTTTTCTTCCTGAATTCTGTTCACTCTCCATAATAGGCTCATGGTTTTGTGTCCAAGATATGTACCACCTCCAAGCTCTGTGAAATGGCCAGGTACTGGACAGCTGAAGGGAATGGGAGAATCTCAGTAAACTCAGATATTAGTGTGACCAGGAAATTCTCTGTGGAGAAACCTTGCTTTGGGCCATTTGCTTGCCTATTGTTCTATTGCCCTAAATGTCAGGAGGTCTTTGACTCAGGCCACCCCTTTGTGAAGCCTGTAGAAAACAGTTTTCAAATGGAAATGAGTGGACATCACCTGTGGCTCTTTGATTAATTGCTTTGGAAAGGGATGTGTCTGAATCAGCATTTTGGCGCTGTGTGAGGCTGTGGCTTAGATTCTCAGCACCTGATGGATCTAAAGAAAGATCCCTTGTGTGCATTCAGAACCAAAATTGCCAAAAGAGCACTCACTGTGGATGAAGTCAAACCAACTTCACTTACCAACTCACAGTGAAAGTAAATAACTTTTGAAGTGGAGGGGACCCCAGTAAACTTTGAATTGGATACAGGGGCAATATACTCAGCCCTTTAGGCCTCATTGGGCCCTCTAACAAATAAAAGGTTTCTAGTTCAAGGGGCTAATGGCAGTAAACATTGGACTTGGACAACTAAGAGGACCATGCACCTGAGGAAAGGAAAAATCCATCACTCCTTTCTAGTAATTCCAGAATGTGCAGCCCCATTGATGGGTAGAGATCTGCTCATCAAGCTCTGGACCAAAATAACTTTTATCCCTCAAGGCCCCCAAGTGGAATTTCTAAATCCTTCAGTAAAAACTCCTATAATCACAGCTCTAACAATGTCAGTAGAAAATGTACATCAACTCACCTTGGTTCAAAGAAACTTCAGGCATTCCTGAAGGATCAATAACAGAGTTTTCCACTAACCAACTCACAGTGAAAGGAAATAACTGAATGGGTATCAAAAGCCTGTCGGGTCCATCAATTAGTTAATGCTTACCCTTCCAAGCTTCCTGCAGGAAAGCACCTTTGAGGAACCAGACCAAAACAATTCTCGGAAGAGGACTTTACTGAAGTTAAGCCAGCAAGGTATGGACATAAATATCTCCTAGTCTTTGTAGATACATTTTCATAATGGATTGAAGCCTTCCCAACAACAACAACAAAAAATTATGGCGCAAATGGTTGTCAAGATGATCCGGAAAGATATTTTTCCAAGATATGGCTTGCCTAAGGTAATCGGGTCTGATAATGGACCAGTGTTCATGGCCCAGGTAAGTCATGGGTTAACCAGTACCCTGGTGATTATTTGGTAGTTACATTACGCTTATAGACACCAGAGCTCAGGACAGATAGAAAAAATAAATAGAACCAATAAAGAGACCTTAATGAAATTAAGCTTAGAGACCGCCATAAAAGATTGGACTATGCTCCTGCCTTAAGCACTGTTTCATGCAAGAAATACACGCTCTGTTTGTGTAACCTCTCCACCTGTGAAATTCTCTATGGTGCCCCTCCTCCAATAAGGGACCTAACCCCAACTCTAAGACCTAATGATCCCTTCCACACCCTTTTGCTTGACAGACTTAAAGCTCTTGAAAGAACTCAGTGATACCTGTTAAAACAGCTGGCCACGGCCTGCCAACCTGGGGAACAGGGGACTCCACATCGATATCAAGTAAGAGACTTCAATTACATAAGACGACATCAGGTGTCATCGCTGGAACCCTGCTGGAAAGGAACCTTCTAGTTAAAACTCATAACACCTAAAGCACTAAAAGTAGACTGAATCACTTCCTGGATCCATGCCTCAAGTCTCAAGCCTGCGCCCGGCCCAGACACTTGCTGGAAATTGGAAATGACTGGTAACCCTTTCAAATTGTGTATTCGGCATGTGGATAAGGCTATAGACTTTCCTATAGGCCACCAGTAGTCCTGACGCTCATCAGCCTATTCAACAGCGATGGCTGATCACAAATCCTCATAGACAAGAAGAATGATCTATCTCGCATACAGCCCCCTTAGGGACCTGTTGGCCATCTCAACACCCAGACATTTGTCAGCTGGTTATAGGTTTTTCCTATTGGGATATCCCTGATAAAGCAGATCCCACTAAAATTCCATTAAATCCCTTCCATATCATAGATAATGAAAACAAACATTATGGATGTAGGGACACGCGAGACAGATGCAGGTTGGCTAGCCTAGATTACTATGTTTGCCAAGCAGGCTATCAAAGCCACAAAAACCACGGCTGTGTGGGGGAAAAGCCGACTTCTTATCTAAGTCATGGGGATGTTAGCATACAGGGACTGCCTGGTGGAACCCAAACTCCTCATCAAATTCAATACACAGCATTGGCCATATTACCAATTAGACAACCAAAACCGAAGGCCCCGCTTGCTGAGGTAGCAGGTACTGAGGTACCCCTCCACCGAGACACTCTTCTCTTCTCCTGTAAGTGCCCGCAACGGGTCCCACCAGGTTCTCTTACCAGCTAACCTAAAGCTCAAACCAGCTGAGAAGAACCCTCAGACCCCTATCCAAGATGTAATGAAAATGGCCTTTAAAGTTGCTTTGTCATCACTGAAAACAGGTGACTAAGAATTCAAAGTCCCTCGCAGGCTTTTTGGAATACTCACTCTCGTCGTCCCCTCTGCTCTACCTGTTCTACTGCTTAACTTTTGTTGCTAGAAAAATCCCAAACCCCTTTCGCAATATTCGTTTACATCTCTCCTTTCTCATTCTCAGATCTATGGAGCTGCTCTCAGCCTTGCCTTCCACGTCTTCCCCCTCTGTACCAGGCCCACAGAAAAGTCTTAAAAGAACTTTTCAGAAGTCTTCACCATGGCTGACTTTAGGACTTTCAGCAAAAGAGTCCCTATAAAAGAGTTCATTGTAGATAAACTTCTTCTTTTCGTGTTGCCCTGGTCTACTTGGCAACTGGCTAGAAAAATCTGCACTCCTGAGCTAGTCACACCCTTACTAGTTTTTTCAAAAAATATGTGAACAAGGCCTCTCGCCTTGAGTAGGGGCTTCACAGAGATGGCAACAATTCAAAGATAAAGAAGTTACCAACTAGGCTTCATGGTAACAGGTGGCAGGAAGAAAAAAAAGAGAAAAAAAAGCTCTCCCCCTTTCAGGTGTCCTTGAAAAGTTAACTTGCTCAGAACCGAGGAAAAAAATAACAGAAACAAAAACTGCTATTTGTGAACTTCTGCAGACTGTGAACTTCTGAGCCCCTTCCCTTACATGTTGGGTAGAAATTCTGAAACTACCAAAACTTGGGATTCAGGAGATTAATTGATTACAACAGAAGCAATGCCCTCTAAATCCGTTTGCAACCAAATAGGACTGTTTCCCTGTCTTTGGTGCTATCTTCAGTGCCTTGCCTTGTCCGTCCCTACAACAGAAAGATTCTATATACTTAAACATTGTTTATGTTTTCATGAAATGGTCAAAAGATGTGATTAATTATGTAATGGTGCAGATGTTTCCCAGAGTGCTCTATGATGACGCAGGTCCATTTAAAGATCAAATAGGAGGGCACACAACTCAGTTCCACCGGAAACCTGTATCTGTCACTTTAGCCATCCTATTAGGAATAGGAGTTGCTGCAGGACTGGGCACAGGAACCACTGCCCTAGTCCATGGGACACAACAAATGACCTAATTAGAAGCAGTAATAGACCAAAACTTAAAGATTATAAATCCTCCATCAGAGCTTTACAGTAATCTTTAACCTCTCTCTCTGAAGTTGTTTTACAGAACAGGCGAGGGTTAAAACCTCCTCTTCATGAGAGAAGGGGGACTTTGTGCTGCCTTGAGGGAAGAATGTTGTTTTTATGCCAACAATACTGGAGTTGTAAAAGAATCTATGAGTAAATTAAGAAAACGCCTTGAAGAGCTTCAACTAGAGACAGAGGCCCAAAAAGGGTGGTTTGAGTCTTGGTTCACACAGTCCCTCTGGTTAACTATGCTTTCATCAGCCCTGGCCGGTCCATTAATAATTTTCACATTATTGCTAACTGTAGGACCCTGTTGGCTCAACCATGTAGTTTCCTTTCTCCAAGCTCAAATTGGACAAGTTAAACTTATGGTAATCAGACAACAATATACCTTACTAGCAGACATAAAATGTAACACCCCTCAATGATCACTTTTATGATTAAAAGTAACCAGAAGAAGAAGTGGGGAATGAAAGGTTAATAAAATAGGTACTTGTCACTTCCTGTTTTTATGTATGCTTAACAAAACACTGTTGAAATCTTGAGAACTGTGTCCTAATCTTGTTCCCAGAATGTGCTGTCTCCAACTATCAAACTGCAGAATGTACTCAGTCACCCAGTTGAAAGCAAACTGCCCACTCGCCCTGACCTATCATTAAACTTCCATCCCTGCCTACTTCAAGGAAAGTATATAAGCTCTGCTTAAGCTGTTCTCAGGGCTCTCTGCTTTACTCAAGTGAGCTGGACCCACAATAAACCCTTTGTTGTTGCATGAGACAGTCTCTTGGTGGTCTCTTCGTCCTATGCGCACCCGACAATTACAATATTTCACCTCTATATTCTTATAAATATCGCAGGTTCCCAATACCATTATTCATCAGGCAGAATGATTCCTAACACAAATAAAATATGTTATTAATCCTAACCATACCCTCTTCCCTCAATTTAACTTTACAGAAGAGCAGGTACAGTGTTGGTCTTTGAATACAGGAATGTAGGGGATCTTTCCCCTGCTGAGAACCTCAAAGGTCCATGCAGAAATGATCCCTGGAGATGATGCAGGCATCTATGAAGGACCTGAGAGAGCAAAAGTCATCTTCCATGGCAAAAAACTTGGACAGAATGAAGGGTTGAGTCTGAATCATCCTCTCTCCTCTTAATGTAGAGAAGATGGACCAAATGAGGCCTGTGTGAAGAGTTGTTCCCTGTTGCATATGGTTGATATACCATTCTAACTTATGAAACTGTCACAGGTAGTAGGCGCAGCATGCATCTCATGGGACCCTTGGAAGCACCTGTTTGGACAAAGTGGTTGCCAAGGCAGTGACCTAATTCAGTTCCTGAAGAAGTGACCTAACCTCACTTCCTTGTTGATGGAACTTTCTGAACTTGGGATCCAGAAAGGCAGGCACCCAGAGCCAGTCCCAGTCCCAGTCCCGGTGTTCTCACTTGTTTAGATTTACCAAGCACAGAATAAGTCTTTCTTGGTACCTACTGATGTGAGGAAGGCAAAATGCCAAGAGAGTTCTGAAGAGGGGCCTTTCCTGGAAAAAAAGGTAGTTGCTCACTGCTGGCTCCTGAGAATTTCACAGATTTGGCTAAGGAGAACAGATCTGAGACAGGACATGCCATTTTGAGGGAACATACTATGGCCCACCAGTCAGAGGACACTCCAGAGAGTCTCAGAATTACTTGGGTAAGAAGGTGCCTTTGTGGGTGTGGGTGTAGATTTGTGGTTTTCCCTTGTTCTGAGAATAGGTAGGAAAGGCGTTTTTTTTTTTTTTTTTTTTTTTTTTTTTTTTTTTTAATTAGTGTACATTTTCTAGTAAGTCCTTTGACAAGGCAAGTGTTTCTATGTCTTTGAATACCACTGTGTCCGTGGTTGTAGACATTAGAAAAGAGAATGGATGAATGGATATGTCCTGTCTAGTAGAAAGCTTCCCAGCATTCATCCTGCCGAATTTATGAATGGACCTCTGCTTGCCTTATCGATGGGCTTCACCTGCTATCTTCCTAAGTTCCTGTTTTCTTCCTGAATTCTGGCTACTCTCCAGAATAGGCTCATGGTTTTGTGTCCAAGTTATGTTCCACCTCCAAACTCTGTGACATAGCCATGTACTGGATAGCTGAAGGGAATGGGAGCATCTCAGAGAACTCAGATATCAGTGTGACCAGGAAAGTCTCAGTGGAGAAACCCTGCTTTGGGCCTTTTACTTACCTATTGTTCTGTTGCCCTGAATGTCAGGAAGGTCGTTGACTCAGGCCACCCCTTTTTAAAGCCTGAAGAAAACAGTTTTCAAATGGAAATTAATGGGCATCACCTGTGGCTCTTTGCTTAATTGCTTGGAAAGGAATGTGTCTGAATCAGACCCTTGCCCATTTGTGAGTCTGTGGCTTAGATTCTCAGCAACTGATGGATCTACAGAAAGTCCCCATGTGTGAATCCAAAACCAAAATGGCCAAAAGAAGAGTCAATGTGGCTGAAGTCTCTTGCCTTCCTCTGTAAGGTCCTGAAATCTATCAAGTGACAATAGATATTCTTTGGGTCAAATGAGTTCTTCAAAGCCCTGCAGAGTATAGGGCATAAGTGTTTGGATTTTCTCATGACTCCAATTCACACAAAGAATCTATTCCCGACAGTCAGTAAGCCTCAAAATGGAAAAGCAGAGCAGTATTAAGGGCAGGCCTGATTGATCACTCTTGGTTCTCAGGAAGGGTGTCCAGGCCACACTGAATTTAGGAAAATGAGGCATAAGGGAGCTTATTTTGGAGACTGTCTTGTGCTTCGCCCCTCATGGAAACCTCCAGCAGGGGTTATTATGAGTGTCTATATAGCAGCAGATTAGGGTCATGTGGGAATGTTTTGGTTTCTATTGTGGTCATTTGTGTGGTGGTTGGAAAAGATGACTGGGTCCACCTGGGCTCGAAATTTGGTGTGATTCCCCTTAGAGATTGAGTTCTGAAACTGACCTCAGAGAAGTTTTGGCATGAATTTTGTTGGGATTTGAGGAGGCCACGCATGAGATTCGCCCTTGAAAACTGAGAACTAGGCCCAGGGTGCCTTTCCACAGAGCACTGGAATCTCAGCCAGGATATCACAGGATTTAATTCTGAAAGACTTGGCAGCCAGAGTTGAGAGTCAGAACACATATGGACCTCACTTTGTAGACCTCAATGGGCCTGGCTTCATGTGACCTTTTGTCTACTCTTTGGGAAGAATTGTCTGTGTGAGTTCTGCAGAGCTTTAATGGAAATGAGCTTCCTCACCATTTAATGGTTCCTAAACAAATTGAAACCCATAGTGCCTCCAAATTTATCCTTGAAAAAATGGCTAGATAAATAAAATAAAATTTTTGAAATTCCCATGACCAGGTAGCACTGGAGAACCTTTGGATGTCCTGTTGCATATCATGAGTGTACCAGACAGTGCCTTGAACGACAGGGTTTAATGAAAATGGTGTAGAACAGAGATGCCAGTAAGTTGGAGCCTGCTGATTAGTGGGGCTAGAGCCATGGTGGGCAGGTGTGTGATAACACATCTGTGGTGGATAACACATCATGTGGATCTGCCATTGGCTTCCAAATGGCTTGTGACTGACATGGTGCAGCCAGCAGACCCTTATGTGTAAAGGCATCTTCTTATTTGGAGAGTTTTCAGGGCAATGTTCTGAATCAGGTTGCTATTGTCAAGGGGGCAAGCTATGTAGGATAGAATCCTTGTTGGTGCATTCTCCTGCAGACCCTTACCCACCACACGTAACAGAACTCCCTCCAGCACTGTGTCCCAGTTAAACTCCTTGTATTTCGTGAAGAAAATACCAAAATCCCAGTGCAGCAGCAAGAAACACCATGAAAATTCGAGGATGACCAAATGGATTCACAGTCCACAGAGGGAGACAATAACCTCCCAGTGGCAACAGTTTACCTACAAAGAGAGATTTCAGCACTGCTGCCTCATGTCCATTGGAAAATCAGAAACCATGTCCTCCAGGTCACATAGATACAGACCCAGCTTTGATGTTCTCACTACAAAGGAAGCTAAATCTCCTGACAATAACATATATTTCAAGTCCCCAACCTCAGAGGCAGTTTCTCAAGAAGTCTTTAGGTCAGCGAGCTCCATGTTTGTTGACTTTTTTCCCTGTCCCTAACTTTTGGAAACTCCTCTACCACCTCCAAGGTTGTGAACTCCTGAGCATTTTCCATTCCAGATATACATTCACAGATTTTCTAATTCTTCTCCTCTAATTGTTTCTTACTTGGGGCAAAGGTAATGTCAAGGCATTGTTCTGGATGAGAGTGGGAAGATTTTTGTGTAGCATATATTCGCATACACATTGGATTCATTTTCAAAATTTCCATTTGAATTACTGAATCCCTGATTGTCAAGGGTAGAAGGAATTTCTCCTTCATAGAATAGCCTGACACAAGAATCAGCCCCCTGCGAGACATCCTGCCTGGGAGACATCCTGTAGCCATCTGTCTCCCTGAGACACCTTGTGGCCATCTGTCTCCTGAAACACCCTAGGTTATCTCACCTTGTGAAGATATCCAGGAACTTCCGATAAGAGAGTGTTCCCATCCCCAGCATATAAATACCCCTGTGTGAACAATGAAAGTTTGCAGCTTGATCAGAATTTCTGTCTTATGTCATCTCTCGTGTCTCTTGTCCCTTTATTCCTCCCCATCTAGGTTCACCACCCACGTTGATGTGTCCTGTGGGACGGGGCATCTGGTGCACACTGACTGGGGCTGGAACCTTTGACTGAGGGGGAACCCCGTCCTCCTGAAAGACTTGGCCAAGGGGAGCCCGTGATCACCTTGGCAGACACCACCGAGAGAAAGGTCTAGAAGGAGAGTGGGGATGACACACGTTGGGTGACCCACCATGGGACATGGAGTTTCATCACATGATTTGTTTTTGTCAGGCCTCAAGGAGTCCCTCAAGATTGGGGGGCGCATGTTAAGAAAAAGGACTTAAAATTATTCTTTTGATAAGTAGGAGAATTGTGTCCATGGTTTCCCCTTGAAGGGACCATTGATGATAAAAAATGGCTTAGACTAGGAGACTGTTTAAAAGATTATTATGAATCTTTTGGCCCAGAAAAAGTGCCTGTTTCCACCTTTTCTTACTGTAACTTAATTAATGAAATTCTTAAAAGTTCACCCTTTGACAATGGTACCTTAAAATTTGTCAGGATTGGGGAAAATGCAATACAAAGACCTCTTGTCCCCCCTCTGCATGCCCATCTGTTAATATACACGTAGACCCATCTCAGTCTCCCCAGGACCCTGGGAAACTTTCTGGTCCCCCGCAAAATTCCACCCTAATAAATAAGGCACCAATGGTTACCAACTGCCTTTATCCAGTTTGAAATCCCTGAGACACATTGACCCCTGGGGAGAAGGCTACCCTGGAGAAGGAAGCAGCTTGCTACCATTCAGAAGACCCGCCACCTTTCAGGACCCTGCCACAGCCTATAGGACTTACACATCCACCTCCCTCCTATATCCCTCCTGCCTTTTGTTCTCTGGCCCTTCAGGGGCCAACTGCCCACCCAGATATTTTTTCCCACTTCCCTTGCCTAACATGGCTCCCTTGCGAGCGTCCTTCCAACATAGATGGGAACAGATCCAACTTCTAAAGAATTAAGATCCCTTGACTCTGAGCTCTGCTCATTAGTCTTAGGCAAGGAGTCAATGCAAGCTGGCCCAAGGTGTTCTAATACAAAGGCTAAGCCGCTCCATCAGCCTGTTCTCGCCTTCCCAGTCACCACCAGTCAGATAGATAAGCCTGCCCAAGCTGAGGACAAAGACTTAGACGAGGATCAAGAGGAGGAAGCAGGGGAAAATTGATCAAGGGGGATGAAATGGGGGAAGGTCAAGAGGAAGATCAGGACTCAGAGGATGAGGAGTTCACTGCTAGGCAGGAAGGAACCCAGAGTGTCTACAAAAAATTAAGCCTGTGTTTTCTTGAAAAACTTAAAAACACTTGTGCTCACTATGGCCCCACTGGGCCCAACACGTTGGCTTTTTTAGAAAGCCACAGCGCACAATGGCTTACTCCCAATGATGGGAAATTTTTAGCCCGAGCTATTCTCAGTACCTGAGACTTCCTATTCTGGAATGCAGATTTCAAAGAGCACTGTCGGGAAACTGCTCAAAAAATTTTTACTAAGGCCTCCTCTAAATTCTGGACTTATGTTAAGCTAATGGTCAATGCGCCTTTTGACACTAACCCTGAACAGGTGCGTTTCCCTGCTGGACTTTTGGCACAGATTCAGACGGCTGGCTTACATGCTTGGAGACGCCTCCCTCAAAAAAGCTACCACTTTCCTGGCAAAAATTCGACAAGGACCTCAGCCTTATAGCGACTTTGTTGCCTGGCTTAACCTAGCCGCAGAATGCTTGCTTGGACCAAGCAAAAGCGAAAGCACCTTTGTAAAACATCTTGCCTTTGAAAACGCCAACCGGCATGTCAGGATGTTCTTTGACCACATAAAGATAAAGGGAAACTTTCTGATTTTATTAGACTCTGTGCAGTGGTTGGTGCAGCCCATGCCATTGGTCTCGCCCTAGGTGCCGCCTTTACCAAGGTCTTTCACAATCCTGGCTCACGTACTTGCTTTACTTGTAAACAACCTGGCCATTTTGCACGTGAGTGTACGACAGGCAAACAAAGCCTAGGAATTGCATCTCCTCAAACTGGGGCTAAACCGCCCCCAGCTACCCTTTGCCCTAGATGTGGTAAAGGTCGTCACTGGGCCAGTCAGTGTAGATCTAAGAGAAATGCCCTCAGACAGTCTATTTCTTCCCGCTTCTCGGGAAACTCCCCGCGGGGCCAGCCTCTGGCCCCAACCTCCCCCAGGACAAACCCAGGGGCAATAAGGTCTGTTCCCTCCCAAACTCCCAACCTACCTCAAAGTCCTTCTCCACAATTGCCTCCTTCCAAGAAGCCACCCCAGGCAGCACGGGATTGGACCTCTGTGCCACCACCAATACAATATTAGACTCAATGCAAGGGCCCCAGATACTACCCACAGGAATTATGGGTCCCCCTCCATCTCATACGTGTGCCCTTATTCTTGGAAGAGCCTCTACTACCTTACAAGGTTTTCATGTCTTCCCTGACATTATTGATAATGATTTCACTGGAGAAATAAAAATACTGGCCACAGCTATTAATGGAGCTGCGGCCCTCCCAGGAGGAACAAGACTTGCACAATTAATACTCCTTCCCTTAGATTAAGAAGGCACTTCCACCGCCCCAATCCTATCCTGGGGGACTGACACCTGGGGCTCCTCTGATGTCTATTGGGTTCAGCCCATTTCTCATAATAAACCCACCCTTACCTTACTTATTGAAGGAAAGAAATTCCAAGTAATTCTTGATACTGTAGCTGATGCCACAATTATTTCTCAAAAATACTGGCCATCAGGTTGGCCCCTCACCCCATTTTTGACTGACCTTAAAGGAATAGGACAGTCCAAAAATCCTCTGGTCAACTCTATTGCTCTTAGTTGAACTGATAAAGAGGGTAATAAGGGAACTGTCACTGTTTTCGTTGTTCCTGACCTCCCTGTTAACCTATAGGGCCAAGATATTATGAGTAAAATGGAAGTTATTCTTGCCAGTCCAAATTCCATGGTGACTCATCAAGTGCTTCGTATGAATTTTGTCCCTGGTACAGGCCTAGGGAGACTGAGACAAGGACTGGTTGAGCATATACAACCCATAGAAAAAACAGATACATATGGACTTGGGTATTTGTATTTTTAGTGTGGGTCGCTGATCCTCCTGTACCCCATGCAGATAAAATTATTTGGAAGATCAGACTCCTGTGTGGGTGGATCAGTGGCCCCTTAGCCAAAAAAAATTGCAGGCTGCCTCCATGTTAGTGCAGGAACAGCTGGCAGCCAGGGATGTAGAGCCCTCAACCTCACCATGGAATACTCTTATTTTGTTATCAAGAAAAAATCAGTCAAGTGTTGCCTTTTACAGGATTTGCGTGCCATTAATAAAGTTATGCACCCGATGGGAGAACTACAGCCAGGCATTCCCACACCAGTGGCTATTCCCAAAAAATATTATAAAATGGTTATTGACTTAAAAGATTGCTTTTTTACCATTCCTGTACATCCTGAGGATAGACCCTATTTTGCCTTTAGTCTCCCTCACATTAATTTCCAGGGCCCTATGCAGAGATTTCAATGGAAGATTCTTCCACAAGGTATGGCCAACAGCCTTAGTCTTTGCTGAAAATACGTTGCTCAAGCAGTAGACCCTGTGAGAGAGCAACGGCCACAAATTTATATTTTACATTTTATGGATGATTTGTTAATTGCTGCACCTAATACCCATGACCTTAATAGTTGTTACTTGGACCTTTACAAAACCCTCACTACCTTGGGACTACAGATAGCTCCTGATAAGGTTCAAACACAGGACCCTTATACCTATTTGTGCCGTAAACTTCAAGATAATCAGATCCAAATTCTTAAAATGCAACTATGTGTGGACCATCTTCACAACCTTAATGATTTTCAAAAATTACTGGGGGATATTCAATCGCTAAGAACATATTTAAAATTATCCAGTTGTGTACTTTTGCCCGTTAATGATATTTTGAGAGGTGATTCCCACCCCTCCTCCCCTCGAAAGCTTACTCTCAAGGCATGACAGGCATTAAACCAAGTCATAGAAGCCATTGCCCAACAGTTTGTTACACAAATTTCTTATAACCGTCCTCTGGTTCTGGTTATTTTACACACTCCTCATACACCCACAGGAATATTTTGGCAGCGAGATCCACATTTTAAAAATAAAGGCTGCCCCTTGCTTTGGGTCCATTTACCCACCACATCCCCCAAGGTTGGCAAAGACCCTGATAATATTTTAATTCCATATACTAAGGACCAAACACATTTTTTACTACACAGAGGGGATGAATGGTGTATTGCCCTATCAGGCTTTGTGGGAACAATTGATAACCACCTCCCCAATGGCCCCTTTTACATTTTTCCCAATTACTTCCATTTATTTTTCCCAAAATTACTCAAAAGGCTACCATTTCTCAAGCCCTTACTGTCTTTACAGATGGTTTCAGTAATGGCAGTGCGGTCTTTGTTGTCAATAACCAGCCTACCACCTTTGATACTGTCTATAGGTCAGCACAGCTTGTGAAATTGTTTGCCATAAGACAAGTTTTTATAACATTTTTGATAAGCCTGTTAATATTTATACAGACAGTGCCTACATTGCTCATTCTGTGCCCCTGATGAAGATTTCACCCACCATTAAGGCTTCTTCCAATGCAGCATTTCTGTTTCACCAGCTTCAGCAGCTAATTCAGGCCAGAACACACCCATTTTTCTTAGGACACATGAGGGCACACTCTGATCTTCCCGTCCCTCGAACAAAAGTAATGAACAAAGCTGATGCAACAACTCGTTCCATCTTTCCAATTTTTGTTGGCTCCATTCAAAAGTCCACGAAGTTACACAATCTTCACCATCTAAATTCCCAGAGCCTTTGATTACTTTGTAAAATTACCAGGCAACAGGCACGAGAAATACTAAAAGCATGCCCTGCTTGTGCTGTCCCCTCCCCATTCAACAATTGGGAGGTAACCCCTGAGGATTATTGCCCAATCAGGTTTGGCAAATGGATGTTACTCATTTTCCTGAATTTGGAAAAAAAAAACAAATATATACACGTTTCTATACATACCTTCAGCGGCTATATTTTCGAATTACCACATTCCGGAGAGGCTACCAAAGATGTTCTTTCTCATCTTGTCTCACCCTTTTCTATAATGAGTAAACCAATACATATAAAAACGGAAAATGGTCCTGCACATACCAGTGCCATGTTTAAACAGTTCTGTGCTACCTTGCAAATATGTCATAGTACTGCAATTCTATACAACCATCAGGGCCAAGGCATTGTTGAACGTGCCCACCTTACCTTAAAGAATTGGCTAATCCGTCTTAAGGATTCCACCCTTGTATTTACCACTCCCAGGGATCACCTTAATCATGAATTATTTGCCCTTAATTTTCTTACCCTAGACAGTGAAGGCCAGTAATATGCTGGACACAAAAAGCAAAGGTCACACTTATGATTGTACCAATGTAATTGTCGGGCGAGCGTCGGAGGAAGAGACAACCGAGAGACTGTCTAATGCAACAGCAAAGGGTTTATTGGGAGTCCAGCTGTCTGGGGCTCAGGGCTCACTTGAATAGAGCAGAGAGTCCTGAGAACAGCTTAAGCAGAGCTAATATACTTTGTTTGGAGAGGGCAGGGAGGGGAGTTATTTGATGGGTAAAAATGAGTGGGCGGTTTGTGTGCAAATGGGTGACGGAGTACATTCTGCAGTTTGGCAGTTGGGGACATCACATTCTGGGAACAAGACTAGCAAACAGTTCTCAAGATTTCAACAGTGTTTTGTTAATCATACAGACAAACAGGAAGTGACAAGTACCTATTTAATTAACCTTTCATTCCCCACTTCTTCGTCTGGCTACTTTTAATCATAAAATTGATCATTGGGAAATGTCACATTTTATGTCTGCTAGTGGGGTATATTGTTGTCTGATTACCATAAGTTTAACTTGTAAAATTTGTGCTTGAAGAAAGGAAACTACACAGTGGAGCAAACAGGGTCCTACAGTTAGCAATAATATGAGGATTATTAATGGAGCAGCCAGGGCTGATAAAAGCATAGTTAACCAGGTGGACTGTGTGAACCAAGACTCAAACCACCCTTTTTGGGCCTCTGTCTCTCGTTGATGCTCTTCAAGGCGTTTTCTTAATTTACTCATAGATTCTTTTACAACTCCAGTATTGTTGGCATAAAAACAACATTCTTCCCTCAAGGCAGCACAAAGGCCCCCTTCTCTCATGAAGAGGAGGTCCAACCCTCGCCTGTTCTGTAAAACAACTTCAGAGAGAGATGTTAAAGACTCCTGTAAAGCCGTGATGGAGGTTTTTAATATCTTAAGTTTGGGTCTATTGTTGCTTCTTATTGGGTCATTTGTATGTCCCATGGACAACGGCAGTGGTTCCTGTGCCCACCCCTGCAGGTACTATTATTCCTAATAGGATTGCTAAAATGAGGGATACAGGTTCCTGGCGGAACCGGGTTGTAAGCCCCCCTATTTGATCTTTAAATGAAACTGCGTCATGATAGAGCGCTCTGGGAAACATCTGCACCATTACATAATTAATCACATCTGTTGAACATTTTATAAAAACATAAACAATGTTTAAGTATATAGAATCTTTCTGTTGTAGGGACGGACAAGGGAAAGCACCTACAAGAGCACCGAAGCTAGGGAAACAGTCCTATTTGGTTGCAACCGGATTTAGAGGGCATTGCTTCTGTTGTAATCAATTAATCCCCTGAACCCCAAGTTTATGTAGTTTCAGAATTTTGTACCCAACATGTAAGGAAAGAGGCTCAGAAGTTCACAGTCTGCAAAAGTTCACAAAAAGCAGTTTTTGTTTCTGTTATTTTTCCTCCATTCTGGGCAAGTTAAATTTTTAAGAACACCTGGGAGGGGGAGAACTTTTGTCTTCTCTTTTTTTTTCTCCCTGCCAGCTCTTAAAATGGTACCCAGTTGGTAACTTCTTTACTTAAGAAATGTAGCCATCTCTTTGAAGCCCCAGCTCAAGGCCAGAGGCCTTGTTCACATATTTTGTGAAAAAGTAGTAAGGGGTGTCTAGCTTAGGAGTACTGATTTTTCCAGCCAGTGGCCAAGTAGAACAGAGCAACACGAAAAGAGTAAGTTTATCTACAACGAACTCTTTTATAGGGACTCTTTTGCTGAAAGTCCTAAAGTCCGCCATGGTGAAGACTTCTGGAAAAGGTCAGTTAAGACTTTTCTGTGGACCTGGTACAGATGGGGAAGATGGGGAAGGCGTGGCTGAGAGCATCTCCTTGGATCTGAGAATGAGGAAAGAGAGATGTAAAAGAGTAATGGGAAAGGTGTTTGGGATTTTCTTAGCAACAAAAACTGAGCAGTAGAACAGGTAGTGCAGAGAAGAATATGTGAGTGAGAATCCCAAAGAGCCTGTGAGGGACTATAAATTCTTAGTAACCTATTTTCAGTGTTGACAAAGCAACTTTAAAGGCCATTTTCATTACATCTTGGATAGGGTTCTGAGGGCTCTTCTCAGCTGGTTTGAGTTTTGGGTTAGCTGGTAAGAGGACCTGATGTGACCCGTTTTGGGCACAGACAGGAGAAGAGAGGAGTGTCTGGGTGGAGGGGTACCTCAGTACCTGCTACCTCAGCAAGGGGGCAATGGTCTGAGAACCGGTGGAGATATGGGTTTTTGATCTAGTAATCACAGGGGAGAAATCTGATTGCTGAGGTTGGAGTGACAGCAGAGAGTCTGGAGCAGAAGGCTGAGGGTGAGGATCTATTAGAGAAGCATAGTACAATATGTGAGTGAAGAAGGCAAAAGGCCTCCACATTGGGGAATTTTCTTCAACCCTTTTGAGCACTTGCCAAATTTGAAAAGGCCATGCAGAATTTGAAGATCTAGAGACCCCTCTGGGGGCCATCGGTTTTGGTTGTCTAATTGGTAATATGGCCAATGCTGTGTACTGAATTTAGGTTCCATCAGGCAACCCCTGTATGCTCACATCCCCATGACTTACAGAAAAAGTGGGCTTTTCCCCCACACAACTGTGGCTGTTTGTGGCTTTGATAATCAGCCGGGCAAACATACTAATCTAGGCAAGCCAACCTGCATCTGGCTCACGTGTCACTACATCCATAATGTTTGTTTCCATTATCTATGGTATGAAAGAGATTTAAGGGAATTTTAGTGGGATCCTCTTCATCTGATCTATCCCAATAGGAAAGACCTATAACCAGCTGACAAATGTCTGGGTGGAGGGATGGCCACAAGGTCCCTAAGGGGGCTGTATGCGAGATAGACCATTCTTCTTGTCTAGTAGGATTTGTGATCAGCCATCGCTGCTGAACGGGATGATGATGGTAAGGACTACTGGTGGCCAAGGAGAGAGTCTATAGCCTTATCCACATGGCGAACACACAATTTGAAAGGGTTACGAGTCTTTTCCATTTTCCAGCCAGAGTCTGGACAGGGCGCAGGCTTGAGATGAGAGGCATGGATGAAGAAGTGACTCCATCTACCTTTACCATTGTAGGTGTTATAAGTAGCACCTGGTATTGTCCTTTCCAGCAGGGTTCCAGGGATGACACCTGATGTCGTCTTTAGTAGATGAAGTCTCTTACTTGATATCGATGTGGAGTCCCATCGTCCCCAAGTTGGTAGGCAGTGGCCATCTGTTTCAACAAGTATCCCTGAGTTCTTTCAAGAGCTTTAAATCTGTCAAGCAAGGGGGTGTGGAAGGGATCATTAGGTCTTAGAGTTGGGGTTAGGTCCCTTACTGGAGAAGGGGCACCATAGAGAATTTCATAGGGGGTGAGGTTAGACAAAGAAACAGAGGGAGTATTTCTTGCATGAAACATTGCATAAGGCAGGAGCATAGTCCAATTTATGCTGGTCTCTAAGCTTAATTTTGTTAAGGTCTTTTTAATGGTTCTATTTATTTTTTTTTACCTGGCCTGAGCTCTGGGGTCCATAAGCACAATGTAACTTTCAATAAATCCCCAGGGTCCTGGCTAATCCCTGACTTACCTGGGCCATGAACGCCGGTCCATTTTCAGACCCTATTACCTTAGGCATGCCGAATCTTGGAAAAATATCTTACAGGATCATCTTGACCACCATTTGCGACTTTTTTTTTCTTTCTTCTTTTTTTTTTGGGGGGGGGAGGCTTCAATCCATCCTGAAAATGTACCTACAAAGACTAAATGATATTTAAGTCCATACCTTGCTGGCTTAATTTCAGTAAAGTCCAGTTCCCAATTCCCAGAATTGTCCTGGTCTGGTTCCTTGTAGGTGCTTTCTTGCAAGAAGCTTGGAAGGGTAAGCATTAACCAGTTGACAGACCCGACCAGCTTTTGTTACCCGTTCACTTATTTCCTTTCTCTGTGAGTCGGTTAGTGGAAAATTCTGTTCTCGATCATTCAGGAATGCCTGAAATTTCTTTGAACCAAATGAGTGAGTTGATATAAAATTTTTAACTTAGTGTAGGGCTTTCTGAAATTGCAGACTGGGCTCAGTGAAGTTGAGGCATTCAGTGTCAGTGTCGTTAGATCTTATGAAAAGCTTCCTGGTGCTCAGGGGTCCATTGGAAATTGGCATCTCCCTTTAGCACAGGGTATATAAAAGCAGCTAGTGATGCAAACCCAGGTATCCATAACCTGCAAAAGCCTGCAGTCCCAAGAAACTCTCTGAGTTGTCTGCTTTTAGATGCGGGTGGTATCTGCACAACGGTTTGTTTTCTGGGCTCAGTGAGCCATCGTTTACCGCCCCTAAGGGAATAGCCCAGGAAGATTACTTCATGCTGGCAAATTTGGGCCTTTTTGGCAGAAGCTGTATACCCGAGTTGAGCAAGCTCGGATAATAGTGCTTGGGTCCCAGACTCACATTTTTGCTTGGTGTTGGCTGCCAGTAGCAGGTCATCCACATATTGGATCAGGGTGACTTCATGGTGCGTAGTTCTGAAGTTGTTGAGATCTCTGTGGAGGGCTTCATCAAAGACAGTGGGGGAGTTTTTGAACCCCTATGGGAGTATAGTCCTAGTTAGTTGACCAGACGTTCCGGTTTCTGGGTCTACCCACTCGAAAGCAAACAGCAACTGACTGTCTTTATGCAGAGGCAAGCAAAAGAAAGCATCTTTTAAGTCCAGGTCAGTAAACCATTTCCGCTCTGGGTTCAGAGTGCTAAGTAGATTGTACGGATTAGGTACCGTAGGGTGAATGTCCTGCACTCTGGTGTTGATCTCTCTTAGGTCTTGAAAGGGGGGATAGTCCCCAGTTACTGGCTTTTTTTACTTTTAGCATGGGATTGTTCCAGGCCAATTAACAGAGCCTTAGGACCCCTAAGGCCATATATTTTTGAATATGGGGCCTTATCTCATCTTTAGCTTTTTTACTCAGAGGATATTTTTTGAGATTGATTAGAGAGGCTTAGGTTTTTAACTCCACTGTTATTGGAGGTTTTTTCATGGCTAGGCCTAACCCAGCAGTTTTTGTCCAGGCATCTAGGTAATCTGTTATCCATTTCTGGGGTAGCTTGCCTGTTTGATCAGTCTTGGGGGGTGTGAAGAGTTGATGTTCATCTTCTACTGACAGTTAAATCCGTGACTATAGAAGTTTTTACTGGGGGAATTGTAAATTTCACTTGGGGGCCTTCAGGGTTAAAAGTTATTCTGGCCTGGAGCTTGGTGAGCAGATCTCAGCCCATCAATGGGGCCAGGCATCCTGGGATTACTAGGAAGGAGTGATGGATTTTTCCTTTTACCAGGTCCGTGGTCCTCTTAGTTTTCTATGCCCGATATTTACTACCATTAGCCCCTTGAACTAGAGACCTTTTGTTTGATGGAGGGCCCAATGGGGCCTTAAGACCTTAGTATACTGCCCCTGTATCCACTTCAAAGTTTACTGGGGTCCCCTCCACTTCAAAAGTTACCCTGAGCTCCGGGAGGGGTTCTGAGCCCCGACTTTCTTAGTCATCCTCCAGAGTCAGAATGTCTGACTGGTGTGGCTGTCTCTTTCTAGGGCACTCTTTGGCCCAGTGTCCTTTTTCTTTAGAGTAGGCACATTGATCTGAGGCCAGGGGTGGCTTTTGGCATGGCCCCAGGTATCACTTCCTGTCTCCCTGTTTCTTAATTTCTGGCCTATTTTTTGTTGTGACCAGAACCTTAGTCAATGTCTTAGTCTACCTCTTGCTTCTCTCATCCTCTCTTTGCTCCCTTTCTTTCTTCCTCCTTTGTTCCTTCTCTTCCTCAGTTTATCTCTTATAGTATACTTTTTAGGCTTCTCTGACTAAATATCTCAAAGTAATATCTTGTAATCCATCTACACATTATAACTTTATTTTAATATCCAGGGCAGCTTGCCCAATGAAGGCCATCAAGACAGATGCCTTTTGATCCTCTGCCTGAGGATCGAAATTAGTATATCTTTTATATGCCTCCATAATTCTCTCTAGAAACATAGAGGGAGATTCATCAGGCCCTTGAATAATCTCTCTAACCTTGACAAAATTAGTTGGTCACCTGAGCTTCTGCTTGGAGACCCGCTATTAGAGCCTGGCAATAAGTGGACAGATTCTCCCTACCTTCAAATGTGTTGGTGTCCCAGTTGGGTTGGTTCAATGGGAAGCCAGATTTGATTATGTTGGGAAGTTGTGTTGGTCGCCAATCTGGTCTGAGGATATTTTTATTTTTAGCTTTCAGGAGGTTTTTCTCTCGTTCCTCTGTCATGAAGAGAGTCCCTAGGAGTTGTTCGCAGTCACCCCAAGTAGGCAGGTGTGAAAACGCTGGCGTGTTCTTTGAGTTCTTTAAGTCAGGCAGCTTCCTCCAGGGAAGGAGGGGCTTTGTGTGCCGCAGGGTAGACATCTGGAGGGCGCTGGGCCGGCCGAGATTTCTCCAATGGCGGAGAGGCTGAGTCAGCCGCAGGGGAATCACTTAGAGTGTGTTGGGGGTTGGAGGACGACGGCAGGGCATAAGGAGTGGGAGGAGAGTCCAGTTGAGCCTTGAGACTCAGGGTAAAACAGAGCGTGGAGGAGGAGGAGCAGAGGGTTTGAGAGATAGAATCATCTGGGAAAGAGTAGGAGTAGAAGCAGGGACAAGAAAAGGCTTCACAAATGGAGGAGGAGATTCTCATAGGTCCTGCCAAGTTAAGATATATGGCTGTTGATCTGGATGGCTATGTGGCCCCTGCTGAAAGACAGTATCTCTGACTTTTTGAATTATTGGGGAATAGAAAGATCCTTCTTTGGGCCATCCGACTCCAAATTTGGGTTATTCTAAGGCACAGAGAATCTGCCAGGTCCGGCGTTTTACTGAAAAAGAAAGATCCTGAGCCCTTAAGCGGATTTGGTCCACTGAATAAGAGTCAGGGACAGAGGCATTGAAATGCTCTCTCAAATAATGAAAGATATACAAACAGTGAAAGCAACGACACACAACACAGACAAGACAACACAATTAAGACAGGAAATGGACGTCCAATAATGAGACCAGGACTGAGTAGCTGGGAAAACCTGATGCACTGGCAATAGCGAATCCGAAACAAAATATCACTGAGTCGAGGAGACTATTGTTCCTCGATTTGCCATGTCCTCTGGGGCATCCCCCAGGAACGTGGCCTGTGGCTCTGTGACACATATGTCAGCCACCATAAGAGAGAATTCACTCTCATCACTGATAGCCATTTTGCAAAGCCCTAAGCTGAAACCTGGAACACGAAAGAGGTACCTTACTTATCCTGAGAGGAGCTCGTTGGGGGTCTTTTGTCCGCCGCTGCTGGATCTCGCTGGGGGTTTTGAATGTAAAGTTCAGGCGAGCATCAGAGGAAGAGACCACCAAGAGACTGTCTCATGCAATAGTAAAGGGTTTTTTGGGAGACCAGCATTCTGGGGCTCAGACCTCACTTGAATAGAGCAGAGAGCCCTGAGAACAGCTTAAGCAGAACTTATATACTTTCCGTGGAGAGGACAGGGAGGAAAGTTTTTTGATGGGTCAGGGCGAGTGGGCGGGTTTGCGTGCAAATGGGTGAGAGAGTGCATTCTGCAGTTTGGCAGTTAGGGACAACACATTATGGGAACAGGATTAGCAAACATTTCTCAAGATTTCAACAGTGTTTTGCTAAGCATACAGAAAAACAGGAAGTGACAAGTACCTATATTATTAACCTTTCACCAAAGCCTAAAAGGAAAGTGAGCATGGATTACTAAAAACATCCATGTCCAGGTTGCCTAATGCTCTCAAATATTAATCATATTGGTGACCACATATTTGTTTCTTCTTAAGATTATATATTCAACCTCAACTCTTTTGAAAATGTCTAATCCTATCACTCACTTTATACTTTGGGTGATTTCCTAATGTCTCTATTGATATCTGCTTTCCTACAAATTTATCCAAGTTCATCACTGTGATTGACTCTTCACATGGGCTGACATTTACATTCACTCTCTACCGAAACGCTATTGCTAAAGAACTTTTGGTACCAATCCTATACTAACTCTTCCTTCTAAACCTACTGATTATCTTCCTAATCCTACTGACTATCCATTTTGGATTGGATGTTCTCTTCGACATTCAATCATCCAAGGTAAAATATACAATCCTATGACATTGTATATTGAATTATCTGAGACACCTGTGCAGAACATAATTCAAAGCTAAGTATCCAATCAATGGCCCAATTCCTTTCTGCACTCCAAATTTTACCTAGATTTCTGTTTTCATACTTATATTTCACCTCTATATTCTTACAAATATGGCAGGTTCCCAATACCATTATTCATCCCGCAGAATGATTACTAACCCAAATCGAACATGTTATTAACCCTAACCATACACTGTTCACTCAATATAACTTTACAGAAGAGCAGGGACAGAGTTGGTCTCACAATACAGGAATGTAGGGGATCTTCCACCTGCTAAGAACCTGAAAAGTCCATGCAGAAATGAACCCTGGATAAGATGTATGCAGCTATGAAGGACCTGAGAGAGCAAAAGTCATCTTCCATGGCAAACAACCTGGTCAGGATGAAGTGTTTTGTCGGAATCAGCCTCTCTGTTCTTAATGTAAAGAAGAAGGAACAAACCAGGCCAGTGTGGAGAGCTGTTCCCAGTTGAGTAGGGTGGATATACCATTTGAACCTGTGAAAGTGTCACAGCAAGTAGGGGCAGCCTCCATCTCATGGGACCTATGGAAGAAACTGTTAGGACAAAGTGGTTGCCAAGGCAGTGACCTCATTCAGTTCCTGAAGGAAGTGACTTACCTCACTTCCTTGGGGAAAGAACTCTCTAAACTTGGGATCCAGGAAGCCAAGCACTCAGAGCCACTCCCAGTCCCAGTCCCAGTGGGCACACTTGTTTGGATTTACCAAGGACAGAGTCAGTTTTTTTTGGTACCTACTGATGTGAGGATGGCCAAATGCCAGAAGAGCTCTGAAGAGGGCCCTTTCCTGAGAAAGCAGGTAGTGGCTCACCACTAGCACCTGACAACTTCACAGAGATTACCAAGGAGACCAGATCTGAGACAGGACAGGACATTTTTGTGGAACATTGTAAGGCCCATCAGTCAGAGGACACTCCGGATAGTCACAGACCTACTTGGGGGAAGGACGTGACTTTGTGGGTGTGGGTGTGAGTTTCTGGTTTTGTCTCATGTTCCGAGAATAGGGAGGAAAAGTGGTTTGTTTGGTTTCGAGTGGACTGTTTCTAGTAAGTCGTTTGACAAGGTGAGTGTTTCTATGTCTGTGTATCCCACTGTGTCCGTGGTTGTAGATATTAGAAAAGCAATGCATCAATGGATGTGTCCTGTCTAGTAGAAATCTTCCCAGCATTCATCCTGCCTAATTTATGAATGGACTGGGGCTTGCTTTATGGATGGGCAACACCTGCAACCTTCCTAAGATCCTGTTTTCTTCCTGAATTCTGGCCAATCTCCACAACAGGATCATGGATTTTTGTACATGATATGTACCAAATCCAAACACGGTGACATGGCCATGTACTGTATAGCCTAAGGGAATGGCGAGCATCTCAGAAAACTCAGATATCACTGTGACCAGGAAAGTCTCAGTGTAGAAACCCTGCTTGGGCCTTTTGCTTACCTATTGTTCTGTTGCCCTGAATGTCAGGAAGGTCTTTACCTCAGGCCACCCCATTTTGAAACCTGAAGAAAACAGTTTTAGAAATGGAAATGAATGGGCATCACCTGTGGCTTATTGCTTAATTGCTTTGGAAATGGATGTGTCTTAATCAGGCTCTTGGCCCTGTGTGAGGCTGTGGCTTACATTCTCAGCACCTGATGGATCTAAAGAAAGATCCCTTGTGTGCATCCAAAACCAAAATGGCAAAAAGATCAGTAATTGTGGATGAAGTCTCTTGCCTTCCGCTCTTAGGTTCCAGACTTCCACCAAGTGAGCATACGGAACCTTTGGGTCAAATGAGTTCTTCAAAGCCCTGTGGATGCTAGACCATGATGCTTGGGTTTTCTCATGACTCCATTTCACACAAAGAATCTATACTGGATAGTCAGTAAGCCTCAAATTGGAGAAGCATGCAGTATTAAGGGCAGGCCTATTTGATCACTCCTGCTTCACAGGAAGGGTATCCAGGCCACCCTGACTTTAGGCAAATGAAGGTCAAGGGAGATAATTTTGGACACTGTCTTGGGCTGCGCCCCTCATGGAAAACTCCAGCCAGAAGTTATGATTAGTGTCTATATGGAAGAAGATGAGTGCCATGTGGGAGTGTTTTGGTTTCAAATGTGGTCATTTGTGTAGCAGTTGGAAGAGATGAGTGGGTCCACATGAACTTGAACTCTGTTTTGTGTCAAAACACACATGGACCTCACATTGTAGACCTCAATGGGCCTGGCTTCGTGTGACCTATTGGCCACTGTTTGGGAAGCCTTGCCTGTGAGAGTTCTCCAGAGCTTTCATTGAAATGAGCATCCTCACCATTTCATGGTTCCTGAATGAATTGAAAACCACAGTGCCTTCAACTTCATCTTTCAAAAATGGCTAGGCAAATACCATGATATTTCTGAAATTCCCATGACCAGGTGGCACTGGAGAACCATTGGATTACCAGTTGCTGATCATGAGTGTACCAGACAGTGCCTTGATTGACTGGGTTTCATGAAAATGGTGTAGAAAAGAGATGCCACTATGTTGGAGCCTAATGAATAGTGGGCCTAGAGCAGTGGTGTGCAGGTGTGTGATAAAACATCTGTGGTGGGGCAATGTGGATCTGCCATTGGCTTCCAAGTGGCTTGTGACTGACATGGTGAAGACAGGAGACCATTCTATGTAAAGGCATCTTGTTATATGGAGAGTTTTCGGGGCAATGTTCAGAATCAGTTTGTTATGGTCAACGGGGCAAGCTCTTTGGGATAGAAGCCTGGTTGGTTAATTCTCCTGCAGACCCTGAATCACGACACTTGACAGAACTCCCTCCAGCTCTGTGTCCCTGTTGAACTCCTTGTAATTCGTGAAGCAAATACCAAACTCCAAGTGTAGCAGCAAGAAACACAAGGAATACTGGAGGATGACCAAATGGCTTCACAGTCCACATGGGGAGACACTTATCCCCCAGTTTACCTACAATTGGATTTATTTTCCAATTTTCCAATTGAAATACTGAATTACTGACACCAACCCCTACCCTACTAGACTCTGACTGCTAATCCTAATAAGATGGATAAAAGTAACCCAAACAGAATAGAAATACAGGCATTTCAGAGGAGGCATGGTGTAGAGTTGGACTTGCCTTTTGCATTATATAGAGTAGGAGTTATAAATCTAGTCAATTTTTTGTTGAAATAGTTCTCCATGTGTTTTTAAAGTTAACAAATATGTGAATTCCTGTATCCCTTTCTCTGTACCTATTAAGCACATCGATTTTTATATGCTCATATAGAATACTAGCTGGTACCACACGTACTTTCTTGTGGGGTGGCTGACTTGGCCTATACAAATTGTAAGAGTTTACTCCTCCTAAACGCTGTTGGAACTGAAAATTAAATCTATGGGTGAGCTTCCTAGTTGAACAACATTATATATATATATATATATATATATATATATATATATATATATACATGTTCATTAAAATATATATTTATGGATCTGTGGGTGGTATATATTTCATGGTGAATTTCGATTGGCATATATATTGCTATTTTAATGTCTCTTTCTGTGTGTGTATATATATATATATATATATATATATATATATATATATATATATATATATATATTATATATGCACACACACTCTCCAGATTTTTCACAATATGAAATATGTGTCTTTTTATACACTCCCTAAATTCATTCAT
Organism: Callospermophilus lateralis; assembly: GCF_048772815.1. Classification (NCBI taxonomy): domain Eukaryota; kingdom Metazoa; phylum Chordata; class Mammalia; order Rodentia; family Sciuridae; genus Callospermophilus; species Callospermophilus lateralis. The sequence continues at coordinate 816,271 of NW_027513281.1, forward strand.
ATTCATATATGTGGATTAATAATGAACTTTTCAAAAGATTATTCTCAGAAATATTCATCCACTTGAAATACAAATTTAATTCCTAGTACTGACAACTAACTTCAGTGAATGATGCATTCAAATCCTAATATTTCTACAGTAACTGACCAAGTTTAACACCATTGCAAGTAGATTCCTATGGGACCTGATGTGTATTTTCACGTTCATTTTTTTTCAACACTAGTACATTACTATTTCTTCAGTTTATGCACATCATAGAATATGTATTTCATCCACAAGTTTGCAAATTTATTCGCATTTGTTTCACTTTCAATCACAACCCACTTCAGAACACATGTATTCCTCCATGTTTCTTCACTTGTCTTTTCATGAGACTATTTTCCAAGCACTTTATTTTCGATTTCCATAATCACGTTTGAAGCAAATATCACACACAATTCATGATAAACCATAACCCTAAGATTACCATTAGATATATAACTTGTTGGAATGAATGATTGTATATCAACATAGGATTTCTTATATATTTTGAGATATCAAATCAATCCATTATTAAAAGTGGAAACAGGTATATTATTTATTTATAGTATGGTCTATTTATGCATTATCTCTATATTCAAAGACACAGGGTACACCTCTTTGTACCCCCAATACTAATTTATACGTCTTCAAAATATTGCTCCCAGAAATGGTAAAAGAAATACTCATGTTATCTGATCTACATATACATTTTATCACAGTAATATTCTGGACACAAAATGCAAAGTTCACACTTATGATTGCACAAAAGCCTAAATGTAAACTGAACATGGATTACTAAAAACATCCATGTCCAGGTTGCCTAATGCTCTAAAATGTCAATCCTATTGGTGACTACATATTTGCTTCTTCCTAAGATTATGTATTCAAACTCAACCCTGTTGAAAATTTTTAATCCTTTCATTCACTTTATACTTTGACTGATTTCGTGATTTCTCTATTGATATTTGATTTCCTACATATTTTTCCAAGTTCATCATTGTGACTGACTATTCACATGTGCTGATATTTACATTCACTCTTTGACCGAAACCCTATTGCTAAAGATCATTTTGTCGAAATCCAATATTCACTCTTCTCTGGAAACCTACTATCTTCCAGATCCTACGGACTATCCCTGTTTGAGTGGATGTTCTCTTCTACATTCAATCATCCAAGTTACAAGGTTCTATGTCATTGTATATCAATTTATCTGAGACATTTGTGCAGAACATAATTCAAAAATAAGTATCCCAAACAAGGGCCCAATGCCTTTCTGGGGTTCAAATCTTACCTAGATTTCTAATTTCATACTTATATTTCACCTCTATATTCTTATAAATATCGCGTTTTCCCAATACCATTATGCATCCAGCAGAATGATTCTTAACGCATATCAAAAGTGTTTTAACCATAAAAATATACTGTACCCTCAATCTAATTTTACAGAAGAGCAGGGACAGAGTTGTTCTTACAATAAAGGAATTTAGGGGATCTTCCACCTGCTGAGAACTTCAAAGGTCCATGCAGAAATGATCCCTGGAGAAGATGTAGGGAGCTATGAAGGATCTGAGAGAGCAAAAGTCATCTTCCATGGCAAACATCCTCGTCAGCATTAAGGGTTTTGTATGAATCAGCCTCTCTTTTCTTAATGTAGAGAAGATGGACCAAACCAGGTCTGTGTGGAGAGCTGTTCCAGGGTGCCTATGGTTGGTATATCATTCTAACTTTTGAAAGTGTCACAGGAAGTAGAGGCAGCCTCCTACTCATGGGACCATTGGAAGCAACTGTTAGGACAAAGTGGTTGATATGGCAGTGACCTCATTCAGTTCCTGAAGTATGTGACCTCACATCACTTCCTTGGTGATGGAACTCTCTGAACTTGGAATCCAGGAAGCCAGGCAACCAGAGCCAGTCCCAGTCACAGTCCCAGTGGTCTCAGTTGTTTGGATTTACCAAGGACAGAGTCAGTCTTTCTTGGTACCTAATGATGTGAGGATGGACAATGCCAGGAAAGCTCTGAAGGGAGGCCATTCCTGAGAACCTTTGAATGTCCTGTTGCTGATCATGAGTGTACCAGAGGGTGCCTTGATTGACTGGGTTTCATGAAAATGGTATATAACAGAGATACCAGGGAGTTGTAAACTGTTGAGTAGTGGGCCTAGAGCAGTGGTAGGCAGGTATGTGATAATAGATCTCTGGTGGGGCCATGTGAATCTGCCATTGGCTTCCAAATGGATTGGGAATGTCATGGTGCAGCCAACAGACCCTTCCATGTAAAGGCATCTTGTAATATGGAGATGTTTCTGGGCAATGTTCAGAATCAGGTTACTATGGACAAGGGGCCAAGCTATGTGGGATATAAGCCTGGTTGGTGAGTCTCCTGCAGACCCTGACCCACCATTCGTGACAGAATTGCCTCCAGCACTGTGTCCCAGTTGAACTCCTCGTATTTCATGAAGCAAATGCCAAAGTCCCAGTGCAGCAGCGAGAAACACCATGAAAAGTGGAGGATCACCGAATGGCTTCACAGTACACATGGGAAGACACTTAGCCCCCAGTGGCCACGGTTTACCTACAAAGAGAGAATTCAGCACTGCTGCCTCATGTTCATTGGAAAATAATAAACCATGTCCTCCAGGTCACACAGATGCAGACCCAGCTTTGATGGTCTCACTAGAAATAAGCTAAAACTCCTGACAACAACATATATTTCAAATGCCCAACCTCAGAGGCAGTTTCTCAAGAAGTCTTTAGACCAGCAGAGCTCCATGTTTGTAGAGTGTTTACCCTGTCCCATACTTTTCGAAACTCCTATACCACCTCCAAGGTTGTAAACTCCTGAGCATATTACATTCCAGATATGTATTCACAGATTTTCCAACTCTTCTCTAATTGTGTCTTACTTGGGGCGAAGGTAATGTCAAAGAATTGTTCTGGATGAGAGCGGGAAGATTTTTGTTTAGCACATATTTGCATACACATTGGATTCATTTTCCTATTTTATATTTGAAATACTGAATCCCTTACACTAACACATACCCTACTAGATCCTGAATACTATTCCTAATATGATGGAGAAAAATAACCCAAACAGGATAGAAATACAAGCAGTTCAGAGGAGGCATGTTGTATTCTTGGACTTGCCTTTTGCATTATAAAGGGTAGGAGTTATAAATCTAGTCAATTTTTTGTTGAAATAGATCTACATGTGTTTTTAAACTTAACAAATATGTGAATTCCTGTCTCCCTTTCTCTGTAGTCTATTCAGCACATGAATTTTTATATGCTCATATAGAATCCTACCTGGTATCACACATACATTCCTGTGAGTTATATGACTTGGCAGACACAAAGTGTGAGAAAAGATCACTCCTCCTAAACGCTGTTGGAACTGAAAATTCAAACTATGGGTGAGCTTCCTATTTGAAAAATGTTATACATCAATTAATATTCTGTAAAATGAATATTTTTGGATCTGTGGATGATATATATATCACGGTGAAATTCGATTGGCATATAAATTGCTACTTTTTAAGTCTGTGTGTGGTTATTATATATATATATATATATATATATATATATATATATATATATACTCTCCAGATATTTCAAAACATTAAATATATGTGTCTTATTATACACTCCATAAATTAATTCATGTTCATGTATGTGTATTTTTAATCAACTTTTCACAAGATTATTCTCAGAAATATTCAGTCACCTGAAATACATATTTGTTTCCTAGTACTGAAAACTAACTTCAGTGAATGGTGCATATAGCTCCTAATATTTCTACAGTAACTGACCCAGTTTAACATCAATGCAAGTATATTCCTATGGGACATGATATGTATTTTGAAGTTCATTTTTATTCAAAACTGGTACATTATTATTTCTTCAGTTAATGCACATTATAAGATATATATTTCATCCACAAGTTCACAAATTTTTAGGCATTTATTTCACTTTCAATCACTTCCTGCTTCAGAAAACATGTATCCCTCCATGTTTCTTGACTGGTCTTTTCATGAGACTTCTTTCCAAACGCTTTATTTTTGATTTCCATAATCACGTTTGAAGCAAAACTCACACATTCTTCATGAAAAACCATAACCCTAATATTACAATTAGACGTATATCTAGTTGTTATGAATGATTCTATGTTAATATGTAATTTCTTATATATTTTCAGATATCAATTCTATCCGTTATTTAAAGTGGAACAAGTTATATTATTTATTCACATTATGGTCTATTGATGCATTATCTCTATATTCATAGACAAAGCGTACACCTCCTTTTACCCTTCATACTAATTTATACGTCTTCAAAATATTCCTCAAAGAAATGGAGGAAGAAATACTCATGTCACCTGATCTACATATACATTTTATCACAGTAATATTCTGGACAAAAAAGCAAAAGTCACCCTTAAGATTGTACCAAAGTCTAAATGGAAAGTGAGCATGGATTACTAAAAACTTCCATGTCCAGGTTGCCTAATGGTCTCAAATGTTAATCCTATTGGTGACTATATATTTATTTCTTCCTAAGATTATATATTCAACCTCAAGTCTGTTGAAAATGTCTAATCCTATCACTCAATTTATACTTTGCCTGATTTAGTAATGTCTCTATTTATATCTGCTTTTCTACATATTTTCCCCTGTTCATCATTGTGACTAACTCTTCACATGTGCTGACATTTACATTCACTTTCTACCCGAAACCCTATTGTTTAAGAACTTTCCGACTAAATCCTATACTCACTGTTCTTTCTAAACCTATCGACTATCTTCCTAATCCTACCGACTATCCCATTTTAACTGGATGTTCTCTTCGATATTCAATCATCCAAGGAACAAGGTCCTATGCCATGGTATATCGATTTATCTGAGAAATTTGTGCAGAACATAATTCAAAGCTAAGTATACCAATTAAGGGCCCAATCCCCTTCTGGGCTTCATATCTTCCGTAGATTTCTGTTTCTTTACATTTATTTCACCTATATATTCTTATAAATATCATAGTTTCCCAATACCAATATTCATCATGCAGAAAGATTCCTAACCCAAATTTAACATGTTATTAACCCTAACCATATACTGTTCCCTCAATCTAACTTTACAGAAGAGCAGGGACAGAGTTCATCTTACAATACAGGAATGTAGGGGATCTTTCACCTGCTGAGAACCTCCAAGGTCCATGCAGAAATGATCCCTGGAGAATATGCAGGCTGCTATGAAGGACCTGAGAGAGCAAAAGTCATCTTCCATGAAAAACAACCTGGTCAGGATGAAGGGTTGTGTAGGAATCAGCCTCTCTCTTCTTAATGTAGAGAAGATGAACCAAACCAGTCCTAGGTGGAGAGCTGCTCCCAGGTGCCCATGGTTTATATACCATTCTAACTTGTGAAAGTGTCACAGGAAGGAGAGCCAGCCTCCATATCATGATACCCTTGAAAGCTACTGTTAGGACAAAGTGGTTGCCAAGGCAGTGACCTCATTAAGTTCCTGAAGAAGTGAAGTACCTCACTTCCTTGTTTATGGAACTCTCTGAACTTTGGAACCAGAAAGCCATGCACCCAGTGCCAGTCCAGTCCCAGTCCCAGTGGGCTCAATTGTTTGGATTTACCAAGGAGAGTGTCAGTCTTTCTTGGTACCTACAGATGTGAGGATGGCCAAATACCAGGAGAGATCTGAAAAGCAGCCATTTCTGATAAAGCAGGTAGTGGTTCACCATTGGTTCCTGACAACTTCACAGAGTTGGGAAAGGAGAGCAGATCTGAGACAAGACAGGTCATTTCGTGGGAACATAGTATGGCCCACCAGGCAGAGGACACATTGGATAGTCACAGAGTTCATGGGGGAAGGAGGTTCCTTTGTGGGTGTGGGTGTGATTTTGTGGTTTTGTCTCATGATCTGCGAATAGGTAGAAAAGGCGTTTTGTTTGATTTGGAGTGAACTGCTTCTAGTAGGTCGTTTGACAAGGCGAGTGTTTCTATGTCTGTGTATCCCACTGTTTCCCTGGTTGTAGACATTAGAAAAGAGAATGCAACAATTGATGTGTCCTGTCTAGTAGAAAGCTTCCCAGCATTCATCCTGCCCAATTGATGAATGGACTGCGGCTTGCCTTATCCATGGGCAGCACCTGCTATCTTCCTAAGTTCCTGTTTTCTTCCTGAATTCTTGCCACTCTCCAGAAGAGGCTGACGGTTTTGTGTCCAAGAGATGTACCACCTCCAAACTCTGTGACACGGCCATGTACTGGATAGCTGAAGGGAATGGCGAGCATGTCAGAAAACTCAGATATCAGTGTGACCAGTAAAGTCTCAGTGGAGAAACCCTGCTTTGGGCCTTTTGATTACCAATTGTTCTGTTCCCCTGAATGTCAGGAAGGCCTTTGCCTCAGGCCACCACTTTGTGAAGCCTGAAGAAAACAGTTTTCAAATGGAAGTGAATGGGCATCACCTGTGGTTCTTTGCTTAATTGCTTTGGAAAGGTATGTGTCTGAATCAGCCTCTTGGCCCTCTTTGAGGCTGTGGCTTATATTCTTAGCACCTGATTGATCCAAAGAAAGATCCCATGTGTTCATCCATAACCAAAATGGCCAAAAGAGCAGTTATTGTGAATGAAGTCCCTCACCTTTATTTGTAAGGTTCCTAAACCCCATCAAGTGAGAATAGGGATCCTTTATGACAAATGAGTTCTTCAAATCCCTGCAGAGGCTAGCCCATAGGTTTTTGGGTTTTCTCGTGACTCCCAATCATATAAACATTCTATACCTGATATTCAGTAGGCCTCAAATTGGAGATGCAGAGCAGTATTAACAGCAGGCCTGTTTGATCACTCCTGGATCACAGGAAGGGTGTCCAGGCCACCGTGACTTTAGGCAAATGAGGGGCAAAGGAGATTATTTTTGACACTGTATTGGCCTGCGCCCCTCATGGAAAACTCCAGCCAGAAGTTTTGATGAGTGTCTATATGGAAGAAGATCAGGGCCATGTGGGAGCGTTTTGGTTTTAATTGTGGCCATTTGTGTGGCGGTTAGAAGAGATGACTGGATCCACCTGGGCTTTAACTCTGGTGTGATTCCTCTTAGAGACTGAGTCCTGGAACTGACCTCAGAGAAGTATTGCCATGAATTGTGTTTGGATTTTAGGAGGCCACGCATGAGAATCGCCCTTGGAAACTGAGATCAAGGGACAGGGTGGCTTTCCACAGAGCACTGGGAATCTCAGCCAGGATATCACATGATTTTATTATGAAAGACTTGGCAGCCATAGTTGAGAGACTAAACACACATGGACCTCACATTGTAGACCTCAATGATCCTGGCTTCATGTGACCTATCGGCCACTCTTTGGGAAGACTTGCCTGTTAGAGTTCTCCAGAGATTTCATTGAAATGAGCTTCCTCACCATACAATGATTCCTCCATGAATTGAAATCCACAGTGCCTGCAACATCATCCTTGAAAAATGGCTAGAAAAATACCATGAAATTTTTGAAATTCCCATGACCAGTTGGCACTGGAGAACCTTTGGATATCCTGTTGCTGATCATGAGTGAAAGAATTTCCCACGCAAAGACACTTCGCCGGGAGAATTCCAATTTTATTGCAAAAAGCTGTGTGCTTATATAGAACTAAGGGGAGATGGTAGGTCTTAGATAAATTGCAGGCATCCGTTTATTGGCAAGTACTTTCAGATATCAGCTCCGGAACCCAGGAATTAGTTCTCATAGGTGCTAAGGTTCCCCGCCAGCGAGATTTGAAATTGGCACTAGTGGGATAGTTCACACAGGCGGGTACTTTTGTGCCACTACAGAAAAGAAGAAGGTAGAAAGAAGAAGTCCTTAGGTGCTATGTTTGGGTTTTCTCTCTGGGGTATGGCTGCCATTTATACTTTTCCCAACATTCCTCCCTTTTTGTTTTCTTAGGAAGTGGGGCGTCATTGGTCAGATCTGGCTGCTTCCTACTGATTGGGGGTCCTGTGGGGCCTAGAAAGGGAAGTGGAGAAATGCTCGGGGGGCATGACTGGGGATATCATGGTAGCCAGAAAGAAAACCCAGTGGCTATAGACAGCTACTTCCTTAGGGGTGAATTCTATGAAAGTTCCCTGAAGCCACAAGTTGTGATGGCATGGAACCAGTCCTGGATGGAGGAGATTGTTGGTATCAGCCACTGGTCCTGTAACAGGGACTCTATGAAATACTGGAAGCATTGCCTGGACATGGTGTCACCAGCACCTGAAAAAGATCAGAGTGAATAAAAACAGAATGAGGATAAAAATTAAAGCAAAGTCAATTTTTGGCAGAAATTCCATGTTGGGAGACTGATGGAGAAGAGGCCAAGGGCCATGAGGAAGCTTAGAAGGATATAAAGACTCATTAATCCAGGATGGCAGATTAAGAGGTTCTCCGAGCTCGTTGTCTCCCGCTGTCTGATGTCCGTTGAATTCCATCGTGCCTGGTTGTGAGCTTAAGCACTGAGTGAACTGTTCTCTTGGAGATGTTGGGGGTTCATCGGACATCAGAGGCTGGTAGTGCCTAAGCAAAAGTTGGTTGAAAGTTTGATTAGAAATTGTTTGCAGATGAGTTTGAAGGAACTTCATTATGCAGGGCAAGAGAGCACAAAAAATGAGCATCCCAATAAGGGGCCCCAAGATATGTAGTAAGTACATGGCAAGAGAGGATTGGAAGAACCCCATTATGGGATTGGAGGAGGTAGGTTTGAGCAATTGGGTCGATAATTCCTGCAACTTAACAACTTTTTTTTCTATTAGACCAGATTCAATTACATAATAGCAACATTCCTCTCTGAGGAACAGGCATGTACCCCCTTTTTCTGCAGTGAGAAGATCAATTGCCCTTCGGTTCTGTAAAGCCACTTGTGCCAATGAAGTAACCTGCCACTGCAAGGAGCCCAGAGACTCAGCAGTGGTATCGAGTGCTTCCTGATGTTTTTGTTGCAGGTCATTGGATGCCCATAGAGCATGACCTATAGCTCCACCAGAGAGTCCAAGACTCGCCATTGAGGTTGTTAAAATGAGGCCTACCAGAACCGGCAGAAAGAGTGCCCTATGGGTGCGGGAAGGTAGGGCCAACTGTCGGAATTCGGTGGGAATATACAAAGACAGCTGAGGAACTACAGTAACCAAGAAACAGGTGCCAGAGACATTGATCGTTGAGGTTTTTAAAGACCCATTACACCAGAGGAAATGTCCAGGTTGCATAAACGCAGGGCTTGATGGGGTGCTATAGCTCAAGGAACAAATGGGTAAAGGATTCATTATTGGCAGGTGGAAACAGATGAAAGGAAATGAAGTATTGGTCGAATAACTTTCCCACAGTGGGATACGTGTCACATGTAGGGGTTTTCCTTTCTTAGAGAAATTGTAGGTTTTTGCTGAAATATTTCCTGCCGCTAATGGGACCGCTGCTAGAAGTGGACCACTAACTGATGCCCAGAGAAAGCACTGAGAAGTAGGCACAGAAAGAGGGGCGGAGTTTAATGATCGAAGGGTTTGGTGTAGCAAATTGAGCCATGTAGGAGGGGGACCTGAGGGGGTTGAAGGCTCTGAATTCTCTTTGGATTAGCTATGGATAAGATCTCGAAGTTTTGATTCTGACTTCTTAATGTGTTCAACTACCTGGATGGTTGCCTTAGGTGGTGTAATCAGGGTGCGGCCAACAGTCATGCACCCTGTGGGTCTAGCTGAGGTTGTCAGAGCATAGACAGCAAACTCAACATAGTCCCAACATTTGGCCTTGGGGTCAGGTATATCTAAAGTATACCATCCATTGTTATCGAATGAAGAGCCTTTATGCCACTTTAGGTAACTAGAAGTCCACCCTTCAGGGTAATCAAGTGAATGGTAAGAATAGCGACCACGTTCATCATGGAACCTTCATGACCTATAGGGGCACCCATTATGTATCTCAGGCCACCAATGACAATAGTCTTTGGTTTGATCAAAAAGGAAGCAAATGAAAGGTCAGTTCCAGCTACCAGGGATGAAGGTCCTTGAATATGACAATTTTAGGGAAATAGAGGTGCAGTTGTGCATGAAGCAAGTAGTTGCATCCACTGCACAGACCTTCTGCATGCCATGTTCTGAGTATCATTCCCGAAGAGTGAATAAATACACAGCAGGAGAGGAGAGTAAAGACAAGTCCCGACAGAGCATAGAAAATAAGCAGAGCACAAGAAATAAGCACAGAGAGAAGACTAGGGTGTTGGGTGAGCTCATTGTGCCTTCTTTAAGAGGAATTGGGCTGCGGGGAACACCATGTTAGCCACAACTTAAATGGGTGAGATGGGTGTGGATAGCAGGAGTAAACGGGAGGTTCAGCAGGTGATTCTTGGAGTTTCTCTGGGGTGGTCCTGTCGTCAGCAGGTGGGGCCTCCTGGTGATATGGCTTCAACCTAGAAATGTGAATCCAGGGAGTGAGACCGTTGTCTGGTAAGGAGAGTTTGGCGGCAGTGGGGTACAGAGAATGACAGGATAGGGGCCTTCCCATTTTGGGGCAAGAGGCCCTTTCTCCTCTGGGGTATTATAATAGACTAGATTTCCAGGTGTTAAGGGAGGAGTGTTTGGAGAGGAGAATGGGTCCGGAAAAAGCCAGTCCTGATATTTCCAGAGTTCCGAGCGGAGATGAAACAAGAGAGGCAAAGACAAATCTCGATTGAGAGGTCCTTGTGCAATGACCAACCCAGGGGGTATAAGAGGTCTTTTACACATTATCTCAAAGGGAGACAGTAAAGATGGTATCTTAGGGAGAGCTCTGATTCAAAGCAAAGCAAAGGGAAGGAGTTTGACCCAGTCTAAGTTTAATTCCATTTTCAATTTGGTAAGGACTTCCTTTGGAGTATGATTTACCCTTTCCACTTTCCCTGAAGCTTGGGGGTGATATGGACAGTGGAAATGCCACTTGAAAAAGAGGGCTTGAGAGACCTTTTGTGTGATCCTAGAAATAAACTCAGGGCCATTGTCAGATTGTAGGAAAGTGGGCATACCAAACCTGGGGATGATGTCTGTCAGTAAGATTGAAGCTACAGTGGAAGCCTTTTTATTGGAAGTGGGAAATGCCTCAACCCAACCAGAGGAAGTGTCCACAAAGACAACGAGGTATTTAGTGTGCCATACTGTTGGCATGCTGGTGAAGTCTACCTGCTAGTCAGCAGCAAGAATGTGTCCCCGGGCTTGGTGGGAAGGGAAGGATTGGGACTTAATGGAGAATGAGGGTTGGTCCGCTGACAGATCTGACAATTAGAGGCTATATTCTGTAGCATGGCTTTGTCAGAGAGGTTGAGGGAGAAGAAGCTCTGTAAAAAGAGGGTCAAAACTGAGAATTGGAATGGAATAGAGTATGAAGGAACTTGAAAAGATCCTTGTTCTTACTGGAAAAAGTAGGCGCTTCAGATGAGCTGTCTAAAGTGGCCATTATATGTCCCCCAGGGGGGCCATAATTGGAAGTGGTTGCAGCCATTCGTGCCGCCTGGTCAGCTTTGGCATTGCCCTTAGTGATAAGAGAGCCGTCCTTCTGATGGGACCTACAATGGATAACTCCCAACTGGGTGGGTAAGTGGGAGGCCTCTATCAGATTGGTTATAAGAGCCGAATTAGTGATCGCATTACCTTTGGTGTTAAGTAGGCCACACTCCTTCCATATTGCAGCATGGGATAATAAGATATGGAAGACATATTTTGAGTCAGTATAAAGTGTGAGGGATTTGCCTTGTGCTAGAAGGCAGGCACGAGTGGCTGCTATAAGTTCAGCCTACTGGTTGGTAGTTCCTGAAGGAAGAGCTTTGGCCTCTATAATCTCAGTGGCTGAAACTACAGTGTATCCAGAGTAATGAGTGCCATTCTGCCTAAAGGAATTGCCATCAGTGAACCAGATAAGGTCAGTCTTGGTGAGTGGTCCCTCAGAAATGGAAGAATGACAGAGGAGGAAATCATCTAAGGTTTCCAAGCAATTATGAGTTGGTGTGTTAGACGTGGGAGTCATTGGGAGCAGTGAGGCAGGGTTCAGTGCAAAGCAGGGGAGGAAAGTAATATTAGGGTTTTCCAGAAAGGAAGTGAGTAGCGACAGAACTCTGGATGGAGGAAGGGTTTGAAGGCCCTTATAAGCTAAAAGATCCTTCAAGTGATGTGGGGAGTGGATAGATCAAGGGGGCCCCAAATGTCAGCTTAGAGGCTTCTTTGTGTAAAATTTGTCCAGCAGACAGCCTCATAAGCAAGGGGCCCACCCACGGATGGTAAGGTCTAGTTGCTTGAACAAATATGCCACAGGTGCAAATGTAGGCTCATAGTTTTGACCAAAGACCCCATGTGCTTGCCACCCTTTTTCATGGACATATAGATGAAATGGTCTTGAAAGATCAGGAAGGTGAAGGGCAGGTGCCTTTTAGAGGAGTTGCTGAAGCCTGCAGAAGTGGTAGTTGGGGGAGGAGGCAAGAGATTCACTAGGGGGGTCCCTTTGCTAGGTCATACAGGGGTTTGGCTAGAAGAGAATAATTTGGGAACCAGGCCCTAAAATAACCTGCTATTCCTAGGAATGATAGTATTTCCACTTTCGTATGGGACACCGGAAGATCAGAGAGGAGTTGCCTCCTATCCAGTGTTTTTTCCTTATTCCAAGGTGTAAGGCAAAAACCAAGATAGTTGACAGAAGACTGGGAAACCAGAAATTGTGGGGAGACACCCTATATCCCTTGTCTTCTAGGAAATTAAGAAGCTGGGCGGTGTGGGATTGAGAGTGTTCTCAATAGGGACTACTTAGAAGAAGGTCATCGACATATTGAAGGAGAGTAGAGTCAGAACATGTCGGGTGAAAGAATGTGAGGTACTGGGAAAGAACTTGGCCAAAGAGATGGGGGCTATCCCTGAATCTCTGTGGGAAAACAGTCCAGGTAAGCTTACGAGAATGGCTGGTGTGTGGGTCAGTCCATGTAGAAGCAAAGATATCCTGAGATTCTGAGGCAAAGGGAATAGAAAATAATGCATCTTTTAAATCTAGGACCGAGAAGTGGGTAGTAGTGGCAGGGATCTGAGAGAGGCGGGTGTAAGGGTTGGGCACTAGCGGGTGGATGGGAAACACAGAGAAGTTGACAAGGCGAAGGTCTTGAAGCAGCCTGTAGAACCCGTTAGGTTTCTTAACTGCCAGAATGGGGGTGTTGAAAAGAGAGTGTGTAGGCCTAAGATACCCCTTTCATAATAAATCCTGGATGATGGGTCCTAATCCGAGGAGGGCTGTGGTTGTGAGTGGATATTGTGGTTGACTAATATATCTTGAAGGGTCCCGTAAGACAATATGAATAGGACTGCATTTAGCCATAGAGTGTGTAGTTGTTTCCCAAACCTTAGGGTTAACTGGTTTAGATAGTCGTGGGAGAGTGCATGAAGGAGGTGTATCTGCCCCTAGGAACATCATGAGGAAATGAGAGGTAGGAGAGGTGTGGGGTGATATGTGAATGGTGACTTTTAATACTGAGAGTATGTCCCTTCCCAGAAGGGGAATGGGGCAATGGCTTATAACGAGAAAGGAGTGTGTGAAGGACAAAAGGGATCCCTGCATATAACATGTTAAGGAGGGAGTTTTTTGAGGAAAAATCTGTTTACCTCCTACCCCGAAAACAGGAGTATTTGAGGGTGTGGTAGGACCCCAATACTACCTCAAGACCGAAAAAGCAGCACCAGTATCCAAGAGGAAGATAATGAAGCGTCCATCCACCAGGAAGTTGACCCTAGGCTCTTGCTTCTTGATGGTAATAGTCGGGAGGAAAGGCCCAGAGCTCCATCAATCCTCCTCTCCGAAGCCCAGGAGAGGCTGGGGTTGCCAGGTGGCTGACCAACCTCCCTTCCGGGTTGTTGGGCAGTCTGCCCCCCAGTGTCCCCTTTGATGGCATTTTGGGCAGGGGTTGGAGGGTGTCCTCAGCGAAGGACAATCTTTGGTCCAATGTCCCTCCTTACCACATTTGAAGCAAGCTCCAGGGGACGGAGCTTGCTTATTGGGACGGTGTGGTGATGGCCTTCTCTGAATGACCTGGGCCAACATTTGGAATTTGGCATTTTCGACCCTCTGCCTACGGCGTTCACTCTCACCCTCCCTACCATGAAAAACCTTGAAAGCGACAGCGAGGATTTCGGTCTGAGGAGTAGCAGGGCCCTGTTCAAGCTTTTTAAGCTTGGCTTTAATGTCAGGGTAGCTTTGGGCCAGAAAATATGTCATTAAGACATTACGGCCATCAAGGGTTTCTGGGTTGAGGTTTGTGTACTGTTGAAGGGCCTTGGTTAGTCTATCCAGGAATTCTGAAGGTGTTTACTGCTTCCTTTGAATGACCTCCTGCACCTTTTGAAAGTTAACATCCTTGGGGGTGGCCTTTTTCAGGACCGCCAAGAGGCATGATGTAAAAAAGTCACAAGACTGTAAGCCTTCAGGGGTGTTGTAATCCCATGGGGGATCCTGTTCTAGAACAGCATGAGGGCCCGTGGGGCGGTTAGGATTGGTCCTATGATTTTCATCAGCATGGGCTTGGGCTAGCTCCCAGACCGGTCGCCTTTCTTCAGGGAGAAGTGTATTGGCCAAGAGCATGTAGATGTCATGATGAGTGAGGCTATATGCTTGCAGGACCCATTGACACTCCCGAATTTAAGTGGTGGGGTCAGTGGTGAATGAGCGTAACTTCCTCTCTAGCTGAGTAATGTCCGACATGGAGAAGGGCACGTGGACTCTGATGACATGCTCAGGACCAGCTACCTCACGATGGGGTGTGATTGTCTTGGGGGTGGGAAGGAGTCCCTTAGACCTGGTAACAGGAGGACTGAAAGAGGCAGGCGGAGGACAGAAAGGAGAGGGAGGGTAAGGGAGTGTCTCTGTGGAGGAGGAGGAGGTGGAGCAGGCAGAAGTAGGCAGAGGGGAGGGGGATGAAACGGAAGGCTGAGGATCTGTGGAATCAGGCAGAGGAAGAGGAGTGTATAGCGGGAGAGAAGGGCCAGATGGGGCTGGGGGATAAGTTGGGGGTTCATCTGCTGGGTCGAATGAGGAAGAATCTGCAAAGTCAGCAGTAGAAGTAGGGGAAGAGAGGGGTTTTCAAGCAAGGAGGTCATGATAGGGAGGGCAGGAGGAGCAGAGAGCAGGGTGCTGTGCGAGAAGGCTAAAACTTCCAACGCAAGGAATCTCCCTCCACTTTTTCAGATGCTGGCAGTAGTTAAAAAGGTCCCAGAGGAGGTTTGGATCTAAGGAGCCTTCTGGAGGCCAATGATTGCCATTATCCAGTGGATATGTAGGCCAATCTTGGGTACAGAATTTGATTAGAAGTTTGGGCTTGATGTCTGGTGTGAGGGAGAGTGTGGCCAGATTTTGTATTAAACATTTGAGAGGTGAGGCTTCAGGTACAGACAAAGAGATGTCCATAGTCACAGGGAGAGATGGAAGAGAGAGAGAGAGAGAGAGAGAGAGAGAGAGGGAATAAGAGTAAGCAAGAGAGACAATGAGAAAACCCGGGCTGGAATGGCTTCCAGGAAGCTCAGGGCGAACGGGGGTCAGGTGGGCATCCCCAAAATGACCAGCCATCGCGAGAAAATACAGAGGGCACTACCTGGTCGTCACCAGTGAAGTGTGATCTGTGAGACCCAATGGGGTTGGAGCCACGGGAAACCTGACACAGGAAAGTTTTAGACTGCAGCGGAAGAAGTCAGTAATGAAAACAGAACTTTGGCTCCGGCAGAATGCATTTCCAGGCTGGGAGTTCAGTTTTCCCCTAGCAGAGAGGCAGCTTCAGCCAGACACAGCAGTCCCACAGGAAACAGCAATTCTAGCCGGCAGTGGCAGCGGCATTGGAGGAGGAAAAACCACAAAGTCTCTCGTGTAAACTCAGAAGCTTCACGCCCCAAAGGGAAACGGATCACCAGAGGGTCCACTGCGACCAGTAAAGGTCTTAGTGGGAGGAATTCCCTTCCCTCTACCGGGCGTCTGGAGTGTGCCGGACGATCATGGACACAAAACCAGGGGTATCCCGAAGGGAGTTGGCGAGCCAGGGTCAGGGGAGGCTTACCTACATCAGATCTGTGGTGAGTGCAGGAAGCCGGCATCTGAAAAGAGCGGACCAGGGCGGAGTGTCTAGGCGGAGATGGGGACGGGCTCTTGTTGGAAAGAGCTCACCTGTATTCTCACAAGGGGAACCAGAATGAAAGAACTCCCCACGCAAAGACACTTAGCTGGGAGAATTCCAATTTTATTGCAAAAAGCTATGTGCTTATACAGAACTAAGGGGGAGATGGAAGTGCTTAGATAAATGGCAGGAAACCCGTTTATTGTCAAGTTCTTTCAGATATCAGCTCTGGAGCCCAGGAATTAGTTCTCATTGCGGCTAAGATTCCCCGCAAATGAGATTTGAAATTGGCACAGGCAGGAGAGTTCACACAGGCAGAAACTTTTCACACCACTGCAGAAAATAAAAAGGTAGGTAGAAGAAATCCTTAGGTGCCATGTTGGGGTTTTTCTCTGGGGTATGGCTGCCATTTATACTTCTCCCAACAATAAGTATACCAGACAGTGCCTTGTTTGACTGGTTTTCATGAAAATAGGGTTTAACAGAGATGCCAGAAAGTTGGATCCTGCTGAGGAGTGGGCCTAGAGCAATGGTGGGGAGGTGTGTGATAAAACATCTGTGGTGTGGCCATGTGGATCTGCCATTGGCTTCCAAATGGATTGTGACTGACATGGTGAAGCCAGCAGACCCTTATATGTAAAGGCATATAATTATATGGAGAGGTTTCAGAACATTGTTCAGAATCAGGTTGCAATGGTCAATGGGGCAAGCTATGTGGGATAGAAGCCTAGTTCATGTATTCTCCTGCAGACCCTGACCCACCACATGTGACAGAAGTCCCTCCAGCACTGTGTCGCAGTTGAACTCTTTGTATTTCATGAAGCAAATACCAAACTTCCAGTGGTGCAGCAACAAAAAACACGAAAATGGAGAATGATCATATGGCTTCACAGTCCACACGGGGTGACACTTAGCCCACAGTGGCCACAGTTTACCTACAAAGGGAGAATTCAGCACTGCTGCCTCATGTTTATTGGAAAATAAGAAACCATGTACTCCAGGTCTCATAGATGCAGACCCAGCTTTTATGGTCTGACTAGAAAGGAAGCTACAGCTCCTGACAACAACATATATTTCAAGTGCCCAACCTCACAGGCAGTTTCTCAAGAAGTCTCTTGGCCAGCAGACCTCCATGTTTGTGGAGTGTTTACCCTGTCCCTTACTTTGGAAACTCGTCTACCACTAGCAAGGTTGTGAACTTCTGAGCATATTCCATTCCAGATATGTATTCACAGATTTTTTAACTATTCTCCTCTAATTGTGTCTTACTTGGGGCGAAGGTATTGGCAAGGCATTGTTCTAGATGTGGGTGGGAAGATTTTTGTGTTGCACATATTTACATACACATTGGATTCATTTTCCAATTTTCCATTCGAAATACTGATTCCCTGACACTAACCCATACCCTACTAGAGTCTGATACTAATCCTAATATGATCGAGAAAAATAACCCAAACAGAATAGAAATACAAGCAGTTCAGAGGAGGCATGGTGTATAGTTGGTCTTGCCTTTTGCATCATATAGGGTAGGAGTTATAAATCTTGTTAATTTTTTGTTGAAATAGTACTCCATGTGTTTTTAAAGTTAACACATATGTGAATACCTGTCTCCCTTTTTCTGTAGCCTATTCAGCACATGTATTTTTATATACACATATAGAATCCTACCTGGTATCACATGTACATTCCTGTGAGGTGGATAAATTGGCAGATACAAAGTATGAGAATAGATCACTCCTCCGAAACGCTTTTAGAACTGAAAACACGAACTATGAGTGAGCTTCTTAGTTGAACAACATTATACATAAATACATGTTCAGTAAAGTTAATATTTTTGGATCTGTGGATGATATATATTTTACTATGAATTTTGATTGGCATATATATTGTTACTTTTTAATGTCTCTCTGTGTGTTTTCTATATATATATATATATATATATATATATACACTCTCTAGATTTTTCAAAATATGAAATATATGTGTCTTATTATATACTCCGTAAATTCATTCATGTTTATGTATGTGGTTTTATAATCAACTTTTCATAAGATTATTTTCAGAAATATTCATCCACCTGAAATACATATTTGTTTTCTAGTAGTGAAAACTCACTTCTGTGAATGGTGCAAACAAATCCTTATATTTCTACAGTAACTGACACAGTTTAACATCAATGCAAGGAGATTCCTATGGGACATGATGTGTATTTTGACGTTCATTGTTATCTAACAGTGGTACATTACTATTTCTTCAGTTTTTGTACATCATAGAATATACATTTCATCTACAAGTTCAAAAATTTACAGACATTTGTTACACTTTCAATAACTTCTGGCTTCAGAACACATGTATTCCTCCTTGGTTTTGACTGGTCATTTCATGAGACTTCTTTACAAACACATTATTTTCGATTTCTATAATCAATTTTTTAGCAAAACTCACACATTCTCTATGATAAATCACAACCCTAATATTACCATTAGATTTATTACTGGTTGGAATGAATGTATATATATCAATATAAGATTTCCTGTGTATTTTTAGATATCACTTTATTTCAATTTCAAAAGTTGGAACCAGTTATATTATTTATTCACAGTATGGTCTATTCATGCATTATCTCTATATTCATAGACACATGGTAGACCTATTTGTACCCCAAATACTAATTTATACCTCTTCAAAATATTGCTCCCAAAAATGGTGGAAGAAATACTCATGTCACCTGATCTACGTATACATTTTATAACAGTAATATTCTGGCCACAAAATGCAAAGTCACACTTACAATTGTACTAAAGCCTAAATGGAATATGAGTATGTATTATGTAAGTCACCCATGTCCAGGTTGCCTAATGCTCACAAATGTCAATTCTATTGGTGACTACATGTTTGTTTCTTCCTAAGATTATATATTCAACCTCAAGGCTGTTGAAAATAACTATTGCTATCACTCACTTTCTATTTGCCTGATTTCCTAGTGTCTCTATTGATATCTGCTTTCCTACATATTTTTCCCCAGTTCATCATTGTGAGTGACTCTTCACATGTACTGACATTTACATTTTCTCTCTACCCGAAACCCTATTGCTAAAGAACATTTGTCCAAATTCTATACTCACTCTTTTTTGTAATCCTACCAACTATCTTCCTATTCCTACTGACTATGCTTTTCTGACTGGATGTTCTTTTCGATATTCAATCATCCATGGTACAAGGCACTATGCCATTGTGTATAGATTTATCTGAGACATATGTGTAGAACATAATTCAAAGCTAAGTATCCCAAACAAGTACCCAATGCCCTTCTGTGCTTCAAATCTTACCTAGATTTTAGTTTTCATACATATATTTCACCTCTAAATACTTATAAATATCGCAGGTTCCCAATACCATTATTCATCCAGCAGAATGATTCCTAACCCAAATCAGACATGTTATTAACCCAAATCATACACTCTTCCCTCAATATAACTTTACAGAAAAGCAGGGATAATGTTGGTCTTATAGTACAGGAATGTAGGAGATCTTCCACCTGCTGGTTACCTCAAAGGTCCATGCAGAAATGTTACCCTGGAGAAGATATAGGCAGCTATGAAGGACCTGAGAGAGCAAAAGTCTTCTTCCATGACAAACAACCAGGTCAGGATGAAGGGGTGTGTCTGAAGCAGTCTATCTCTTCTTTATGTAGAGAAGATGGACCAAACCAGGCCTGTGTCGATAGCTGTTCCCGGGTGCATATGGTTTATATACCATTCTAACTTGTGAAAGTGTCACAGAAAGGAGGGGCAGCCTCCATCTATTGGGAACCATTGAAGCAACTGTTAGGACAAAGTGCTTGCCAAGGCAGTGACCTCATTCAGTTCCTGAAGAAAGTGACTTATGTCACTTTCTGGGTGATGGAACTCTCTGAACTTGAGATCCAGGAAGGCAGGCACCCAGAGCCAGTCCCAGTCCCAGTCAAAGTGCCCTCACTTGTTTGGATTTACCAAGGACAGAGTCAGTCTTTGTTGGTACCTACTGATGTGAGGATGGCAATATGCCAGGAGAGCTCTGAAGAGTGGCCTTTCCTGAGAAAGCAGGTAGTGGCTCACAGCAGTCTCCTGACAACTTCAAAGAGTTGGCCAAGGAGTCCAGACTTGAGACAGGAGAGGCAATTCCGGGGGAACATAGTATGGGCGGCCAATCAGATGACACTCTGGATAGTCACAGACCTACTTGTGAAAAGTAGGTGCCTTTCTGGATTTGGGTGTGAGTTTGTGGTTTTGTCCTTTGTTCTGAGAATAGGTAGGAAAGGTGGTTTGTTTGGTTTGTAGTGGACTCTTTCTAGAAAGTCATTTGACAAGGCAAGTGTTTCTATTTATGTGTATCCCACTGTGTCTGTGGTTTTAGACATTAGAAAAGAGAAAGGTTCAAGGGATGTTTCCTGTCTAGTAGAAAGCTTCCAAGTATTCAACTTGCCCGATTTATGAATGGACTGCGGCTTGACTTATGGATGGGCAACTCCTACTATCTTCCTAAGTTCCACTTTTCTTACTGAAATCTGGTCACTCTCCAGAATTGGCTCATGGTTTTGTGTCCAAGATGTGTACCACCTCCAAGCTCTGTGACATGGCCATGTACTGCATAGCTGAAGGGAATGGCGAGCATCTCAGATAACTCAGATATCAGTGTGACAAGTAAAGTCTCAGGGGAGAAACCCTGCTTTGGGCCATTTGCTTACCTATTGTTCTGTTGCCCTGAATGTCAGGAAGGTCTTTGCCTCAGGTCACCCCTTTGTGAAGCCTGAAGAAAACAGTTTTCAAATAGAAATGAATGGGCATCGCCTGTGGTTCTTTACTTAATTGCTTCGGAAAGGAATGTGTCTGAATCAGCCTCTTCGCCCTGTGTGAGACTGTGGCTTAGATTATCTGCACCTGATAGATCTAAAGAAAGATCCCATGTGTGCATCCAAAACGAAAATGCCAAAAAATCATGCATTGTGTATGAGGTCTCTTGCTTTCCTCTGTTAGGTTCTTGACTTCCATCAAGTGACAATAGGGATACTTTGGTTCAAATGAGTTCTTCAAAGCCCTGCAGAGGCTAGCCCATATGGGCTTGGGTTTTCTCATGACTCCAATTTGCATAATTATTCTATATCTGACAGTCAGTAGGCCTCAAATTGGAGAAGCAGAGCAGTATTAACGGCAGGCCTAATTGATCACTCTTGTTTCACAGGAAGCGTGTCCCGGAAACCCAGACTTTAGGCAAATGAGGGGCAAGGGAGCATATTCTGGACACTGTCTTGGTCTGCACCCCTCATGGAAACCTCCATCCAAAAGGTATGATGAGTGTCAATATGGAAGAAGATGAGTGCCATGTGGGAGTGTTTTGGTTTTGATTGTGGTCATTTGTGTGGTGGTTGGAAGAGATGACTGCGTCAACCTGGGCTTGAACCCTGGTGTGATTCCCCTTAGAGACTGAGCTCTGGAAGTGACCTCAGAGAATTATTGACATGAATTGTGTTGTGATTTTAGGAGGCCACGCATGAGAGTCGCCCTTGGAAACTGAGATCTAGGCCCAGGGTGTCTTTCCACAGAGAACTGGGAATCTTAGCCAGGATATCATATGATTTTTTTCTGAAAGACTTGGAAGCCACAGGTGAGAGTCATACCACACATGGACCTCACATTGTAGACCTCAATGGGCCTGGCTTCCTGTGACCTTTTGGCCACTCTTTGGGAAGCCTTGGCTGAGAGAGTTCTCCCGAGTTTTCATGGAAATGAGCTTCATCAACACTTAATGGTTTCTGAATGTATTGAAACCCACAGTGCCTCCAACTTCATCCTAAAAAATGGCTAGATAAATACCATAAAATTTTTGAAATTCCCATGACCAGGTGGCACTGGAGAACCATTGGACGTCCTGTTGCTGATCATGAGTATTCCAGAGAGTGCCTTGATTGACTGGGTTTCATGAAAATGATGGAGAACAGAGATGCCAGTAAGTTAGAGCCTGCTGAGTAGTGAGCCTAGAGCTTTGGTCTGCAGGTATGTGATAATACATCTGAGGTGGGGCCATGTGGATCTGCCATTGGCTTCCAAATAGCTTGGGACTTACATGGTGCAGCCAGAAGACCCTTCTACGTAAAGGCATCTTGTTATATGGAGATGTTTCAGGGCAATGTTCAGGATCAGGTTGCTATGGACAAGTGGGCAAGCTATGTGGGTTAGAAGCCTGGTTGGTGCGTTCTCCTGCACACCCTGACCCACCACACGTAACAGATCTCCCTCCAGTATTGTTTCCCAGTTGATCTCCTTGTATTTTATGAAGCAAAAATGAAACTCCCAGTGCAGCAGCAAGAAACACTACCAAAAGTGGAGAATGAACAAATGGCTTCACAGTCCACATGGGGCGACACTAAGTCCTCAGTGGCCACAATTTACCTATAAAGAGAGAATTCACATTGCTTCCTTATGTACATTGGAAAATAAGATACCATGTCCTCCATGTCACATGGATGCAGACCCAGCTTTGATGGTCTCACTACAAAGGAAGCTAAAGCCCCTGACTACAATTTATATTTCAAGTGCCCAACCTCAGAAGCAGTTTCTCCAGAAGTCTTTAGGCCATCAGAGCTCAATGTTTGTGGAGTGTTTACCATTTCCCTTATTTTTGGAAACTCCTCTACCACTTCCAAGGTTGTAAACTCCTGAGCATTTTCCATTCTATATATGTATTCACAGATTTTATAACTCTTCCCCTCTGATTGTGTCTTACTTGGAGCGAAGGTAATGTCAAGGCATTGTTCTGGATGAGAGTGGGAAGATTTTTGTGTAGCACACATTTGCATACACATTGGATTCATTTTCATATTTTCCATTTGAAATACTGAATCTATGACCATAACCCATACGCTATTAGACTATGACTACTAATCCTAATATGATGGAGAAAAATAACCCAAACAGAAAAGAAATACAACCAGTTCAGTGGAGGCATGGTGTATAGATGGAGTTGCCTTTTGTATTACGTAAGGCAGGAGTTATAAATCAGTGAATTTTTAGTTGAAGTAGTTCTCCATGTGTTTTTCAAGTTTACAAATATGTGAATTCCTTTCTCCCTTTCTCTGTAGCCTATTCAGCACTTGTATTTTTATATGCACATATAGAATCCTACCTGGTATCACACGTACATTCTTGTTAGGTGGCTGACTTGGCAGATACAAATTGTGAGAAGAGATCACACCTCCTGAACCCTGTTAGATCTGAAAATTCAACTTATGGGTTTGCCTCCTCGTTGAACAACATTATACATAAATCCATGTTCAGTAAAAAAATATTTCTGCATCTGTGGATGATATAAATTTCATGATGAATTTGGATTGGCATATATATTGCTACTTTTTAATGTCTCGGTGTGTGTTTTGTGTGTGTGTGTGTGTGTGTGTGTGTGTGTGTATATATATATATATATATATATATATATATATATATATATATACACACTCTCCAGATTTTTCAAAATATGAAATATATGTGTCTTATATACACTCCCTAAATTCATTCACGTTCATGTACATTGTTTTATAATCCACTTTTCACAAGATTATTCTCAGAAATATTCATCCACCTGAAATACATATTTGTTTCCTAGTACTGGAAACTAACTTCAGTGAATGGTGCATACAAATCCTAATATTTCTACAGTAACTGACCCAGTTTAACATCAATGCAAGTAGATTCCTATGGGACATGATGTATATTTTGATGTTAATTTTTATTCAACACTGGTACATTATTACTTCTTCAATTTCTTCACATTATAGGATATCTATTTCATCCACAAGTTAGCAAAATCATAGGAATTTGTTTCACTTTCAATCACTTCTTTCTTCAGAACACATGTATTCCTGCATATTTGTTGTCTGGTCTTTTCATGAGACTTCTTTTCAAACACATTATTTTGAATTTCCATAATGACTTTTGAAGCAAAACTCACACACTCTTCATGATGAACCATAATCCTAATATT
Source organism: Callospermophilus lateralis (assembly GCF_048772815.1). Taxonomy (NCBI): domain Eukaryota; kingdom Metazoa; phylum Chordata; class Mammalia; order Rodentia; family Sciuridae; genus Callospermophilus; species Callospermophilus lateralis. Next base: position 840,426 of record NW_027513281.1, read on the forward strand.
ACCATTAGATGTATAACTCGTTAAAATGAATGTATGTATATCAATATAAGATTTCCTGTATTTTTTCAGATATCAATTCAACCCATTATATAAAGGTCGAACTAGTGATATTGTTTATTCACAGTATGGTCTATTCATACATTATCTCAGCGTACACCGGGTACACCTATTTGTACCTCCAATACTATTTTTTTTTGTCTTCAAAATATTGCTCCAAGAAATGGTGGAAGAAACACTCATGTCACCTAATCTACATATACATTTTATCTCAGTAATATTCTGGACACAAAAAGCAAAGGTCACACTTATGATTGTACTAATGTAAAGATTGTTCTAGCATCGGAGGAAGAGACAACCAAAAGACTGTCTCATGCAACAGCAAAGGGTTTATTGGGGGTCCAGCATGCTGGTGCTCAGAGCCCTTAAAACAGCTTAAGCAGAGCTTATATACTTAACTTGGTGATGGCAGGGAGGGAAGTTTATTGATGGGTCAGTGCGAGTGGGCGGTTTGCGAGCAACCTGGTGAGGGAGTACATTCTGCAGTTTGGCAATTGGGGACAGCACATTCTGGGAACAAGATTAGCAAACGGTTCTCAAGATTTCAACAGTGTTTTGTTAAGCATACAGAAAAACAGGAAGTGACAAATACCTATTTTATTAACCTTTCATTCACCACTTCTTCTTCTGGTTACTTTTAATCATAAAATTGATCATTGTGGGGTGTCACATTTTATGTCTGCTAGTGAGATATATGGTTGACTGATTACCAAAATTTAAGTTGTCCAATTAGAGCTTGGAGAAATAAAACTACACGGTGGAGCAAAGAGTGTCCTGCAGTTAGCAATTATATGAGGATTATTAGTGGACTGGCCAGGGCTGATAAAAGCGGAGTTAACCGGGGGGACTGTGTGAATGAAGACTCTAACCACCCTATTTGGGCCTCTCTCTCTTGTTGATGCTCTTCAAGGCGTCTTCTCAATTTACTCATAGATTCTTTTACAACCAGTATGGTCGGCATAAAAGCAACATTATTCCCTAAATGCAGCACAAAGGCCCCCTTTTCTCATGAAAAGGAGGTCCAACCCTCGCCTGCTGTGTAAAACAACTTCAGAGAGAGATGTTAAAGATTCCTGTAAAGCTGTGATGGAGGTTTTTAATATCTTTATGCTTTGGTCTACTGCAGCTTCTAATTGGGTCATTTGTTGTGTCCCTTGGACTAAGGCAGTGGATCCTGTGCCCACCCCTGCAGCAACTCCTATTCCTAATAGGATGGCTAAAGTGAGGGATACAGGTTCCCGGCAGAACCGGGTTGTATGCCCCCCCCATTTGATCTTTAAATGAACCTGCATCATGATAGAGCACTCTGGGAAACATCTGCACCATTGCATACTTAATCACATCTGTTGACCATTTTATGAAAACATAAACAATGTTAAAGTATATAGAATTATACTGTTGTAGGTATGGACAAGGCAAGGCACCTTAGATAGCACCGAAGACAGGGAAGCAGTCCTATTTGATTGCAACCTGATTTAGAAGGCATTGAGTCTGTTGTAATCAATTAATCCCCTGAAACCCAAGTTTAGGTAGTTTCAGAATTTTGTACCCAACATATAAGGGAAGGGGCTCAGAAGTTCACAGTCTGCAGAAGTTCTCAAAAAGCAGTTTTTGTTTCTGTTTTTTTTTCCTCTGTTCTGGGCAAATTAACTTTTAAAGGACACCTAGGAGGGGGAGAGCTTTTTTTCTTCTCTCTTTTATTTTCTCCCTGCCAGCTGTTACAATGGAGCCCAGTTGGTAACTTCTTTATCTTAGAAATGTAGCAATCTCTATGAAGCCCCAGCTCAAGGTCAGGGGCCTTGTTCACATATTTTGTGAAAAACCAGTAAGGGAGTTTCTAGCTAAGGAGTGCTAATTTTTCCAGCCAGTTGTCAAGTAGAACAGGCAACATGAAAAGAGAAAGTTTATCTACATTGAACTCTTTCATAGGGACTCTTTTGCTGAAAGTCCTAAAGTCAGCCATGGTGAAGATTTCTGGAGAAGGTCAGTTAAGACTTTTCTGTGGGCCTGGTACAGGGGGGAAGACGGGGAAGGCGTGGGGTGAGAGCAGCTCCGTGGATCTGAGAATGAGGAAGGAGAGATGTAAAAGAATAATGGGGAAGGGTTTTGGGATTTTCCTAGCAAGAAAATCTTGTGGAGTAGAACAGATAGAGCAGAGGGGAATACGGAGTGAGTAGCCCAAAAAGCCTGTGAGGGACTTTAAATTCTTAGTAACTTGTTTTCAATGATGGTCTGAGGGCTTTTCTCTGCTGGTTTGAGCTTTGGGTTAGGTGGTAAGAGGACCTGATGGGACCCAGTGTGGGCACTGACAGGAGAAGAGAGGAGTGGGTGGTGGAGAGGTGCCTCAGTACCTGCTACCTCAGCAAGGGGGCAATGGTCTGAGAACCGAGGTTTTTGTTTTTGATCTAATAATTGGAGGGGAGAAATCAGGTTGCTGAGGTGGGAGTGACAGCAGAGCGTCTGGAGCAGAAGGCTGAGGGTGAGGATTTATTGGAGAAGCATAGTTCAGGATGTGAGCGAAGGAGGGAAAAGGCCTCCACATAGGGGAATTTCCATTCACCCTTTTGAGCAGTTGCAGAAGTTAAAAAGGTCACACAGAATTTGAGAATCTAGAGACCGCTCTGGTGGCCAAAAGTTTTGGTTGTCTAATTGGTAATATGGCCAATGCTGTGTACTGAATTTGATGAGGAGTTTGGGTTCCACCGGGCAGCCCCTGTATGCTCACATCCCCATGACTTACAGAAGAAGTCGGCTTTTCCCCCACACAGCCATGGCTGTTTGTGGTTCTGATAGTTTGCTGGGCAAACATACTAATCTAGGCTAGCCAACCTGAATCTGGCTCGCGTGTCCCTACATCCATAATGTTTGTTCCCATTTTCTATGGTACAGAAGGAATTTAATGAAATTTTAGTGGGATCCTCTTCATCAGGGATATCCCAATAGGAAAGATCTATAGTGAGCTGACAAATGTATGGGTGGAGAGAGGGCCACCGGGTCCCTAAGAGGGCTGTATGTGAGATAGACCATACTTCTTGTCTAGTTGGATTTGTGATCAGCTATTGCTGCTGAATTGGCGGAATAGTGTTAGGACTACTGGTGGCCAAGGGGAGAATCTATAGACTTATTCACATGGTGAATATGCAATTTGAAAGTGTTACCATTCTTTTCCAGTTACCAGCCAGAGTCTGGACAGGGCGCAGGCTGTAGATGAGAGGCATGGATCCAGGAAGTGATTCTGCCTACTTTTACTGCTGTAGGTGTTAAAAGTAGCACCTGGTATGGTCATTTCCAGCGGGTTTCCAGGGATGACACCTGATATTGTCTTATGTAGAGGAAGTCTCTTACTTGATGTCGATGTGGAGTCCCCTTGTCCCCAGGTTGGTAGGCAGTAGCCAGCTGTTTACACAGGTATCGCTGAGTTCTTTCAAGAGCTTTTAGTCTGTCAAGCAAGGGGGTATGAAAGGGATCGTTAGGTCTTAGAGTTGGGTTTAGGTCCGTTACTTGAGTAGGGGCACCATAGAGAATTTCATAGGGGGTGAGGTTACACAAAGAAACAGAGGGAGTATTTCTTGCATGAAACAGTGCATAAGGCAAGAGCATAGTCCAATCTTATATACCGTTCTCTAAGCTTATGTTCGTTAAGGTCTCTTTAATGGTTCTATTTATTTTTTCTGCCTGGCCTGAGCTCTGGGGTCTATAAGCACAATGTAATTTCCAATTAATCCCCAGGGTCCTGGCTAACCCCTGACTTACCTGGGCCATAAACACTGTTCCATTATCAGACCCTATTTCCTTAGGCATGCTTTATCTTGGAAAAATATCTTTCAGGATCTTCTTGACTACATTTTGAGACTTTTTTTTTTTTTGTGGGGAAGGATTCAATCCATCCTGAAAATTTATCTACAAAGACTAGGAGATATTTAAGTCCATACCTTGCATGATTCATTTCAGTAAAGTTCACTTCCAACAATTCCTGGTCTGGTTGCTCATAGGTGGTTTTCTGCAAGAAGCATGGAAGGGTAAGCATTAACCAATTGACAGACCCGACAGGCTTTTGTTACCCGTTCAGTTATTTTCTTTTACTGTGAATCAGTTAGTCAAAAACCATGTTCTTGATCTTTCAGGAATGCCTGCAGTTTCTTTGAACCAACGTGACTGAGTTGATGTACACTTTTAACGTAGTGTAGGGCTTTCTGTATTTGCAGGCTGGGCTCAGTGAAGTTGAGGAGTTCAGTGTCAGTGTCCTTAGATATTATCAAAAGCTTGCTGGTGCTCAGGGGCCCATTGAAATTTGGCATCTCCCTTTAACAGCGGGATAATGGAGCAGCTAAGGATGCAAACACAGGTATCCATAACCTGCAAAAGCCAGCAGTCCCAAAAAACTCTCTGAGTTGTCTCCTGTTAGATGGGGGTGGTATCTGCACAACGGTTTGTTTTTTGGGCTCAGTAAGCCATCGTTTACCGCCCCTAAGGGAATAGCCCAGGAAGATTACTTCTTGCTGGCAAATTTGGGCCTTTAGCTTTTTTGCTCAGAGGATATTGTTTGACATTGTTTGGGGAGGCTGAAGTTTTTAACTCCACTGTTATTGGAGATTGTTTCACCGCTAGGCCTAACACAGCAGTATTTGCCCAGGCATCTGGGTAAACTGTTATCCATTTCTGGGGTAGCCTGCCTGTTTGATAAGTCTTGGGGGGTGTGAAGAGTTGACATTCATCTTCTACTGTAATAGTTAAAGCCGTGACTATAGGAGTTTTTACTGAAGGATTTAGAAATTTCATTTGGGGGCTTCAGGGTTAAAAGTTATTCTGGCCTGGAGCTTGTTGAGCAGATCTGTGCCCATCAATGGGGCCGGGCATTCTGGGATTACTAGGAAAAAGTGATGATTTTTTCCTTTCCCCAGGTTCATAGTCCTCTTAGTTGTCTAAGCCTGATTATTTAGTGCTGTTATTTCCTCAAACTAAAGACCTTTTATTTGATAGAGGGCCCAATGGGGCCTTAAAAGCTGAGTATACTGCCCCTGTATCCACTTCAAAGTTTACTGGGGTCCCCTACACTTCAAAACTTACCCTGAGCTCGGGGAAGGGATCTGAGCCCCGACTTTCTTAGTCAACCTCCAGAGTCAGAATGGCTGGCTGGCGTGGCTGTCTCTTTCAAGGGCACTCTTTGGCCCAGTGTCCTTTTCCTTTACAGTAGGCACATTGATCTGAGTCCAAGGGTGGCTTTTGGCGGGGGCCCAGGTATCCCTTCCTGTCTCCCTGCTTCTTATTTTTTGGCCTATTTTTTTGTGACCAGGACCTTAGTCAATGCCTTAGTCTGTCTTTTGCTTCTCTCATCCTCGCTTTGCTCCCTTTTTTTCTCCCTCCTTTGTTCCTTCTCATGCACAGTTTCTCTCTTATAGTATACTTTTTCGGCTTCTCTTACTAAATCTCTCAAAGTCATATATTGTAATCCATCTAAGAATTGTAACTTTTTTTTTAATATCCAGGGCAGCTTGCCCAAGAAGTCCATCGTGACAGATGCCTTTTGATCCTCTGCCTGAGAATCAAAAGGAGTATGTCTCCTATATGCCTCCATAATTCTCTCTAGAAACATAGAGGGATATTCATCAGGCCCTTGAATAATCTCTCTTACCTTGGCCAAATTAATTGGTTGCCTAGCAGCCACTTGGAAATACACTATTAAAGCCTGGCAATAAGTGGACAGATGCTCCCTACCTTCAAAGGTGTTGGGGTCCCAGTTGGGTCAGTTGAAGAGGAAGCCGGCTTTGATTATTTTGGGAAGTTTTGTTTGTCGCCCATCTGGTCCAAGAATATTTTTTTCTAGCTTCCAGAAGGTTTCTCTCTCGTTCCTCTGTCATGAAGAGAGTCCCTAGGAGTTGTTGGCAGTCATCCCAAGTAGGCAGGTGTGAAAACGCCAGCAAATTCTTTAAGTTCTTTTAGTCGGGCCAGCTTCCTCCATGGAAGGAGGGGCTGTGTGTGCCAGGAGGGAGTCATCTGGGGGTCGCTGGGCCGGACGAGCTTCCTCCAATGGCGGAGAGACTGTTTCAGCAACAATGAAATCACTTAGAGTGTGTTGGGGGTTGGAGGAAGAGGGAAGGGCATAAGAAGCGGGAGGAGAGTCCAGTAGAGTCTTGAGACTCGGGGAGAACAGAGGGTGGAGGAGGAGGAGCAGAGAATTTGAGAGATAGAATCGTGGGGGAAGGAATAAGAGCGGTGGCAGTGACAAGGAAAGACTTCACCTATGGAGGAGGAGATTTGCAGAGGTCCTGAAAAGTTAAGATATATGGCTGTTTATCTGGATGGCTACGTGGCCCAGGCTTAAAGACAATATGTCTGACTTTTCAAATTAGTGGTAAGTAGAAAGATCCTTCTGGGGGCCATTCGACTCCAAAGGTTGGTCATTCTGAGGCACAGAGATTCTGCCAGGTCCGGTGTTTTACTGAAAAAGAAAGATTCTGAGCCCTTAAGCAGACTTTGGTCCAGTGATCAAGGGTCAGGGACAGAGGCATTGAAGTGCTCTGTCCCATAATGAAAGATACACAAACAGTGAAAGCAACGACACACGACACAGACAAGACAAGACAATAAAGACAATAAATGGAAGTCCAATACTGAGACCAGGACTGAGTAGCCTGCAAAAACTGATGGGCTGGCAAAACCAAATCTGAAACAAAATTTCACTGAGTTGAGGAGACTATTGATCCTCGATTTCCTGAGTCCACTAGGGCATCCTCCAGGGACGTGACCTATGGCTCTGTGACACGTCTGTCAGCCACCGTCGGAGAGAGCTCAATTTCTTTACCGATAGCCATTTTGCCAAGCCTTAACATGAAACATGAAACCAGAAAGAGGCACCATACTTACCCTGAGAAGAGCCTGTTGGGGTTCTTTCATCCGCCGCTGCCGGATCTCGCTGGATGCTCCAGATGTAAATGTCGGGCGAGCGTCGAAGGAAGAGACCACAAGAGACTGTCTCATGCAACAGCTAAGGGTTTATTGGGGGTCCAGCATGCTGGGGTTCAGAGCAAACTTGAATAGAGCAGAGAGCCCTGAAAACAGCTTAAACAGAGCTTATATACTTTCGGAGGGAAATTTATTGATGAGTCAGGGCAAGTGGGCAGTTTGCATGCAACCCGGTGAGGGAGTTTATTCTGCAACTTGGCATTGGGGACAGCACATTCTGGGAACAAGATTAGCAAACAGTTCTCAATATTTCAACAGTGTTTTTTAAGGATACAGAAAAACAGGAAGTGACAAGTAACTATTTTATTAATCTTTCATTCCCCACTTCTTCTTCTGGTTACTTTTAATCATAAAAGTGATCATTGGGGGTGTCACATTTTATGTCTGCTAGTGGGGTATATTTTTGTCTGATTACCATAAGTTTAACTTGTCCAATTTGAGCTTGGAGAAAGGAAACTACACGGTTGAGTAAGCAGGTCCTACAGTTAGCAATAATATGAGGATTATTAATGGACAGACCAGGGCTAAAAAAAGCGTAGTTAACTAGGGGGACTGTGTGAACCAAGACTCAAACCACCCTTTTTGGGCCTCTCTCTCTCATTGATGTTCTTCAAGGCGTCTTCTTAATTTACTCATAGATTCTTTTACAATTCCAATATGGTCGGCATAAAAACAACATTCTTCCGTCAATGGAGCACAAAGGCCCCCTTCTCTCATGAAGAGGATGTCCAACCCTCGCCTGTTCTGTAAAACAACTTCAGAGAGAGAGAGTTTAAAGATTCCTGTAAAGCTGTGATGGATGTTTTTAATGTCTTTAAGCTTTGGTCTATTTCTACTTCTAAATGGGTCATTTGTTGTGTCCCATGTTTGTTCCCATTATCTATGGTACGGAAGGGATTTAATGGAATTTTAGTGGGATCCTCTTCATCAGGGATATCCCAATAGGAAAGACATATATCCAGCTGACAAATATATGGGTGGAGAGATGGCCACCAGGTCCCTAAGGGGGCTGAATGCGAGATAGACCATACTTCTTGTCTAGTAGGATTTTGTGATCAGTCATCGCTGCTGAACGGGCTGATGAGCGTTAGGACTACTGGTGGCCAAGGGGAGAGTCTATAGCCTAATCCACATGCCAAATACACAATATGAAAGGGTTACCCCTCTTTTCTAGTTTCCAGACAGAGTCTGGACAGGGTGCAGGCTTGAGATGAGAGGCATGGATCCAGGAAGTGATTCCGTCTACTTTTACCACTTTAGGTGTTATAAGTATAATTTATTTTCCAACTTTCCACTCGAAATACTGAAGCCCTTACACTAACCCATACCCTACTAGCCTCTGAGTACTAATCCTTATATGATGGAGAAAAATAACCCAAACAGAATAGAAATACAAGCAGTTCAGAGGAGGCATGGTGTATATTTGGATTTGCCTTTTGCATTATATAGGGTAGGAGTTATAAATCTACTCAATTTTTTGTTCAAATAGTTCTCCATGTGTTTTTAAAGTTAACAAATATTTGAATTCCTGTCTCCGTTTCTTTGTAGCCTATTCAGCACATGTATTTTTATATGCACATATAGAATACTACCTAGTATCACATGTACATTCTTGTGAGGTTGCTGACTTGGCAGATACAAATTATAAAAAGAGATCACTCCTCCTAAATGTTGTTGGAACTGAAAATTCAACCTATGTGTGAGCTTCCTAGCGAACAACATTATACATAAATCCATGTTCAGTAAATTAAATATTTTGCATCTGTGGATGATATATATTTCATGATGAATTGCAATTGGCATATATATTGCTATATTTAATGTCTGTGTGTGTATTTTGTGTATATATATATAGATATAGATATAGATATAGATATAGATAGATAGATATTCTACCAATTTTTTCAAAATATGAAGTATATGTGTCATATATACACTCCCTAAATTCATTCTTGTTCATGTATCTGGATTTGTAATCAACTTTCTACAAGATTATTCTCAGAAATATTCATCCACCCGAAATACATATTTTTTTCTAGTAAAAACTAACTTCAATGAATGGTGCATACAAATCCTAATAATTCTACAGTAACTAGCCCAGTTTAACATCAATGAAAGTAGATTCCTATGGGATATGATGTGTATTTTAAGTTCATTTTTATTTAACACTGGTACAGTACTATTTCCTCAGTTTATGCACATCATAGGATATGTATTTCAACCTCAAGTTTACAAGTTTATAGGGATTTGTTTCACTTTCAATCACTTCCTGCTTCAGAAAACATGTATTCATCCATGTTTCTAGACTGGTCTTTTCATGAGACTTTTTGCAAACACATTATTTTCTATTTCCTTAATCACTTTTGAAGCAAAACTCACAACACTTCATGATAAACCATAACCCTAATATTACCATTAGATGTATAACTGGTTGGAATGTTTGTATTTATATGCATATACCATTTACTCTATATTTTAAGATATCCATTCAATCCATTATTTAAAGTTGGAACCAGAGATATAATTTATTCACAGTACGGTCTATTCATGCATATTCTCTATATTCGTAGACACAGGGTACACTTATTTGTACCCCCAATACTAATTTATATGTATTCAAAATATTGCTCCTAGAAATGGTGGAATGCCGCAGTCTTCAGCTGGGCACAAATCTCGAGCCACTCACAGCTCTGTAGATTCAAACAGCAATTCTTCATTCCCGATCTCACACCGGTCGTCTACAAACCCATTCTGGGGAAATCCACGTTCTCTGCCCAAATCCACACCTCCACTGGGCTTCTGTCTCCCAATTATACTGTCTGATCCTAAGAACTCAAGAGGAACTCAGGCAGCAGGGAACGCCCTATTCCCGGCAGGAATAATCTTCCTAAACCGTGAACGCCCTAAACTTGGATTATCCTAAAACAGGAACACCCTAAGCACGGATCTGCCCTGGTCCTTGTGCAAGGTCATTTTCCAGAAATCCTTCCACTAAACAGCATGGGGGTATGCTGGTAAGGAAATTGTCATACCTACTTGGCTAATGGCTCCCAGCATCTCCCCCCTTCTGATTAATTAAACAACAAGTAATATGGCTTAAGAACCGTGCCTGGTAGGTTGTCCAATTCAACATATGGTTCTTACCCGTCATCGGAAAACTGACCTTTGGGCGTCAGCCTCCTGTCTTTGGTTGATACCACTGTAACTGGATCATACCCGTCACTTACTACCAGTCCAGCATGCAGCCATACTTGTGGATAGGTCTATGCACCAGTAGGGGGGTGAGGTTTTTTTGCCTCACTTCTGTTGGCCCCCAAATTTGGCCTTGGTGCCAGTTGGGGAGTGAGGTTAATGTGGCTTAAGGACCGTGTCTGGTAGGTTGTCCAATTCAACATATGGTTCTTACTCGTCATCAGAAAACTGACCTTTAGGCTTCAGCCTCCTTTCTTAGGTTGATACCACTGCAATTGGATCATACTCGTCACTGACTACGGGTCCAGCATATAGCCATTGGCCCCCAAATTTCAGACCATCACTAGCAGAAGGGAGGAGGATACAGAAATGCCACAACACCAAGCCAATTGACAGCTCCTTTGGAAAAATTGCATCACTGGTGACACCATCAACAAAGATATGCTAGCACTACCACAATTAACATGGGGTGCACTGGCAAGGAAATAAAAATTGCATCACTGGTGACACCATCAGCAAAGATATGCGAGCATTACCACAATTCGCTGCACCAAACGATAGTTACATAGTCCAGGCAAGTTCTGCAAGCAGTTCAAAGTGGAGGAATTTATCAATGTTTGTCTCCTCCCAAAGATCGTTTCCTCCCAAATAAGGTGACTTCTTGATTGAGCATTATTTGTTGAGTTATATTCATTGATGCATCAGTTTATACAGCTTACTGTGATAGCTATCATAGAAGCTGTAGTTTGGTTTTATCTTTGTCTTTATTGGCACTGGGATGAAGAGAGGAATTCTGGCAATGATGCTAAAGAGACATTATCCTGAAAAGAATTATTAAATATAATGAAAAGGGAAGGTGAAAGTAAACAAACAGATCTGTTAACCTCCTTTAAAAACAATCCTTAACAGCTGTTTACCTAATTTAAATTAAGCCATTTAATTTACGTGAATAGAAAAATAAATAATTTGGATCCATTTTTTCATGAACGCTCCTCATATATAAAATATGGACATACGCACATACAGACATACAACACAAAACACAAGAGACAATAATAAAGGCCTTGTAGCTTTACCTAGGTGAAATCTCCATTGCAATGTTTAAAAACTCCACAGTCAAAAAATGAAACTAATCAGAAAAACATTAACCTAGGTTTGTATGAGCTCAAAAAATAAAAATAGAACCTTATGATGTGAAAAAATGCAATAATAAAATAGATATTGAAAGAAGCATTCTGGTTAATCACTGTCACAGATTTAAAAATGGCCAAACTGGAGTTCTAGATATCAGCTGTTATGGATGAGTCAAATTATCTTCTTTTTGATCTGTAGAAATTGCTTTCGTTAGTCTTTCTGGAATCCAAATCAGTTTCTGTTCTCCCTGTGGAAACACATAGTGCCCCGACTCCAGACAATCACTGAGTCAGGACCTTTCCATTGTCCTGTTAGAATATCTTTCAAAAGTACTTTAGGCTTATGTACATTCTTTGGATACATATGTCTTTCCGCAGCACTAAGTTCTGATGAATCCAAATTTAAAAAGTTTATAGTATAAAGCGTTATTTTAAAGTTTATCTTTGGGGGATATATGCCCCTTTCCAATTCCCTCTTTTTGTTTTAATAAGTACGTCTGTATCTAATAGTTGTCTTAGCTTTTTGCATTTTCTTAGCTTTTTGCATTTTCTATCTGAAATATCTTACTTGACATTTTCAACCATTTTTTATCTTATTTCTATCTTCTAGTTTTTTTTTAAGGTTTGTACATACACCCTTAGTTGCTTTTTTCCCTCCTATTATTTTTTCCTATTTTGTGGGTTTAAAATTCTTATCTCATCTACAAACATTTATTTTCTTTTAACCTTCCATATTAAAATATATTTTCACATCTTCAATCTTTTAATATCTCTTTTCTATCCATTAACCCTTTTATAAATTTATATTCTGAAACAACTCTTATAAAATTTCTGATTTAGACAAATTACTCCACTTTAATAGGATGAAATACTTTCATTTTTTTTATGGTACTATAATACTATAATTGAAACACAACTGTAACTTGTTATACTCTTTGTATATAAATTACAGCTGATAGAATCTTAACATTTAGTAATCTTGTTTCAGCAAAGACACAGACCAAAGCAATATTAAACTTTTTTCCATTCACCAATTTATGAAAACACACATAATATTTAAATATATTACCTTATGGAACTTAATAAGTAAAGAGTATTTGATTTTATATTTAGTGGTTGATATTTTAACACTTTAGCTTTGTAAATTAATTAGATGTCTGTAAAAACCAAGATTTTAGACAAATGTAGTAAACAGAACTAGCCATCTCTTTCTTGTTGATGAAAAATTCTTCTACAGGATACCATGATGGTCCCATTGATATACTTAACAACTCATCTTTAAAAAGCCATGGGCTACATTTTTGTATTATATCAACACATGGCGTAACTGTTCTTGGTCTTACTGCGGTGCCTCCTTTCTCTAACAATTTCTCTTCCTTGGAGGCGAACAACTTCAAACTTTGAGTCAACCATTTTCCCCAGTTTGCCTGAGAAATTTCTAGGAACAGGCAACTTGAAATAAAAATAAAATAAATCAAAAAAGAAACACATTGTTTTTTGAAATGGTCACCCATTTTTTGGCCTTCCCTCAGGGGCGAGCAATTTCACATACCCCCAAGTTTCAGGCGTTCCGCATACGAGCCACCAGATGCCACAGTCTCCAGCTGAGCACAAATCACGAGCCACTCACAGTTTTGTAGATTCAAACAGTAATTCTTTATTCCTGATCTCACACCGGCCATCTACAAACACGTTCTGGGGAAATCCACGTTCTCTGACCAAATCCACACCTCTACTGGGCTTCTGTTTCCCAATTTTACTGTCTGACCCTAAGAACTCAATAGGAACTCAGGCAGCAGGGTACGCCCTATTCCCGGCAGGATTAATCTTCCTAAACCGTGAATGCCCTAAACTCGGATTATCCTAAACCAGGAACACCCTAAACACGGATCCGCCCTGGTCCTTGAGCAAGGTCACTTTCCAGGAATCCTTCAACTAAACAGCATGGGGGTACACTGGCAAGGAAATTGTCATACCTACTTGGCTAATGGCTCCCAGCAATGGAACAAATACTCATATCACCTGATCTACATATACATGTTATCACAGTAATATTCTGGACACAAAATGCAAAGCTCACAATTATGAGTGAACCAAGCCTAAATGGAAAGTGAGCATGGATTAGTAAAAAATCCATGTCCAGGTTTCCTAATGCTCTCAAATGTCAATCTTATTGGTGACTACATATTTGTTACTTCCTAAGATTATATATTTAACATCAAGCCTGTTGAAAATATCTAATCCTAAAACTCACTTTATAATTTGCATGATTTCCTAATTTTTTTATACATATCTGCTTTCCTACATATTTTTCCCAGTTCATCATTGTGACTGACTCTTCACATGTGCTGACATTTACATTCATTCTCTAACGGGAACCCTAATGCTAAAGATCTTTTGGTCCATATCATACACTCACTCTTCCTTGTAAACCTACCGACTATCTTCCTAATGCTGCCGACTGGATGTTGTCTTCTACATTCAATATTCCAAGGTACATGGTCCTGTGTCATTGTACATCGATTTATCTGAGACGTGTGTGGAGAACATAATTCAAAGCTAAGTATCCCAATCAAGGGCCCAATGACCTTCTGGGTTTCAAATCTTACCTAGATTTCTGTTTACATACTTGTATTACACCGATATATTCTTACAAATATCGCAGGTTCCCAATACCTTTATTCATCCATCAGAATGATTCCTAATCCAAATTGAACATGTTATTAACCCTAATCATACACTGTTCCCTCAATCTAACTGTACATAAGAGCACGGACAGTGTTCTTCTTACAATACAGGAATGTAAGGGATCTTCCACCTGCTGAGAACCACAAAGGTCCATGCAGAATTGATTCCTGGAGAACATGTAGGCACCTATAAAGAACCTGAGAGAGCAAAAGACATGTTTCATGACAAACAACTTGGTCAGGATGAAGGGATGTGTCTGAATCAGGCACTCTCTGATTAATGTAGAGATGATGGACCAAACCAGGCCTGTCTGGAGAGCTTTTCCTGTGTGCAAATGCTTGATATACCATTCTAACTTGTGAAGATGTCAACAGAATTAGTGGCAGCCTCCATCTCATGGAACCCTTGGAAGCAACTGTTAGGACAAAGTGATTGCCAAGGCAGTTACCACATTCAGTTCCTGAAGGAAGTCACCCCACCTCACTTACTTGGTGATGGAATACTTTGAACTTAAGATCCAAGGAGATAGGCACCGAGAACCAGTCCCAGTCCTAGTCCCAGTGGCCACACTTGTTTGGATTTACCAAGGACAGAGTCACTCTTTCTTGGTACCTACTGATGGGAGGATGGCCAAATGTCAAGAGAGCTCTGAAGAGGGGCCTTTCCTGAGAAAGCAGGAAGTCGCTCATTGCTGGCTCCTGACAATTTCACAGAGTTGTCCATGGAGACCTGATCTGAGACAGTACAGGCCATTTTGGGGGATTATAGTATGGCCCACCAGTCAGACGACACTCAGGATAGTCACAGACCTACTTGGGGGAAGCAGGTGCCTTTGTGGGTGTGGGTGTGAGTTTGTGGTTTTGTCTCATGTTATGAGAATAGGTAGGAAAGACGGTTTGTTTCATTTGGAATGCACTGTTTCTAATAAGTCATTTGACATTGTGAGTGTTTCTATGTCTGTGTATCCCACTGTTTCCATGGTTGTAGACATTAGAAAACAGAATACATCAATGGATGTGTCCTGTCTTGTAGAAAGCTTCCCAGCATTCATCCTGCCCAATTTATGAATGGACTCCTGCTTGCCTTATTGATGGACTACACCTACTATCTACATAAGTTTCTGTTTTCTTCCTGAATTCTCGCCACTCTCCAGAATAGGCTCATGGTTTTGTGTCCAAGATATATATCAACTCCATGCACTGTGACATGGCCATGTAATGGATAGCTGAAAGGAATGGCGAGCATCTCAGAAAACTCAGACATCAGTGTGACCAGTCAGTGGATAAACCCTGCTTTTGGCCTTTTGCTTACCTATTGTTCTGTTGCCCTGAATGTCAGGAAAGGCTTTGCCTCAGGCCAACCCTTGTGAAGCCTGAAATAACAGTTTTCACATGGAAATGAGTGGGCATCACCTGTGGCTCTTTGCTTAATTGCTTTGGAAAGGAATGGGTCTGAATCCGCCTCTTGGCCCTGCGTGAGGCCGTGGCTTAGATTCTCAGCACCTCATGCATCTAAAGAAAGATCCCTTGTGTGCATCCAAAGCCAAAAGGGCCGAAAGAGCAGTCATTGTGGATGAAGTCTCTCGCCTTCCTCTGTTAGGTTCCTGATATCCATCAAGTGAGAATCTGGATCCTTTGAGTCAAATGAGTTTTTAAAGCCCTGCAGAGGCTAACCCATAGTTGCTTGTGTTTTCTCATGACTCCAAATCACATAAAGAATCTAAACACCACATTCACTAGGCCCCAAATTGGAGAAGCAGAGCAGTATTAACGGTAGGCCTATTTGATCACTCCTGGTTCACAGGAAGGGTTTCCAGGCCACCCTGAATTTAGGCAAATGAGGGGCAAGTGAGCATATTTTGGAGACTGTCATGGGCTGCGACCGTCATGGAAACCTCTAGTCAGAGGTTAAGATGAGTGTCTGTATGGAAGAAGATGATGGTCATATGGTAGTGTTTTGGTTTTAATTGTGGTCATTTGTGTGGCGGTTGCAAGACATGACTAGGTTCACCTGGGTTTGAACTCTGTTGTGATTCCTTTTACAGACTGAGTTCTGGAACTGACCTCAGAGAAGTATTGCCATGAATTGTTTTGGGATTATAGGAGGCCACGCATGAGAGTCACCCTTGGAAACTGAGATCTAGGCCCAGGGTGGCTTTCCCAAGAGCACTAAGAATCTCATCCAGGATATTACATGATTTTAATCTGAGAGACTTGGCAGCCATATTTGAGAGTCAAAACACACATGGACCTCACATTGTAGACCTCAATGGGCTTGGCTTCATGTGACATTTTGGCCACTTTTTGGGAAGCCTTGCCTGTGAGTGTTCTCCAGAGCTTTCATTGAAATGAGCTTCCTCAAAATTTAATGGTTCCTGAATAAATTGAAACCCACAGTGTCTCCAAAGTCATCCTTCAAAAATGGCTAGATAAATACCATGAATTTTTTGAAATTCCCATGACCAGGTGGCACTGCAGAACCTTTGTATGTCCTTTTGCTGATCATGAGTATACCAGACAGTGCCTTGATTTACTGGGTTTCAAGAAAATGGTGTAGAACAGAGATGCCAGTAAGTTCGAGCCTGCTGAGTAGTGGGCCAAGAGCAGTGCTGTGCAGGTGTGTGATAAAATATCTGTGGTGGAGCCATGTGAATCTGCCGTTGCCTTCCAAATAGATAGTAACTGACATGGTGCAGCTAGAAGACACTTATATGTAAACACATCTTTTTATGTGGAAAATGTTTCTGGGCAATGATCAGAATCAGGTTACAATGGTCAAGGGGGCAAGCTATGTGGGATAGAAGCCTGGTTGGTGCATTCTCCTGCATACCCTGACCCACCGCACCTGACAGAACTCCCTCTAGCACTGTGTCCTAGTTGAATTCCTTGTATTTCGTGAAGCAAATACCAAAATCCCAGTGCAGCACCAAGAAATACCACGAAAAGTGGAAGATAACCAAAGGTCTTTACATTCCACACGGAGACACTTAGCCCCCAGTGGCCACAGTTTACCTACAAAGAGAGAATTTAGCACTGCTGCTTCATGTTCATTGCAAAATCAAAAACCATGTACTCCAGGTCACATAGATACAGACCCAGCTTTGATGGTCTCACTAAAAAGGAAGCTAAATCTCCTGACAACAACATATATTTCAAGTGCCCAACCTCAGAGGCAGTTTCTCAAGAAGTCTTTAGGCCAGCAGAGTTCCATGATAGTGGAGTTTATCCACATATGCTGACATTTACATTCATTCTCTAACCAAACCCTATATCTAAAGAACTTTTGGTCCTATCCCTTTTTGACTGGATGTTCTCTTCCTCATTCAGTCATCGAAGGTTCAAGGTCCTATGCCATTGTCTATCGATTTATCTGAGAAATCTTTGCAGGAATAATTCAAAGCTAAGTATCCCAATCAAGGGCCCAGGGTCCATCTGGGCTTCAAATCTTACCCAGATTTCTGTTTTCATACTTATATTACACCTATATATTCTTGTAAATATCGCAGGTTCCCAATACCATTATTCATCCCACAGAATGATTCCTAACCCAAATCGAACATGTTATTAACCCTAACCATGCACTGTTCTCTCAATCTAACTTTAGAGAAGAGCAAGGACAGAGTTTGTCTTACAATACAAGAAGGTAGGGGATCTTCCACCTGCTGAGAACCTCAAGTTACATGCAGAAAAATACCCTGGAGAAGATGTAGACAGCTATGAAGGACCTGAGAGAGCAAAAGTCATCTTCTTTGGCAAAATACCTGGTCAGGATGAAGGGATGTGTCTGAATCAGCCTCTCTCTTCTTAATGTCGAGAAGATCGACCAAACCAGGCCTGTGTGGAGAGCTGTTAATATGTGCCTATGGTTGATATACCATTCTAACTTGCGAATGTGACACAGGAAGTAGGGACAGCTTCCATCTAATGGGACTCATTGAAGCAACTGTTAGGACAAAGTGGTTGCCAAGTCAGTGACCTCATTCAGTTCCTGAAGGAAGTGACCTACATCAATACCTTGGTAATGGAACTCTCTGAACTTGGTATCCAGGAATCCAGGCACTCAGAGCCAAACCAGTCACAGTAGGTTCTCCTGTTTGGATTTACCAAGGACAGAGTCAGTCTTTCTTGGTACATACTGATGTGTGCAAGGCTAAATGCCAGGAAGGCTCTGAAGAGGGGCCATTCCTGAGAAAGCAGGTAGTGACTCACTGATGGCTCCTGACAACTTTACAGAGTTGTTAAAGGAGACCAGATCTGAGACAGGACAGGCCATTTTGTGGGAACATTGTATGGCCCATCAGTCTGAGGACACTCCAGATAGTCACAGACCTACTTGGGTAAAGGAGGTGGCTTTGTGATTGTGGATGTGAGTTTGTGGTTTTGTCTCATGTTCTGTGAATAGGTAAGAAAGGCAGTTTGTTTGATATGGAGTGGACTGTTTTTAATAAGTCATTTGACATGGCGAGTGTTTCCATGTCTTTGTATCCCACTTTGTTCGTGTTTGTAGATATTAGAAAAGTGAATGCATAAATGGATGCGTCCTGACTAGTAGAAAGCATCCCAGCCCACATCCTGCCAAATTTATGAATGGACTGTGGCTTACCTTATGGATGGGCAACACCTACTAATATCTTTAGTTCCTGTTTTCTTCCTGATTTCTGGCCACTCTTCAGAATAGGCTCATGTTTTTTTTTTGTTTGTTTGTTTTGTTTTTTTTTCTCCAAGTTATGTACCACCTCCGAGCTCTGTGACATGGCCATGTACTGCATAGCTGAAGGGAATGGAGAGCATCTCAGAAAACATAGATATCAGTGTGACCAGTAAAGTCTCAGTAGAGAAACCCTGCTTTGTGCCTTTTGCTTACCTACTGTTCTGTTGACCTGAATGTCAGGAAGGTTTTTGTCTCTGGCCAACAGTTTGTGAAGCCTGAAGAAAACTTCTTTCAAATGGAAATGAATGGGCATCACCTGTGGTTATTTGCTTAATTACTTTGGAAAGGGATGTGTCTTAATCATCCTCTTGGCTCTGTGTGAGGCTGGGGCTTAGATTCTCAGCACCTGATAGGTCTAAACAAAGATCCCATGTGTGCATCCTAAACCAAAATGGAAAAAAGATCATTCATTGTGGATGAAGTCTCTTGCTTCCTCTGTTAGGTTCCTGACCTCCATCAAGTAAGAATAGGGATGCTTTGGGTCAAAAGAGTTATTCAAAGACAGGAAGAGGTGCTTGGGTTTTCACATGACTCCAAATCACATAAAGAATCTATACCTCACAGTCAGTAGGCCTCAAAATGGAGAAACAGAGCAGTATTAATGGCAGGCCTATGTGATCAATCCTGTTTCACAGGAAGGGTGTCCAGGAAACCCTGACTTTAGGCAAATTAGGGGTAAGGGAACTTATTTTGGACACTATCTTGGCCTGCACCCTTTATGGAAACCTCGAGCCCGAGCTTATGATGAGTATATTTTGGAAGAATATGAGGGCCATGTGGGAGTGTTTTGGTTTAAATTGAACATGTTATTAACCCTAACCATACACTGTTCCCTCAATTTAAGTATTCAGAAGAGCAGGGACAGATTTGGTCTTACAATACAGGAATGTAGGGGATCTTCCACCTGCTGAAAACCTCATAGGTCAATGCAGAAATGATCCCTGGAGAAGATGTAGGCAGCTATGAAGGACCTGAGAGAGGAAAAGTCATCTTTCATGGCAAACAACCTGGTCAGGATGAAGAGTTGTGTCTGAATCAGCCTCTCTCTACTTAATGTAGAGAAGATGGACCAAACCAGGCCTGTGTGGAGAGCTGTTCCTGGGTGCCTATGTTTGGTATACCCTTCTAACGTGTGAAAGTGTCTCAGCAAGTAGGGGCAGCCTACCTCTCATGGGACCTTTGGAAGCAACTGTTAGAACAAAGGGTTGCCAAGGCAGTGACCTCATTCAGTTTCTGACAGAAGTGACCTGGCCTCACTTCCTTGGTGATGGAACTCTCTGAACTTGGTATCTAGGAAGCCAGGCACCCACAGTCAGTCCGAGTCCTAGTTTCAGTGGTCTCACTTGTTTGGATTTACCAAGAACAGAGTCATTCTTTCTTGGTACCTACTTATGTGAGGATGGCCAAATGCAAGAAGTGCTATGAAAAGGGGTCTTTCCTGAGAAAGCAGGTAGTGGCTCAATGCTGGCTCCTGACAGCTTCACAGAGTTAGCCAAGGTGACCAGATCTGAGGCAGGAGAGGCCATTTCGGGGGAACACAGTATGGCCCACTAATGAGAGGACACTACGGATAGTCACAGACCTACTTGGGGGAAGGAGTTGAATTTGTGGGTTTGGGTGTGGTTTGTGGTTTTGTCTCACGTTCTGAGAATAGGTAGGAAAGGCGTTTTTTTTTGGTTTTTTTTTTTTTTTGGTTTGAAGTGAACTGATTCTAGTAAGTCCTTTGACAATGCTAGTGATTCTATGTCTGTGTATCCCACTGTGTTAGTGGTTGTAGACATTAGAAAAGAGAATGCATCAATGGATGTGTCCTGTCTAGTAGAAAGCTTCCCAGCATTTATTCTGCCCAATTTAAGAATAGACTGTGGCTTGCCTTATAGATGGGCAACACCTAATAACTTCATAAGTGACTGTATTCTTTTTGAATTCTGTCCACACTCCAGAATAGGCTAATGATTTTGTGTCCAAGATATGTACCACCTCCAAGGTCTGTGACATGACCATGTACTGGATAGCTGAAGGGAATGGCAAGCATTTCAGAAAACTCAGATAGCAGTGTGACCAGGAAAGTCTCAGTGGAGAAACCCTGCTTTGGGCCTTGTGCTTACATATTGTTCTGTTGCCCTGAATGTCAGGAAGGTGTTTGCCTCAGGCCAAAACTTTTGGAAGCCTGAATAAAAGAGTTTTCAAATGGAAATGAATGCTCATCTCCTGTGGCTCTTTGCTTAATTGCTTTGGAAAGGGATGTGTCTGAATCAGCCTCTTGGCCCTGTGTGAGGCTGTGGCTTAGATTCTAAGCACCTGATGGATCTAAAGAAAGATCCCATGTGTGCATCCAAAACCAAAATGGCCATAAGAGCAGTCATTGTGGGTGAAGTTTCTTGCCTTCCTGTGTTAGGGTTCTGTCCTCCATCACGTAAGAATAGGAATCCTTTGGGTCAAATGGGTTCTTCAAATCTCTGCAGGGGCTTGCCCATGGTGCTTGGGTTTTCTCATGCCTCCAATAAACTAAAAGAGTCTAAACCCCCCAGTCAGTAGGCCTCAAATTGGAGAAGTGGAGCAGTATTAATGGCAGGCCTATTTTATCACTCCTGGTTCAGAGGAAGGGTGTCCAGGCCAACCTGACTTTAGGAAAATGAGGGGCAAGACAGCTTATTTTGGACACTGTCTTGGGCTCCAGCCAGAGGTTATGATGAGTGTCTATAGGGAAGAAGATGAGGGCCATATGGGAATGTTTAGGTTTTAATTGTGAGAGATGACTGGTTCCACCTGGGTTGAATTCTGGTGTGATTCCCCTTAGAGACTCAGTTCTAGAACTGACCTCAGAGAAGTATTGCCAAGAACTGTATTAAGATTTTAGGTGGCCACGCATGAGAGTCGCCCTTGGAAACTGAGATCTAGGCCCAGGGTGGCTTTCCATAGTTCATTGGGAATCTCAGCCAGATAATCACGTGATTTTATTCTGAAAGACATGGCAGCCACTGTTGAGTGTCAAAACACACATGGACCTCACATTGTAGACCTCAATGGGCCAGGCTTCAAGTGACCTTTTGGCCACTCTTGGGAAGCCTTGACTGTGAGAGTTCTCCAGAGCTTTCATTGAAATGAGCTTCCTCACCATTTAATGGTTCTGAATGAGTTGAAACCCACAGTGCCTCCAACTTCATTCTTGAAAAATGGTAGATAAATACCATGAAATTTTTAAAATTCCCATGACCAGGTGGCACTGGAGAACCTTTGGATGTCCTGTTCGTGATCATGAATATACCAGACAGTTCCTTGATTGGGTATTCTGAAAATGGTGTAGAACAGAGATTCCAGTAAGTTGGAGAATGCTGATTAGTGTGCCTAGAGCAGTGGTGGGCAGGTGTGTGATAAAACATCAGTGGTATGGCCATTAGGATCTACCATTGGATTCCAAATGGCTTGTGGCTAACATGGTGCAGCCAGCAGACCCTTCTATGTAAAGGTATCTTGTTATATGGAGAATTTTCAGGGCAAAGTTCAGAAACAGGTTGCTATGGTCAAGGGGAAAGCTATGTGGGACAGAAGCCTGGTTGGTGCATTCTCCTGCAGACCCTGACACTCCACACGTGGACAGAACTCCCTCCAGCACTGTGTCCCAGTTGAACTCCTTGTATTTCATTATGCAAATACCAAACTCCCAGTGCAGCACCAAGAAACACCATGATAATGGAGGATGACCAAATGGCTTCACAGTCCACACAGGGAGATATTTAGGCCCCAGTGGCCACAGTTTACCTACAAAGAGAGAATTCAGCACTGCTGTCTCATGTTCATTGGAAAATAAGAATCCATGCCCTCCAGTCACATAGATGCAGACCCAGCTTTGATGGGATCACTAAATAAGAAGCTAACGCTTCTGACAACAATAAATATTTCAAGTGCCAAACCTCAGAGGCAGTTTCATAAGAAGTCTTTAGGCCAGCAGAGCTCTTTGTTTGTGGAGTGTTTACCTGTTAGACCAGGATGTACGAAAAGAACTCTGACTGCATTAAAATCAAATTAAAGCAAGCTTATTTTTTCCACCGGCTGGGCTGCCTCTCCCTCCCAAAATGGTGGGAACAAGAGAGCAGATAAGAGAAAAATCTCCTACACCAGTGTCACCACAGATGTCCCCACAAGGGGACCAGATGTTCTCACAGAGGGGCAACCTGAAATGTAAAATCAAGGATCTCCATGGTGACTTTACTGCATTTAGTGTCCCCTTTTTATTTTTCTCTTTTTAAAGAAGACAGAGGTGGCATAATCCTTACAGGGCAGGGAAGGAAGGAGGGAATTCCCTGAAGCAACAGGGCTTTGGCATCTGCTGGGAGTTTCTCAGTCCCTCCTTTACTTACAAAATTAGCTCTTCTGTTTCAGTTCCACCCCAAACATGCTCCATCTCCTAACATTTCAGTACTCATATTCAAAAAGTTCCGGGACGGAGAGGCGGGGTATCAAAATTTGTAACTTAAAGTTCGGTTCCTAACCTTGAAGCCAATTAAAGCCAATTTAATTATGAGCACAGGGTTTTGAGAAAAAGAAAATGGGAGGTTTATTGCTTTGCTAACAAAGGAAAAACAACGGGACTCTGCCCAAAAGTTGTGACTCTCTTGATCTGAAGGGACAAGGGGTTTTAAAAGAGTTTCACTTGTTAACCTGGGAGATACTCAGTTCTTCGTTCCCCAGCAGGCATTGCCATCTGCAGAGGGAGATACTCAGTTCTTCGTTCCCCAGGAGGCATTGCCATCTTCGTTCACCAGCAGGCATTGCCATTTGCCAGGTAGCCAGCTAGGGGCTTCTCTCACCCTGCATAACAAAGGGGGGTAAAGTTCATCACAGTTACTTAAAACACAGGGGTGTCAGGCTTACTTGCTTTGTTACCCATCTTCACGTCCAATATCCTTAAGATTGTACCACAGAAATCACACAAGAAAACGCACAAAAACAAACAAACAAAAAACATATAGAACACAGAACAAAACACACAAAAAAGCAGAATTTCGGTGCCAAAACAGAAAAACAGAGGAGCAATGCAAGGTCTTGCAAAAGCTCCGGGGTAGGAGCACGTGTGTGCCCGTCGGCACCTCTCTACACTTCCAGAGCAATTCCCTACAGAACAGAACAGAGGACAGGACGATTCTCATTACTTTCCTGTACAGGAGTGTATGTCAGACTCCCCAGGCCACCTCTCTGTCATCAGAAAAGATCTCCCTTAACCAGATATCAGATGTTATAAAAGCACCACTTACCTATGGAGGCCTCCTCCACCAGGTGCTTGCTAATAGTTTTAGTGCGGTGGTTCACTGCACTGCTCCCCAGACCGAAGGCTCACTCCAAGGCCTTGGAACATCTCAAGTTTCACACCCCCTAGAGTGGCTCTCCAGCCCGGTGCCTTGAAGGGAAGGCCAGCTTCAGAATTTTCAGCACTCTGGTCTTGTGATATGGTCGGGCAGGGTCATCTCACTGGGGAACTCCAAAATGTTGGAGTAGGATGCAAGAAAAGACCACTGACTCCAATTAAAATCAAATTAAGGCAAGCTTATTATTTGCACGTGCAGGGCTGCCTCTCCCTGCCAAAATGGCGGGAACAAGACAGAAACCCCACCTTTCCTAGAGCCCAGCTATATAGCCCAGAAAGTTACACAAAAGGCTTGTTACAGATAAGAGAACTTTGAAAGCATCAAACTAATGGTAGTTTACATTTTTTTTGGTGGCCCCAACATCAGAAGTAATGAGGACCATTAGAGCCTCAGAGAGGGTCGTTGTCTGGCCAGGGAATACCAATATTTTTGAGGTGTCACTAAAATTTCAGAGAGCGTTGTTATGTGGTCAGAGAGCCAGACATGGATGAGGTCAAGGCACGGGCAGGCATTCCAAGCAGGTTCAGAATTTGCAGTAATTTATAGTAAATCCAAAATTATCTTTTCACGGCTTTGTGGCAAGATGGCTCCCAATTTTAAAAAAAGATCAGGTTGGGTTTTTCAAGCCAGTCTCTAACTTTTGGAAACTCCTCTACAACTTCCAAGGTTGTGAACTCCTGAGTATTTTACATTCCAGATATGTATTCACAAATTTTTTAACTCTTCTCCTCCAATTGCGTCTTAATTGGGGTGAAGGTAATATCAAGGCATTGTTCTGGATGAGAGTGGGAAAATTTTTGTGTAGCACATATTTGCATACACATTTAGGAGATCACTCCAACTAAACACTGTTGGAACAGAAAATTCAATCTATTGGGGGAGCTTCCTAGTTGAACAACATTATACATAAATCCAAGTTCATTAAATAAATAGTTTGGGATGAGTGGATGATATATATTTCAAGATGAATTTCAATTGGCATATATATTGCTACATTTTAATGTCTGTGTGTGTTTTGTGTTCATAATGTTTTGTGATTTATGGGGATTTATAATCAACTTTTCACAAGATTATTCTCAGAAATATTCATCCACCTGAAATACATGTTTGTTTCCTAGTACTGAAAACTAACTTCAGTGAATTGTTCATAATAATCCTAATATTTCTACAGTAACTGACCCAGATTAACATCAATGCAAGTAGATTCCTATGGGACTTGATGTGTATTTTGATGTTCATTTTTATTCAACACTGGTACATTACTATTTCTGCAGTTAATGCACATAATACTATATATATTTCATAGAAAAGTTAGCAAATTTATAAGCATGTGTTTCACGTTCAATCACTTCCTTTTTCAAAACATATGTATTCCTGCAGGTTTCTTGACTATTCTTTTCATGAGACTTCTTTCCAAACACATTATTATTGATTTCCATAATCACTTTTGAAGCAAAACTCACACACCTTTGAGGATAAACCATAACCATAATATTACCATTAGATGTATAATTGGCTGTAATGAATGATTGTATATCAATATGAGATTTCTTTTATATTTTCAAATATCAATTCAATCCATTATCTAATGTGAAACCAGTAATTTTATTTACACACAGTATGGTCTATTCATGCATTATCTGCATATTCATAGACACAGGGTACGCCTATTTGTACCCCCAATACTAATTTATACATCTACAAAATATTGCTCCAGAAATGGTGGAAGAAATACTCATGTCACCTAATCTACATACACATTTTATCACAATAATATTCTGGACACAAAATGCAAAGGTCACACTTATGAACTTACCAAAGCCTAAATGGAAAGTGAGCATCGATTACTAAAAACATCCATGTCCTGGTTACCTAATGCTCCCAAATGTCAATAATCTTGATGACTACATATTTGTTTCTTCCTAAGATTATATATCCAAACTCAACGCTGTTGAAAATGTCTAAACCAATTACACACTTAATACTTTTGCTGATTTCCTAATGGTCTATTTATATCTTCTTTCCTACATATTTTCCCCAGTTCATCATTGTGACTGACTCTTCACATGTGCTGATATTTACATTCACTCTCTTCCTGAAACCCTAATTGTAAAGAACTTTTGGTACAAATCCTATACTCACTCTTCTTTCTAAACCTACTGACTATCTTGCTAATCCTACGGACTATCCCTTTTTGAATGGATGTTCTTTTTGAAATTTAATCATCCAAGGTACAAGGTCTTATTTCATTGTATATCGATTTATCTGAGACACCTGTGCAGAATATAGTTCAAAGCTAAATATCCCACTCAAGGGCCCAATGCCTTACTAGGCTTCAAATCTTCCCTAGATTTCTGTTTCCATACTTATATTTCACCTATATATTCTTGTAAATATTGCAGGTTCCCAATACCATTATTCATCCAGGAGAATGATTCCTAACCCAAATCGAACATGTTATTAACCCTAACTGTACACTATTTCCTCAATCTAACTTTACAGCAGTGCAGGGCCAGAGTTGGTCTTACAATACAGGAATGTAGGGGATCTTCCACCTGCTGAGAATATCAAAGATCCATACAGAAATGATCCCTGAATAAGATGTAGACTGCTATGAAAGACCTGAGAGAGCAAAAGTCATCTTCCATGGCAAACAACCTGCTCAGGATGAAGGGATGTGTCTGAATCAGCCTCTCTATTTTTAATGTA
Organism: Callospermophilus lateralis; assembly: GCF_048772815.1. Lineage (NCBI taxonomy): Eukaryota > Metazoa > Chordata > Mammalia > Rodentia > Sciuridae > Callospermophilus > Callospermophilus lateralis. The sequence goes on from NW_027513281.1 coordinate 867,244, forward strand.
GAGAAAATGGACCAAATCAGGCCTGTGTGGAGATATTTCCCCCGGTACCAATGGTTGATATACCATTCTAACCTGTGAAAATGTCACAGGAAGTAGGTGCAGCCTCCATCTCATGGGACCCTAGGAAGAAACTGTTAGGACAAAGTGGTTTCCAAGGCTGTGAGCTCATTCAGTTCATGAAGGAAGTGACCTACCTCACTTTTTTGGTGATGGAACTCTCTGAACTTGGGATCCCAGAAACCAGGGACCCAGAGCCAGGCCCAGTTACAGTCACAGAGTTCTCACTTGTTTGGATTTATCAAGGAGAGAGTCATTCTATCTTAGTACCTACAGATGTGAGGATGGCCAAATGCCAGGAAAGATCTGAAGAGGGGTCTTTCCTGAGAAAGCAGATGGTGGCTCACCACTGGCTTCTGACACCTTCACAAAGTGGGCCAAGGAGTCCAGATTTGAGAACAGACAGGCCATTTTGGGGGAACATAGTATGGCCTACCAGGCAGAGGATACTCTGGATAGTCACAGACCTACATGGGGGAAGGTGGTGCCTTCGTTGAAATAAGTGTGGATTTGTGGTTTTGTCTCATGTTCAGAGAATAGGTAGGAAAGGCGGTTTCTTTGATTTGGAGTGGACTGGTTCTAGTAAGTCATTTGAAAAGACGAGTGTTTCTATGTCTGTGTATCCCACTGTGTCCGTGGTTGTCGACATTACAAAAGAAAATGCATCAATGGATGTGTCCTGTCTAGGAGAAAGCTTCCCAACATTCATCCTGCCCAATTTATGAAAGGAAGGAGGTTGGCCTTATTGATGGGCAAGATCTGCTATCTTCCTAAGTTCCTGTTTTCTTTCTGTATTCTGGCCACTCTTCAGAATAGTGTCATGGATTTGTGACCAAGATATGTACCACCTCCAAACTCTGTGACATGGCCATGTACTGGATAGCTGAAGGGAATGGCGAGATTCTCAGAAAACTCAGATATCAGTGTGACCAGGAAAGTCTCAGTGGAGAAACCCTGCTTTGGGCCTTTTGCTTCCCTATTGTTCTGTAGCACTGAGTGTCAGGAAGGTCTTTGCCTAAGGCCACCCCTTTGTGAAGCCTGAATAAAACAGTTTTCTAATGGAAATGAATGGGCATCACCTGTCATTCTTTGAGTAATTGCTTTCGAAAGAGATGTGTCTGAATCAGCCTGTTGGCACTGTGTGAGGCTGTGGCTTAGATTCTCAGCACCTGATGGATCTAAAGAAAGATGCAATGTGTGCATCCAAAACCAAAATGACCAAAGAGCAGTCATTGTGGATGAAGTCTCTCGCCTTCCTCTGTAAGTTTCCTTACCTCCATCAAGTGAAAATAGGAATCCTTTGGGTCAAATGACTTCCTCAAAGCCCTGCAGAGGCTAGCCCATGGGTGCTTGGGTTTTCTTATGACTCCAATTCACATAAAGAATCTAAACCCCACAGTCAGTAGGCCTCAAATTGGAGAAGCAGAGCAGTATTAAGGGTAGACCTATTTGATCACTCCTGGTTCACAGGAACGCTGTTAAGACCACCCTGACTTTAGAAAATGACGAGCAAAAGAGCTTATTTTGGACACTATCTTGTCCTGCACCCCTCATAGAAACCTCCAGCTAGATGTTATGATGAGTGTCTATATGGAAGAAGATGAGGGCCATGTGGGAGTGTTTTGGTTTTAATTGTGGTCATTTGTGTGCGTTTGGAAGAGATGACTGGGTCAACCTGGGCTTGAACTCTGGTGTGAATCCCCTTAGAGGCTGAGTTCTGGAACTGACCTCAGAGAAGTATTGCCATGAATTGTGTTGGAATTTTTGGAGGCCTTGCATGAGAGTTGCCCTTATAAACAAAGATCAAGGCCCAGGGTGGCTTTCCACAAAGCACTGGAAATCTCAGCCAAGATATCTATGATTTTATTCTTAAAGACTTGGCAGCCATTGTTGAGAGTCAAAACACACATGGACCTCACATTGTAAACCTCAATAAGCCTGGCTTCATGTGACATTTTTGCCAATCTTTGGGAAGCCTTGCCTATAAGAGTTCTCCAGAGTTTCATTGAAATTAGTTTCCTCAACATTTAATGGTTCTTGAAATCCACAGTGCCTCCAACTTCATACTTGAAAAATGGCTATATAAATACCATGAAATTATTGAAATTCCCATGACCAGGTGGCACTGGAGAAACTTTGGATGTCCTGTTGCTGACCATGAGTATACAAGAGAGTGCCTTGATTGACTGGGTTTCTCTAAAATAATGTAGAACAGAGATGCCAGTATGTTGGAGCTTGGTGAGTAGTGCGCCTAGAGCAGTGGTGGAAAGATGTGTGTTAATACATCTGTGGTGGGTCCATGTGGTTTGGTTTTCAAATGGCTTGTGACTGACATGGTGCAGCCAGCAGACTGTTATTTGTAAAGGCATCTTGTTATATGGAGAGGTTTCAGGGCAATGTTCGGAATCAGGTTGATATGGTCAAGGGTGCAAGCTATGTGGGAAAGAAGCCTGGTTGGTGCATTCTCCTGCAGACCCTCACTCACCACACTCTCTCCAGCACTGTTTCCCAGTTGAACTTGTTGTATTTCATGATGCAAATACCAAAGTCCCAGTGCAGCAGCAAGAACCAAGGCGAAAATTGGAGGAGGACCAAATGACTTCAGAGTCCCATGGGGTGACACTTAGCCCCAGTGTCCACAGTTTACCTAAAAAGAGAGAATTTAGCACTGCTGCCTCAGGATCATTGGAAAATAAGAAAACATATCCTTCAGGTCACATTGATGCAGACCGAGCTTTGATGGTCTCACTACAAAAGAAGCTAAAGCTCCTGACAACAACATATATTTCAAGTGCCCCACCTCAGAGGCAGTTTCTCAAGAAGTGTTTAGGCCAGCAGAGCTCAATGTTTGTAGAGTGTTTACCATGTCCTTTACTTTTGGAAAGTGCTCTACCACCTCCAAGGTTGTGAACTCCTGAGCATATTCCATTCCAGATATGTATTCACAGTTTTTTTAACTCTTCTTCTCTATTTGTGTCTTACTTGGGGCGAAGGTAATGTCAAGGCATTGTTGTGGATGAGAGTGGGATGATTTTTGTGTAGCACATATTTGCATACACATTGGACCCGTTTTCCAATTTTTCATTCAAAATACTGAATCCCTGACTCGAACCCATACCCTACTAGACTGTGACTACTAATCCGAATATGATGGAGAAAAATAACCCAAACAGAATAGAAATACAAGCCGTTCAGAGGATGCATGGTGTTTAGTTGGACTTGTGTTATGCATTATGTAGGGTCGGTGATATAAATCCAGTCAATTTTTTGTTGAAATATTTCTGCATGTGTATTTAAAGTTAACAAATATGTGAATTCCTGTCTGCATTTCTCTGAAGTCTATTCAGCACATTTATTTTTATATGCACCTATAGAATCCTACCTGATATCACATGTACATTCTTGTGAGGGAGCTGACTTGGCAGATATAAATTATGAGAAGAGATCACTCCTCCTAAACCCTGTTGGATCTTAAAATTCAACCTATGGGTGACCTTCCTATTTGATCAACATTATTCATAAATCCATGTTCAGTAAAATTAATATTTTTGGATCTGTGGATGATATATATTTCACCATGAATTTCGATTGGCATATATATTGCTACTTTTTAATGTATGTGTGAGTTTTGTATATATATATATATATATATATATATATATATATATATATACTCTATAGATTTTTCAAAATATGAAATATATGTGTCTTATTATACACTCCCTAAATACATTCATATTCATGTATGTGCATTTATAATCAACTTTTCACAATATTATTCTCAGAAATATTCAACCACCTGAAATACATATTTGTTTCCAGTACTGAAAACTTACTTCAGTTAATGTTGCATACAAATACTAATATTTCTACAGTAACTGACCCAGTTTAACATCAATGCAAGTAGATTCCTATGGGACATGATGTGTATTTTGACGTTCATTTTTATTCAACACTGGTACATTACTATTTCTTCAATTTATGCACATCATAAGATATATATTTCATCCACAAGTTAGCAAACTTATAGGCATTTGTTTCACTTTCAATCACTTCCTGCTTCAGAACACATGGATTCCTCCAGTTTTCTTGACTTGTCTTTTCATTAGACTTCTTTCCAAACACATAATTTTCAATTTGTATAATCACTTTTGAAGCAAAACTCGCACACTCTTCATGATAAACCATAATCCAAATATTACCATTAGATATATAACTGGTTGGAATGAATGTATAACTGGTTGGAATATAAGATTTTCTGTATATTTTCAGACATCAATTGAATCAATTATTTAAATTTGAAACCCCTTATATTATTTATTCACAGTATGGTCTATTCATGCATTATCTTTATATCCATAGTCACAGGTTACCCCTATTTGTACCACCAATACTAATTTATACATCTTCAAAATATTGCTTCCAGAAATGGTGGAAGAAATACTCAAGTCACCTTAACTACAAATACATTTTATCACAGTAATATTCTGGACACAAAAAGCAAAGATCACACTTATTATTTTACCAATGTAAAGGTCATTCCAGCGTCGGAGGAAGAGACCACCAGAGACTGTCTCATGCAACAGCCAAGGGTTTATAGGGGTCCAGCATGCTGGGGCTCAGAGCTCCCTTGAATAGAGCAAAGAGGCCTGAGAACAGCTTAAGCAGAACTTATATACTTTCCTTGGAGAGGGCAGGGAGAGAATTTTATTGATGGGTCAGAGCAAGTGGCAGTGTGCGTGCAAAGGGGTGAGGGAGTACATTCTGCAGTTTGGCAGTTGGGGATGGCACATTCTGGTAACAAGTTTAGCAAAAGGTCCTCAAGATTTCAACAGTGTTTTGTTAAGCATACAGAAAAACAGGAAGTGACAATTACATATTTTATTACACTTTCACCAAAACCTAAAAGGAAAGTGAGCATGGATTACTAAAACATTCATGTCCAGATTGCCTAATGCTCTAAAATCAATCCTATTGGTGACTACATATTTGTTTCCTCCTAAGATTATATTTTCAACCTCAACCCTGTTGAAAATGATTAATCCTATCACTCACTTTATACTTTGGCTGATTTCCTAATGTCTCTATTGATATCTGCTTTCCTATATATTTTCCCGAGTTCATCATTGTGACTGACTCTTCACATGTGCTGACATTTACATTCACTCTCGATCCGAATGCCTATTCCTAAAGAACTTTTGGTCCACATTCTATAATGCCTCTTTTGTCTAAACCTACCGACTATCTTCCTAATCCTACCGACTATCCCTTTTTGAATGGATGATCTCTTCGACAATCAATCATCCAAGGTACAAGGTTCTATGCCATTGTATATCAATTTATCTGAGACATCTGTGCAGAACATAATTAAAATCTAAGTATCGCAATCAACAATCCATTGCCCTTCCTGGATTCAAATATTATCTAGATCTCTATTTTCATACTGATATTTTACCTATATATTCTTGTAAATATTGCAAGTTCCCAATACCATTGTTAATTTCTCAGTATTATTCCTAACCCAAATCGAACCTGTTATTACCCTAACCATACACTGTTCCCTCAAACTAACTGTACAGAAGAGCCGGGACAGAGTTTGTCTTACAATACAGTAATGTAGGTTATCTTCCACTTGCTGAGAACATCAAAGGTCCATGCAGAAATTATACACTGGAGAAGTTGCAGGCAGCTATGAAGGACCTAAGAGAGCAAAAGTCATCTTCCATGGCAAACAACCTGGTCAGGATGAAGGGATGTGTCTGAACCTGCCTCTCCTTTCTTAATGTAGAGAAGATTGATCAAGCCATGCCTGTGTGGAGAGCTGTTCCCAGGTGCCTATGGTTGATATACCATTCTAACTTGTGAAAGTGTCACAGGAAGTAGGGGCAGCCTTTATCTCATGGGAACCTTGGAAGCAACTGTAAGGACAAAGTGATTGCCAAGGCAGTGTCCTCCTTCAGTTCCTGAAGGAAGTGACCTCACCTCACTTCCTTGGTGATGGAAATGTCTGAACTTGGGTTCCAGGAAGCCAGGCACACAGAGCCAGTCCAGGCCCAGTCCAGTGGGCTCACTTGTAAATGGACTGCTGCTTGCCTTATCGAAGGGCACCACCTGCTATCTTCCTAAGTTTCTGTTTTCTTCCCGAATTCTGGACACTCTCCAGAATTGGCTCATTGTTTGTGTCCCAGATATGTAGCACCTAAAAGCTCTGTGATATGGCCATGTACTGGATAGCTAAAGAGAATGGCGAGCATCTCAGAAAGTTTAGATATTAGTATGACCAGGAAAGTCTCAGTGGAAAAACCCTGCTTTGGGCCTTTTGCTTACCTATTGTTTTGTTGCCCTTAATTTCAGGAAGGTCTTTACCTCAGGCCACTCCTTTGTGAAGCCTGAAGAAAACTGTTTTCAAATGGAAATGAATATGCATCACCTGTGGCTATTTGCTTAATTACTTTGGAAATGGATCTGTGAATCAGCCTCTTGACCTGTGTGAGGCTGTTGTTAGATTCTCAGCACCTGATGGATCCCATGTGTTCATCCAAAACCAAAATTGCCAAAAGAGCAGTCATTGTGGATGAAGTCTCTCACATTCCTCTGTAAGGTTTATAACCTCCATCAAGTGAGAATAGAAATTCTTTGGGTCAAATGAGTTCTTCAAACCCTGCAGAGGCAAGCCCATAGGTACTTGGGTTTTCTCATGATTCCAATTCACATAAAGAATCAAACCTCACAGTCAGTAGTCCTCAAATTGGAGAAGCAGAGCAGTATTAACGGCAGGCCTATTTTATCACTCCTGGTTCATAGGAAGGTGTTCAGGCCATCCGACTTTAGGCAAAAGAGGGGCAAGGGAGCTTATTTTAGACACTGTCTTGGGCTGTGCCCCTCATGGAAATCTCCAGCTAGAGGTTATAATGAGTGTCGATATGGAAGAAGATGAGGGCCATGTGGAAGTGTTTTGGTTTTAATTGTGGTTATTAGCTTGGCAGTTGGAAAAGATGACTGGCTTCACCTGGGCTTGAACTCTGGTGTGATTCCCCTTAAAGACTGAGTTCTGGAACTGATCTCAGAGAAGTATTGCCATGAGTTGTGTTTGGATTTTAGGAGGCCATGTATGAGCGTCGCCCTTGGAATCTGAGATCTAGGCCCAAGGTGGCTTTTCATAGTTCATTGGGAATCTCAGCCAGATAATCACATGATTTTATTCTGAAAGACAGGGCAGCCACTGTTGAGAGTCAAAACACACATGGACCTCACATTGTAGACCTCAATGGGCCTGGCTTCATGTGACCTTTTGGCCACTCTTTGGGAAGACTTGCCTGTGAATGTTCTCCAGAGCTTTCATTGAAATGAGCTTCCTCAACATTTAATGGTTCCTGAATGAACTGAAAATCATAGTGCTTCCAACTTCATCCTTGAAAAATGGCTAGATAAATATCATGGAATTTTTGAAATTTTCATGACCAGGTGGCACTGGAGAATCTTTTGATGTCCAGTTTCTTATCATAAGTATACCAGACAGTGCGTTGATTGACTGGGTTTTATGAAAATGGTGTAGAACAGAGATGCCAGTAAGTTGGAGCCTGCTGACTAGCGTGCCTAGAGCAGTGGTGGGCAGGTGTGTGATCAAACATCTGTGTTGGGGCCATGTGGATCTGCCATTGGCTTCCAAATGGCTTGTTATACACATGGTGCAGCCAGCAAACCCTTATATGTAATGGCTTCTTGTTATATGGAGAGGTTTCAGGGCAATGTTCAGAATCAGGTTGCTATGGTCAAGGGGGCAACCTATGTGAGATAAAAGCCTGATTGCTGCATTTTCCTGCAGACCCTGACCACCACATGTGACAGTACTCCTCCCAGCACTGTGTCACAGTTGAACTCCTTGTATTTCGTGAAGGAAATACCAAACTCCCATTGCAGCAGCAAGAAACACCAGGAAAAGTAGAGGATGACGAAATGGCTTCACAGTCCACATGGAGAGAAAATTAGACCCCAGTTGCCACAGTTTACCTACAAAGAGAGAATTCAGCACTGCTGTCTCATGTTCATTGGAAAATAAGACACCATGTCCTCCAGGTCACATAGATGCAGTCCCAGTTTTGGTGCTCTCACTACATAGGAAGCTAAAGCTCCTGACAGTAACACATATTTCCAGTGCCCAAACTCAGAGTTAGTTTCTCAAGAAGTCTTTTGGCCTGCAGAGCTCCATGTTTGTGGAGTGTTACACTTTCCCTTACATTTGGGAACTCCTCTACCACCTACAAGATTGTGAACTCCTGAGCACGTTTCATTCCAGATATGTACTCACAGATTTTCTAACTCTTCTCCTCTAATTGTGCATTACTTCAGGCGAGGGAAATATCAAGGCATTGTTCTGGATGAGAGTGGGAAGATTTTTGTGTAACATATATTTGCAAACACATTGGGTTTATTTTCTTATTTTCCATTTGAAATACTGAATCTCTGACACTAACCCATACCCTACAAGACTCTGACTACTAATTCTAATATGATGGAATATAGTAACCCTAACAGAATAGAAATACAATCAGTTTAGAGAAGGCGTGGTGTATAGTTGGACTTCCCTTTTGCATTAATATAGCGTATGAGTTATTAATATAGTCAGTGTTTATTGAAATAGTTTCAATGTGTTTTTAAAGTTAACAAATATGTGAATTACTGTCTCCCTTTCTCTGTAGCCTATTCAGCACATGCATTTTTATATGCACATATAGAATCCTACCTGATATCACAAGTACATTTTTCTGAGGTGGCTGACTTGGCAGATACAAATTGTGAGAAGAGATCACTCCTCCTAAACGCTGTTGGGACTGAAAAATCAACCTATGTGTGAGCTTCCTAGTTGAACAACATTATACATAAATCAATTTTCAATAAAATGTATTTTTTGGATATGTTGATGATATATATTTTATTTTGAATTTCGATTGGCATATATATTGCTACTTTTTAATGTCTCTCTGTGTGTGTATTTGTGTGTATATATATATATATATATATATATATATATATATATATATACTCTCCAGATTTTTCAAAATATGAAATACTTGTGTCTTATTATATACTCCCTAACATCATTCTTATTCATGTATGTGGATTTTTAATCAACTTTTCACAAGATTATTCTCAGACATATTCATCCACCTGAAATACATATTTGTTTCCTCATACTGAAAACTAACTTCAGTAAATGGTGCATACAAATCATAATATTTCGTCATTGCAAGATGGCCACGGATAGAGTGCATCACACCCAGTGTACCGTGCCACTGCACAGGTGAATAACGAGTTAGAATGACAAAAAACTATCTCCTAGGAACCTACAGAAAAATGGGGGTGCACTGAAACCTAGAAGAAGGATTTCTACAACCGAGGACCTGTAATTGAGTCTCAAACATGAGCCAATTTTGCGACTGGCGATCCGGTCTGACTGATCCTCGTGGCCCACCCAGTGGCTACAGAAGGCAGGGCACCACCAAGATGCGACCAATAAGAAGGGAGAAATGTTGATGCACATTCTGTGGAATCCTGCCAGTAGAGCCCCCACTGAGCCCTGGGCTGAGTTCAGGATTTCAGACGGGGAAGGAAGTGGTATATTTCTATCCCCCTCAAGGGAAACTCCTCCAAGGAATCCAACGGCCACCATTTTGGAGAGCTGAAGTAACCACAGCCACTCTCCTACAGATTGCAACAATAAAACAGGTGTGTGTTACTGAGCTCATCTCCCATACATCAGGGAATTTGCATAAAATCTCTCCTAGGCTTTCCGGGGGAGAGATTATCAGAGCAAGCCTGCATAAAAATGGGGGAAAACTAAAGGCAACTGACCTTCAACTCCACCTCCCATCAGCGGCGAAAATGAAACCTGTCTAGGCAGTCCTGGGGGAGGGGCAAGTGAAAAAATCATAAAATAGAGTGCCTGGGTTCCCAATAGCCAACTGTGAGACCAGACATCTGGGATAATTGAATCATGCGGCCAGGCCCGCTGTTAAAGATGGCTGGGCACCACCGAGAAGCGACATTCAAGCAGGGAGAAATGTTGCTGTGGATTCTTTGGAATCCTGCCGGTAAAGCCCCCACTGAGCCCTGGGCTGAGTTCGGGATTTCAGACGGGGAAGGAAGCGGTAAAGTTCTATCCCCCACAAAGGAAACTCCACCAAGGAAACCAGCGGCCACCATCTTGGAGAGCTGAAGTAACCACCGCCACTCTCCAACAGATTGCAATAATGAAACAGGTGTGTGTTACTCAGCTCATCTCCCATACAGTGGGGAATTCCATAAAATCTCTCCTAGGCTTCCTGGGGGGAGGGATTATCAGAGCAAGCCTGCATGAAGACACGGGTAAAACTAGAGACACCTGACTTTCAACTCCCCCTCAATCAGTGACGAAAACGAAACGTGTCTAGCCAGCGCTGGGGGAGGGGCAAGCAGAAAAAATCAAAACAAATGATTGTCTGGGTTCCCAATAGACACCCTCCACACCCAACAAATGGCAGGCCCAGAGTACAGTTTGAACTGCTGAGAGGCATCACTCAGGGGATATCTGGTCTAGCAGGAGAAACCAGGACTAGCAGGGGAAACCAGGGGACTAGAGGCCATGCTTTTGTGACTGGGCGGCTGTAGACTGCAGGCCCGCAGGTGACAGTCCACCCGCTGCCCGCATGACTGGGCGGCTGGAGAACGCCCTCCTGAAGAACACCTGCCTGCCGACGACCGACCACGCCACTGGATGGCTAGAGAACACCCACCCGCCGGCGATAGCCCACCTACTGCCCGCATGACTGGGCGGTTGGAGACCACCTGCCCGCCAGTGACCAAGAGCTGAAACCCACCACAGACTTTCCAGTCCCACCCCCGTATTCGGACACCTCGGCAAGGAGCCTGGGGCCCACCAGAGCAGAGAGATGACGTCACTGGAGGTTGGCCTTCGGAATTTTTTCCAAGTGGAATCCACTTTAGCAGGCATAGTCTACCAACTCAAAGGAGAGACACCAGAGATATACAACACCAAAACAAATCTGTAGAATAAAGCAGAAACACAGCAATCAAATAGAGCTGGAAAGTAACATAAACATCATGAAAAAACAAGGGAAAAAAAGGAGTACAAACAATGCAGGAAAACTTAATTCTACAGGAGGACCTAGAAGCATCAGAAACAGGGATAGGGAAAGAACTCAAGGCATACCTATCTCAGATGGAAAGGAATATTAGAGAAGACATGAGGCAGCAAATCCAAGCAATTAAAGTACATTTTGAAAATGAATTAAACAAACAAATTCAAATGGCAAACAACGAGCTTTACCAGGAGATAGAGATCTTTAAAAAAATCAAACAGTAATCCTAGAAATGCAGGAAAGTATAAACCAAATTAAAAACTCAAACGAGAATATTACAAATAGACTAGATCAAGTAGAGTCAGAACATCAGATAATGAAGACAAAGTTAATCAACTTGAAAAGAATATAGTCAACACAGAAAAGATGCTTAAATCCCACGAGCAATTTATTCAAAAGATATGGGATGTCATAAGAAAAACAAATTTGAGAGTCATCAGGATAGAAGAAGGCATAGAGATTCAAACCAACGGAATGGAGTACATATTAAATGAAATAATTCTAGAAGACTTCCCAGAGATGAAAGATCAATTGGATTGCCAAATCCTGGAAGCCTACAGTATGCCAAACATTCAAAACCATAATATACCAACTCCAAGACATATAATTATGAAGATAGCCAACATACAGATAAAGGAGAAAACATTAAATGCTGTAAGAGAAAGGAGGCAGATTACATTCAGGGGTAAACCAATTAGGTTAACGACTTATTTTTCATCACAGACTTTGAAAGCAAGAAGATCCAAGAACAATGTATTTCAAATGCTGAAAAATAATGGATTCCAACCAAAAATACTGTATCCAGCAAAATTAAGCTTCAGATTTGAAAATGAAATTAAAGTCTTTCACGATAAACACAAGCTAATAGAATTCGCAGCCAGAAAACCAGCACTGCAAATAATTTTGAGCAAAATACTACAAGAAGAGGAATTGAAAAGTAGTGCCCAAATCTAACAGCAGGAGGTATCTCAGTAAAGAGGGAGGAAAAAAAACCAAAAAAGTAAAAACTAGCCAAACTAAAATATAATAAATAAATAAACATGACTGGAAGTACAAATCATATTTCAATTGTAAACTTAAATGTTAATGGCATAAACTCACCAATCAAGAAACATGGGCCAGTAACCTGGATCAAAAAAACAAATCCAACAATATGCTGCCTCCGGGAGACTCATATGATAGGAAAAGACATACACAGGCTGAAGGTAAAAGGTTGGGAAAAATCATACCACTCACATTGCCCTCGGAAGCAAGAAGGAGTGGCCATACTCATATGGAATAAAATCAACTTCAAACCTAAGTTAATCAAAAGGGATAAAGAAGGACACTATATTCTGTTAAAAGGAACCATCAACCAACAAGACATAAAAATTATCAATTTGTATTCACCTAGCAATGGAGCTGCAATGTTCATAAAACAAAATCTCTTCAAGTTCAAGAACCAAATACACTAAAACACAATAATTATGGGTGACTTCAACACAGCACTCTTGGCATTAGACAGATCCTCTAGACAAAAACTGAATAAAGAAAATATAGAACTCAACAGCAGAATCAATATCCTAGACTTAACCGACACATATAGAAGATATCAACCATCATCAAGTGGATACACGTTCTTCTCAGCAGAACATGGTTCCTACTCAAAAGCAGACCATATATTATGTCATAGGGCAATTATTAGTAAATATAAAGGCATGGAGATAATACCGTGTACCATATCTGATCATAATGGAATGAAACTATAAATCAATGATGAAAGAAGAAAGGAAAAATCCTACATCACACGAAAAATGAACAACATACTACTGAATGATCAATGGGTTACAGAAGAAATAAAGGAGGAGAATAAAAAATTCTTAGAGACAAATGACAATACAGGCACAATGTACCAGAATCTATGAGACACAATGAAAGCAGTTTTAAGAAGGAAATTCATTTCTTGGAGTTCTTTCCTCAAAAAAAAGAAAAAACCAACAAATAAATGAACTCACACTACACCTCAAAAACCTAGAAAAGGAAGAGCAAAACAACAGCAAATGTAGTAGAAGACAAGAAATAATTAAATTTATAGCAGAAATCAACAAAATTGAAACAAAAAAAAACCATTGAAAAAGTTGATAAATCTAAAAGTTGGTTCTTTGAAAAAATAAATAACATTGACAGGCCCTTAGCCATGCTAATGAAGAGAAGAAGAGAAAGAACTCAAATTACTAACATACGGGAAGAAAAAGGCAATATCACAACAGACACTACAGAAATAGAGAAGATAATTAGAAAGTATTTTGAAACACTATATTCCAATAAAATAGTAGATAGTGAAGATATTGCTAAATTTCTTAAGTCATACGATCTGCCCAGATTGAGTCAGGAAGACACACACAATTTAAACAGACCAATAACAAAGGAGAAAATACAAAAAGCCATCAAAAGACTACGAACCAAAAAAAGCCCTGGACCGGATGGGTATACAGAGCAGTTCTACAAACCTTCAAAGAAGAATTAATACCAATATTTTTCAAGTTATTTCAAGAAATATAAAAAGAAGGAGCTCTTCCAAATTCATTCTATCAGGCCAACATCACCCTGATCCCGAAACCAGACAAAGACACTTCAAAGAAAGAAAACTACAGACCAATATCTCTAATGAACTAGGATGCAAAAGTTCTCAATAAAATCCTGGCGAATCAAATTCAAAAGCATATCAAAAAAAATTATGTACCATGATCAAGTAGGATTCATCCCTGGGATGCAAGGCTAGTTCAATATACGGAAATCAATAAATGCCATTCACCACATCAATAGAATTAAAGACAAGAACCATATGATCATCTCGATGTATGCAGTAAAAGCATTTGACACAGTACAGCATTCCATTATTTTCAAAACACTAGAAAAACTAGGGGTAACAGGAACTTACCTAAACATTGTAAAAGTTATGTATGCTAAACCTCAGGCTAGCATCATCCTAAATGGAGAAAAACGGAAGGCATTCCCTCTAAAATCTGGAACAAGACAGGGATGCCCTCTATCATCATTCTACTCAATTTAGTTCTTGAAATACTAGCCAGAGCAATTAGACAGACAAAAGAAATTAAAGGCCTAAATATAGAAAATGAAGAATTTAAATTATCGCTATTTGCAGATGACATGATAATATATTTTACAGACCCAAAAGGGTCTACAAAGAAATGGCTAGAGTTAATAAATGAATTCACCAATGTGGCAGGATATAAAATCAACACGCATAAATCAAAGACATTCCTATATATCAGCAACAAAGCTTCTGAAATGGAAATGAGGAAAATCACTTCATTCACAATATCATTAAATAAAATAAGATACTTGGGAATCAACCTAAAAAAAATGGTGAAAGATTTATTTAAAGAAAACTACAGAACCCTAAAGAGAGAAATAGAAGAAGATCTTAGAAGATGGAAAAATGTACCCTGTTCATGGATAGGCAGAACTAACATCATCAAAATGGCGATATTACCCAAATTTCTCTACAGGTTTAATGCGACGCCAATCAAAATCCCAACAGCATTTCTTGTAAAAAGATGAAGCAATCATGAAATTCAAATGGAAAAACAAAAGACCCAGAATAGCAAAGGCAACGCTAAGCAGAAGGTGTGAATCTGGAGGTATAGCGATACCAGAGTTCAATCTGTACTACAAAGCAATAGTAACAAAAATAGCGTGGGACTGGTACCAAAACAGGCAGGTGGACCAATGGTACAGAATAGAGGACACAGAAACCAGTCCACAAAACTACAAATTTCTTATATTTGATAAAGTGGCTAAAAGCATGCAATGGAGGAAGGATAGCTTCTTCAACAAATCTTGTTGGGAAAATTTGAAATCCATATGCAACAAAATGAAACTGAATGTCTTTCTCGCCATGCACAAATGTTAACTCAAAATGGATCAAGAAGCTAGATATAAAATGAGAGACACTGCGTCTGAAAGAAGAAAAAGTTTTCTACGATCTACATACTGTGGGGTATACTATTCCTTAATAGGACGCCCATAGCCCAAGAGTTAATAACAACAATAAAAAAAATGGGACTTACTTAAACTAAAAAGGTTTTTCTCAGTAAGAGAAACAATAAGAGAGGTAAATCGAGAGCCTACATCCTGGGAACAAATTTTTACCCCTCACACTTCAGATAGAGCCCTAATATACAGAATATACAAAGAATTCAAAAAATTAAACAATAAGATAACAAATGATGTAATCAACAAATTGGCCAAGGACCTGAACAGACGCTTCACAGAGGAGGATATACAATCAATCAAAGAGTAGATGAAAGAATGCTCACCATCTCTAGCAGTCAGAAAAATACAAATCAAAACCACCCAGAGATACCATCTCACTCCAGTATGATGAAGTTAAACAACAACAAGTGTTGACGAGTATGATGAAGTCAAACAACAACAAGTGTTGACGAGGATGTGGGGAAAAGGGTACACTTGTACACTGCTGGTGGGACTGCAAATTGGTGAGGCCAACTTGGAAAGTAGTATGGAGATTCCTGGGAAAGCTGGCAATGGATCCACCATTTGAACCAGCTATCGCCCTTCTCAGAATATTCCCTGAGGATCTTAAAAGAGCGCACTATAGGGATACTGGCACATCAATGATCATAGTGGCACAATTCACAATAGGTAGACTGTGGAACCAACCTAGATGTCCTTCAATAGTTGAATGGATAAAAAAATGTGGCATCTATACACAATGGAGTATTATGCATCACTAAAAAATGACAAAATCATAGAATTTGCAGGGAAATGGATGGCATTAGAGCAGATTATGCTAAGAGAAGCTAGCCAATCTTTAAAAAAACAAATGTCAAATGTCTTCCTTGATATAAAGAGAGCAACTAAGAATAGAACAGGGAGGAAGAGCATCAGGAAAAGATTAACATTAAACAAAGATGAGTGGGGGGAGAGAAAGGGAGAGAGAAGGGAAAGCATATGGAAATAGTAGGAGACCCGCAATGTTATACAAAATTACATATAAGAGGTTGTGAGGGGAAAGGTGGGGGGGACAAGGGAGATGAGCTGGAGATGGAAGATGGGAGGGAAGGGGAAGGGGGATAGTAGGGGATAGGAAATGTAGCAGAAAACAACAGTCACTAATATGACATTATGTAAAAATGTGAATGTGTAACCGATGTGATTCTGCAACTCGTATTAGAGGAAAATAGGGAGTTCATAACGCAATTGAGTCAAATGTATGAAAGATGATATATCATGAGCTTTGTAATGTTTTGAACAACCAATAAAAATAAATAAAGATTTAAAATTGAGTGTGAAGAAATCAGCTAAAAAAAGGGTTGAGATGTATTCATTTTGCTAAGCAGAAACTTTTTTTGTGTAGTTGTAACTTTCACAAATTTATTTTACCAGAAATCTGGCTTTTGAAAATGCACTTAATTGAGATTAAATAATAATCCACCTACCTTCTTGAAAAAAAATTATAGCATTTCCCATATTTTTCATATTTCAATTTTTTCGTGAATATTTTGTCATGGACCAGGTCTAGTCTTAGGCTAATCTTCCAGAATACTACCTCATCTGACAAGCTGGTACAATGTGTTGGATTGTACCAGTTTCTAGCTGATAATGTGTATTTTTCCGTATCTTTATTTGGACATACGTATCCAACAATATCTTTGCATTTCATGTTTTACTGGGGAAGAGACTCATCAAAAGCTCTTTATTATATGTATCAACAATCAAACATTTAGAGCATGCAATTATTGTTTATTTTGCATGAAAATATCTTTGTACCATTTTTCTTATAAAGATTTACAATTATTAGTACTGTTCCTACTGTAATAAGTAACTACTTACAAGAATAATTAAACAATTGACTTTATATCAATTATTAATATGAAAATTACTAAAATTAGTATTTGGCAATAAATACGAAATTGATAGAAATTGAAATCACAAGAAAGCCATTTAAAATGTCAGTGCACATGGTCCTTAAATAATAGGTTGTTCAAAAAAAAATCTCTAATTCATAAGAGTTAATATGCCATATTGCAGCTTAACGTGATATAAAACCTTTAGTTATCAATATTGATAAATAAGAATGATACCTATTTACTTAAATATGTTTATTTGATTTTCACTGTAAGATTTTAATTCTGGAAGACTTGAGAATTAAGATAGACTTGGTCTATATTATTTCTAACAGGCTAATCAAAGTACTTTTAAATATATATGTATATATATAATATATGTAATACATATGGATGCATATAGATTCATATGTATAATAAATGTATTGTAATATATCTATCAGGTGATTATAATTTTTAAATTTTCTCAAGAAAAAAGAATGACTATAAAAAACAGTCTTAAATGTAAATTTCATAGCATACTGCTATTTGAAATGACATGAGAAAAATTCATATGGAGGGAAAATGAAAAAGGAAGAGAGAGAAGGGGGAAATGAGGAAGAAAGTGAGTAAAGAAGAGGGAGAGGAGTGTTTGATGATAAAATAAAAGTGGAGGGGCTGGGTTTGTGGCTCAGTGTTAACATGCTTGTCTAGCATGTGTGAGGCACTGGGTTATATTCTCAGCACAACAAACAAATAAATAAAATGAAGGTCTATCAACAACTGAAAAAATAAAAAAATAAAAAAGGAAAAATATTACCAAAATTTCAAGTTTGTATGAATGTTGAATAAGAAAAAATTATGTTACATAGCCTTATGTAATTTCTAGACTCCACAAAATAGTCATTAAATGTTAGATTGTTAGTGCTATAACTAAAAATCCATTGCTCTTTCCTCTACATTCTGTGGCATGCTACTGCTAAAATAAATTGTATTATAACACCAAAAAAATTCTAATATTTCTACAGTAACTGACCCAGTTTAACATCAATGCAAGAAGATTCCTATGGGATATAATGTGTATTTTGACGTTCATTTTTATTCAACACTGGTACATTACTATTTCTCCAGTTTATGCAAATCATAGGATGTATATTTCATCCACAATTTAGCAAACTTATACGCATTTGTTTTACTTTTAATCACTTCCTGCTTCAGAACACATGTATTCCTCCATGTTTCTTGATTACTCTTTTCATGAGACTTCTTTCCATACACATTATTTTCGATTTTCATTATCACTTTTGAAGCAAAACTCACACACCAGTCATGATAAACCATAACCCTAATATTACCATTAGATGTAAAACTGGTAGGAATGAATGATTGTATATCAATACAAGATTTCTTGTATACATTCAGATATCAATTCTATCCAAAATTAAAAGTGGAACAAGTTATATTATTTATTCACAGTATGGTCTATTCATGCATTACCTCTATATTGATAGACACAGGGTAAACCTCTGTGTACCCCCAATAATAATTTGTATATCTTCAAAATATTGCTCCTAGAAATGGTGAAATACATTAGTATTTTTAAAGTTTTTGCACATCATTCGATATATATTTCATCCACAAGTTCACAAATTTATAGGCAATTGTTTCACTTTCAATCACTTACTGCTTCAGAACAGATGTATTCCTCCATGTTTCTTGACTGGTCTTTTCATGAGACTTTCTTTCAAACACATTATTTTCGATTTCCATTATCATTATGTTGCAAAACTCACACACTATTCATGATAAACCATAACACTAATATTTCCATTAGACGTATAACTGAATTGAATGAATGAATTATATCAATATAAGATTTTTTATATATTTTCAAATATCAATTCAATCTTGATTTAAAGTGGCACCAGTTATATTATTTATTCACAGTACGGTCAATTCATGCATTATCTCTATATTCATAGACACAGTGTACACGTCTTGTACACTTAATACTCATTTATACGTCTTCAAAATATTGCTCCAGAAATAGTGAAAGAAATACTCATGTCACCTGATCTACATATACATTTTATCACAGTAATTTTCTGGACACAGAATGCGAATATCACACTTATGATTGTACCAAAGCCTAAATGGAAAGTGAGCATAGATTACTAAAATCATCCATGTCCAGGTTGCCTAATGCTCTCAAGTGTCAATCCAATTAGTGACTACATATTTGTTTCTTCCTAAGATTATATATTCAACCTCGACCCTTTTGAAAATGTCTAATCCTATCACTCACTTTATACTTTGCCTGATTTCGTAATGTCTCTATTGAGATCTGCTTTCCTACATATTTTCCCCAGTTCATCATTGTGGCTGACACTTCACATGTGCTGACATTTACATTCAATCTGTACCCGAAACCCTATTGCTAAACAACTTTTGTTCCAAAATCTATACTCACTCTTCTTCCTAAACCTACCGACTATCTTCTTGATCCTACCGACTATCACTTATTGGCTGGATGTTCTCATCTACATTCAATCATCCAAGGTACAAGGTCCTGTGCCATTGTATATCAATTTATCTGAGACATCTGTGCAGAATGTAGTTCAACGCTAAGAATCTCAATAAAGGGTCCAATGCTTTTCTGGGCTTCAATCTTACTTGGGTTCTTGGTTTCATACATATATTTCACTTATATATTCTTATAAATATCTCAGGTTTCCAATAATATTTGCATCCAGCAGTATGACTCCTAACCCAAATCGAACATGTTATTAACTCTAACCATACACTGTTCCATAAATCTAACTTTACAGTAGAGAAGCGACAGAGTTGTTCTTACAATAGAGGAATGAAGTGGATCTTCCACCTGCTGAGAACCTCAAAGGTTCATGCAGATATGATCCATGGAAAAGATGTAGGCATTTATGAAGGACCTGAGAGAGCAAAAGCCACCTCCTATGGCAAACAACCAGGTCAGGATGAAGGGTTGTGTCTGAATCAGCCTCTCTCTTGTTAATGTAGAGAAGACAGACCAAACCAGGCCTGTGTGGAGAGCTGTTCCCGGGTGCCTATGGTTGATATACCATTCTAACTTGTGAAAGTGTCACAGAAAGTAGGGGCAGCCTCCATCTCATGGGACCCTTGGAAGCAAGTGTTAGGACAAGTGGTTGTCAAGGCAGTGACTCATTCAGTTTTGAAGGAAGTGACCTCACCTCACTTCCTTGGTGATGGAACTCTCTGAACTTGGGATCCAGGAAGCCAGGCACCCAGAGTCAGTCCAGTCCCAGTCCCAGTGGTCTCACTTGTTTGGATTTACCAAGGACAGAGTCAATCTTTCTTGGTACCTAATTATGGGAGGATGGCCAATTGCCAGGATTGCTCTGAAGAGGGGCCTTTCCTGAGAAAGCAGGTAGTGGTTCACCGCTGGCTCTTGACAACTTCACTGAGTTGGCCAAGGTGACCAGATCTGAGACAGGACAGGCCATTTCTGGGGAACAAAGTATGGCCTACCATTCAGAGGACACTCTGGATAGTCACAGACCTACTTGCAGGAAGGAGGTGCCTTTGTGGGTGTGGGTGTGGGTTTTTGGTTTTGTCTCAAGTTCTGAGAATAGGCAGGAAAGGCAGTTTGTTTGGTTTGGAGTGAACTGTTTTTAGTAAGTGTTTTGACAATTTGAGTGTTTCTAAGTCTGTGTAACCCATTGTGTCCGTAGTTGTAGACATTAGAAAAGAGAATGCATCAATGGATGTGTCCTGCCTAGTAGAAAGCTTCCCAGCATTCATCCTGCCTAATTTATGAATCAACTTCGGCTTGCCTTATCGATGGGCAGCACCTGCTATCTTGCTATGTTCCTGTTTTCTTCCTGAATTCTGGACACTCTCAAGAATAGGCTCATGGTTTTGTGTCCAAGATATGTACCACCTCCAAGCTCTGTCACATGGCCATGTACTGGAGAGCTGAAGGGAATGGCGAGCATCTCAGAAAACTCAGGTATCAGTGTGACCAGGAAAGTCTCAGTGAAGAAACCATGCTTTGTGCTTTTGCTTACCTATTGTTCTGTTGCCCTGAATGTCAGGAAGGTCATTGCCTCAGGCCAGACCTTTGTGAAGCCTGAAGATAACAGTTTTCAAATGGAAAAAATGGTCATCACCTGTGGCTCTTTGCTTAATTGCTTTGGAAATGGATATGTCTGAATCAGCCTCTTGGCAACATGTGAGGCTGTGGCTTAGATTCTCAGCATCTGATGGATCTAAAAAATAATCCCATGTGTACATCCAAAACCAAAATGGCCAAAATATAAATCATTGTGAATGAAGTCTCTTGCCTTTCTCTCTTAGGTTCCTGACTTCCATCAAGTGAGAATAGGGATCCTTTTGTTCAAATGAGTTCTTCGAATCCCTGCAGAGGAGCTTGGGTTTTCTATTGACACCAAATCACATAAAGAATCTATATGTGACAGTCAGTAGGCCTCAAATTTTAGAAGAAGAACAGTATAAACAGGAGGCCTATTTCATCACACCTGATTCAAAGGAAGGGTGTCCAGAGCACCATGACTTTAGGCAAATAAATGGCAAGGGAGCTCATTTTGGACACTGTCTTGGGCTGCCCCTCATGGAAACCTCCAGCCAGAGGTTATGATGAGTGTCTACATGGAAAAAGATGAGGGCCATGTTGGAGTATTTTGGTTTTAATTGTGGTCATTCGTGTGGCGGTTGGAAGAATTGACTGGGTCCACCTTGGCTTGAACTCTGGTGTGATTCCCCTTAGAGACTGAGTTCTGGAACTGCACTCAGAGAAGTATTGCCATGAATCTAGTTGGGATTTTAGGAGGCCACGCATGAGAGTCGCCCATGGAAACTGAGATCTAGGCCCAGGTTGGCTTTCCACAGAGCACTGAGAATCTCAGCCAGGATATCACATGATTTTATTCTGAAAGACTTGGAAGCCATAGTTGAGGGTCAAAACACACATGGAACTCACATTGTAGACCTCAATGCGCCTGGCTTCATGTGACCTTTTGGCCACCCTTTGTGAAGACTTGCCTGTGAGAGTTCTCCAGAAATTTCATCGAAATGATCTTCCTAAAATTTAATCGTTCCTGAATGAATTGAAACCCACAGTGCCTCCAAATTCATCCTTGAAAAATGGCTAGATAAATGCCATGACATTTTTGAAATTACCATGACCAGATGGCACTGGAGTAAATTTGGATCTTCTGTTGTTGATCATGAGTGTACCAGACAGTGCCTTGATTGACTTGGTTTCATGAGAATGGTGTAGAACAGAGATGCCAGTAAGTTGGACACACCTGATTAGTGGGCCTAGAGCAGTGGTCTGCAGGTGTGTGATAAACATCTATGTTTGGGCCATGTGGATCTGCCATTGGCTTCCAAATGGCTTGTTACTCACATGGTGCAGCCTGCAGACCCTTATCTGTAAAGGCATCTAGTTATATCGAGATTTTTCAGGGCAATGTTCAGAATCAGGTTGCTGTGGTCAAGTGGGCAAGCATGTGGGATAAAAGCCTAGTTGGTGCATTATCCTGCAGACACTGAACCACCACATTTGTCAGAACTCCCTCCAGCACTGTGTCCCAGTTGAACTCCTTGTATTTAATGAAGCAAATACCAAACTCCCAGTGCAGCAACAAGAAACACCCCATAGACTGGAGGATGACCAACTGGCTTCACAGTCCATACAGGGAGACACTTAGCCCCCATTGGCCACAGTTTACCTACAAAGAGAGAATTCAGCACTGTTGCCTCATGTTCATTGGATAATAAGAAACGACCTCCTCCAGTTCCCATGGATGCAGACCCATCTTTGATGGTCTCACTAGAAATTAACCTAAAGTTCCTGACAACAACATATATTTCAAGTGCCCAACCTCAGAGGCAGTTTCTCAAGAAGTCTTTAGTCCAAGAGAGCTCCATGTTTGTGGAGTGTTTACGCTTTCCCTTACTTTTTGAAACTCCTCTACCACCTCCAAGGTTGTGAATTTCTGAGCGTTTTCAATTCCAGATATGTATTCACAGATTTTCTAATTCTTCTCCTCTAATTGTGTCTTACATAGGCCAAAGGTAATGTCAAGGCATTGTTCTGGATGAGAGTGGGATGATTTTTGTGTAGTATATGTTTGCATTCACATTGGATTCATTTTCCTGTTTTGCATTCGAAATACTGAACCTGACACTAATGCATAGGCTACTAGACTCTGACTAGTAATCCTAATATGATGGAGAAAAACAACCCAAACAGAATGGAAATAGAAACCGTTCAGAGGAGGCATGGTATATATTTGAATTTGCCTTTTGCATGATAAAGAGCAGGTGTTATAAATCTAGTCAATTTTTAATTGAAATAGTCCTCCATATGTTTTTAAAGTTAACAAATATGTGAATTCTTGTCTCCTTTTCTCGGTATCCTTTTCAGCACATGTATTTGTATATGCACGTATAGAATACTACATTTATCACACGTATATTTTTGTGAGGTGGCTGACTTGGCAGATACAAATTGTGAGAAGAGATCACTCCTCCTAAATGCTTTTGGAACTGAAAATTCAACCGATGGGTGAGCTTCGTAAAAGAACAACATTATACGTAAATCCATGTTCAGCAAAATAAATATTTTTGCATCTGGGGATGATATATATTTCATGATGAATATCGATTGGAAAATATATTGCTACATTTTAATGTCTGTGTGTGTGGTTTGTATGTGTATATATGTGTGTGTATATATATATATATATATATATATATATATATATATATATATATACTCTATAGATTTTTCAAAATATGAAATATATGTGTCTAATATACATTCCCTAAATTCAATCATGTTCATGTAAGTGGATTTATAATTAATGTTTCACAAGATTATTCTCAGAAATATTCATACACCTGAAATTCATAACTGTTTCCTAGTACTGAAAACTAACTTCAGTGAATGGTGCTTAGAGATCCTAATATTTCTACAGTAACTGAGCGGGAGAAACATAAATGCAAGTAGATTCGTATGAGACATGATGTGTATTTTGATGTTCATTTTAATTCAACATTGGTACATTAATATTTCTAAAGATTTGCACATCATTGGATATATATTTAATCCACAAGTTCACAAATTTATAGGCATTTGTTTCACTTTCAATCACTTCCTGCTTCAGAACACGTGTATTTCTCCATGTTTCTTGACTGGTCTTTTCATGAGACTTCTTTCCAAACACATTATTTTTTATTTCCACAATCAATTTTGTTTGAAAACTCACACACTATTCATGATAAAACATAACACTAATATTACCATTAGATATATAACTGGATTGAATGAATGATTTTTCATCAATATAAGATTACTTATATATTTTCAGATATCAATTCAATCCTTATTTCTAGTGGCAACAATTATGTTATTTATTCACAGTATGGTCTATTCATGCATTATCTCTCTATTCATAGACACGGTGTACACGTCTTTGTACCCTTAATACTAATTAATACATCTTCAAAATATTGCTCCAGAAATGATGAAAGAAATACTCATGTCACCTGAACTACATATACATTTTATCACAGTAATATTCTGGACACAAAAGGTGAAGATCACACTTATGATTGTACCAAAGCCTAAATGGAAAGTGAGCACGAATTACTAAAAACATCCATGTCCAGCTTTCCTAATGCTCTCAAATATCAATCCTATTGGTGACTACATAGTTGTTTCTTCCTAAGAATATATATTCGACCTCAACCCTGTTGAAAATGTCTAATCCTATCACTCGCTTTATACTTTGCCTGATTTCATAATGTCTCTATTGATATCTGCTTTCCTAGATATTTTCCCCAGTTCATCATTGTGACTGACTCTTCACATTTGCTGACATTTACATTCAATCTCTACCCGAAACCCTATTGCTAAAGAACTTTTGTTCCAAAACTTATACTCACTCTTCTTCCAAAACCTACCAACTATCTTCTCAATCCTACTGACTATCACTATTTCACTGGATGTTCTCATCTACATTCAAACATCCAAGGTACAATGTCCTGTGCCATTGTATATCAATTTATCTGAGACATCTGTGCAGAATGTAGTTCAATGCTAAGTATCACAATAAAGGGTCCAATGCTTTTCTGGGCTTCAAATCTTACTTGGGTTCTTGTTTTCATACATATATTTCACTTATATATTCTTATAAATATATCAGGTTTCCAATAACATTTGCATCCAGCAGTATAATTCCTAACCCAAATCAAACATGTTATTAACTCTAACCATACACTGTTCCATAAATCTAACTTTACAGTAGAGCAGCGACAGAGTTGTTCTTACAATACAGGATTGAAGTGGATCTTTCACCTGATGAGAAACTCAAAGGTCCATGCAGATATGATCCTTGGAGAATAGGTAGGCATTTATGAAAGACGTGAGAGAGCAAAAGCCACCTTCTATGGCAAACAACCAGGTCAGGATGAAGGGTTGTGTCTGAATCAGCCTCTCTCTTGTTAATGTAGAGAAGACAGACCAAACCAGGCCTGTGTGGAGAGCTGTTCCCGGGTGCCTATGGTTGACATACCATTCTAACTTGTGAAAGTGTCACAAAAAGAAGGGGCAGCCTCCATCTCATGGGACCCTTGAAAGCAAGTGTTAGGACAAAGTGGTTGCCAAGGCAGTGACTCAATCAGTTTTTGAAGGAAGTGACCTCACCTCACTTCCTTGGTGATGGAACTCTCTGAACTTGGGATCCAGGAAGCCAGGCACCCAGAGTCAGTCCAGTCCCAGTCCCAGTGGTCTCACTTGTTTGGATTTACCAAGGACAGAGTCAGTCTTTCTTGGTACCTACTTATGGGAGGATGGACAATTGCCAGGATTGCTCTGAAGAGGGGCCTTTCCTGAGAAAGCAGGTAGTGGTTCACCGCTGGCTCCTGACAACTTCACTGAGTTGGCCAAGGAGACCAGATCTGAGACAGGACAGGCCATTTCTGGGATACAAAGTATGGCCTACCATTCAGAGGACACTCTGGATAGTCACAGACCTACTTGCGGGAAGGAGGTTCCTTTGTGGTTGTGGGTGTGGGTTTTTGGTTTTGTCTCACGTTCTGAGAATAGGTAGGAAAGGCGGTTTGTTTGGTTTGGAGTGAACTGTTTCTATTAAGTGTTTTGACAAGGCGAGTGTTTCCAAGTCTGTTTAACCCACTGTGTCCGTAGATGTAGACATTAGAAAAGAGAATGCATCAATGGATATGTCCTGTCTAGTAGAAAGCTTCCCAACATTCATCCTGCCCAATTTATGAATCAACTTTGGCTTGCCTTATCGATGGGCAACACCTGCTATCTTGCTATGTTCCTGTTTTCTTTCTGAATTCTGGACACTCTCAAGAATAGGCTCATGGTTTTGTGTCCAAGATATGTAACACCTCCAAGCTCTGTCACATGGCCATGAACTGGATAGCTGAAGGGAATGGCGAGCATGTCCGAAAACTCAGATATCAGTGTGACCAGGAAAGTCTCAGTGAAGAAACCATGCTTTGTGCTTTTGCTTACCTATTGTTCTGTTGCCCTGAATGTCAGGAAAGTCATTGCCTCATGCCAGACCTTTATGATGCCTGAAGAAAACAGTTTTCAAATGGAAATGAATGGGCATCACCTGTGGCTCCTTCCTTAATTGCTTTGGATATGGATATGTCTGAATCAGCTTCTTGGCCCTATGTGAGGCTGTGGATTAGATTATCATCATCTGATGGATCTAAAGAAAGATCCCATGTGTACATCCAAAACCAAAATGGCCAAAACATAAGTCATTGTGAATGAAGTCTCTTGCCTTCCTCTCTTAGGTTTCTGACCTTCATCAAGTGAATAGGGATCCTTTGGGTCAAATGAGTTCTTCAAACCCTGCAGAGGTGCTTGGGTTTTCTCTTATTGCCAAATCACATAAAGAATCTATAACTGAGAGTCAGTAGGCCTCAAATTTTAGAAGAAGAACAGGATTAATTGCAGGCCTATTTCATCACTCCTGGTTCACAGGAAGGGTGTCATGGGCACCATAACTTTACTCAAATGAGGAGCATGTGAGCTTATTTTGGACACTGTCTTGGGTTGCACCCCTCATGGAAACATCCAGCCAGAAGTTATGATGAGTGTCTATATAGAAGAAGATGAGGGCCATGAGGGATTGTTTTGGTTTTAATCATGGTCATTTGTGTGGCTGTTGGAAGAGATTACTGGGTCCACCTGGGCTTGAACTCTGGTTTGATTCCCCTTAGAGCCTGAGTTCTGGAACTGACCTCAGAGAACTATTGTCATGAATTGTGTTGGGATTTTAGGAGGCCACACATGACATTCACCCTTGGAACCTGAGATCTATGCCCAGGGTGACTTTCCACAAAGCACTGGGAATCTCAGCCAGGATATCCCATGATTTTATTCTGAAAGACTTGGCAGCCGTAGTTTAGAGTCAAAACACACATGGACCTCACATTGTAGAACTAACTGGGCCTGGCTTCAATTGACCTTTTGGTCTCTTTTTGGGAAGACTTGCATGTGAGAGTTTTCCAGAGCTTTCTTTCAAACGAGCTTCCTCAATATTTAATGGTTCCTGAATGCATTGAAAACCAAGGTGCCTCCAACTACATCCTTGAAAAATGGCTAGATAAACACCATGAAATTTTTGAAATTCCCATGACCAGGAGGCACTGAGGAACCTTTGGATGTTCGGTTGCTTATCAAGAGTATACTAGACAATGCCTTGATGGTGTAGAACAGAGATGCCAGTAAGTTGGTGCATGGTGAGTAGTGGGGCTACAGCAGTGGTGGAAAGGTTTGTCATTAACCATTTGTTGTGGGTTTATGTGGATCTGCTAATGGCTTCCAAATGGCTTGAGACTCACATGGTGCAGCCAGCAGACCCTTGTATGTAAAGGCATCTTGTTATATGGATAGGTTTCAGGGCAATGTTCAGAATCAGGTTGCTATGATCAAGGAGGCAATCTATGTGGGATAGAAGCCTGGTTGGTGCATTCTCCTGCAGAACCCGACCCACCACACATGACAGAACTCCCTCCAGCCGTATGTTTCAGTTGAACTCCTTGTATTTCTTGTAGCAAAGAGCAAACTCCCAGTGCAGCAGCAAGAAACACCATGAAAAGTGCAGGGTGACCAAATGGCTTCACTGTCCACATGGGGAGACAATTACCCCGAGTTGCAACAGTTTACCTACAAAGAGAGAATTCAGAACTGCTGCCTCATGTTCATTGGAAAATAAGAAACCATGTCCTCCAGGTCACATTGATGCAGACCAAGCTTTTATTTTATGACTAGAAAGGAAGTTAAAGCTCCTGACAACAACATATACTTCAGTGCCCAACATCAGAGCCAGTTTCTCCAGAAGTATTTAGGCCAGAGGAGCTCCATGTTTGTGGAGTGTTTACCCTGTCCCTTTCTTTTGCAAACGCCTCTACCACCTCCAAGATTGTGAACCCCTGAGCATTTTCCATTCCAGATATGTGTTCATAAATTTTCTAACTTTTCTACTCTCATTGTGTCTTACTTGGGGGAAAGGTAATGTCAAGGCATTGTTCTGAATGAGAGTGGTAAGATTTTTGTATAGCACATATTTGCATACACATTGGATTCATTATCCAATTTTCCATTGGAAATACCGAATGCTTGACACTAACCCATACCCTTCTAGGCTCTTACTACAAATTCTAATATGTTGGAAAAAAATCAACCAAGCAGAAATGAAATAAAAGTAGTTAAGAGGAGGCATGGTATAGTTGGACTTGCCTTATGCATGATAAAGTATAGGTGTTATAAATCTAGTCAACTTTTAAATGAAATAGATCTCCATGTGTTTTTAAAGTTAACAAATATGTGAATTCCAGTCTCCTTTTCTCTGTAGCCTATTAATCACATGTATTTTTATATGCACATATAAAATCCTACATTGTATCACACATATATTTTTGTGAGGTGGCTGATTTGGCAGATACAAATTGTGAGAAGAGATCACTCCTCCTAAACACTGTTGAAAATGAAAATTACAACAATGGGTGAGCTTCCTAGTTAAACAACATTATACATAAAATCATGTTCATTAAAAAAAATATTTTTTCATCTGAGGATGATGTATATTTCATGATGAATTTTGACTAGCATATATATTGCTACTTTTTAATGTCTGTGTGTGTGTTTTATGTATATATATATATATATATATATATATATATATATATATATTCTCCAGATTTTTCAAAATATGAAATACATGTGTCTGAATACACTCCATATATTCATTCATGTTCATGTATGTTAATTGATAATCAAATTTCCAAAGGTTATTCTCAAAAATATTCAAATACCTGAAATACATATTTGTTTACAGTACTGTAAACTAAGTTCAGTGAAGGGTGCATACAAATCCTAATATTTCTACAGTAACTCACCCAGTTTAACATCAATACAAGTAGATTCCCATGGGACATGATATGTATTTTGATGATAATTTTTATTCAACACTGGTACATTACTACTTCTTTAGTTTATGCCCATCATAGGATATATATTTCATCCACAAGTTCACAAATTTATAGGCATTTCTTTCACTTTCAGTCACTTCCTGCTTCAGAACGCATGTATTCCTCCATATTACTTGACTGGACTTTTCATGATACTTCTTTCCAAACACATTATTTTCAATTTCCATAATCACTTTTGAAGCAAAACTCACACACCCTTCATGATAATCTATAACTCTAATATTAACATTAGATGTATATCTGGTTGGAATGAATGATTGTATATCAATATAAGATTTCTTATATATTTTCAGATATCAATTCAATCCATTATATACGTGAAATCAGTTATATAATTTGTTCACGATATGGTGTATTCATGCATTATCTCTATACACATAGACCGAGGGTACACCTATTTGTACCCCCAATACTAATTTATACGTCTTCAATATATTGCTCCCAGAAATGGTGGAAGAAATACTCATGTCAACTGATCTACATATATATTTTATCACAGTAATGTTGTGGAAACAAAAAGCAAAGTTCACACTTATGATTGTACCAAAGCCTAAATGGAAAGTGAGCATTGATTACTAAAACATCCATGTACATGATGCCTAATGCTCTCATATGTCAATCCTATTGGTGACTACATATTTGTTTCTTCTGGATACTATATATTCAACCTGAAGCCTGTTGAAAATGTCTTATCCTATCACTCACTTTACACTTTGCCTGATTTCCTAATGTTTCTATTGATATCTCCTTTCCAACCTATTTTCCCCAGTTCATCATTGTGACTGACCCTTCACATGTTCTGACATTTACATTCATTCTCTACCTGAAACGCTATTGGTAAAGAACTTTGGTCCAAATCCTATACTCACTCTTCTTTCTAATCCTACCGACTATCTTCTGAATCCTACTGACTATCCCTTTTTGACTGGATGCTCTCTTCGACATTCAATCATCCAAGGTATGAAGTCCTATGTCATTGTATATCGATTTAACTGAGACATCTGTGCAGAACATAATTCAAAGCTAAGTATCCAAATCAAGGGCCCAATGCCATTCTGGGCTTCAAATCTTACCTAGATTTATTTTTACATACTTATAATTCACATATATATTCTTATAAATATTGCAGGTTCCCAATACCATTATTCACCCCTCAGAATGATTCCTGACCCAAATTGAACCTGTTATTATCCCTAATTATACACTGTTTCCTAAATCTAACTTGACAGAAGAGCAGGGACAGAGTTGGTCTTACAATACAGGAATGTAGGGGATCTTCCACCTGCTGAGAACCTCAAAGTTTCATGCAGAAATGATCCCTGGAAAACATGTAGGCAGCTATGAAGGATATGAGAGAGGAATAGTCTTCCATGGCATACAACTTGGTCATGATGAAGTGATGTGTCTGAATGAGCCTCTATCTTCTTAATGTAGAGAAGATGGACCAAACCTGGCCTGTCTTTAGAGATTTTTCTTGATGCCTATTTTTGATATACCATTTTAACTTGTGAAATTGTCACAGGAATTAGGGGCAACTTCCATCTCATGGGACTCTTGGAAGCAACTGTTAGGACAATGTGGTTGCCAAGGCAGTGACCTCATTAAGTTCCTGAATACTGTGATCTCACCTCACTTCCTTGGTGATGAAACTCTCTGAACTTGGGATCCAGGAAGCCAGGCACACCGAGCCGGTCCCAGTCCCAGTCCCAGTGGGCTCACTTTATTGGATTTACAAAGGACAGAGTCAGTCTTTCTTGGTACCTACTGATATGAGGATGGCCAAAGGCCAAGAGGGCTCTGAAGAGGGGCCTTTCCTGAGAAAGCAGGTAGTGCCTCAACTCTGGCTACTGACAACTTCACAGGGTTGGCCAAGGAGACCAGATCTGAGGCAGGACAGGTCATTTTGGGGGAACATAATATGACCCACCAGTCAGAGGACACTCCGGATAGTCACAGACCTACTTGAGGGAAGGAGGTGCCTTTGTGGGTGTCGGAGTGAGTTTTTGGTTTTGTCTCATGTTTTGAGAATAAGTAGGATAGTCAGTTTGTTTGGTTTGGAATGTACTGTTTCTCGTAAGTCTTTTGACAAGGCAAGTGATTCTATGTGTGTGTATCACAATCTGTCCTTTGTTGTAGACATTAGAAAAGAGAATGCATCAGTGGATTGTCCTGTCTAGTAGAAAGCTTCCCAGAATTCATCCTACCCATTTTAGGAATGAACTGCTGCTTGCCTTTTATATGGGCAACACCTACTATCTTTCTAAGTTTTTGTTTTCTTCCTGAATTCTGGCCACTCTCCAGAATTCTCTCATGGTTTTGTGTCCTATATATGTACCACCCCCAAGCTCAGTGACATGACCATGTACTGGATAGCTGAAGGGAATTAGAGCATCTCAGAAAACTCAGATATCAGTGTGACTTGGAAATTCTCATTGGAAAAACCCTGCTTTGGGCCATTTTCTTACTTATGATTCTGTTGCCCTGAATGTCAGGAAGGTCTTTTCCTCAGGCCAAACTTTTTGAAGCCTGAAGAAAACAGTTTTCTAATGGAAATGAATGGGCATTACCTGTGGATCATTGCTAAATTGTTTTGGAAAGGGATGTGTCTGAATCAGCCTCTTGGCCATGTGTGAGGTTGTGGCTTACATTCACAGCACCAGATAGATCTAAAGAAAGATCCCATGTATGCATCCACAACCAAAATGTGAAAAAGATCAGTCATTGTGAATTGCCTTTCTCTTTTAGGTACCTGACCACCATCAAGTGAGAATAGGGATCCTTTGTGTCAAATGAGTTCTTCAAAAAATTGCAGAGGAGCTTGGGTTTTCTCATGATTCCAAATCACATAAAGAATCTATACCTGACAGTCACTATGCCTCATATTGGAGAAAAAGTGCAGAATTAATGGCAGGCCTATTTTATCACTCCTGATTCACAAGAAGGGTGTCCAGGCCACCATGATTTTGGCAAGTGAGGGCCAATGGAGCTTATATTGGACACTGTCTTGGGCTGAACCCTCATGGAAACCTCCAGCCAGAAGTTATGATGAGTGTATATATATAAGAAGATATGGGCCATTTGGGAGTGTTTTGTTTTTAATTGTGGTCATTTGTGTGGTGGTAGGAAGAGATGAATGGGTCCACCTGGGCTTGAACTCTGGTGTGATTCCCCTTAGAGACTGAGTTCTGGAACTGACCTCAGGTAAGTATTGCCATGAATTGTTTTGGGATATTAGAAGGCTATGCATGAGAGTCGCCCATGGAAACTGTGATCTAGTCCCAGGTGGCTTTCCACAGAGCACTGGGAATCTCAGCCAGGGCATCACATGATTTTATTCTGAAAGACTTTGCAGCCATGGTTGAGAGTCAAAAGATACATGGACCTCACATTGTCGAACTCAATGGGCCTGGCTTCATGTGACATTTTGGCCACTCTTTGGGAAACCTTACCTGTGAGAGTTTTCCAGAGCTTTCATTGAAATTAGCTTCCTCAACATTTAATGGTTCCTGAATGAATTGAAACCCACAGTGCCTCCAACTTCATCCTTGAAAAGTGACTAGATAAATACCATGGAATTTTTGAAATTTCCATCACCAGGTGGCACCTTTGGATGTCCTGTTGGTGATCATGAGTGTACCAGACAGTGCCTTGACTGACTGGGTTTCATGAAAATGATGTAGAACAGAGATGCCAGTAAGTTGGAGCCAGCTGAGTAGTGGGCCTAGAAAAGTGGTGTGCAGGTGTGTGATAAAACAACTGTTTTTTTTTTTTTTCATGTGGATCTGCCATTGGCTTCCAAATAGCTTGTGACTGACATGGTGCAGCCAGCTGACCCTTGTATGTAAAAGAATCTTGTTATACGGAGAGGTTTCAGGGCAATGTTCAGAATCAGTTTACTATGGCCAATGGAGCAAGAAATGTGGGATAGAAGCCTGGTTGTTGAATTCTCCTGCAGACCCTGAACCACCACACGTGACAGAACTCCCTCCAGCACTCTTTCTCAGTTGAACTCCTTGTATTTCATGAACGAAATACCAAACTCCCAGTGCAGCAGCCATAAACACCACAAAAAGTGGAGGAAGACTAAATGGCTTCGCAGTCCACACGGGGAGACACTTAGCCCCCAGTGACCACAGTTTACCTACAAAGAGAGGATTCAGCACTGCTTCCTCATGTTCTTTCGAAAATAAGAAATCATGTCCTCCAGGTCACATACATGCAGACCCATCTTTGATGGTCTCACTACAAAGGAAGCTAAAGCTCCTGACAACAACATATATTTCAAGTGCCCAACCTCAGAGGCATTTTCTCAAAAAGTCTTTAGGCCAGAAGAGTTCCATGGTTGTGGAGTTTATCCTTTCCCTTACTTTTGATAACTCCTCTACAACCCCCAAGATTGTGAACTCCTGAGCAATTTCCATTCCAGATATGCATTCACAGATTTTCTAACTCTTCTCCTCTAATTGTATCTTACTTGTGGCGAAGGTAATATCAAGGCATTGTTCTGAATGAGTGTTGGAAGATTTTTGTGTAGCACATATTTGCATATACAATGGATTCATTTTCCTATTTTCCATTCGAATTACTGAATCCCTGAAACTAACCCATACCCTACTAAACTTGGACTACTAATCCTAATGTTATGAAGAAAAATAACCCAAAGAGAATTGAAATACAAGCAGTTCAGAGGAGGCATGTTATATACTTGGACTTCCCTTTTTCATGATAAAGGGTAGGTGTTATAAAATGAGTTAATTTTTAATTGAAATAGTTCTCCATGTATTTTGAGTAGTGGGGCTAGAGCAGTGGTGTGAAGGTGACCTGACATCACTTCCTTGGTGATGGAACTCTCTGACCTTGGAATCCAGAAAGCCAGGCACCCAGAGCCAGTCCCAGTCCCAGTCCCAGTGGTCTTACTTGTTTGGATTTACCAAGGACAGAGTCAGTCTTTCTTGGTACCAACTGATGTGAGGATGGCTAAATGCCGTGAAAGCTCTGAAGAGGGGCCTTTCCTGAGAAAGCAGGTAGTGGCTCATCGCTGGCTCCTGACAACTTCACAGAGTTGGCCAAGGTGACCAGATCTGAGACCGGACAAGCGATATCAGGGAAACATGGTATGGCCCACCAGTCAGAGGACACTCTGGATAGTCACAGACCTACTTGGGGGAAGGAGGTGCCTTTGTGGGATTGAGTGTGGGTTTGTGGTTTTGTCTCATGTGCTGAGAATTGGTAGAAAAGGTGGTTTGTTTGGTTTGGAATGAACTGTTTCTAGTAAGTCGTTCGATGTCCCGAATGTTTCTAAGTGTGTGTATCCCACTCTATCCATTGTTGTAGACATTAGAAAAATGAATGCATCAGTGGATGAGTCCTGTCTAGTAGAAAGCTTCCCAGGATTAATGCTGCCCAATTTATGAATGGACTTCAGCTTGCCTTATGGATGGGCAACAACTGCTATCTTCCTAATTTCCTGTTTTCTTCCTGAATTCTGCTTACACTCCAGAATAGGATCATGGTTTTGTTTCCAAGATATGTACCACCTCCTAGATCTGTGACAAAGCCATGTACTTGATAGCTGAAGGGAATGTGGAGCATCTCTGAAAACTGAGATATCAGTGTAACCAAGAATGTCTCAGTGGTGAAACTCTGTTTGGGCCTTTTGCTTACCTATTGTTCTGTTGCCCTTAATGTCAGGAAGGTCTTTGCCTCAGGCCACCCCTTTGTGAACCCTAAGAAAAATAGTTTTCAAATGGAAATGAATGGGCATCACCTGTGGCTCTTTGCTTAATTTCTTTGGAAAGGGATGTGTCTGAATAAGCCTCTTGGCCCAGTGTCAGGCTGTGGCTTAGATTCACAGTACATGATGGAACTAAAGAAATATTTCATGTGTGCATCCTAAACAAAAATGGCCAAAAGAGCAGTCATTGTGGATAGAGTCTCTCTCCTTTCTCTGTAAGGTTCCTTGCCTCCATGAAGTGAGAATAGGGATCCTTTGGGTGAAGTGAATTCTTTAAAACCCTGCAGAGGCTATCCCAAAGTGCTTGGGTATCTCATGACTCCAATTCACATAAAGAATCTAAAACGCACAGTCAGTAGGCCTCAGATTGGAGAAGCAGAGCAGTATTAATGGCAGGCCTATTTGATCACTCCTGGTTCACCGGAAGCCTGTGCAGTCCACTCTGACTTTAGGCAAATGAGGGGCATGGGAGCTTATTTTGGATACTGTCTTGGACTGTGCCTCTCATGGAAACTTCCAGCCAGAGTTTATGATGAGTGTATGTATATATAACAAAATGAGGGCCATGTGGGAATGTTTTGGTTTTAATTGTGGTCATTTTTGTGGTGGTAGGAAGAAATGAATGGGTCCGCCTGGGCTTGAACTCTGGTGTGATTCCCCTTAGAGACTGAGTTCTGGAAGTGACCTCAGAGAAGTATTGCCATGAATTGTGTTGGGATATTAGGAGGCCATACATGAGAGTCGCCCATGAAAACTGTGATCTAGTCCCAGGTGGCTTTCCACAAAGCACTGGGAATCTCAGCCAGGGTATCACAAGATTTTATTCTGAAAGACTTGGCAGCCATGGTTGAGAGTCAATAGATACATGGACTTCAAATTGTAGACCTTAATGGGGCTGGCTTCATGTGACTTTTTGTGCACTCTTTGGGAAGACATGCCTGTGAGAGTTCTCCAGAGATTTCATTGAAATGAGCTTCCTCAACATTTACTGCTTCCTAAATGAATTGAAACCCACAGTGCCTCCAACTTCATCCTTGAAAAATGGGATCGATAAATACCATGAAATTTTTGAAATTCCCATGACCAGATGGCACTGGAGAAACTTTGGATATCATGCTGGTGATCATGAGTGTACCAGACAGTGCCTTGATTTACTGGGTTTCACGAAAATAGTGTAGAACAGAGATGTCACTAAGTTGGAACCTGCTGAGTAGTGGGCCTAGAGCAAAGGTGGGCAGGTGTGAGATAAAACATCTGTGGTGGTTTAATGTGGATCTTCCATTGGCTTCCGAATGG
This sequence comes from Callospermophilus lateralis, assembly GCF_048772815.1. Classification (NCBI taxonomy): domain Eukaryota; kingdom Metazoa; phylum Chordata; class Mammalia; order Rodentia; family Sciuridae; genus Callospermophilus; species Callospermophilus lateralis. The sequence goes on from NW_027513281.1 coordinate 903,882, forward strand.
CTTGTGACTGACATGGTGCATCCAGCAGACCCTTATATGTAAAGGCATCTTGTTACATGGAGAGGTTTCAGGGCAATGTTCAGAATCAGTTTGCTATGGTCAAGGGGGCAAGCTATGTTGGAGAGAAGCCTGGTTGGAGCATTCTCCTTCAGACCCTGTCCCACCACACTTGACAGAACTCCCTCCATCACTGTGTCCCAGTTGAACTCCTTGTATTTCATTAAGCCAATACCGAACTCCCAGTGCAGCAGCAAGAAACATCACGAAAATTCCACACGGGGAGACACTTTGCCCCCAGTGGCCAACGTTGACACACAAAGAGAGAATTCAGCACTGCTGCCTCATGCTCATTGGTAAATAAGAAACCATGTCCTTCAGGTCACATAGATGCAGACCCAGCTTTGATGGTCTCACTACAATGAAGCTAAAGCTCCTGACAACAACATATATTTCAAGTGCCCAACCTCAGAGGCAGTTTCTCCAGAAGTTTTTAGGCCAGCAGAGCTCCATGTTTCTGGAGTGTTTACCCTGTACCTTACTTTTGGAAACTCCTCTTCCACTTCCAAGGTTGTGAACTCCTGAGCATATTCAATTCCAGATATGTATTCACATATTTTCTACCTCATCTCCTCTACATGTGTTACTTGTTGCGAAGGTAATGTCAAGGCATTGTTCTGGATGAGAGTGCGCAGATTTTTGTGTAGCACATATTTGCATACACATTGGATTCATTTTCCAATTTTCCATTCGAAATACTGAATTCCTGACACTAACTTATCCCCTACTAGGATCTTAGTATTAATTCTAATATAATGGAAAAAAATCAACCAACCAGAAATGAAATAAAAGTAGTTCAGAGAAGGCATGGTATAGTTGGACTTGCCTTATGCATGATAAAGTATAGGTGTTATAAACCTAGTCAATTTTTAAATGAAATAGTTCTCCATGTGTTTTAAAGTCAACAAATATGTGAATTCCTGTCTACCTTTCTCTGTTGCCTATTCAGCAGATGTATTTTTATATGCACATATAGAATCCTACCTGGTACCACACGTACATTCCTGTGAGGAGACTGACTTGGCAGATACAAATTGTGAGAAGAGATCATTCCTCCTAAACGCTGTTGGAAATGAAAATTTAAACTATGTGTGAGCTTCCCAGTTGAACAACATTATACATAAATCCATGTTCAGTAAAATAAATATTTTTGGATCTGTGTATGATATGTGTTTCATGATGAATTTCGATTGGCATATATATTGCTACGTTTTAATATCTCTGTATGTGTTTTGTGAGAAATCTACACTCTCTAGATTTTTCAAAATATGAAATATATGTGTCTTATTATACACTTCTTAAATTCATTCATGTTCATGTATGAGGTTTTATAATCAACTTTTCACAAGATTATTTTCAGAAATATTCATCCACCTCAAATACATATTTGTTTTCTAGTACTGAAAACTAACTTCAGTGAATGGTGCTTACAAATTATAATATTTCTACAGTAACTGACCCAGTTTAACATCAATGCAAGTAGATTCCAATGGGACATGATGTGTATCTTGAAGTTCATTTTCATTCAACACAGGTACATTACTATTTCTTCAGTTGATGGACATCATATGATATATCTTTTCATTCAGAAGTACACAAATTTATAGCTATTTGGTTCACTTTCAATCACTTCCTCCTTAAGAACACATGTACTCCTCCATGTTTCTTTATGGTCTTTTCACTAGACTTCTTTCTAAACACATTATTTTTGATTCCATAATTATTGTTGAAGCAAAACTCACACACTCTTCATGATAAACCGTAACCCTAATATTACCATTAGATATATAACTGGTTGGAATGAATGTATGTATATCAATATAAGATTTCCTGTATATTTTCAGATATCAATTGAATCCATTATTTAAAGTTGGAAATAGTTATATAATTTATTCACATTATGGTCTATTCATGCATCATCTCTATATTCATCAACAGAGTATACTACTATTTGTATGCCCAATACTTACTTATAAGTTTTCAAAATATTTCTCCCCATAATGGTGGAAGAAATACTTATGTCACCTGATCTACATATACATTTTATCACAGTAATATTATGGACACAAAATGCAAATGTCACACTTATGATTGCAACAAAGCCTTTATGGAAAGTGAGCAAGGATTACTAAAAACATCCATGTTCAGGTTGCCTAATGCTTCCCATGGAAATCCTATTAGTGACTACATATTTGTTTCTTCCTAGTATTATATATTCAACCTCAACCCTGTTGAAAGTGTCTAATACTATCACTCAATTTATACTTTGCCTGATTTCCTAATGTCTCTATTGATATCTGCTTTCCGACATATTTTTGCCAGTTCATCATTGTGACTGACTCTTCACATATGCTGACATTTACATTCACTCTCTATCTGAAACCCTATTGCTAAAGAACTTTTTCTCCAACTCATAGACTCACTATTCTTCCTAAACCTAATGACTATCTTCCTAATCCAATGGACTAACCTTTTTTGACTGGATGTTTTCTTCTACATTCAATCATCTGAGGTACAGGGTCCTATGCCATTGTATATTGATTTATCTGAGACCTTGGTGCAGAACATAATTCAAGCTAATTATCCCAAACAAGGGCCCAATGCCGTTCTGGGATTCAAATCTTTCCTAGATTTCTGTTTTCATACTTATATTTCACGTCTATATTCTTAAAATATCACAGGTTCCCAATATAATTATTCATCCAGCAGAATCATTCCTAACCCAAATCGAATATGCTATTAAACCTAAAAATACACTGTTCCCTCAATCTAACTTTACAGAAGAGCAGGCACAGATTTGGTCTTAAAATGCAGGATGGTAGGGAATCTTCCACCTGCTGAGAACATCAAAGGTCCATGCAGAAATGATCCATGGAGAAGATGTAGGCAGCTATGAAGGGCCCGAGAGAACAAAAGTCATCTTCCATGGCAAACAACCTGGTCATGATGAAGGGATGTGTCGGAATCAGCCTCTCTCTTCTTAATGTAGAGAAGATGGACGAAACCAGGACTGTGTGGAGAGCTGTTCCTGGGTGCCAATTGTTGATATACCATTCGAACTTGTGAAAGTGTCACAGGAAGTAGGGGCAGCCTCAACTTCCTGGGACCCTTGTAAGCAACTGTTAGGACAAAGTGGTTGCCAAGGCAGTGACTTCATTCAGTTCATGAAGGAAGTGACCTACCTAACTTCCTTGGTGATGGAACTCTCTGAACTTGGGATCCAAGAAGCCAGGCACCGAGAGCCAGTCCCAATCCCAGTCCCAGTGGGCTCACTTGTTTGTGTTTACTAAGGACAGAGTCAGTCTTTCTTGGTACCTACTGATGGGAGGATGGCCAAATGCCAGGATAGCTCTGAAGAGGGTTCTTTCCTGAGATAGCAGTGAGTGACTCACTGCTGGCTCCTGACAACTTCAAAGAGTTGTCCAAGAAGACCATTTCTGAGGCAGGACAGTCTATTTTGGGGTAAAATAGTATGGCCCACCAGTCAGAGGACACTCTGGATTGTCACAGACCTAATTGGGGGAAGGAGGTGCCTTTGTTGGTGTGGGTGTGAGTTTCTTGTTTTGTCTCATGTTCTGAGAATAGGTAGGAAAGGCAGTTTGTTTGTTTTGGAGTGGACTGTTTCTAGTAAGTCGTTTGAAAAGGAGAATGTTTCTATGTCTGTGTATCCCACTCTGTCTGTGGTTGTTGACATTAGAAAAGAGAATGAATCAATGGATGTGTCCTGTCTAGTAGAAAGCTTCCCAGCATTCAACCTGCGTAATTTATGAATGTACTGTGGCTTGCGTTAAGGATGGGCAACACCTACGATCTTCTGAAGTTCCTGTTTTCTTCCTGAATTCTGGCCAATCTCTAGAATAGGCACATGTTTATGTGTCCAAGATATGAACACCTCCAAGCTCTGTGACATGGCCATGTACTGGATAGCTGAAAGGAATGGCGAGCATGTCAGAAAACTCAGATATCAGTGTGACCAGGAAAGTCTCAGTGGAGTAACCCTGCTTTGGGCCTTTTGCTTACCTATTGTTCTGTTGCGCTGAATGTCAGGACAGTCTTTGCCTCAGGCCACACCTTTGTGAAGCCTGAAGAAATCAGTTTTCAAATGGAAAATGAATGGGCATCACCTGTGACTCCTTGCTTTATTGCTTTGGAAAGGTATGTGTCTTCATCAGACTCTTGGCCATGTGTGAGGCTGTGGTTTACATTCTCAGTACCTGATGGATACAAAAAAGATGCCATGTGTGCATCCAAAACCAAAATGGCAAAAAGATCAGTGATTGTGGATGAACTCTCGCCTTCCTTTGTAAGGTTCCTGAACTTTATCAAGTGAGAATAGGGATCCTTGTGTCAAATGAGTTCTTCAAACCACAGAAGAGGAGCTTGGGTTTTCTCCTGACTCCAAATCACATAAATAATCTATACCTGACAGTCAGTATGCCTCAAATAGGAGAAGCAGAGCAGTATTAACAGCAGGCCTATTTTATCACTCATGATTCACAGGAAGGGTGTCCAGGACACCCCGACTGTAGGCTAATGAGGGGCAAGGGAGCTTATTTTGGACACTTTCTTGGGCTGCTCCACTCAGGGAAACCACCAGAAAGTGGTTATAATGTGTGTGTATATCGAAGAAGATGAGGGACATGTGGGAGTGTTTTGGTTTTTATTGTGGTAATTTGTGTGGCTTTTGGAAGAGATAACTGGGTCCACCTGTGATGGAATTCAGGTGTGATTCCCCTTAGAGACTGAGTTCTGGAACTGACTTCAGAGAAGTATTGCTATGAATTGTGTTGAAATTTTAGGAGGCCACGCATGAGATTCGCCCATGGTGACATTTCACAGAGCCCTGGGAATCTCCGCCAGAATATCACATGATTTTTTTCTGAAAGACTTGGCAGCCATAGTTAAGAGTCAAAACACACATGGACCTCACATTGTAGATCTCAGTGTGCCTGGGTTCATCTGACACTTTGGCCACTCTTTGGGAAGCTTTGCCTGTGAGAGTTCTCCAGAACTTTCATTGTAATAAGCTTCCTCACCATTAAATGGTTCCTGAATGAATTGAAACCCACAGGGAGTCCAACTTCATTCTTCAAAAATGGCTAGATAAATAGTATGGAATTTTTGAAATTCCCATGACCAGGTGGCACTGGAGAACCTTTGGATGTCCTGCTTCTGATCATGAGTGTACCAGACAGTGCCATAATTGACTGGATTTCATGAAAATGTTGTATAACGAGATGCCAGTAAGTTGGAGCCTCCTGAGTAGTGGGCGTAGAGCTGTGCTGTGCAGGTGTGTGATAAAACATCTGTGGTGGGGCAATGTGGATCTGCCATTGACTTCCAAATGTCTTGTGGCTGACATGGTGCAGTCAGCAGACCCTTATATGTAAAGGCATCTTGTTATATGGAGAGGTTTCAGGGTAATTTTTAGAATCAGGTTTCTATGGTCAAGGGGGCAAGCTATGTGTGATAGAAACCTGGTTGCTACATTTTCCTGCAGTCCCTGACCCAACACACGTGACAGAACTCCCTCCAGCACTATATCCCAGTTGAACTCCATGTATTTCCTGAAGCAAATACCAAACTTCCAGTGCAGCAGCATGAAACACCATGAAAATTCGAGGATGACCAAATGGCTTCACAGTCCACTCGGGGAGACACTTAGCCCCCAGTGGCAACAGTTTACCTACAAAGAGAGAAATCACCACTGCTGCCTCATGTTCAATGGAAAATAAGAAACGATGTCCTCCAGATCACATAGTTGCAGACCCAGCTTTGAAGGTCTCACTAGAAATGAAGCTAAAGCTCCAGACAACAAAATATATTCCAAGTGTCCAACCTCAGAGGAAGTTTCTCAGGAAGTCTTTAGGCCAGCAGAGTTCCATGTTTGTGGAGTGTTCTCCCAGTCACTTACTTTTGGAAACTCCTCTACCACCTCCTAGGTTGTAAACTCCTCAGCATTTTCCATCCAGATATGTATTCACAGATTTTCTAACTCTCCTCTTCTAATTGTGTCCTACATGGGGCGAAGGTAAAGTCAAAGAATTGTTCTGGATGAGAGTGGGAATACATTTGTGTATGACATATTTGCATACACATTGGATTCATTTTCCAATTTTCCATTTGAAATACTGAATCCCTGACACTTAACCATAACCTACTAGACTCTGACTACTAATTCTAATATGATGCAGAAAAATAACCCAAACAGAATAGAAATACAAGCAGTTCAGAGAAGGCATGGTGTATAGTTGGATTTGCCTTATGCATTATATAGGGTAGGAGTTATAAATCTAGACAATTTTTTTGTTGAAATAGTTCTCCATATGATTTTAAAGATAACAAATATGTGAATTCCTTTCTCCCTTTCTCTGTAGCCTACTCAGCACATATATTTTTATATGCACATAGAGAATCCTACCTGGTACTACACGTACATTCTTGAGAGGTGGCTGACTTGGCAGGTACAAATTGTGAGAAGAGATCACTCCTCCTAAACGCTGTTGGAACTGAAAATTCAAACTATGGGTGAGCTTCCTAGTTGAACAATATTATAAAATCCATGTTCAGTAAAATGAATATTTTTGGATCTGTGGATGATATTTATTTCATGGTTTATTTCGATTGGCATATATTGCTATTTTTAATGTCTCTCTGTGTGTCTGTTTATATATATATATATATATATATATATATATATATATATATATATATATATATATACTCTCCAGATTTTTCAAAATATGAAATATATGTGTCTTATATACACTCCCTAATTTCATTCATGTTCATGTATGTGGATTTATAATCAACTTTTCACAGGATTATTCTCAGAAACATTCATCCACCTGAAATACATAATTGTTTCCTAGTACATGAAACTAACTTCAGTACTAGGTGCTTACAAATCCTAATATTTCTGCACAGCTGACCAGTTTAACATCAATGCAACCAGATTCCTATGGGACATGATGTGTATTCTGACGTTGATTTTCTTTCAACACTGGTACATTACTATATCTTCAGGTTTTGCACATCATAGGATATATGTTTTATCCACAAGTTCACAAATTTATAGACTTTTTTTCATTTTCAATCACTTCCTGCTTCAGAACTAATGTATTCCTCCATGTTTCTTTACTGTTTTTTCTGTGAGACTGCTTCCAAACACATTATTTTCAATTTCAATAATCACTTTTGAGGCAAAACTCACAAACTCGTCATGATCAACCATAACTATAATATTATCATTAGATGTATAACTGGTTGGAATGAATGATTGTACATCAATATAAGATTTTTTTTTATATATTTTCAGATATCAATTCAATCCATTATTTAAAGTGGAGCCAGTTATATTATTTATTCACAGTATGTTCTATTCATGCAATATCTGTAAATTAATAGACACAGGTACACCTTTTTGTACCCCCAATACTAATTTATACGTCTTCAAAATATTGCTCCGAGAAATGCTGGAAGAAATACTCATGTCACCTAATCTACATATACTTTTTATCACAGTAGTATTCTGGACACAAAATGCAAAGTTCACACTTCTGATTGTACCAAAGCCTAAATGGAATGTGAACATGGATTACTAAAACATCCATGTCCAGTTTGCCTAATTTTCTCATATGTCAAACCTATTGGTGACTACATATTTCTTTCTTCCTAATATTATATATTGAACCTCAGCCCTGTTGAAAATGTCTAATCCTGTCACAAACTTTACATTTTGCCTGATTTCCTAATGTCTCTATTGATATCTGCTTTCCTACATATTTTCCCCAGTTAATCATTGAGGATGACCCTTCACATGTGATGACATTGACCTTCACTCTCTAAACGAAAGTCTATTGCTACAGAACTTTTGGTCCAAATCCTACACTCACACTTCTTTTTTACCTACTGACTATTTTCTTAATCCTACCAACTATAGCTTTTTGATTGGATGTTCTCTTCGACAATCAATCATCCAAGGTACAAGGTCCAATGCCATTGTATATCGATTTATCGGAGACAACACTGCAGAATATAATTCATACCTAAGTATCCCAATCAAGGTCCCAATGTTTTTCTGGGCTTCAAATCTTACCTAGGTTTCTGTGTTCATAATTATATCTCACCTACATATTCTTGTAAAAATCGCGGGTTCCCAATACCATGATTCATATATCAGAATGATTCCTAAACAAAATCGCGCATGTTATTAACCCTAACCATACACTGTTACCTCAATCTAACTTTACAGAAGAGCAAGGACAGAGTTGGTCTTACAATTCAGGAATGTAGGGGATTTTCCAGGTGCTGAGAACCTCAAAGAACCATGCAGAAATAAACCCTGGAGAAGATGTAGGCTGCTGAGGAGGACCTGTGAGAGCAAAAGTTTTCTTCCTTCACAAACAACCTGGTCAGGATGAAGGGATGAGTCTTAATCAACCTCTCAATGCTTAATGTAGAGAAGATGGACCAAACCACCTGTGTGGAGAGCTGTTCCTGGGGGCCTATGGTTGATATACCATTGTAACTTGAGAATTTGTCATAGGAAGTAGGGGCAGCCTCCATCTCATGGCTCTCTTGGAAGCAACTGTTAGGACAAAGTGATTGCCAAGGCAGTGGCCTCATTCAGTTTATGAAAGAACTGACCTACCTCACTTACGTGCTAATGGATCTCTCTGAACTTTGGATCCAGGAAGCCAGGCACCAAGAGCCAGTCCAAGTCCCAGTCGCAGTGGGCTCACTTGTTTGGATTTACCAAGGAGAGAGTCAGTCTTTCTTGCAACCTACTGATGTGAGGATGGCCAAATGCCAGGAGAGCTCTGAAGAGGGGCCTTTCCTGAGAAAGAAGGTAGTGCTTCACCGGTGGCTCCTGACAACTTCACAGAGTTGGCCAAGAAGACCAGATCTGAGACAGGACAGGCAATTCCTTGGGAATATAGTATGGACCACCAGTCAGAGGACACTCCAGAGAGTCACAGACCTACTGGGGAAAGGGGGAGCCTTTGTGGGGGTGGGTGTGAGTGTGTGATTTTGTCTCATTTTCTGAGAAAAGGTAGGAAAGGCAGTTTGTTTGTTTTGGAGGGGACTGTTTCTAGTAAGTCATTTGACAAGGTGAGTTTTTCTAAGTCTGTGTATCCCACTGTGTCTGTGGTTGCAGACATTAGAAGAGAATGCATCAATGGATGTTTCCTTCTAGTAGAAAGCTTCCCATCATTCAACCTGCCCAATTTAGGAATGCACTGTGGCTTGCCTTATCAATGGGCAAAACCTACAATCTTCTGAAGTTTCTGTTTTCTTCCTGAATTCTGGCCACTATCCAGAATAGGTTCATGGTTATGTGTCCAAGATATGTACCACCTCCAAGCTCTTTGACATTGCCATATACGGAATAGCTGAAAGGAATGGCAAGCATCTCAGAAAACTCAGATATCAGTGTGACCAGGAAAGTCTCAGTGGAGGAACCCTGCTTTGGGCTTTTTGTCTATCTGTTGTTCTGTTGCCCTGAATGTGAGGAAGGTCTTTGCCTCATGACACCCCTTTGTGAAGCCTGAAGAAAACAGTTTTCAAATGGAAATGAATGGGCATCACCTGTGGCTCTTTGCTTAATTGCTTTGGAAACTGATGTGTCTGAATCAGACACTTGGCCCTCTGTGAGTTTGAGGCTTAGATTCTCAACACCAGATGGATCTAAACAAAGATCCAATGTGTGCATCCAAAACCAAAATGGCAAATAGATCAGTCAGTCTGGAGAAACTCTTGCCTTCCTCTGTAAGGTCCCTGACCTCCATCAAGTGAGAATAGAGATTCTTGGGTCAAATGAGTTCTTCAACGCTCTGCAGAGGCTAGAAAATAGGTGCTTGTGTTTTCTCATAACTCCAATTCACTAAAAGAATCTAAACCCCACGTTCAGTAGTCGTCAATTTGGAGATGCAGACCAGTATTAATGACAGATCTATTTGATCACTCCTAGTTCACAGGAAAAGTGTCCAGGCCACCCTGACTTTAGGCAAATAAAGGGCAAGGGAGCTTATTTCAGACACGGTGGAATGTGTCTGAATCGGCCTCTTGGCCCTGTGTGAGCCTGTGGCTTAGATTCTCAGCACGTGATGGATCTAAAATAGATCCCATGTGTGCATTAATAACCAAAAGGGCAAAAAGAGCAGTCATTGAGGATGAATTATCTTGCCTTCCTTTGTTAGATTTCCGACCTCCATCAAGTGAGAATAGGGATCCTTTGGGTCAAATGATATCTTCAAACTCTGCAGAGGCTAGGCCATACGTGCTTGGGTTTTCTCATGACTCCAATTCACATAAAGAATCTGTACCCGACAGTCATTAGGCCTCAAATTGCAGAAGTTGAGTAGAATTAAGGGCAGGCCTATTTGATCACTCCTGGATCACAGGAAGAGTGTCCAGGCCACCCTAACTTTAGGCAAATGAGGGGCAAGAGAGCTTATTTTGGACACTGTCTTGGGTTGTGCCCCTCATGGAAACCTCCAGCCAGAGGTTATGGTGAGTGTCTATATGGAAGAAGATGAGAGCTATGTGGGAGTGTTTTGGATTTATTGTGGTTATTTGTGTGGCGGTTGGAAGAGATTACTGGGTCCACCAGGGCTTGTACTCTGTTGGGATTCCCCTTTGAGACTGAGTTCTAGATCTGACCTCAGAGAAGTATTGCCATGAATTCTCGTGGGATTTTAGGAGGCCATGCATGATATTCACCCTTGGAAACTGAGATCTAGGTCAAGGGTGGCTTTCCACAGAGCACTGGGAATCTCAGCCAGTATATCACAGGATTTTATTCTGAACGACTTGGCAGCCATTGTTAAGAGACAAAACACACATGGATCTCACATTGTAGACCTCAAAGGGCTTGGCTTCATCTTACCTTTTGGCCCCTTTTGGGAAGACTTGCCTGTGAGAGTTCTCCAGAGCTTTCATTGAAATGATCTTCCTCAAATTTTATGGTTCCTGGATGAATGGAAAATCCACAGTGCCTCCAACTTTATACTTGAAAAATGGCAAGATAAAAACCATGAAATTTTGGACATTCCCATGACCAGGTGGCACTGGAGAAACTTTGGATATCCTATTGCTGATCATGAGTGTACTAGACAGTGCCTTGATTGACTGGGTTTCATGAAAATGGTTGAGAACAGAGATGCATGTAAGTTGGTGCTTTCTGAGAAGTGGGCCTGGAGCAGTGGTGTGTAGGTGTGTGATAATACATCTGTGGTGTGGCCATTTGGTTCTGCCATTGGTTTCCAAATGGATTGAGGCTGACATGGTGTAACCAACAGACCCTTACATGAAAAGGCATCTTGTTATACGGAGAGGTATCTGGGCAATGTTAAGAATCAGGTTGCTATGGACAAGTGGGCAAGCTATGTGGGATAGAAGCCCGGTTGAAGCATTCTCCTGAAGACCCTGACACACCACACGTGACAGAATTGCCTCCAACACTGTGACCCATTTGAACTCCTTTTATTATATGAAGCAAATACCAAACTCCCAGTGTAGCAGCAAGAAACACCCTGAAAATGGAGGATGACCAAATGGCTTCACAGTTCACACAGGGAAACACTAAGCCCCCAGTGGCCATAGTTTATCTACAAAGAGAGAATTCAGCACTACTGCATCATGTTTACTGGAAAATAAGAAACCATGTCCTCCAGGTAACATAGATGCAGACCCAGATTTGATGGTCTCATTACAAAGGAAGGTAAAGCTCCTGACAACAACATATATTTCAAGTGCCCAACCTCAGAGGCAGTTTCTCAAGAAGTCTTTAGGCCAGCAGAGCTCCATGTTTGTGGAGTGTTTACCCTGTCCCTTACATTTGGAAACTCATCTACTACCTCAAAGCTTGTGAATTCCTCAACATTTTCCATTCCAGATATGTATTCACAGATTTCTAACTCTTCTCCTCTAATTGTGTGTTACTAGGGGTGTAGGAAATGTTAAGGCATTGTTCTGAATGCGAATGAGAAGATTTTTGTGTAGCACATATTTGCATACACATTGGATTCATTTTCCTATTTTTCATTTGAAATACTGAATCCCTGACATGAACACATAACCTACTAGCCTCTGACTACTAATTCTAATATGATGGAGAAAAATAACCCAAACAAAATAGAAATATAAGAAGTTCAGTGGAGGCATGCTCTATATTTGGACTTGCCTTTTGCATGATAAATGGTTGGTGTTATAAATCTAGTCAATTTTTAATTGAAATAGTTCTCCATGTGTTTTTAAAGTAATCAAATATGTGAACTCCTATATCCCTTTCTCTGTAGCCTATTCACCACATGTATTTTTATATGCACATATACAATCCTATCTGGTATCACATCTACATTTTGTGAGGTGGCTGATGGAAGATACAAATTGTGAGAAAAGATCACTCCTCCTAAACACTGTTGGAACTGAAAATACAACCTATGTGTGAGCTTTCTAGTAGAACAATATTATACATAAATCCATATTCAGTAAAATGTATATTTTTGCATCTGTGGATGATATATATTTCAAGATAAATTTCGATTTGCATATATAATGCTAACTTTTAATGTCCGTGTGTGTGTTTTTTTGTATATATATATACAATCTCCAAATTTTTTAAAATATGAAATATATGTGTCTTATATACACTCCCTTAATTCATTCATGTTCGTGTATGTGAATATATAATCAACTTTTCACAAGAATATTCACAGAAATATTCATCCACCTGAAATACATATTTGTTTCCTAATACTAAAAACTAACTTCAGTGAATGGTGCATACGAATCCTAATATTTCTACAGTAACTGACCCAGTTTAACATCAATGCACGTAGATTCCTATGGGACATCATGTGTATTTTGACCTGCATATTCATTCAACATTGGTACAATACTATTTCTTCATTTTTGCACATCATAGGATATATATTTCATCCACAAGTTCACAAATTTTTACGCATTTGTTTCACTTTCAATCACTTCATTCTTGAGAGCACATGTATTCCTCCAGGTTTCTTGACTGGACTTTTCATGAGACTTCTTTCCAAACATATTATTTTCGATTTCCATAATCATTTTGGAAGCAAAACTCTCACACACTCTTCATGATAAACTATAATCCTAATATTAGCATTAGATGTATAAATGGTTGGAATGAATGTATGTATATCAATATAAGATATCCAGTATATTTTCAGCTATCAATTCAATCCATTATTTAATGTTGGAACCAGTTATATTATTTATTCACAGTATGGTCTATTTATGCGTTTTCTCAATATTCATAGACACAGCATACACCTAATTTTACTCCCAATACTAATTTATACGTCTTCAAAATATTGCTCCCAGAAATGGAGAAAGAAATACTTATGTGACTTGATCTACATATACATTTAATCACAGTAATATTCTGGACACAAAATGCAAAGATCATACTTATGATTGTACCAAAGACTGAATGGAAAGTGAACATTGATTACCAGAAACATCCATGTCCAGGTTGCCTAATGCTCTCAAGTATCAATCCTATTAGGGACTACATATTTGGTTCTTCCTAAGATTATATATTCAACCTCAACCCTGTTGAAAATGTCTAATCCTATCACTCACTTTATACTTTACCTGATTTCCTAATGTCTCGGTTGATTCATGCATTCCAACATATTTTCCCCAGTTCATCATTGTGACTGACTCTTCACATGTGCTGACATATACATTCACTCTCTACCCGAAACCCTATTGTAAAATAACTTTTTGTCCAAATCCTATACTCACTCTTCTTCCTAACCCTAACGGCTATCTTCCTAATCCTACCGACTATCACATTTGACTTGATGTTCCTTCCACATTCAATCATCCAAGGTACAAGGTCCTAAGCCATTGTATATTGATTTATCTTTGACATCTGTGCAGAACTGAATTCAATGCTAAGTATTCCATGAAGGGCCCAGTGCCCTTCTGGGCTTCAAATCTTACCTAGATTTCTGTTTTCATACTTATATTTCTCCTCTATATTTTTATTAATATCGCAGGTTCCCAATACCATTTATCAGCCAGCAGAATAATTCCTAAGCCAAATCGAACATGTTATTAAGTGAAACCATACATTGTTCCCTCAATCTAACTTTACAGAAGAGCAGGGACATAGTTGGTCTTACAATACAGGAATGTAGGGGATCTTCCACCTGTTGAGACCTCAAAGGTCCATGCATAAATGATCTCTGGAGAAGAATGTAGGCAGCTATGAAGGACCTGAGAGAGCAAAAGTTGTCTAGCATGGCCAACAACCTGGTCAGGAGGAAGGTTTGTGTTTGAGTCAAGCTCCCTCTTCTAATGCAGAGAAGGTGGACCAAACCAGACCTGTGTTGAGAGCTGTTCCCAGGTATCTATGGTTGATATACCATTCTAACTTGTGAAAGTGTCAGAAGAAGTAGCGGCAGCCTCCATCTCATAGGACCCTTGGAAGACACTGTTAGGACAAAGTTGTTGTCAAGGCAGTGATCTCATTCAGTTCCTGAAGGAAGTGACCTCTCCTTACTACCTTGGTGATGGAACTCTCTGAACTTGGGATCCAGGATGCCAGGTACCCAGAGCCCGTCCAACTTTCAGTCCCAGTGTTCACATTTCTTTGGATTTACCAAGGACAGAGTCAGTATTTCTTGGTACCTACTGAAGGGATGATGGCCAAATGCCAGGGGACCTCTGAAGGGTGTACTTTCCTGAGAACGTACGTAGTGGTTCATCCCTGGCTCCTGACAACTTCACAGAGTTGGAAAAGGAGACCAGATCTGAGACAGCACAGGCCATTTTGGGGGAACATAGTATGGCCCACCAGTCAGAGGACACTCCAGATAGTCACAGACCTACTTGGAGGAAGGATGTGCCTTTGTGGGTGGGGTTGTGGGTTTGTTGTTTTGTCTCATGTTCTGAAAATAGGTAGGAAAGGCGGTTTGTTTGGTTTGGATTGGACTGTTTCTAGTAAGTCGTTTGACAAGGCGAGTGTTTCTGTGTCTGTGTATCCCACTGTGTTCATGATTGTAGTCATTAGAAAAGAGAATGCATCAATGGATTGCGCTGCCTAGTAGAAAGCTTCCCAGCATTCATCCTGCCTAATTTATGAAAGGACTGCGGCTTGAGTTATTGATGGGCAACACTGACTACCTTCCTAAGTTCCAATTTTCTTCCTGAATTGTGGCCATTCTCCAGAATATGCTCTTCATTATGTGTCCAAGATATGTACCACCTCCAAGCTCTGTGACATGGCCATGTCCTTGATAGCTGAAGGGAATACGAGCATCTCAGAAAACTCAGATATCAGTGTGAACACTAAAGTCTCAGTGGAGAAACACTGCTTTGGGCAATTTGCTTACCTATGGTTCTGATACCCTGAATGTAAGGAAGGTCTTTGCCTTTGGCCACCCCTTTTTGAAGCCTAAAGATAACAGTTTTAAAATGGGAATGAATGGGCATCACCTGTGGCTCTTTTCTTAATTTCTTTGGAAAGTGATGTGTCTGAATCAGACTCTTGGCCCTGTGTGAGGCTGTAGCTTAGATTCTCAGTACCTGATGGATCTAAAAAAGATCTCATGTGTGCTTCCAAATCCAAATATCAGAAATATCAGGCATTGTGAATGAAGTTTTTTGCCTTCATCTCTTAGGTTGCTGACCTCCATCAAGTGAGAATAGGGATCCTTTGGGTCAAATGAGTTCTTCAAAACCCTGCAGATGTGCTGGGGTTTTCTCGTTACTCCAAATCAAATAAAGAATCTGTACCTGACTGTCAGTAGGCCTCAAAATGCAGAAGCAGAGCAGTATTAATGGAAGGACTATTTGATCACTACTGGTTCACAGGAAGGATGTCCAGCCGACCCTGATTTTACGCAAATGAGTAACAAGGGTGCTTATTTTGGACACTGTCTTGGGCTTCGCCCTCATGGAAACCTCCAGCCAGAGGTTATGATGAGTGTCTATATCAAAGAAGATGAGGGCCATGTGGGACTGTTTTGGATTTAATTGTGGTCATTTGTGTGGGGGTTGGAAGAGATGTCTGTGTCTACCTGGGCTTGAACTCTCGTGTGATTCCCCTTAGAGACTGATTTCTGGAACTGATCTCAGAGAAGTATTTCCATGAATTGTGTTGGGATTTTTAGAGGCCATGCATGAGAGTCGCACTTGGAAACTGATACCAAGGCCCAGGGTGGCTTTCCACAGAGCCCTGGGAATCTCAGCCAGGGTATCACATGATTTTATTCTGAAAGACTTGGCAGCCATAGTTGAGAGTCAAAACACACATGGACCTTACATTGTAGACCTCAATCGGCATGGCTTTCTGTGACTTTTGGCCCCTCTTTGAAAAGACTTGCCTCTGTGAGTTCTCCACAGCTTTCATTGAAATGTCCCTCCTCACCATTTAATAGTTCCTGAATGAATGGAAACCCACAGTGCCTCCAACTTCATTCTTGTAAAATGGCTACATAAATACCAAGTAATTTTTGAAATTCCCATTACCAGGTACAACTGGAGAATCTTTAGATGTCCTGTTGTTGATCATGTGTATACCAGACAGTGCCTTGATTGACTGGGTTTCATGAAAATGATGTAGAACAGAGATGCCAGTAAGTTGTAGCCTGCTGAGAAGTGTTCCTCGAGCAGTGGTGTGTAGGTTTGTGATAATACATCTCTGATGTGGCCATTTGGATCTGCCATTGGCTTCCAAATGGATTGTGACTGACATGGTGAGGCCAGCATAATCTTATTTGTAAAGGCATCTTGTTATATGGAGAGGTTTCAGGGCAATGTTAAGAATCAGGTTGCTATGGACAAGGGGGCAAGCTATGTGGGATAGAAGCCATGTTGGTGCATTCTCCTGTCCCTTACTTTTGGAAACTACTCTATCACCTCCAAGTTTGTGAACTCCTGAGAATTTTCCACTACAGATATATATTCACAGATTTTCTAACTCTTCTCCTCTAATTGTGTCTTACTTGGGGCGAAGGTAATGTCAAGGCATTGTTCTGGATGAGAGTGGGATAATTTTTTGGGTAGCACATATTTGATAGACATTGGATTCTTTTTCCTATTTTCCATTTGAAATACTGAATCCCTGACACTAACACATACCCTACTAGACTCTGACTACTAATCCTAATATGATGGAGAAAAATAACCCAAACAGAATAGAAATACAAGCAGGTCAGAGGAGGCATGGTGTATTTTTGGACTTGCCTTTTGCATAATAAAGGTAGGTGTTATAAATCTAGTCAATTTTTATTTGGAATAGTTTTCCATGTGTTTTTAAAGTTAACAAATATGTGAATTCCTCTCTCCCTTTCTCTGTAGCCAATTCAGCACATGTATTTTTATATGCACTTATAGAATCCTACCTGGTATCACACATACATTTTTGTGAGGTGGCTGACTCGGTAGATATAAATTGTGAGAAGAGATCACCCCTGCTAAATGCTGTGGGAACTAAAAATTCATCCTATGTGTGAGCTTCCTAGTAGAAAAACATTATACAAAAATCCATGTTCAGTAAATATATATTTTTGCATCAGTAGATGTTATATATCTCATTATGAATTTCGATTGGCATATATATTGCTGCTTTTTAATGCCCGTGTGATATATATATATATATATATATATATATATATATATATATATATATACACACACACACACATACACTCTCCAGATTTTTCAAAATATGAAATATATGTGTCTTTTATACACTCTCTACATTCATTAATGTTCATTTATGAGGAAATATAATCAAATTTTCACAAGATTATTTTTGGAAATATTCATCTACCTGAAATGCATATTTGTTTCCTTATACTGATAACTAACTTCAGTGAATTGTGCATACAAACCCTAATAATTCTGCAGTAACTGACCCAGATTAACATCAATGTAAGTAGATTTCTATGGGACATGATGTGTATTTTGACATTCATTTATATTCAACACTGGTACATTATTATTTCCTCAGTTTTTGCACATCATAGGATATATATTTCATCCACAAGTTCACAAATTTATAGGCATTTGTTTCAGTTTTAATCACTTCCTTCTTCAGAACACATGTATTCCTCCAGGTTTCTTGACTTTTCTTTTAATGACACTTCTCTCCAAATACATTTTTTTCGATTTCCATAATCAATTTTGAAGCAAAACTCACACACTCTTCATGATAAACCATAAACATAATATCACCATTAGATGTATAACTGATTGGAATGAATGATTGTATATCAATATGAGGTTTTCTGTATATTTTCAGATATCAATTAAATCCATTATTTAAAGTTGGAACCAGTTATATTATTTATTCACAGTATGGTCTATTCATGCATTATCTCTATATTCATAGACACAGGGTACACCTATTTTTACCCCCAATTAATTTATACATCTTCAAATGTTGCTTTCCTAAATATTTTCCCCAGTTCATCATTGTGACTGACAATTCACATGTGCTGACATTCACATTCTCTCTCTACCCGAAACCCTATTGCTAACGAACTTTTGGTCCAAATTCTGTATTCACTCTTTTTTCTAAACCTACCCACTATTTTCCTAATCCTAACGACTATCCCTTTTTGCCTGAATGTTCTCTTCCACATTCAATCATCCAAGGTACAAGGTCTTATGCCATTGTATATCGATTTATCTGAGACAATTGTGCAGGACATAATTCAAAGCTAAGTATCCCAATCAAGGGCCCAACGCACTTCCGGGCTTCAAAACTTACATAGATTTCTCTTTTCATACTTGTATTTCACCTATATATACTTACAAATGTCGCAGGTTCCCAATACCATTATTAATTCCACAGAATGATTCCTAATCCAAATCGAACATGTTATTGACCCTAATAATACACTTTTACCTCAATCTAATTTTACAGAAAAGCAGGGTCATAGTTGGTCTTACTCTACAGGAATATCGGGGATCTTCCTCCTGCTGAGAACGTAAAAGGACCATGCAGAATTGATCCCTGGAGAAGATGTAGGCAGCTATGAAGGGCCTTAGAGAGCAAAAGTCATCTTCCATGGCAAACAACCTACTCAGGAAGAAGGATTGTGTCTGAATCAGCTTCTCTCTTCTTAATGCAGAGAAGATGGACCAAATCAGGCCTTTGTGAAGAGCTGTTCCCGGGTGCCTATGGTTGATATACCATTCTAACTTATGAATGAGTCACAGCAAGTAGGGGCAGTCTCCATCTCATGGGACCCTTGGAAGCAACTGTTAAAACAAAGTTGTTTTTAAGGTAGTGACTTCATTAAGTTCTTGAAAAAAGTGACCTCACCTTACATTTTTGGTGTTGGAACTCTGTGATCTTGGGATCCAGGAAGCCAGGCACCCAGAATCAGTCTCAGTCCAAGTCCCAGTGGGCTCACTTGTTTGGATTTAACAAGACAGAGTCAGCCTTTCTTGGTACCTACTGATGTGAGGAGGGCCAAATGCCTGGAAACTCTGAAGACTGGTCTTTCCAGAGATAGCAGGTAGTTGCTCACAACGGGCTCCTGACAACTTCACAGAGTTGGCCAAAGAGACCAGATCTGAGATAGGACACACCATTTCGGGGGAACATAGTATTGCCCACCAGTCAGAGGACACTCCGGATAGTCACAGACATACTTGGGGGAAGGAGGTGTCTTTGTGGGTGTGAGTGTGAGTTTGTGGTTTTGTCTCATGTTCTGAGAATAGGTAGGAAACGTGGTTTCTTTGTTTTGGAGTGGACTGTTTCTAGTAAGTCCTTTGAAAAGGCGAGTGTTTCTGTATCTATATATCCCACTGTGTCCGTGGTTGTAGACATTAGAAAAGAGATTGCATCAATGGATGTGTTCTGTCTACTAGATAGCTTCCCAGCATTCATCCTGCGCAACTTATGAATGGACTGCAGCTTGCCTTATGGATGGGCAAAACCTGCCATCTTCCTACGTTCCTGTTTTCTTCCTGAATTCTGGCCACTCTCCATAATACACTCATGGTTTTGTGACTAAGATAAGTACCAACTCCAAGCTCTGTTACATGGCCATGTACTGGATAGCTGAGGGGAATTGCGAATATCTCAGAAAACTCAGATATAAGTGTGACCAAGAAAGTCTCAGTGGAGAAACCCTGTTTTGGGCCTTTTGCTTACATATACTTCTGTTGTCCTGAATGTCAGGTAGGTCTTTGCCTCAGGCCACCCCTTTGTGAACCCTGAAATAAACAGTTTTCAAATGGAAATAAATGGGCATAACCTGTGGCTCTTTGCTTAATTGCTTTGGAAAGGGATGTGTCTGAATCTGCTTCTTGGCCCTGTGTGAGGCTGTGGCTTAGATTCTCAGCAACTGATGGATCTAAAGAAAGATCCCATGTGTGGATCCAAAACCCAAATGGCAAAAAAGCAGTCATTGTGGATGAAGACTCTTGCTTTCCTCTGTTAGGTTCCTGACCTCCATCAAGTGAGAATAGGATCCTTTGGGTCAAATGAGTTCTTCAATGCTCTACAGATGTGCTTGGGTTTCTCATGACTCCAAATCACATAAAATATTTATACCTGACATTCAGTAGGCCTCAAATTAGAGAAGCAGAACAGTATTAAAGACAGGCCTATTTGATCACTCCTGGTTCACAGGAAGGGTGTACAGTCTACCCTGACTTTAGGCAAATGAGAGGAAAGGGAGCTTATTTTGGACACTGTTGTCGATTGTGACCCTCATGGAAACCTCCATCCAAAAGTAATGATGAGTGTCTATATGAAAAAAGATGGGGGCCATGTGGGAGTGTTTTGGATTTAATTGTGGTCATTTGTGAGGGGGTTGGAAGAAATGACTGGGTCCACCTGGGCTTGAACTCTGGTGTCATTCCCCTTAGGGCCTGAGTTCTGGAACTGACCTCATAGAAGTATTGCAGTGAATTGTGTTGGTTTTTAGGAGGCCACGCATGAGAGTCACCCTTTGAAAATGAGATCTAGGCCCAAGGTGGCTTTCCCCAGAGCAATGGGAATCTCAGCCATGATATCACATGATTTTATTCTGAAAGACTTGGAAGCCATCGCTGGCCCTCAGAAGCAAGCAGGAGTGGCCATACTCATATCGAATAAAATCAACTTCAAACCTAAGTCAATCAAAAGTGATAAAGAAGACACTATATACTGTTAAAAGGTAGCATTCACATACAAGACATAACAATTATCAATTTGTATGCACCAAACAACGGTGCTGCAAAGTTCATTAAACAAACTCTCCTCAAGTTAAAGAGTCAAAAAGACTATTACACAATAATTTTGGGTGGCTTCAACACAAAGCTCTCGCCATTAGACAGATTCTCTAGACAAAATGTGAATAATGAAAGTATGTAACTCAATAGCACAATCAATAAACTAGACTTAACCAACATATATAGAATATATCAACCATCATCAAGTGGATACACGTTCTTCACAGCAGCACAATGATTCTACTCAAATATAGACCATATGTTATGCCATAGGGAAACTCTTAATAAATATAAAGGTATGGAGATAATACCATGCACCATTTCTGATCATAAAGGAATGAAACTGGAAATCAATGATCAAAGAAGGAAGAAAAAATTCTACATAACATGGAAAATGAACAGTATGATACTGAATGATCAATGGGTTACAGAAGATATAAAGGAGAAGATAAAAAATTCTTAGAGACAAATGACAATTGTGAAACAACATAATGGTTTCTATGGAACACAATGAAAGGAGTTTTAAGAGGTAAATTCATTTTTTGGAATTCCTTCCTCAAAAAAAAAAAAGAAAAAAAAACAACAAATAAATGAACTCACACTACACCTCAAAAACCTCGAAAAGGAAGAGGAAAACAATAGCAAATGTAGTAGAAGACAAGAAATAATTAATATTAGAGGAGAATTGAATGAAATTGAAACAAAAAAAAAACATTGAAATAATTGAAAAAAAAAAATAAAAGTTGGTTCTTTGAATAAATAAATAAGATCTACAGGCCCTTAGCCATGCAAAAGAAGAGAAGAAGAGAGAGAACTCAAATTACTAACATATGGGATAAAAAAGGCAATATCACAACACACACTACAGAAATACAGAAGATAATTTGAAAGTATTTTGAAACCCAATATTCCAATAAAATAGAAGATAATGAAGATATTGATAAATTTCTTAAGTCAGATGATCTGCCAAGATTGAGTCAGGAAGACACACACAATTTATATAGACCAATAACAAAGAAAGAAATAGAAGAAACCGTCAAAAGACCACCAACCATAAAAAGCCCTGGACCAGATGGGTATACAGCGGAGTTCTAGAAAGCCTTCAAAGAAGAATTAATACCAATACTTTTCAAACTATTTCCAGAAATAGAAAAAGAAGGAGTTTTTCCAAATTCATTCTATGAGGCCAACGTCACCCTGATCCCAAAACCAGACAAAGACACTTCAAAAAAAGAAAACTACAGACCAATATGTCTAATGAACTTGGATGCAAAAATTCTCAATAAAATCCTGGCGAATCAAATACAAAAGCATATCAAAAAAATTGTGCTTCATGATCAAGTAGGATTCATTTCTGGGATGCAAGGCTGGTTCAATATGTGGAAATAAATAAATGTAATCCACCACATCAATAGACTTAAAAACAAGAACCATATGATCATCTTGATAGATGCAGAAAAAGCATTCGACACAGTACAGCATCCCTTTATATTCAAAACACTATAAAAACTAGGGATAACAGGAAATTACCTCAACATGGTAAAAGCTATGTATGCTAAACCTCAGGCCAGCATCATCCTAAATGGAGAAAAATTAAGGCATTCCCTCTAAAATCTGGAAAAGGACAGGGATGGCCTCTATCACCAATTCTATTCAATTTAGTTCTTGAAATACTAGCCAGAGCAATTAGACAGACAAAAGAAATTAAAGGCATAAAAATAGAAAAAGAAGAACTTAAATTATCGCTATTTGTGGATGACATGATAATATATTTAACAGACCCAAAAGGGTCTACAAAGAAACTGCTAGAGTTAATAAATGATTTCAGCAAAGTGGCAGGATATAAAATCAACATGCATAAATTAAAGGCATTCCTGTATATCAGCAACAAATCTTCTGAAATGGATATGAGGGAAACCACCGCATTCACAATATCCTCAAAGAAAATAAGATACTTGGGAATCAACCTAAGAAAACTGGTGAAAGATTTATACAATGAAAACTACAGAACTCTAAGGAGAGAGATAGAGGAAAATGTTAGAGGATGGAAAAATGTACCCTGTTCATGGATAGGCAGAACTAACATCATCAAAATGGTGATATTACCCAAAGTTCTCTACAAGTTTAATGCGATGCCAATCAAAATCCCAATTGCATTTCTTGTAGAAATAGATAAAGCAATCATGAATTTCATAAGGAAAAACAAAAGACCCAGAACAGCAAAAGCAATTCTAAGCAGGAAGTGTGAATCTGGAGGTATAGCGATACCAGAGTTCAAACTGTACTACCAAGCAATAGTAACAAAAACAGCGTGGTACTGGTATCAACATAGGCAGGTGGACCAATGGTACAGAATAGAGGACACAGAAACGAATCCACAAAAGTACAACTTTCTTATATTTAAAAAAGGGGCTAAAAGCATGTAATAGAGGAAGGATAGGATCTTCAACAAATGGTGCAGGGAAAATTGGAAATCCTTATGCAACAAAATGGAACTGAAACTTTTTCTCTCACCATGCACAAAAGTTAACTCAAAATGGATCAAGGAGCTAGGTATAAAATCAGAGACACTTCGTCTGATAGAAGAAAAAGTTGGCTACGATGTACATACTGTGGGGTCGGGCTCCCAATTCCTTAATAGGACACCCATAGCCCAAGAGTTAATAACAAGAATAAACAAATGGGACTTAGTTAAACTAAAAAGTTTTTTCTCAGCAAGAGAAACAATAAGAGAGGTAAATAGAGAGCCTACATGCTGGGAACAAATTTTTACCCCTCACACTTCAGATAGAGCCCTAATATCCAGAATATATAAAGAACTCAAAAAAATCAAACAATAAGATATCAAATAACCCAATCAACCAATTGGCCAAGGACCTGAACAGACACTTCACAGAGGAGGACATACAATTAATCAACAAGTACAGCAAAAATGCTCACCATCTCTAGCAGTCAGAGAAATGCAAGTCAATACCACCCTAAGACACCATCTCACTTCAGTAAGATTGGCAGCCATTATGAAGTCAAACAACAATAAGTGTTGGCGAGGATGTGGGGAAAAGGGTACACTTGTACACTGCTGATGGGACTGCAAGTTGGTGAGGCCAATTTGTCAAGTAGTATGGAGATTCCTGGGAAAGCTGGGAATGGATCTTCCATTTGACCCAGCTATCGCTCTTCTCGGACTATTTCCTGAGGATCTTAAAAGAGCGCACTATAGAGATACTGTCACATCAATGATCATAGGGGCACAATTCACAATATCTATACTGTGGAACCAACCAAGATGCCCTTCAATCGACGAATGGATAAAAAAAATGTGGCATCTATACACAATAGAGTATTATGCAGCACTAAAAAATGACAAAATCATAGAATTTGCAGGGAAATGGATGGCATTAGAACAGATTGTGCTAAGCGAAGCCAGCCAATACTTAAAAAACAAATGCCAAATGTGTTCTTTGATATAAAGAGAACAAATAAGAACAGAAAAGGGGCAAAGAGCATGAGAAAAATATTAACTCTAAACAGAGATGAGTGGGGGGAGAGAAAGGGAGAGAGAAGGGAAAGCAGATGGAAATAGTAGAAGACACTCAATGTTACACAAAATTACATATAAGAGGTTGTGAGGAGAAAGGGGGGAAACAAGGGAGAGAATTGAACAACAGCAGATGAGTTAGAGAGGGAAGATGGGAGCGGAAGGGAGGGGGGATAATAGGGGATAGGAAAGGTAGCAGAATACAACAATCACTAATATGCTATTATGTAAAAACGTAAGTGTGTAACTGATGAGATTCTGCAATTTGTATTTGGGGAAAAAATGGGAGTTCATAACCCAATTGAGTCAAATATGTGAAAGATGATATATCATGAGCTTTATAATGTTTTGAACAACCAAAAAATAAAAAAAAGAAATTGAATTTCCAAAAATTGAGTCATTTTACAACTTTATTTTTTAATAAAATTGTCTTTTATTTGTTATCTTACTTGCTGTTATCTGCGTTTCAGTTTTAAAAAACTATGTGCTGTAGCCATTCATCCATGTAGTATGTAACAGAAAATTTTGAGTGTCTCCATATAACTAGATTGACAAGGCATCAAGGTTTCCTTCACAAACAAGATGAAGACTTTTCCATAGGAAATTTAATATTCTGCAACACATTTTTATTTACTCTCCAATTAAAATTCCAAAAAATTTTAAAAAAAGAAGAATCTAAACCCCACAGTAAGCAGGGCTCAAAGTGGAGAAGTGGAGGAGTATTAACGGCAGGACTATTTGATCACTTCTTGTTCACAGGAAGGGTGCCCAGGCCACCCTGACTTTAGGCAAATGATTGGCAAGGGAGCTTATTTTGGGCACTGTCATGGGCTGTGCCCCTCATGGAAAACTCCAGCCAGAGGTTATGAGGAGTGTCTATATGGAAGAAGATGAGGGCCATGATGGAGTGTTTTGGTTTTAATTGTGGTCATTTGTGTGGCAGTTTGAAGAGATGACTGTGTCCAAATGGGCTTGAACTCTGGTGTGTGATTGGTAACCCAAATCGAACATGCTATTAACCCTAACCATACACTGTTCACTCAATCTTACTTTACAGAAGAGCAGATACAAAGTTAGTATTACTATACAGGGAATTAGGATATCTTCCACCTGCTGAGTGCCTCAAAATCCATACAGAAATTATCCTGGTGAAGACGTAGGATGCAATGAAGAACTGAGACAGCAAAAGTCATCTTCATTTGCAAACAACCCGATCAGGATGAAAGAATGTGTCTGAATCAGCCTATCTCTTCTTAATGTAGAGAAGATGTATCAAACCAGGACGGTGTGGAGAGCTGTTCCCAGGTGCCTTTGGTTTCTATACCATTCTAAATTGTGAAAGTTTCACAGGAAATACGGGCAGCCTCCTTTTCATGAGACCCTAGGAAGCAACTGTTAGAACAAAGTGGTGGCTAGGGCAGTGACCTCATTCATTTTCTGAAGGAAGTGACCTCACCTCATTTCGATGGTGATGGAACTCTGTGAATTTTGTGATCCAGGAAGCCATGCACCCAGAGCCAGTCCCAGTCCCAGTCCCAGTGGGCTCACTTGTTTGGATTTACCAAGGACAGAGTCAGTCTTTCTTGGTACCTACTGATGTGAGTATGGCTAAATGACAAGAAAGCTTTGAAGAGGGTCCTTTCCTGAGAGGGCAGGAAATGGCTCACCACTGCCTCCTGACAACTTCACATAATTGGCCAAGGAGACCAGATCTGAGACAGGACTGGCCATTTCTGGTGAACATCATATGACCTACTAGTCAGAGGACACTCCGGATAGTCACAGACCTACTTGGGGGAAGGAGGTGCCTTTCCATGTGTGGTTGTCTGTTTGTGGTTTTGTCTCATGTTCTGAGAATAGGTAAAAAAGGAGGTTTGTTTGGATTGGAGTGGACTGTTTTTAGTAAGTCATTTGACAAGGAGACTGTTTCTATGTCTATGTATCCCACTGTATCCTTGGTTTTAGATATTAGAAAAGAAAATGGCTCAATGTGTGTGTCCTGTCTAGTAGAAAGCATCCCAGCATTCATCATGCTATTTATTCTTATAAGTATTGCTGATTCCCAATACAAATATTCATACAGCAGAATGATTCCTAACACAAATCGAACACATTATTAAACCTAACCATACACTGTTCCCTCAATGTAAATTTACAGAAGAGCAGGGACAGAGTCAATCTTAGAATACAGGAATGTAGGGGATCTTCCACCTGCTGAGAACCTCAAAGGACCATGCAGAAATGATCCCTTGAGAAAATGTAGGCAGCTATGAAGGACCTGTGAGAGCATAAGTCATCTTCCATGGCAAACAACCTTGTCAGGATGAAGGGTTGTGTCTGAATCAGCCTCTCTCTTCTTAATGTAGAGAAGATGGACCAAAGTGGGCCCGTGTGGAGAGCTGTTTCCGGGTGCCTATGATTGATATACCATTCTAACTTGTGAAAGTGTCACAGGAAGTAAGGGCAGCCTGCATCTCATAGGACCCTTGAAAGCAACTGTTAGGACAAAGTGCTTGCCAAGGCAGTGACCTCATTCAGTTCCTGAAGGAAGTGACCTACCTCACTTACTTGGTGATTTAACTTTCTGAACCTGTCATCCAGAAAGCCAAGCACCCATAGCCACACCCAGTCCCAGTCCCAGTGGGATCACTGGTTTGGATTTACCATGGAGAGAGTCAGTCTTTTTGTCACCTACAGATGTGAGGATGGCCAAATGCCAGAAGAGCTCAGAAGAGGGGCCTTTACTGTGAAAGCAGGTAGTGGTTCACCGCTGGTTCCTTACAAATTCACAGAGTTGGCCAAGTAGACCATATCTGAGACAGGACAGGCAATTTCGGGGGAACATAGTATGGGCCACCAGTCAGAGCACACTACGAATAGTCACAGGCCTACTTCAGGGAAGGAGGCGCATTTGTGGGTGTGGGTGTGAGTTTGTGGTTTTGTCTCATGTTCTGTGAATAGGTAGGAAAGGTGGTTTGTTTGGTTTGGAATGGACTGTTTCTAATAAGTCATTTGATGAGGCGAGTGTTTCTATGTCTGTGTATCCCATTTTGTCCGTGGTTGTAGACATTAGAAAAGAGAATTCATCAATGGATGTGTCCTGCCTAGTAGAAAGCTTCCCAGCATTCCTGCTGCACAATTTATGAATGGACTGCTGCTTGCCTTATCGATGGACAACACCTGCTATCTTCCTAAGTTCCAGTTTTCTACCTGAATTCTGACTACTCTTCAGAATAGGCTGATAGTTTTGTGTCCAAGATATGTAACACCACCAAGCTCTGTGACATGGCCATATACAGCATAGATGAAGGGAATCACGAGAATCTCAGAAAACTCAGATATCAGTGTGACCAGTAAAGTCTCAGTGGAGAAACCCTGCTTTGGGCCTTTTGCTTACCTACTGTTCTGTTGCCCTGAATGTCAGGAAGGTCTTTGCCTCAGCTCACCCATTTTTGAATGTTGAAAAAAAACCGTTTTCAAATGGAAAGTAATGGGCATCACCTGTGGCTCTTTGCTTAATTGCTTTGGAAAGGGATGTGTCTGAATCAGCCTCTTGGCCCTGTGTGAGGCTGTGGCTTCGATTCACAGCACTTGATGGATCTAAAGAAAGATCCCATGTGTGCGTCCAAAACCAAAATGCCCCAAAGAGCAGCCATTGTGGATGAAGTCTCTTGCCTTCCTATGTAAGGTTCCTGATCTCAATCAAGTGAGATGTGGGATCCTTTGGGTCAACTGAGTTCTTCAAGCCCTTCAGAGTCTAGCCCATAGGTGCTTGGGGTATCTCATGACTCAATTTCACATTAAGAATCTAAACCCCAAAGTCAGAAGGCCTCAAATTGCTGAAATGGAGCCGTATTTACGGCAGGTCTATTTGATCATTCCTGGTTCACAGGAAGGGTGTTCAGGCCACCCTTACTTTATGCAAATGAGGGGCAAGGGAGCTTATTTTGGACATTGTCTTGGGCTGCACCCCTCATTGAAACCTCCTGTCTGAGGTAATGATGTGTGTCTATATGGAAGAAGGTGAGGGCCATGTGGGAGTGTTTTGGTTTTAATTGTGGTCATTTGTGTGGTGGTTGGAAGAGATGACCGGGTCCACATGGGTTTGAACTCTGGTGTGATTACCTTTAGAGACTGAGTTCTGGATCTGACCTCAGAGAAGTATTGCCATGAATTGTGTTTGGATTTTAGGAGGCCATGCATGAGAGTCTCCCTTGGAAACTGAAATCTTGGCCCAGGGTTGCTTTCTGCAGAGAACTGGGAATCTCAGCCAGGATAACACATAATTTTATTCTGAAAGACTTGTCAGCCATATTTTAGAGTCAAAAAACACATGGAACTCACATTG
This sequence comes from Callospermophilus lateralis, assembly GCF_048772815.1. NCBI lineage: Eukaryota > Metazoa > Chordata > Mammalia > Rodentia > Sciuridae > Callospermophilus > Callospermophilus lateralis. The sequence continues at coordinate 933,053 of NW_027513281.1, forward strand.
TAGACCACAATGGACCTGAGTCCATGTGACCTTTTGGCCACTATTTTGGAAGCCTTGCCTGTGAGCATTCTACAGAGCTTCATTGAAATGAACTTCCTCACCATTTAATGGTTCCTGAGTGAATTGAAACTCACAGTGCCTCCAACTTTATCCATGAAAAATGGCTAGATAAATACCTTGAAATTTTTGAAATTCCCATGACCAGGTGGCCCTGGAGAACCTTTGGATGTCCTGTTGCTGATCATGAGTATACCTGACAGTGCCTTGATTGTCTGGGTTTTATGAAAATGGTACGGATCAGAGATGCCAGTAAGTAGGAAAAGTGTGTGATAAAACATCTGTGGTGGGGCCATGTGGATCTGCCATTGGCTTCCAAATGGCTTTTGACTGACATGGTGCAGCCAGCAGACCCTTATATGTAAAGGCATCTTGTTATTTGGAGAGGTTTCAAGGCAATGTTCAGAATCATGTTGCTATGGTCATGCAGGGAATCGATGTGGGATAGAAGCCTGGTTGGTGCATTCTCCTGCAGACGCTGACAGACCGCACGTGGATGAACTTCCTCCAGCACTGTGTCCCAGTAAAACTCCTTGTGTTTCGTGAAGCAAGTACCAAACTCCCAGTGCAGCATCAAGAAAGACCATGAAAATGGAGGATGACCAAATTGCTTCACAGTCCATACAGGGAGAACCTTAGACCCCAGTGGCCACATTTACCTAAAAAGAGAGAATTCAGCACTGCTGCCTCATGTTCATTGGAAAATAATAAAACATATCCTCCAGGTCACATAGATGCAGACGCAGCTTTGATTGTCTTACTACAAAGGCAGTTAAATCTATTGACAAAAACATATATTTTAATTGCCTAACCTCAAAGGCAGATTCTCAAGAAGTCTTTAGGCGAGCAGAGCTTCATGTTTGTGAAGTATTTACCCTGTCCCTTACTTTTGGAAACTCCTCTACCACCTCCAAGGTTTTAAACTCCTGAGCATTTTCCATTCCAGATATGTATTCACAGATTTTCTAACTATTGTCCTCTAACTGTATCTTACTTGGGGCGAAGGTAATGTCAAGGCATTGTTCTGGATGAGAGTAGGAAAATTATTGTGTATCTCATATTTGCATACACATTGGATTCATTTTACAATTTTCCATTCAAAATACTGAATCCCTGGTACCAACCCATACCCTACTAGACTCTGACTACTAATCCTAATATGATGGAGAGAAATAACCAAAACAGAATAGAAACACAAGCAGTTCAGAAGACCCCTGATGTATAATTGGACTTGCCTTTTGAATGATAAAGGTTAGGAGTTATAAATCTAGTCATTTTTTTGTTGAAATAGTTCTCCATGTGATTTTAAATTAACAAATATGTGAATTGCTGTCTCCATTTCTCTATAGCCTATTCAGCACATGTATTTTTATGTGCACATACATAATCCTACCTGGTATCACACATACCTTTTTGTGAGGTGGCTGACTTGGCAGATACAAATTGTGAGAAGGTATCACTCTTCCTAACCACTGTTGGAACTGAAAATTCAACCTATCGTAGAACTTCCTGGTAAAACAATATTATACATAAATCCATGTTCAGTAAAATAAATATTCTTGTACCTGTGGATGATACATATTTCATCATGAAATTCGATTGGCATATATATTGCTACTTTTAAATGTCTGTGTGTGTGTTTTGCAAGTATATATATATATATACATATATATATATATATATATATATATATATATATATATATATTCATACACTCTTCAGATTTTTCAAAATATGAAATATATGTGTCTTATATACAATTCCTAAATTCATTCATGTTCATGTATCTGGATTTATAATCAACTTTTCACAAGATTATTCTCAGAAATATTCATCCACCTGAACTACATATTTGTTTCCTAGTACTGAAAACTGACTTCAGTGAATGGTGCAGAAAAATATTACTATTTCTACAGTAACTGACCTAGTTTTACATCAATGCAAGTAGATTCCTATGGGACATGATATGTATTTTGAAGTTCATTTTCATTCAGCATAGGTACATTACTATATATTCAATATTTATACATCATAAAGTGTATATTTCATCCATAAGTTCACAAATTAATAGGCATTGTTTTCACTTTCAATCAGTTCCTGCTTCAGAACACAGGTGTTCCTCCATGTTTCTTGACTGGTCATTTCATGAGACTTCTTTCCAAACTTATTATTTTTGATTTCCATAATCACTTTTGAAGCAATACTCACACACTCTTTATGATAAACAATAAAACCAATTTTAGCTTTACATGTATAACTGGTTGGAATACATGTATGTATATCAATATTAGATTCCCTGTATATTTTCAGATATCAATTCAATACATTATTTAAAGTTGGAACCAGTTATATTATATATTCACTGTATTGGCTTTTCATGCATTTTCTCTATATTCGTAGACAAAGTGTATACCTCTTTGTACCCCCAATACTAATTTATACATCTTCAAATATGGCTCTCAAAAAAGGTGGAAGAAATACTTATGTCACCTGATGTACAAAAACATTTTATCACAGTAATATTCTGGACACAAAATGCAAAGGTCACACTTATGATTGTACCAAAGCCTTAATGGAAAGTGAAAAAGGATTACTAAAATCATAAATGTCAGGTTGCCTAATGCTCTCAAATGTCAATCCTTTTTCGTGACTACATATTTGTTTCTTCCTAAAATTATATATTAAAACTCAACCCTGTTGAAAATGTCTATTCCTATCACGCACTTTATACTTTGCCTGATTTCACAATGTCTCTATTGATATCTGCTTTCCTACATAATTTCCGCAATTTATAAATGTGACTGTCTCTTTACCTGGGCTCACATTTATATTCACTCTCTAACCGAAACCCTTTTGGTAATGAACTTTTGGAACAAATTCTATACTCACTCTTCTTTCTAAACCTACTGACTGTCTTCCCAATCCAACCAACTATCCCTTTTGACTGCATGTTCTCTTCGGCATTCAATCATACAAGGTACATGGTCCTGTGCCATTGTATATCGATTTATCTGAAACACTGTGCAGAACATAATTGAAAGCTAAGTATCCAAGTTAAGGGCCCACTGCTTTTCTTGGATTCGAATCTTACCTAGATATGAGTTTTCATACTTATATTTCACCTATATATTCTTGGAAATATTACAGGTTCCGAATACCATTATTTATCCAGCAGAATAATTCCTAACCCAAACTGAACCTGTTATTAACCCTAACCATATACTATTCCCTCAATCTAACTTTACAGAAGAGCACTGAAATAGTTTCTTACAATACAGGAATGTAGGGGATCTTCCACATGCTGAGAACCTCAAAGGTCCATGCAAAAATGATCCCTGGAGAAGATGTAGGCAGCTATGAAGGACCTGAGAGAGCAAAAGTCATCTTGCATGTCAATAAATCTGGTCAGGATGAAGGGATTCATCTCAATCACCCTCTCTCTTTTTAATGTAGAGAAGATGGACCAAACCAGGCCTGTGTGGAGAGCTGTTTCTGGGTTCCTATGGTTGATAAACGATTCTAACTTGTAATAGTGTCACAGGAAGTAGGGACACCCTCCCTCTCCTGGGTGTTTTGATAGCAACTGTTAGGACAAAGTGGTTGCCAAAGCAGTGAGCTCATTCAGTTCCTGAAGGAAATGACCTACCTAACTTCCTTGGTGATGGAACTCTCTGATCTTGGGATCCAAGCAGTCAGGCACCCAGAGCCAGTCCCAGTCCCAGTCAAAGTGGGCACACTTGTTTTGATTTACCAAGTACAGATTCAGTCTTTCTGGCTACCTATTGATATGAGGATGGCCAAATGCCAGGAGAGTTCTGAAGAGGGCACTTTCCTGACAAAGCAGGTAGTGGCTCACTGATGACTCCTGAAAACTTCACAGAGTTGGCCAAGAAGACCAGACCTGAGAGAGGACAGGCCATTTCGGGGGAACAGAGTATGGCCCACCAGTCAGAGGACACTCTGGATAGTCACAGACATACTTGGGGGAAGGAGGTGCCTTTGTGGGTGTGGGGGGGTGTTTATGTCTGTGTATCACACTATGTGTGTGTTTGTAGACATTTGAAAAGAGAATGCATCAATGTATGTGTCCTGTTTAGTAGAAAGCTTCCCAGCATTCATCCTGCCCAAATATGAATGTACTGCGTCTAGCCTCATCGATGGGCAACACATACTATCTTCCTAATTTCCAGTTTTCTTCCTGAATTCTGGCCACTCTCCATAATAGGCTCATGGTTCTGTGTCCAAGATATGTACCACCTGCAAGCTTTGTGACATGTCCATGTACTGGATAGCTGAAGGGAATGGCCAGCATCTCAGAAAACTCAGATATCAGTGTGACCAGGAAAGTCTCAGTGGAGAAACCCTGCTTTGATCCTTTTGCTCACCTATTGTTCTGTTGCACTGAATGTCAGGAAAGTATTTGCCTCAGGACACCCCTTTGTGAAGCCTGAAGAAAACCATTTTCAAATGGAAATAAATGTGCATCACCTGTGGCTCTTTGCTTAATTGCTTTGGAAAGGGATGTGTCTGAATCAGCCTCTTGGCCCTGTGTGAAGCTGTGGCTTAGATTGTCAACACCTGATGGATCTAAAGAAAGATCCCATGTATGCATCCAAAACCAAAATTGCTAAAAGAGCAATCATTGTGGCTGAAGTCTCTCACATTCCTCTGTAAGGTTCCTGACCTCCATCAAGTCAGAATAGGGATCCTTTTATTCAAATAAGCCCTTCAAAGGCCTGCTTCGGAGCTTGCGTATTCTCATGACTCCAATTCATTTAAAGAATCTATACCTGACAGTCAGTAGGCCTCAAATTGGAGAACCAGAGCAGTATTAACGGCTGGCCTATTTGATCACAATTGGTTCACATTAAGGGAGTACAGGACACCCTCACATTAGGTAAATGAGGGCCAAGGGAGCTTATTTTGGACACTTTCTTGGGCTGCGCCCTAATAGAAACCTCCAGCCAAAGGTTATGATGAGTGTCTATATGGAAGAATATGTGGGACTTGTGGGAGTGTTTTGGTTTTAATTGTGGTCATTTGTGTGGTGGTTGGAAGTGATGACTGGGTCCACCTGGGTTTGAACACTGGTGTGAATCCACTTAGAGACTGAGTTCTGGAACTGACCTCATAGAAGTATTGCCATGAATTTAGTTGTGATTTTAGGAGACCAAGTATGAGAGTCGCTCTTGGAAACGGAGATCTAGTCCCAGGTTGGCTTTCCACAGAGCACTACGAATCTCAGCAAGGATATCTCATGATTTTATTCTGAAAGACGTTGCAGCCATAGTTGAGAGTCAAAACACACATGGACCTTACATTGTAGACCTCAATTGGCCTGGCTTCATGTAAACATTTGGCCACTCTTTGGGAAGCCTTGCCTGTGAGCATTCTCCCACGGTTTCACTGAAATGAGCTTCCTCACCATTTAATGGTTCATGAAAGAATTGAAACCCACAGTTCCACCAACTTCATTCTTGAAAAATGGCTAGAAAAATACCATGGCACTGGAGAACCTTTGGAAGTCCAGTTGTGATCATGAGTGTACCAGACAGTGCCTTGAATGACTGGGTTTCATAAAAATGGTGTAGAACCGAGATGTCAGTTAGTTGGAGCATGCTGAGTAGTGGGCCTAGAGCTGTGGTGTACAGGTGTATGATAAAACATCTGTGGTGGGGCCACATGGATCTACCATTGGCTTCCAAATGACTTGTGACTGACATGGTGCAGCCAGCAGACCCTTATATGTAAAGGTATCTTGTTATATGGAGAGGGTTCTGGGCAATGTTCAGAATCAGGTTGTTATGGACAAGGGGGCAAGCTATGTGGGATAGAAGCATGGTTCGTGCATTCTCCTGCGGACCCTGACCCACCACATGTGTGAGAGTACTCCCTCCAGAACTGTGTCCCCGTTAAACTCCTTGTATTTACTTAAGCCAATACCAAACTCCCAGTGCAGCAGTAAGAATCACCAGGAAAAGTGGAGGATGACCAAATGACTTCACAGTCAACACGGGGAGACACTTAGCTCCCAGTGGTCACAGTTTACCTACAATGAGGGAATTCAGAACTGCTGACTCATGTTCACTAGAAAATAAGAAACCATGTCCTCTAGGTCACATAGGTGCAGATCCAGCTTTGTTGGTCTCACTACAAAGGAAGCTAAAACTCCTGACAACAACATATATTTGAAGGGCCCAAACTCAGAGGCAGTTTCTCAAAGAATCATTAGGCCAGCAGAACTCCATATTTGTGGAGTATTTACCCTATCCCTTACTTTTGGAATTTCCGCTACCACCTCCAAGGCTGTGAACTCCTGAGCATTTTCATTTCCACATATGTATTCACAGATTTTCTAACTCTTCTGCACTTATTGTGTATTAATTGGGGTGAAGGTTATGTCAAGGCATTGTTCTTGATGAGAGTGGGAAAATTTTTTTGTAGCACATATATGCATACACATTAGATTCATTTTCCATTTGAAATACTGAATCCCTGACATTAACCCATAACCTACTAGACTCTGACTACTAATCCTAATATGATGGAGAAAAAGAAACCTAACAGAATAGAAATACAGGCCATTCATAGGAGGCATGATGTATACTTGGACTTGCCTTCTGCTTTATCAAGGGTATGTGTTATAAATCTAGTCATCTTTTCATTGTAATAGTTCTCCATAAGTTTTTAAAGTTAACACATATGTAAACTTTTTCTCCCTTTCTCTATAGCCTATTCATCACATGTATTTTATTATGCATATTTAGAATCCTACTTGGTATCACACGTAAATTTTTGTAAGCTCATTGATTTTGAAAGACACAAATTGTGAGAAGATGTCACTCCCCCTAAATATGGTTGGAACTGAAAATTCAAACTATTGGTGAATTTCTTAGATGAACAACATTATATATAAATCCATGTTCAGTAAAATAAATATTTTTGGATTTGTGAATGATATAGATTTCATGGTGAATTTTGATTGGCATATATATTGTGACATTTTAATGTCTGTGTGTGTATCTATATATATATATATATATATATATATATATATATATATATATATATATATATACTGTCCATATTTCTCAAAATATAAAATATATGTGTCTTATTATACACTACCTAAATTCACTCATATTTCTGTATGTGGATTTATAATCAACATTTCACAAGATAATTCTCAGAAATATTCATCCAACTGAAATACATATTTATTTCTTAGTACTGAAAACTAACGTCAGTGAATGGTGCTTACAAATCCTAATATTTCTACAGTAACTGACTCAGTTTAACATCAATGCAAGTAGAATCCTATGGGACATGATGTGTATTTTGAAGTTCATTTTTATTCAACACTGGTACATTATTATTTTTTCAGTTTATGGACATCATAGGATATATAGATTCATCCACGAGTTCAAAAATTTATAGGGGTTTGTTTCACTTTCAATCACTTCGTGCTTCAGAACACATGTATTTCTCCAAGTTTCTTAACTGGTCTTTTGATGAGATTTCATTCCCAACACATTATTTTTGATTTCCATAACCACTTTTGAAACAAAACTCACATACCCTTGATGATAAATTATAACTGTGATATTACCATTAGATGTATAAGTAGGTGGAATGAATGATTGTATATCAATATAAGATTTCTTATATATTTTCAGATATCAATTCAATCCATTATTTAAAGTGGAACAAGTTATATTATTTATTCACACTATGGTCTATTCATGCATTATCTCTATACTCATAGACACAGTATATACCTCTTTGTACCCCCAATACTAATTTATACATCTTCGAAATATTGCTCCCAGAAATGGTGGAAGAAATACTCATGTCACCTGATCTACAAATACATTTAATCACAGAAATATTCTTGACACAAAATGCAAAGGTCACACTTATGATTGTACCAAAGCTTAAATGGAAAGTAAACATGGATTACTAAAAAAATCTATGTCCAGGTTGCCAAATGCTCTCAAATGTCAATCCTGTTTGTGACTACATATTTGTTTCTTTTTAAGATTATATATTCAAACTCAACACTATTGAAAATGTATAATCCTATCCCTCACTTTATACTTTGCCTGATTTTGTAATGTCTCTATTGCTATATGCTTTTCTACATATTTTCCCAGTTCATCAATGTGACTGACTCTTTACATGTGCTGACATTTACATTCACACTCTAATTGTTAATATATTGCTAAAGAACTTTTTTTCCAATCCTATACCACTCTTCTTCCTAAACCTACTGACTATCTTCCTAATAATACCGACTATCCCTTTTTGACTGGATGTTCTCTTCTACATTCAATCATCCAAGGTACAAGGTCTTAGTCCATTGTATATTGATTTATCTGAGACATCTGTGCAGAAAGCAATTCAACTCTAATTATCACAATCAAGGGCCCGATTCTCTTCTGGGCTTCAAATATTAGATTTCTGTTTTCATACATATATTTCACTTATATATTCTTATAAATATCACAAGTTCCCAATATCATTATTCATCCAAGAGAATGATTCCTAAACCAAATGGAACATATTATTAACCCTAACCATACACTCTTCCCTCAATCAAAGTTTACAGAAGAGCAGGAACAGTTTTGGTCTTACACTACAGGAATGTAGTGAATTTTCCATCAGATTAGAACCTCAAAGCTCCAAGCAGAAATGAACCCTAGAGAAGATGTAGGCAGCTATGAAAGACCCGAGAGAGCAAAAGTCATCTTCCATGGCAAACATCCTGGTCACGATGAAGGGTTGTGTCAAAATCAGCCTCTCTCTTCTTAATGTAGAGAAGATGGACCAAACCAGGCCTGTGTGGAGAGAAGTTCCCAGGTGTCTATGGTTGATATAGAATTCTAACTTTTGAAAAGGTCACAGGAAGTAGGGGCAGCCTCCATCTCATGGGAGCGTTGGAAGCAACTGTTAGGACAAAGTGGTTGCCAAGGCAGTGAGCTCATTTAGTTCCGAAAGGAAGTGACCTCACCTCACTTCCTTGGTGATTGAACTTTCTCAACTTGGGATCCAGGAAGCCAGGAACCCAGAGCCAGTCCCAGTCCCAGTGCCAGTTGTCTCACTTGTTTGGATTTACCAAAGACAGAGTCAGTCTTTCTTGGTACCTACTGATGTGAGGAGGCCAAATGCCAGGAAAGCTCGGAAAAGGGGCTTTTCCTGAGAAAGTAGGTAGTGGCTCACTCCTGGCTCCTGACAACTTCACAGAGTTGGCCAAGGAGACTAGATATGAAACAGAACAGGATATTCCAGGGAACATAGTAGGGCCCACCAGTCAGAGGACACTCCGGATTGTCACAAACCTATTTGGAGAAAGGAGGTGCCATTGTGTGCGGGGGAGTTTGTTTGTGGTTTTGTCTCATGTTCTGAGAATAGGTAGGAAAGGCGGTTTGTTTGGTTTGAAGTGAACTTTTTTTATTAAGTTGTTTGACAGGGCAAGTGTTTCTATGTCTGTGTTTTCTACTGTGTCCGTTGTTTTAGACATTAGAAAAGAGAATGCATCAATGGATGTGTCTTGTCTAGTACAAAGCTTCCCAGCATTCATCCTGCCCAATTTATGAATGGACTGAGGCTTTCCTTATCGATGGGCAATACTTGCTACCTTCCTATGTTGCTGTTTTCTTCCTGAATTCTGGCCACTCTTCTGAATAGACTCATGGTTTTGTGTCCAAGATTTATACCACCACCAAGCTCTGTGACATGGCCATATACTGGATAGTTGAAGGGAATGGCGAGCATCTCAGAAAACTCAGATATCACTGTGACCAGGAAAGACTCAGTGGAGAAACCCTGCTTTGGGCCATTTGCTTACATATTGTTCTGTTGCCCTGAGAGTCAGGAAGGTCTTTGTCTCAGGCCACCCCTTTGCGAATCCTGAAGAAAAGAGTATTCCAATGGAAATGAATAGGAATCACCTGTGGCTCTTTCCTTAATCACTTGAAAAGAGATGTGTCTGAATCAGCCTCTTGGCCCAGTGTGATGCTTTGGCTTAGATTCTCAGCACCTGATGGATCTAAACAAAGATCCCATGTGTGCATCCAAATCCAAAATGGCAAAAAGAGCAGTCATTGTGGATGAAGTCTCTTGCCTTCCTCTGTAAGGTTCCTGAATTCCAACAAGTGAGAATAGGAAAGATTTGGGTCAAATGAGTTCTTCAAAGTACTTCAGAGGATAGCCCATAGGTGCTTGGGTTTTCTCATCACTCCAATTCACATAAAGCATCTTTACCCGACACTCAGTATGCCTCAAATTGGAGAAGCGGAGCAGTATTAAGGGTAGGCCTATTTGATCATTCCTGGTACACAGGAAGGGTGTCCAGACCACCCTGAATTTAGGCAAATGAGGGGCACCAGAGCGTATTTTGGACACTACCTTGGGCTGCACCCCTCATGGAAACCTCCAGCCAGAGGTTTTGAGTGTCTATATTGAAGAAGAAGAGGGCCATGTGGGAGTATTTCAGTTTTTATTGTGGTCATTTGTGTGGCAGTTGGAAGAGATGATAGGTCCACCTGGGCTTGAATTCTGCTGTGATTCCCCTTAGAGACTGAGTTCTGGTACTGACCTCAGAGAAGTATAGCCATGAATTGTGTTGGGATTTTAGGAGGCAATGCACAAGAGTCGTCCTTGGGAAATGAGATCTAGGCCCAGGGTGGATTTCCACAGAGCATTGGAAATCTCAACCAGGATATCACATGATTTTATTCTGAAAGACTTGGCAGCCATTGTTGAGAGTCAAAACTCACAATGACATCAATTTGTAGACCTCAATGGGCCTGGCTTCATGTGAAATTTTGGCCACTCTTTGGGAAGCCTTTCCTGTGAGAGTTCTCCAGAGCCTTCATTGAAATGAGCTTCCTCAACATTTAATGGTTCCTGAATGAATTGAAACCCACAGTGCCTCCAATTTCATCCTTGAAAAAATGGCTACATAAATACCATTACATTTTTGAAATTTCCATGACCAGGTGGCACTGGAGAACCTTTGAATGTCCTGTTGCTGATCATGAATGTACCAGACAGTGCCTTGATTGACTGTGTTTCATGAAAATGGTGTAGAAAAGAGATGTCAGTACGTTGGAGCCTGCTGAGTAGTTTTACTAGAGCAATGGTTGGCAGGTGTGTGATAAAACATCTGTGGTGGGGCCATGTGGATCTGCCATTGTCTTCCAAATGGCTTGTGACTGACATGGTGCAGCCAGTAGACCTTCCTATATAAAGGCATCTTCTTATATGGTGAGGTTTCAGGGCAATTTTCACAATCAGTTTGCTATGGTCAAGGGGGCAAGCTATGTGGGATAGAAGCCTGGTTGGTGAATTCTCCTGCATACCCTGACCCACCACACGTGACAGAACTCCCTCCAGCACTGTGTCCCAGTTGAACACATTGTATTTCATGATGCAATTACCAAACTCCAGGTGCAGCAGGAAAAAATACATATAGAATCCTACCTGGTGCCACACCTACATTCTTTGTGACGTGGACGACTTGGCAGATACAAATTGTGAGAGGAGATCACTCCTCTTAAACACTGTTGGAACTGAAAATACAACCTATGGGTGAGCTTCCTAGGTTTACAACATTATACATAAATACATGTTCAGTAAAATGAATATTTTTAGATCTGTGAATGACATATATTTCATGACAAATTTCGAATAGCATATATATTGCTAGTTTTTAATGTGTGTGTGTGTGTGTGTGTGTGTGTGTGTGTATATATATATATATATATATATATATATATATATATATATATATATATATACTCACACACTCTCCAGATTTTTCAAAATATGAAATATATATGTCTAATTATACACTCCCTAAATTCATTCATATTAATGTATGTGGATTTATAATCAACTTTTCACAATTTTATTCTCAGAAATATTCATCCACCTGAAATATTTATTTGTTACCTAGTACTGAAAATTAACTTCAGTGAATGTTCCATACATATCCTAAAATATCTACATTAACTGACCCAGTTTAACCTCAATGCAAGAAGATTCCTATTTCACATGATGTGTATTTTGATGTTCATTTTAATTCAACCCTGGTACATTACTATATTTTCAGTTTATGCACATCATAGGATATATATTACATCCACAAGTTCACAAAATTATAGGCATTTGTTTCACTTTCAATCACTTCCTACTTCAGAACACAGGTATTCCTCTATATTTCTTGAATAGTCTTTTCATGAGACTTCTTTCCAAACACATTATTTTCGATTTCCATAATCACATTGAAGCAAAACTCACACACCCTTCATGATAAACAATAACCCTAATATTAACATTGGTATATAAGTGGTTGGAATGAATGATTGTATATCAATATAAGATTTATATATATTATCAGATATCAATTCAATCCATTATTTAAAGTGGAAACAGTTATATTACTTATTCACAATATGGTCTATTCATGCATTATCTCTATAATAATAGACACAGTGTACACCTCTTTGTACCCCCAATACTAATTTATACGTCTTCAAAATATTGCTCCCAGAAATGGTGGAAGACATACTTATTTCACCCGATCTATATATACATTTTATCACAGTAATATTCTGGACACAAAATACAAAGGTCACACTTATGATTGTACCAAAGCCTAAATGGAAAGTGAACATGGATTACTAAAAACATCCATGTCCATGTTGCCTAATGCTCTCAAATGTCAATCCTATTGGTGACTACATATTTGTTTCTTCCTAAGATTATATATTCAAACTCAACCCTGTTGAAAATGTCTAATCCTATCACTGACTTTATACTTAGCCTTATTTCATAATGTCTCTATTGATATCTTCTTTCCTACATATTTTCCCATTTCATCATTGTGATTGACTCTTCACTTTTGTTGACATTTACATTCACTGTCTAACCGAAACCCTATTGCTAAAAAACTTTTGTTCCAAATCCTATACTCACTCTTCTTCCTAATCCTACCGACTATCAGTTTTTGAATGGATGTTCTGTTCTACATTCAATCATCCAAGTAACGGTCAGGTGATTGTCAGAGGAAGAGACCACCAGGGAATATCTCATGCAACTGCAAAGGGTTTATTGGGGGTCCATCATGCAGGGGCTCAGAGCTGACTTGAATAGATCAGAGAGCCCTGAGAACAGCTTAAGCAGAGCTTATATACTTTCCTTGGTGAGGGCAAGGAGGGAACTTTATTGATGGGTCAGGGTGAGTGGGCGGGGTGTGATCAACTGGGTGAGGGATTACATTCTGCAGATTTGCATTTGGGGTCAACACATTCTGGGACAAGATTGGGAAACATTTCTCAACATTTCAACAGTGTTTTGTTAAGCATGCAGAAAAACAGAAAGTGACAATTACATATTTTATTAACCTTTCATTCCCCACTTCTTCTTCTGGCTAATTTTAATCATAAAAGTGGTCGTTGGAAGTGTTACATTCTATGTCTGCTAGTGGGGTATTACCATAAGTTTAACTTTTCCAATTTGACCTTGGAGAAAAGAAATTACACGATTGAGAAAACAGGGTTTTATTGTTAGCAATAATATGAGGATTATTATTGGACCGGCCAGGGTTCATAAAAAAGTAGTTAAACAGGGGGACTGTGTAAACCAAGACTCAAACCACCCTTTTTGGGCCTTTCTTTCTCATTGATGCTCTTCAAGGCGTCTTTTTAATTTACTCATAGAATTTTTTACAACGCAAGTATGGTCGACATAAAAACAACATTCTTCCCTCAATGCAGCAGAAAGGCCGCCTTCTCTCATGAAAAGGAGGTCCATCCCTCCACTGTTCTGTAAAACAACTTCAGAGAGAGAGGTTAAAGATTCCTGCAAAGCTATGATGGAGGTTTCTAATATCTTTGAGTTTTGATCTATTGCTGCTTCTAATTGGGTTATTTGTTGTGTCCCATGGAGCAGGTTTCCCGTGCCCATCCCTGCAGCAACTCCTATTCGTAATAGAATGGCTAAGGTGAGGGATATATGTTCCTAGCGGAACCGGGTTGTATGCCCCCCTATTTGAACTTCAAATGAACCTGCGTCATGATAGAGCACTCTGGGAAACATCTACACCATTACACAATTACTCACATCTCTTGACCACTTCATTAAAACATAAACAATGTTTAAGTACATAGAATGAAACTGTTGTATGGATGAACATGGCAAGGCACCTAAAATAGCACCAAAGACAGGGAAACAGTCCTATTTGGTTGCAACCAGATTCAGAGGGCATTGCTTCACTTGTAATCAATTAATCCCCTGAAACCCAAGTTTAGGTAGTTTCAGAATTTTGTACCCAACATGTAAGGGAAGGGGATCAGAAGTTCACAGTCTGCAGAAGTTAAAAAAAGCAGTTTTTGTTTCTGTTTTTTTCCTCAGTTCGGGGCAAGTTAACTTTTCAAGGACACCTGGGTGGGGGAGAGCTTTTCCTTCCCTTTCATTTTTCCCCCTGCCAGCTGTTTCCATGTAACTTCTTTATCTTAGAAATGTAGCCATCTCTATGAAGCCCCAGCTCAAGGCCAGAGGCTTTGTCCACATATTTTGTGAAAAACTACTAAGGATGTGTCTAGCTCAGTAGTACTAATTTTTTTAGACAGTTGCCAAGTAGACCAGGTGAATATGAAAAGAGGAAGTTTATCTACACTGAACTCTTTTATACGGACTCTTTTGCTGAAAGTCCTATAGTCAACCATGGTGAAGACATCTGGAGAAGTTCAGTTAAGACTTTTCTGTGGCCTGGTACAGAGGGGGAAGAAGGGGAAGAAAGGGCTGAGAGCAGCTCCTTGGATATGAGAATGAGGAAGAAGAGATGTAAAATAATAATAGGAAAGGGTTTTGGGATCTTCCTAGCAAAAAAAAAAAAAACATGAGCAGTAGAACAGGTGGAATAGAGGGGGAGAGGGGAGTGAGTATACCAAAAAGCCTGCGAGGGATTTAAATTCTTAGTAACCTGTTTTAAGTGATGACAAAGCAACATTAAAGGCCATTTTCATTACATCTTGGATAGCTGTCTGAGGGTTCTCCTCAGCTGGTTTGAGGTTTGGGTTAGCTGGTAAGAGGACCTGGTGGGACCCGGTGTGGGCACTGACAGGAGAAGAGAGGAGTGAGTGAGTGAAAGGGTACCTCAGTCCCTGCTACCTCAGCAAGGGGGCAATGGTCTGAGAACCATCAGAGGTTTGGATTTTTGATCTAGTAATTGGAGGGGAGAAATGAAGTTGCTGATGTGGGAGTGACAGCAGAGAGTCTGGAGCAGAAGGCTGAGGGTGAGCATCTATTGGAGAAGCATAGTTCAGGATGTGAGCAGAGGAGGGAAAAGGCCTCAACATAGGGGAATCTCCTTTCACTCTTTTGAGCACTTGCAGAAGTTAAAAAGGTCACGCAGAATTTGAGATCTATAGGCCCCTCTGGGGGTCATTGGTTTTGGTTATCTAATTGATAATATGGCCAATACTGTGTACAAAATTTCATGAGGAGTTTGGGTTTCATCTGGCAGTCCCTGCATTCTCAGGTCTCCATGACTTACAGAAAAAGTCGGTTTTCCCTACACACAGCCATGACTGTTTGTGGATCTAATAGTCCACCGGGCAAACACAGTAATCTAGGCTATCCAACCTGCATCTGACTCGTGTGTCCCTACATCCATAATATTTGTTTCCATTATCAATGGTATGGAAATGATTTAATGGAATTTTAGTGGAATACTCTTCATCAAGGATATCCCAATAGGAACGACCTATAGCCAGCTGACTAATGTCTGGGTGGAGAGATGGCCACCAGGTCCTTAAGGGGGCTGTATGCGAGATAGACCATACTTCTTGTCAAGTAGGATTTGTGATCAGCCATCGCTGCTGCAAGGGCTGATGAGGGTGAGGACTGCTGGTGGTCAAGGGGAGGAGTCTATAGCCTTATCCACACTGCGAATACGCAATTTGAAAGGGTTACCAGTCTTTTCCAGTTTCCAGCCAGAGTCTGGACAGGGCGCAGGCTTGATATGAGAGGTATGGATCCAGGAAGTGATTCTGTCTGTCTTTACCACTGTAGGTGTTATAAGTTGCACCTTGTATGGTCCTTTCCAGCAGGGTTCCAGGGATGACACCTGATGTCATTTTACATAGACAAAGTCTCTTACTTGATATCGATGTGGAATTCCCCCATCCCCAGGTTGGTAGGCAGTGGCCATCTGTTTTCAAAGGTATCCCTGAGTTCTTTCAAGAGCTTTAAGTCTTTCAAGCAAGGGGGTGTGGAACGGATCGTTAGCTCTTAAAGTTTGGGTAGGTCCCTTAGTGGAGGAGGGGCACCATAGAGAATTTCAAAGGGGGTGAGGTTACACAAATAAACAGAGTGAGTATTTCTTGGATGAAACAGTGCATAAGGCAGGAGCATAGTCCAATCTATTATGCCACTGTCTAAGATTAATTTCGTTATGGTCTCTTTAATGGTTCTATTCATTCTTTCTGCCTGTCCTGAACTCGGGGGTCAATAAGCAAAATGTAACTTCCAATTAATCCGCAGGGTTCTGGCTAACACCTGACTTACCTGGGCCACGAACGCCGGTCCTTTATCAGACCCTATTACCTTAGGCAAGCCGTATCTTGGAAAAATATCTTCCAGGATCTTCTTGACCACAATTTGCCCTGTTTCCTTTTTTTTTTTTTTTTTTTTTGTGGGGAAGGCTTGAATCCATCCTGAAAATGTATGTACAAAGACAAGGAGATATTTAAGTCCATACCTTGCTGGCTTAATTTCAGTAAAGTCCATTTCACAGAATTGTCCTGGTCTCATTCCTCATATGTGCTTTCCTGCAGGAAGCTTGGAAGGGTAAGCATTAACCAATTGATGGACCCGACAGGCTTTTTTTACCCATTCTGTTATTTCCTTTTGCTGTGAGTCGGTGAGTGGAAAACTCTTTTCTTGATCCTTCAGGAATGCCTGCAGTTTCTTTGAACCAAGGTGAGTGAGTTGATGTACATTTTCTACTGACATACTTAGAGCTGTGATTATAGGAGGTTTTACTGAAGGATTTAGAAATTCCACTTGGGGGCCTTCAGGGTTAAAGGTTATTTTGGCCCAGAGCTTGGTGAGCAGATCTCTGCCCATCAATGGGGCCAGGCATTGTGGTATTACTAGGAAGGAATGATGGATTTTTCCTTTCCCCTGGTCCATGGTCCTCTTAGTTGTCCAAGCCCAATATTTACTGCCATTAGCCCATTGAATTAGAGACCTTTTATTTGATAGAAGGCCCAATGGAACCTTAAGGGCTGAGTATATTGCCTCTGTATGCACTTCAAAGTTTACTGGGGTTCCCTCCACTTCAAAAGTTACCCTGAGCTCGGGGAGGAGATCTGAGCCCTGAATTTCTTAGTCATCCTCCAGAGTCAGAATGTCGGGCTGGTATGGTTGTCTCTTTCTAGGGAATTCTTTGGCCCAGTGTCCTTTTTCTTTAGAGTAGGCACATTGATCTGAGGCCACGTCTGGCCTCTAGTGTGGGCCCAGGTATCCCTTCCTGTCTCCATGTTTCTTAATTTCTGGCCTATTTGTTGCTGTACCAGGGCCTTATTGAATGCCTTAGTCTGTCTTTTGTTTCTTTTATCCTCCCTTTGCTCCCTTCTCTTCCTCAGTTTCTCTCTAACAGTAAACCTTCTTGGTTTCTCTGACTAAATCTCTCAAAGTCATATGTTGTAATTTTTCTAAGCATTGTAACTTTCTTTTATTATCCAGGGCAGCTTGCCCAATAAAGGCCATTGTGACAGATGCCTTTTGATCCTCTGCCAGAGGATCGAAAGAAGTATATCTCCTATATGCCTCCATAATTCTCTCTAGGAACATAGAAGGAGATTCATCAGGCCACTGAATAATCTCTCTTACCTTGGCCAAATTAGTTGGTCGCCTAGCGGCCACTAAGATACCTGGTATTAGGGCCCGGCGATAAGTGCTCCCTACCTTCAAAATTTTGGGGGTACCATTTGGGTCGGTTCAAGGGAAAGCCAGCTTTGAATATGTTGGAAAGTTTTGTCAGTCACCCATCTGGTACGAGAATAATTTTTTCTAGCATCCAGGGGGATTCTCTTTTGATCCTCTGTCATGAAGAGAGTCCCTAGGTGTTTTTGGCAGTCATGCCAAGTAGGCTGGTGTGAAAACATCAATGACTCAACCACACCTGAGAGCTGGGTGGGGTCCTTGGTGAAAGGGGGATTGTTACTTTTCCAGTTATAAAGGTCTGAAAAGGAGAAAGGCCAATACTGGTAGTCTTGCATTTTTTCACCATGACCGTTGTCAATCATTGGCCCGTAGGGATGGAGGGGGAGTATCACGGAAGTTTCAGGGTTTTCAATAATTCTCACTGAGACCAGGACTGAGTAGCCGGCAAAAACAGATGGGCTGGCAATACCGTATCTGAAACAAAATATCACTGAGTCAAGGAGACTATTGTTCCTCGATTTCCCGAGTCCTCTGTGGCATCCCACAGGGATGTGGCCTGTGGCTCTGTGACATGTCTCTCAGCCACCGTCAGAGAGAGCTCATGCTCTTCATTGACAGCCATTTTGCCAAGGACTAACCTGAAACCTGAAACCAGAATGAGGCGCCTTACTTACCCCGAGAGGAGCCCATTGGGGTCTCTCGACCCCACTGACAGATCTCGGTGGAACCTCCATATGTAAAGGTCGGGCGAGCATCAGGAAAAGAAACCACCAAGAGACTGTCTCATGCAAAAGCAAAGGGTTAATTGGGGGTCCAGCATGCTGGGGCTCAGAGCTCACTTGAATAGAGCAGAGAGCAATAAGAACAGCTTAAGCAGAGCATATATACTTTCCTTGCAGAGGGCAGGGAGAGAAGTTTATTGATGGGTCTGGGTGAGGAAGTGCAACCTGGTGAGGGAGTACTTTCTGCAGTTTGGCAGTTGGGGACAGCACATTCTGGGAACAAAATTAGCAAACAGTTCTCAAGATTTCAACAGTGTTTTATTAAGCATATAGAAAAACAGAAAGTGACAAGTACCTATTTTATTGACATTTCAACACCGACTATACTTTGCCAGATTTCCTAATGCCTCTATTGATATCTGTTTTCCTACATATTTTCCCCAGTTCATCATTGTGACTGACTCTTCACATGTGCTTACATTTACATTCACTGTATACCGGAAACCCTAAAGCTAAAGAACTTTTGGTCCAAATCCTATACTCACTCTGCTTTCTAAACCTACCAACTATCTTCCTAATCCTACCGACTATCCCTTTTTGACTGGAAGTTCTCTTTGACAATCAATCATCTGAGGAACAAGGACCTTTGCCATTGTATATCGATGTATCTGTGACATCTGTGCAGAAAATAAAACAAGGGCCCAATGTCCTTCTGGGCTTCAAATCTTACCTAGATTTCTGTTTTTAAACTTATATTTCACCTGTATATTCTTGTAAATATCGCAGGTTCCAAGTACCATTATTCATCCAGCAGAATGATTCCTAATCCAAATCCAACATGTTATTAACCCTAACCATACACTCTTCCCTCAATCTAACTTTACAGAACAGCAGGGGCAGAGTAGGTCTTACAATACAGAAATGTAGGGGATCTTCCAACTGATGAGAAACTCAAAGGTCCATGCAAAAATGATCCCTGAAGAAGATGTAGGCAGTGATGAAGGACCTGAGAGAGAAAAAGTCATCTTCCATTGCAAACAACCTGATCAGGATGAAGGGATGTGTCTGAATCAGCCTCTCTCTTCTTAAAGTAGAGAAGAAGGACCAAACCAGGCTATGTAAAGAGCTGTTCCCGGTTGCCTATGGTTGATATACCATTCTAACTTGTGAAACTGTCTCAGGAAGTAGGGGCAGCCTCCATGTCATGGGACCCATGG
This sequence comes from Callospermophilus lateralis, assembly GCF_048772815.1. Lineage (NCBI taxonomy): Eukaryota > Metazoa > Chordata > Mammalia > Rodentia > Sciuridae > Callospermophilus > Callospermophilus lateralis. Next base: position 953,007 of record NW_027513281.1, read on the forward strand.
AAGCAACTTCTAGGACAACGTGGTTGCCAACACAATGAGCTCATTCAGTTTCCGAATGAAGTGACCTCACATCACATCCTTGGTGATGGAACTCTCTGAACTTGGGATTCAGGAAGCCAGGCACCCATAGCCAGTCCCAGTCCTAGTCCCAGTGTTCTCACTTCTTTGGATTTACAAAAGACGGAGTCAGTCTTTCTTAGTCCCTACTTATGTGAGGATGGCCAAAAGCCAGGAAAGCTCTGAAGAGTGGCCTTTCCTGAGAAAGGAGGTAGTGGCTCATTGCTGGCTCCTGACAACTTCAAAGAGTTGGCGAAAAAAAAAAAATAGATCTGAAATAGGACAGGCAATTTCGGGGGAACATTCTATGGCCCACCAGTCAGAGGACACTCCGGATAGTCAGAGACCTACTTGGGGGAAGGAGGTGACTTTGTGGGTGTGGGCATGTGTTTGTGGTTTTGTCTCATGTTCTGAGAATAGTTAGGAAAGGCGGTTTGTTTGGTTTGGAATGAACTGTTTCTAGTAAGTCGTTGGACAAGGCGAGTGTTTCTATGTCTGTGTATCCCACTGTGTCCGTGGTTGTAGACATTAGAAAAGAGAATGCATCAATGGATATGTCCTGTCTAGTAGAAAGCTTCCTAGCATTCATCCTGCCGAATTTATGAATGCACTGCGGCTTGCCTTATCGATGGGCAACACCTGCTATCTTCCTAAGTTTTGGTTTTTTTCCTGAATTATGGCCACTCTCCAGAATAGGCTCATGGTTTTGTGTCCAAGATATATACCACTTCCAAGTTTTGTGACATGGCCATGTACTGGATAGCTGAAGGGAATGGCGAGCATCTCAGAAAACTCAGATATCATTGTGACCAGTAAATTCTCAGTGGAGAAACCCTGCTTTGGGCCTTTTTGCTTACATTTTGTACTATTCCCCTGAATGTCAGGAAGGTCTTTGCTTCAGGCCACACCTCTGTGAAGCCTAAAGAAAACAGTATTCAAATGGAAATATATGGGCCTCACCTGTGGCTCTTTGCTTAATTTCTTAGGAAAGAGATGTGTCTGAAACAGCCTTTTGGCTGTGGCTTAGATTCTCAGCACCTGATGGATCTAAAGAAAGATCCCATGTGTGCATCCAAAACCAAAAAGGCCAAAAGAGCAGTCATTGTGGGTGAAGTCTCTCGCCTTCCTCTGTAAGGTTCCTGACTTCCATCAAATGATAATAGGGATCCTTTGTATCAAATAAGTTCTTCAAAGCCCTGCAGAGGCTAGCCCAGAGGTGCTTGTGTTTTCTCATGACTCCAATTCACATAAAGAATCTAAACCCCACAGTCAGTAGGCCTCAAATTGGAGAAGCAGAGCAGTATTAACGGCACGCCTATTTGATCACTCCTGGTTCACAGGAAGGGTGTCCAGGCCACCCTGACCTTAGGCTAATGAGGGGCAAGGGAGCTCATTTTGGACACTTTCTTGGGCTGCGTCCCTTATGGAAACCTCCAGCCAGAGGTTAAAATGAGTGTCTATATGGAATAAGATGAGGGTCATGTGGGAGTGTTTTGGTTTTAATTGTGGTCATTTGTGTGGGGGTTAAAAGATTTGAGTAGGTCAACCTGGGCTTGAACTCTGGTGTGATTTCCCCTTAGAGACTGAGTTCTGGAACTGACCTCAAAGAAGTATTGCCATTAATTGTGTTGGGATTTAAAGAGGCCATGCATGAGAGTCGCCCTTGGAAAGTGAGATCTAGACCCAGGGTGGCTTTCCACAGAGCACTGGAAATCTGAGACAGGATATCACATGATTTTATTCTGAAAGACTTGGCAGCCATAATTGAGAGTCAAAACACACATAGACTTCACATTTCAGACCTCTATGGGCCTGGCTTCATGTGACCTTTTGGCCACTCTTTGGGAAGACTTGCCTGTGAGTGTCCTCCAGAGATTTCACTGAAATGAGGTTCCTCACCATTTAATGTTTCCTGAATGAATTGAAACCCACAGTGCCTCCAACTTCAACCTTGAAAATTGGCTAGATAAGTACCATGCGATTTTTGAAATTCACATGACCACGTGGCACTGGAGAACCTTTCTATGCAATGTTGCTGATCATCAGTGTACCAGACAGTGCCTTGATTGACTGGGATTCATGAAAATGCTGTAGAACAGAGATGCCACTAAGTTGGAGCCTGCTGAGTAGTGGGCGTAGAGCTGTGGACTGTAGGTGTGTAAATAAATATTTTTGGTAAGACCACTTGGATCTGCCATTGGCTTCCAAAAGCCTTGTGACTGACATAGTGCAGGCAGCAGACCCTTATATGTAAAGGCATATTGTTATAAGGAGAGGTTTCAGGGCAATGTTCAGAATCAGGTTGCTGTTTTCAAGGGGGAAAGCTATGTGGGATAGAAGCCTGTTTCATAAATTCACTGGGAGACCCTGACCAACCACACGTGACAGAACTCCCTGCATCATTGTGTCCCTGTTGAACTCCTTGTATTTCTTAAGCCAATACCAAACTCCCAGTGCAGCAGTAAGAAACGCCACTAAAATTGGAAGATGGCCAAATGGCTTCACAAACCACACGGGGAGACACTGAGCTCCCAGTGGCCACAGTTTACTTACAAAGAGAGAATTCAGAACTCCTGCCTCATGTTCATTAGAAAATTAGGAACACTGTCTTCCAGGTCACATCGATGCAGACCTAGATTTTATGGTGTCACTACAAACGAAGCTAAATCTCCTGACAATTACATATATTTCAAGTGCCCTACCTCAGAGGAAGTTTCTCAAGAAATTTTAGGCCAGCAGAGCTCCATGTTTGTATAGTGTTTACCCTCTCCCTTTCTTTTGGAAACTGTTCTACCACCTCCAGTGTTGTGAACTCCTGAGCATTTTCCATTTCACATATGTATTCACAGATTTTCTAACTCCTCTCCTCTAATTGTGTCTTACTTGGAGCGATGGTTATGTCAAGGCATTGTTCTGGATGAGAGTGGGAAGATTTTTGTGTAGCACATATTTGCATACATATTAGATTCATTTTCCTATTTTCCATTTGAAATACTGAATCCCTGACACTAACCCATACCCTACTAGACTCTGACTACTTATCCTAATAACATGGAGAAAAAGAAACCTTACTGAATAGAAATACAGGCCTTTCATAAGAAACATGGTGTATACTTGGATTTGCCTTCTGCTTTATCAAAGGTATGTGTTATAAATCTAGTCAACTTTTTATTTTATTGTAATATTTCTTCATGAGTTTTTAAAGTTATCACATATTTAAATTCCTGTTCCTTTTCTCTGTAGCCTATTCAGCAAATGTATTTGTAAATGCATATATAGTATCCTACCTGGTATCACATGTACATTCTTGTGAGCTCACTGACTTTGGAATATAAAAATTGTGAGAAGAGATGACTCCCCGTAAATACTGATGGAACTGAAAATTCAACCTATGGGTGAGCTTCCTAATGAAAAACATTGTACATAAATCCATGTTCTGTAAAATGAACATTTTTGGATATGTGGATGATTTATATTTCATGATGAATTTAGCTTGGCATATATATTGCTACATATTAATGTGTGTGTGTGTGTGTGTGTGTGTGTGTGTGTGTATGTATATAAATAAATATATATTTTTTTTCCAGAATTTCCAAAATATGAAATATATGTGTCTTATTATACACTCCCTAAATTCATTCATGTTCCTGCATGTGTATTTATAAAAAACATTTCACAAGATTATTCTCAGAAATACTCAACCACCTGAAATACATATTGGTTTCCTAGTACTGAAAAGTAACTTCAGTGAATGGTGCTTACAAATCCTAATATTTCAACAGTAACTGACCCAGGTTTACATTAATGCAAGTAGATTCCTATGGGACATGATGCGTATTTTGAAGTTCATTTTTATTCAAAGCTGGTACATTACAATTTCTTCAGGTTTTGGACATCATAGGATATATATTTTCATCGACAAGTTCACAAATTTATAGGCATTTGGTTCAATTTCAATTACTTCCTACTTCAGAACATATGTATTTCTCCATGTTTCTTTACTGGTCCTTTCATTAGACTTTTTTCTAAACACATAATTTTTGATTCTATAATCTTTTTGAAGCAAAACTCGCACAGTCTTCATGAAAAACCATAACCCTAATATTACCATTAGATATATAGCTGGGTGGAATGAATGTATATATATCAATATAAGATTTCCTATATATTTTCAGATGTAAATTCAATCCATTATTAAAGTTGGAACCAGCTATATACATTATTTACAAAATGGTCTATTTATGCATCATTTCTACAATCATCAACACAGGGTACACCTATTTGTATCCCTAGTACTAATGTATATGTTTTCAGAATATTGCTCACCGTAATGGTTAAAGAATTACTCATGTCACCGGATCTATATATACATTTTACCACAGTAGTATTCTGGACACAAAATGCAAAGGTCACACTTATGATTGTACCAAAGCCTAAATGGAAAGTGAGCATGGATTACTAAAAACATCCATTTCCAGGTTGCATAAATCTCTCAAATGTCAATCCTATTGGTGACTAAATATTTGTTTCTTCCTAAGATTATATATTCAACCTCAAGCCTGTTGAAAATATCTAATCCTATCACTCACTTTATACTTTGCCTGATTTTCTAATGTCTCTATTGATATCTGCTTTCCTACATATTTTCCCCAGTTCATCATTGTGACTGTCTCTTCACATGTGCTGACATTTACATTCACTCTCTAACCAAAACCCTATTTCTAAAGAACTTTTGGTCCAACTCCTAGACTAACTATTTTTCCAAAACATACTGACTATCTTCCTAATCCTATGGACTATCCCTTTTTGACTGGATGTTCTCTTCTAAATTCTCATCTACATTCAATCATCCGAGGTACAGGGTCCTATGCCATTGTATATCAATTTTTCTGAGACATCTGTGCAGAACATAATTCAAGCTAAGTATACCAATCAAGGATCCAATTCCTTTCTGGGTTTCAAATCTTTCCAAGATCTCTCTTCTCGTACATATATTTCACATCTATATTCTTATTAATATCACAGGTTCAAAATGCCATTATTCATCCAGCAGAATGATCCCTAACCCAAATCGAACATGCTATTTACCCTACCCATCCACTGTTCCCTCAATCTCACTTTACAGAAGAGCAGAGACAGAGTTGGTCTTAAAATAGAGGAAGGTAGGGGATCTTCTACCAGCTGAGAACCTCAAAAGTCCATGCATAAATAATCCCTTGAGAATATGTAGGCAGCTCTGAATGATCTGAAAGAGCAAAAGTCATCTTCCATGGCAAACAACCCGGTCAGGATGAAAGGATGTGTCGGAATTACCCTCTCTCTTCTTAATGTAGAGAAGATGGACCAAACCAGGCCTGTGTGGAGAGCTGTTCCCGGGTGCCTATGGTTGATATACCATTCTAACTTGTGAAAATGTCACAGGAAATAGGTGCAGCCTCTATTTCATGGCACCCTTGGAAGCAACTGTTAGGACAACGTGGTTGCCAAGGCAGTGAGATCATTCTGTTCCTGAAGGAAGTGACCTCACCTCACTTCCTTGGTGATTGAACTCTCTAAACTTGGGATCCAGGAAGCCAGGCACACAGAGCCAGTCCCAGTAAGAGTCCCAGTGGTCAAACTTCTTTGGATTTACAAAGGACAGACTCAGTCTTTCTTGGTAGCTACTGATGTGAGGATGGCCAAATGCCAGGAAGGTCTGAAAAGGGGCCTTTCCAGAGAAAGCAGGTAATGGCTCACTGCTGGCTCCTGACAGCATCACAGAGTTGGCCATGGAGATCATATCTGAGACAGGACAGCTCATTATGGGGGAATATATTATGGCCCACCAGTCAGAGGACACTCCGGATAGTCACAAACCTACTTGGGGGTCTCTGTGGGTGTGGGTGTGCGTGTGGGTTTGTGGTATTGTCTCATGTTCTGAGAATAGGTAGGAAAGTTGATTTGTTTGGTTTGCTGTGAATTGTTTCTAGTAAGTCGTTTGACAAGGCGAGTGTTTCTATTTCTGTGTATCCCACTGTGTCCATGGTTGCAGACATTAGAAAAGAGAATGAATCAATAGATGTGTCCTGTCTAGTAGAAAGCTTCCCAGCATTCATCCTGCCCAATTTATGAATGGTCTTCAACTTGCCTTATGGATGGGCAACACCTACTACCTTCCTAAGTTCTGGTATTCTTCCTCAATTCTTGCCAATCTCAAGAATAGGCTCATGGTTTTGTGTCCAAGATATGTACCACCTCCAAGCTCTGTGATATGGACATGTGCTGGATAGCTGTAGGGAATGGGGAGCATCTAAGAAAACTCAGATATCAGTTTGACCAGGAAAGTGTCAGTGGAGAAACCCCGCTTTGGGCCTTTTGCTTACCTATTCTACTGTTACCCTGAATGTCAGGAAGGTCTTTGTCTCAGTCCACCCCTTTGTGAATCCTGAAGAAAACAGTTTTCAAATGTAAATGAATGGGCATCACCTGTTGCTCTTTGCTTAACTGCTTTGGAAATGAATGTGTCTGAATCAGCCTCTTGGCCCTGTGTGAGGCTGTGGCTTAGATTCTCACAACCTGATGGATCTATAGAAAAATGCCATGTGTGCATCCCAAACCAAAATAGCCAAAAGAGCAGTCATTGTGGATGAAGTCTCTCTCATTCCTCTGTAAGGTTCCTGAACTCCATCACTGAGAATAGGGATTCTTTGGGTCAAAGTAGTTCTTCAAAGCCCTGAAGATGCTAGACCATAGGTTCTTGGGTTTTCTCATGACTCCAATTAACATAAAGAATCGAAACCCCAGAGTCAGTAGGCCTAAAAATGGAGAATCAGAGCAAGTATTAACGGCAGGCCTCTTTGATCACTCCTGGTTCACAGGAAGGGTGCCCCGACCACACTGACTTTAGGCAAATGGGGGCAAGGGAGCTTATTTTGGACACTGTCTTTGGCTCTGCCCCTAATAGAAACCTACAGCCAGAGGTTATGATGAGTGTCTATATGGAAGAAGATGAGGTCCATGTGGGAGTGATTTGGTTTAATTGTGGTCATTTGTGTGGTGGATGGAAGAGATGACTGGGTCCACCTTCACTTGAACACTGGTGTGATTCCCCTTAGAGATTGAGTTCTGGAACTGACCTCAAAGAAGTATTGCCATGAATTGTTTTGGGATTTTAGTAGGGCACGCATGAGAATCTCCCTTGAAAAGTGAGAACTAGGCCCAAGGTGGCTTTGCTCACCACACTGGAAAACTCAGGAAGGATATCTCATGATTTTATTCTTAAAGACTTGGCAGCCACAGCTGCAAGTCAAAAGACACATGGATCTCACATTGTAGACGTCAATGAGCCTGGCTTCATGTGACCTTTTGGCCTGTCTTTGGGAAACCTTGCCTGTTAGAGTTCTCCAGAGCTTTCATTGAAATGAGCTTCCTCACCATTTAATGGTTAATTAATGAATTGAAACCCAAAGTGCCTCCAAATACATTCTTGAAAAATGGCTAGATAAATACCATGAATTTTTTGAAATTCTCATGACCAGGTGGCAATGGAGAATCTTTGGATGTCCTATTGATGATCATGAGTGTACCAGACAGTGCTTTGAATGACTGGGTTTCATGAATATGGTGTAGAAAAGAGATGCCAGTAATTTGGAGCCTGCTGAGTAGTGGGCCTAGACCAGTGGTGTGCAGGTGTGTGTTGCAACATCTGTGGTGGGATCATGTTAATCTGCCATGGGCTTCCAAATGGTTTGTGACTGACATGGTGCAGCCCACACACCCTTGTATGTAAAGGCATCTTGTTATATGGAGAGGTTTCAGGGCAATGTTCAGAATCAGATTGCTTTGGTCTAGGGGGCAAGCTATGTGGGATAGAAGCCTGGGTGGTGCATTCTCCTGCCGACCCTTATGCACCAAGTGTGACAGAACTCCCTCCAGCACTCTGACCTAGTTGAAATCCTCATATTTCATGAAGCAAATATTAAAATCCCAGTGCAGCTCCAAGAAACCCCACGAAAAGTGGAGGATGAGCAAATGGCTTCACAGTCTACACTGGGAGACACTTAGGCCCCAGTGGCAACAGTTTACTTACAAAGAAAAAATTCAGCACTGCAGACTCATGTTCATTGGAAAATAACAATCCATGTCCTACAGGTCACATAGATGCAGACCCAGCTTTGATGGTCTCACTACAAAGGAAGCTAAAGCTCCTGACAACAACATATATTTCAAGTGCCCAAACTCAGAAGCAATTTCTCAATAAGTCTTTAGGACGGTAGAGCTCCATATTTGTGGAGTTTTTACCCTGTCCCTTACTTTGGGAAACTCCTCTCCCACCTCCAAGGTTGTGAACTATTGAGCATTTTCCATTCCAGATGTGAGTTCACAGATTTTCTAACTCTTCTCCTCTAATTGTGTCTAACTTGGGGTGAAGGTAATGTCAAGGAATTGTTCTGAATGAGAGTGGGAAGATTTTTGTGTAGCACATATTTGCATACACATTGGATTCATTTACCCATTTTCCATTTGAAATACTGAATTCCTGTCTTTCAGGGGTAGAAGGAATTCTCCTTCATAGAATTGCCTGTCACTTACAAGAAACATCCCCCTGGGAGACATCCTGCCTGAGAGCCATCCTGTATCCATCTATCTCTCTGAGACTTTCTGCAGCCATCTGTCTTCCTGAAACATTCTGAGGTTATCTCACCTTGTGAAGACATCGAATAACTGCCAATAAGAGAGCATTCCCATCTCCAGCATATAAATCCCCTGTGTGAACAATAAAAGTTTGCAGCTTGATCAGAACTCCTGTCTTCCTGTCATCTCTCATGTCTCTTGTCCCTTCATTCTTCCCCATCTAGGTTCGCTGCCCACGTTGATGTGTCCTGCCGGTCGGTACATCTGGCTCCCACCGACTGGGGCTCGAGCCTTTGACTGAGGGGTAACCCCATCCTCCTGGAAGACTTCGTCAAGCGGAGCTCGTGATTGCCTCTGCAGACACCACCGAGAGACATTTAGGAGGAGTGTGGGGATGACGCACGGTGAGTGACCCACCATGGGACAAGCAGTTTTGTCACATGATTTGTTTTTGTCAGGCCTCAAGGAGTCCTTCAAGAAATGGGGGGGGCACGTGTTAAGAAAAAAGGACTTAAAATTTTTCTTTTCATACATAGGAGAATTGTGTCCATGGATTCCCCTTGAAGGGACCATTGATGGTAAAAGAATGCTTAGAGTAGGAGACTGTTTAAAAGATTATAATGACTCCTTTGGCCCAGAAGAGGTGCCTGTTCCCACCTTTTCTTACTGGAACTTAATTAATGAAATTCTTCACAGTTCACCCTTTGACAATGGTACCTTAAAACTTGTCAGGATTGAGCAAGAGACTACGTAAAAGACCTCTCATCCCCCCTCGGCATGCCCACCACTTAGTATAGATATAGACCCTTCTCAGTCTCCCCAGGACCCTGGGAACCTTCCTGGTCCCCCTCAAAATACCACCCTAATGAGTAAGGCTCCAATGGTTACCAATCGCCTTTATCCAATTTTTAATCCCAGAGACACATTGACCCCTAGGGAGGAGGCTACCTTGGAGAAGGAAGAACCTCGCTACCATTCAGAAGACCTGCCACCTCTCAGGACCCTGCCAAAACCTATAGAACATACACATCCACCTCCCTCCTATATCCCTCTTGCCTTTTGTGCTCCAGCCATTCAGGGGCCAACTCCCCCCCCCCCCGATATTTTTTCCCCACTTCCCTTGCAAAACCTGGCTCCCTTACGAGAGTCTCTCCAACATTGACGGGAACAGATCCAACTTTTAAAAGAATTAAGATCCCTTGACTCTGAGCTCTGTTCATTAGCCTTAGGCACGGAGTCAAGCAAGCTGGACCATGGCGGTCTAATACAAAGGCTAAGCCGCTCCATCAGGCTGTTCTCACCTTCCCAGTAACCCGCAGTCAGATAGATAAGCCTGCCCAGGCTGAGGTCAAGAGGATCAAGAGAAGGAAGCTGGGAAATGGATCAAGAAGATCAGGACTCAGAGGATGAGGAGTTTACCCCTAGGCAGGAAGGAACCCAGAGTGTCTACAAAAAATTAAGACTGCATTTTCTTGAAAAACTTAAAAAGGCTTGTGTTTTCACTATGGCCCCACTGCACCCTAAACGTTGGCTTTATTAGAAAGCCACAGTGCACAATGGATTACTCCCAATGAATGAAAATTTCTAGCCCCAGCTACCCTCAGTGCCAGAGACTTCCTGTTATGGAATGCAGATTTCAAAGGGCACTGTCGGGAAACTGCTCAAAAAAATTTAACTAAGGCCTCCTCTGAATCCTGGACTTTTTTTAAGCTAGTGGGCAATGCGTCTTGTGATACTAAAGTTAAACAGGCACTTTTCCCTGCTGGATTTTGGCGAAGATTCAGACTGCTGGCTTACATGCTTGGAGACGCCTGCCTCATAAGGCCTCAGCTACCACTTCCCTGGCAAAAATTCGACAAGGGCCCGATAAGCCTTATAGCGACTTTGTTCCCCGGTGTAACCTAGCTGCAGAATGCTTGCTTGGACCAAGCGAAAGCGAAAGCACCTTTGTAAAACATCTTGCCTTTGAAAACGGCAAGCCAGCATGTCAGGATGTTCTTCAACCACATAAGGATAAAGGGAAACTATCTGACTTTATTAGACTCTGTGCAGGGGTGGGTGCAGCCCATGCCATGGGTCTCGCCCTAGGTGCCACCTTTACCAAGGCCTTTCACAATCCTGGCTCACATACTTGCTTTACCTGTGAACAACCTGGCCATTATACACACGATTGTCTGACAGGCAAACAAAGCCTAGGAATAGCATCTCCTCAAACTGGGGCTAAACCGCCCACAGCTACCCTTTGCCCTACATGTGGTAAGGTCATCACTGGGCCAGTGAGTGTAGATCTAAGACAAATTCCCTCGGACAGCCTATTTCTTCCTCCTTCTCGGGAAACTCCCTGCGGGGCCAGCCCCTGGCCCCGATCTCCCCCAGGACAATCCCAGGGGCAATAAGGTTTGTTCCCTCCCAAACTCCCAACCTTAATCAAAATCCTTCTCCACAATTGCCTCCCTCCAACGAGCCCCCCATGCAGCGCAGGATTTGACCTCTGTGCCACCACCGATACAATATTAGACTCAATGCAAGGGCAACAGAAAATATCCACTGGAATTATGGGTCCCCCTAAATTTCATACGTGTGCCCTTATTCTTGGAAGAGCCTCTACTACCTTATAAGGTGTTCAGGTCTTCCCTGACATTATTGATAATGATTTCACTGGAGAAATAAAAATACTGGCCACAGCTAATAATGGAGTTGCAGCCATGCCCGCAGGAACAAAATTACACAATTAATACTCCTTTCCTTGGATTCAGGAGGCACTTCTCCACACAAACCTACTGCAGACGACTGCCTTCTTGGGTTCCTCTGATGTGTATTGGGTTCAGCCCATTTCTCACAATACACCAACCATTACCTTACTTAATGAAGGAACGGAATTCAAAAGAATTCTAGATACTGGAGCTGATGCCACAATTATTTCTCAAAAATACTGGCCATCAGGTTGCCCCCTCACCCCATCCTTGACAGACCTTAAATGTATAGGACAGTCAAAAATTTCTCTGGTCAGCTCTAGGGCTCTTAGCTGGACTGCTAAAGAAGGTAATAAGGGAAATGTCACTCCATTCATTGTTCCTGACCTCCCTGTTAACCTATGAGGCCGAGATATTTTGAGTCAAATGGAAGATATTCTTGCCAGTCCCAATTCCATGGTGATTCATCAAATGCTTTGTATGAATTTTGTCCCTGGTACAGGCCTTGTGAGACTGAGACAAGGACTTGTTGAGCCTCTACAACCCATACAAAAACAAATACATATAGACTTGGGTATTCGGTTTATTAGTGTCGGTCCCTGACCCTCCTGAATCCCATGGAGATAAAATGATTTGAGAGACTCAGACTCTTGTGTGGGTGGATCAGTGGCCCCTTACCCAAGAAATTTTGGAGGTTGCCTCCATGTTAGTGCAGAAACACCTGGCAGCCGGCCATGTAGAGCCCTCAACCTCCCCATGGAAAACTCCTATTTTTGTTATCAAGAAAAAATCAGGCAAGTGGCGCCTTTTACAATATTTGTGTGCCATGAACAAAGTTATGCGCCCGAAGGGAGCACTACAGCCAGGCATTCCTACAGCAGTGGCTATTCCCCAAAACTATTGTAAAATGGTTTTTGACTTAAAAGATTGCTCTTTTACCATTCTTTACATCCTGAGGATAGACCCTATTTTGGCTTTAGTCTCCCTCGCATTAATTTTTAGGGCCCTATGCATAGATTTCAATGGAAGGCTCTTCCCCAAGGTATGGCCAACAGCCCTAGTCTTTACCAAAAATTGGTTGCTCAAGCAGTAGACCCTGTGAGAGAGCAATGGCCACAAATTTATATTTTAAATTATATGGATGATTTGTTAATTGCTGCACCTAATATCCATGACCTTAATAATTGTTACTTGGACCTTTACAAAATCCTCACTACCTTGGGACTACAGATAGCTCCTGATAAAGTTCAAACACAGGACCCTTACACCTGTTTGGGCCTTAAACTTCAAGATAATCAGATCTAAATTGCTAAAATATAACTACGTGTGGACTGTCTTCACACCCTTAATGATTTTCAAAACTAACTGGGGGATATTCAATGGCTAAGAACATATTTAAAATTACCCACTTGTGTACTTTTGCCCCTTAATGGTATTTTGAGAGGTGATTCCCACCCCTCCTCCCCTCAAAAGTATACTCCCAAGGCATGACCTCTATTAAACCAAGTCACAGAAGCCATTGACCAACAGTTTGTTACACAAATTTCTTATAACCTTCCTCTGGTTCTGGTTATTTTACACACTCCTCATATACCCACAGGAATATTTTGGCAGTGAGATCCACACTTTAAAAAAAAGGCTGCCCCTTGTTTTGGGTCCATTTACCCACCACATCCTCCAAGGTTATTACTGTTTTTCTTGCTCAGGTAGCTTCAATTATTATTAAAGGTGGTTTGCTTTCTCAACAACATTTTGGCAAAGACACTGATAATATTTTAATTCCATATACTAAGAACCAAACCCAATTTTTTCTAAAGACAGGGGAAGAATGGGGTATTGCCCTATCAGGCTTTTTGGGAACAATTTATAACCACCTTCCTAATGACCCCCTTTTACATTTTGTCCAGGTACATCCATTTATTTTTCCCAAAATTACTCAAAAGGCTCCCATTCCTCAAGCCCTTACTGTCTTTACAGACTGTTCCAGTAATGGCCATGCGGCCTTTGTTGTCAATAACAAGCTTACCACCTTTGATTCTGTCTATCAGTCAGCACAGTTTGTGGAATTGTTTGCCATAACACAAGTTCTTATAACATTTTTTTGATAATCCTGTTAATATTTATGCAGACAGTGCCTACATTGCTCATTCTGTGCCCCTGCTGGAGATTTCACCCACCATGAAGTCTTCTTCCAATGTGGCCTTTCTGTTTCACCAGCTTCAGCAGCTAATTCAGGCCAGACAACACCCATTTTTATTAGGACACATCAGGGCACACTCTGAACTTCCCGGCCCTCAAACACATGGTAATGCCCAAGCTGATGCAGCAACTCGTTCCATCTTTCCAATTTTTATTGACTCCATTCAAAAGGCCACTGAGTTACAAAATCTTCACCATCTAAATTCCCAGAGCCTTTGATTACTTTGTAAAATTACCAGGCAACAGGCACGAGAGATAGTAAAAGCATGCCCTGGTTGCGCTGTCTCCCTCCCCATTCAACACTTGGGAGTTAACACCCGAGGAATACTGCCCAATCAGTTTTGGCAAATGGATGTTACACACTTTCCTAAATTTCAAAAAACCAAATATATACACGTTTCTATAGATACTTTCAGAAGCTTTATTTTTGCATCACCATATTCTGGAGCGGCTTCCAAAGATCTCCTTTCTTATCTTGTTTCAGTCTTTTCCGTAATGGGTAAACCAATACATATTAAAACAAATAATGGTCCTGCATATACGAGTGCCAAGTTTAAACATTTTTGTGCTACCTTGCATATTTGTCATACTACTGGAATTCCATACAAATCTCAGGGCCAAGGCATTGTGGAACGTGCCCATCTTACCTTAAAGACTTGGCTAATCTGCTTTAAGGCTTCCGCCTTTGTATTGACCACTCCCAGGCATCGCCTTAACCATGCATTATGTGTTTTTATTTTTCTTACCCTAGACAGTGAAGGCCATTCAGCCGCAGACAGACACTGGCATCCCTCATCCAATTCTGTTCACCCACCTCTTATGTGCAACAATCCCCTTTCAAATAAATGGAAAGGCCCACGTCCTGTTCTCATCTGGGGACGAGGCTCAGCTTGTGTTTTGGACCAAGAGCAAGCAGCACCAAGATGGTTACCAGAATGCCTGGTTAAACAGGTTAATGACTTACCTCAACACATGGATGGAGGTCCTCCCCCTGCGGACAAATTTTCCTCTTTTTCAGATGTAGCCAACAATTTGTGTGAGGATCCTGCTTAAGGCACTTCTGCTGAACAGGTTTGTACAAGGAGGCCTTGGTCCTCAACCTTCCAACATCATGGAGTACCTTTTTGGCCCCCCTGCAAATGCAAGCGAGGATCTTGGACTCAGGCTCCCACTAGTTGTACCCAGACTGCTGACTGCGTGAATAAAGTGGCTTACCTTCGTGCTGAGGTTGACCATAAACTCGGAGGAGTTCATCAGCCTAAATGGGTATGTGTTAACAAGCCAAAGATTATTGCCCATAGTACAAGTAAAGCTGTCCAAAATTGTTCTGCAACCTGTACGCATACCCAGGCGATGCATGACTCTTGTTATGGGTCACTCTCAATTTGTGTTAACAAGCAGGGAGAACAATTTTTTGAAGCCTCCCTAACTAAAACTCATGGAGCAGGGGGGACCACTATTCATTATACCCCCGTTCTCTTTGACCGGGGAGGAGAAGGCAAATACACCAAGCTACAGTCAGCTGGGTGCCAAGGCAATGTCTGTAAACCTTCTTGCTGGCCCATTAAGGCCCCTACAGGGTTCTCTCATGGTGGAGGACCCACTGCTGCTGTCAAGCATCCTCAGATAATCAAACTTTTGAAACCCCAAATCCCTGAGCTCACATAATATCCCTTAATGTAGACTAAATCCCAGCTCCCAGGTTTAGATAGCAATACATTAGAAATTTTGGAAACTACCTTCTCCTTGCTTAATTATTCCAACCCCACACTTGCTGGTGATTGCTGGCTCTGCATGACAACAGGAGCAATCATGCCTATGGCAGTTCCTATTAATTCTATCATAGACAATGATAATACATGCCAACCAGTATTTCCTTTTAAAATACAGCCCATAGGTACTTTTCCATTATGTCTTTTAGGCGCGATGCAGAATAATACCAATGATATTGATGTTGGAGTTTCTTTTTTTGGAAATTGCTCAACAGTACAAAATTGTTCCTTACCCACCCCATCTCTTTGTCCCCCCATTGGCACAGTTTTTATGTGTGGAGGAAACTCTGCCTTCCCCAGGCTTCCAGCAAATTGGAACGGTGGCTGTGTTCTTACCTTATTACACCCCAATATAAGTATTGTCCAATGAGATGAACCTCTACCCATTCCTAGCCTAGACACATTAGTGAAAAGACACAGGCGGGCAATTGAGGCCTTATCACTCATTGCCAACCTTGGAATAACAGCTGCTGTGGGCACAGGTACACTGGCTTAGGGACGGCTATACACTCTTACCATCGCCTGTCTCAACAACTTATAAATGATGTACAAACTATATCAGGAACCATTAAAGATTTGCAGGACCAAATAGACTCTGCTGGGAGCCATCAGCCAAGTAGGTATGACAATTTCCTTGCCAGCGTACCCCCATGTTTCTTTAGTGGAAGGACTCATGGAAATAGGACATTTTGCAGGACATTGCATGTAAGGTGACCTTGCTCAAGGACCAGGGCAGATCCTTGTTTAGGGTATTCCCCCTTTAGAATAGGGCGGTTTAGCATAATAGGAGATTAGGTTGTTCCCCCTTTAGAATAGGGCATATCCTGCCGCTGAGTTCCTCTTGAGTTCTTAGGGTCAGACAGTATATTTTGGGAGACAGAAGCCCATGTGGAGTGGATTTGGGCAGAGTGTGGATTTGGGCAGAGTGTGGATTTGGGCAGAGAACGTGGATTTCCCCAGAACGTGTTTGTAGACGCCCTGTGTGAGTTCGGGAATAAAGAATTCCTGTTTGAATCTACAAGCTGTGTGGAGACTCGTGATTTGTGCCCAGCCAGAGACTGTGACAGCCAGGTACCCAGAGCCAGTCCCAGTCCCACTCCCAGTGAGCTTACTTGTTTGGATTTACCAAGGAAAGAAAAAGGCTTTCTTGGAATCTACTGATGTGAGGATGGCCAAATGCCAGGAGAGCTCTTTAGAGGGGCCTTTCCTGGGAAAGCAGGTAATTGCTCACCACTGACTCCTGAAAATTTCACAGAGTTGGACAAGGAGACAAGATCTGAGACAGTAAAGTCCATTTCGGGGGAACATAGTATGGCCCACAAGTCAGAGGACACTCCTTATAGTCAAAGACCTCCTTGGGGGAAGGAGGTGCATTTTTGGGTGTGCGTGTGAGTATGTTGTTTTATTTCATGTTCTGAGAATAGGGAAGGAAAGTCGGTTTGTTTGGTTTAGAGTGGACTGTTTCTTGTATGACAAGGCAAGTGTTTCTATGTCTGTGTATCCCACTATGTTCGAGGTTGTAGACATTAGAAAAGAGAATGCATCAATACATGTGTCCTGTCTAGGAGAATTCTTCCCAGCATTCATTCTGCCGCATTTATGAATGGTCTGCGGCTTGACTTATGGATGGGCAACACCTTATATCTTCCTAAGTTCCTGTTTTCTTTCTGAATTCTGGCCAATCTCCAGAACAGGCTCATGGTTTTGTGTCCAAGATATGAACCACCTCCAACCTCTATGAAATGGCCATGTACTGAATAGCTGAAGGTAATGGGAGCATCTCAGAAAACTCAGATATCAGTGTGACCAGGAAAGTCTCGGTGGAGAAACCCTGCTTTGGGTCTTTTGCTTACCTGTTCTTCTGTTGCCCTGAATGTCAGGAAGGTCTTTGACTCAGGCCACACTTTGTGAAGCCTGAAGAAAATAGTTTTCAAATGGAAATAAATGGGCATCACTTGTGGCTTTTTGCTTAATATCTTTGAAAAGGGATGTGTCTGAATAAGCATCTTGGCCCTGTGTGAGGTTGTGGCATAGATTCACAGCACCAGATGGATCTAAATAAAGATCCCATGTGTGCATGCAAAACCAAAATGGCCAAGAGAGCAGTCATTGTGGATGAAGTCTCTTGCCTTCCTCTCTAAGGTTCCTGACCTCCATCAAGTGAGAATAGGGATCCTTTGGGTCAAATGAGTTCTTCAAAGCCCTGTAGAGGTGCTTGGGTTTCCTCATGACTCCAAATCACATAAAGAATATATACCTGACAGTCAGTAGGCCTCAAATTGGAGAAGCAGAGCAGTATTAACGCCAGGCTTATTTGATCACTCCTGGTTCACAGGAAGTGTGCCCTGGCCACAATGACGTTAGGCAAATGAGGGGCAAGAGAGCTTATTTTGGGAACTGTCTTTGGATGTGACCCTCATGAAAACCTCCAGCCAGAGGTTATGATGAGTGTCTCTATGGAAGAATATGAGGGCTATGTGAGAGTGTTTTAGTTTTAATTGTGGTCATTTGTGTGGTGGTTGGAAGAAATGACTGGGTCCACCTGGGTTTGAACTCTGGTGTGATTACCTTTAGAGACTGAGTTCTGGACCTGACCTCAGAGAAGTATTGCCATGAATTCTGTTGGGATTTTAGGAGGCCATGCATGAGAGTCGCCCTTGGAAACTGAGATCTAGGCCAAGGTTTGCTTTCCATAGAGCACAGGGAATCTCAGCGATGATACCATATGAATTTATTTGAAAGACTTGACAGCTAGAGTTGAGAGTCAAAACACACATGGACCTCACATTGTAGACCTCTATGGTCCTGGCTTCATGTAACCTTTTGGCCACTCTTTGGGAAGCCTTGCCTGTGAGAGTTCTCCAGAGCTTTCATTGAAATGATCTTCCTCAACAATTAGTGGTTCCAGAATGAATTGAAACCCACAGTGCATCCAACTTCATCCTTAAAAAAATGGCTACATAAATACCATGACATTTTTGAAATTCCCATCACCAGGTAGCACTGAAGAACCTTGATGTCCTGTTTCTGATCATGAGTGTAACAGACAGTGCTTTGATTGACTGGGTTTCATGAAAATTGTGTAGAACAGAGATGTCAGCAAGTTGGAGCCTGCTGATTAGTGGTACTAGAGCAGTGGTGTGCAGGTGTGTGGTAAAACATCTGTGGGGAGGCCATGTGGATCTGCCATTGGCTTCCAAATGTCTTGTGACTGACAAGGTGCAGCCAGCAGATCCTTGTATGTAAAGTCATCTTGTTATATGGAGAAGTTTCAGGACAATGATCAGAATCAGGTTGCTATGGTCAAGGGGGAAAACTATGTGGGATAGAAACCTGGTTGGTGCATTCTCCGCAGACCCTGACCCACCACACGTGACAGAAATCCCTCCAGCACTGTGTCCCAGTTAACCTTTTTGTATTTCGTGAAGCAAATACCAAAGTAACAGTGCAGCAGCAAGAAACACCACGAAAAGTGAAAGATGACCAAATAGCTTCACAGTCCACACGGGGAGACACTTAGCCCCCAGTGCCCACATTTTACCTACAAAGAGAGAATTCAGCACTGCTGC
This sequence comes from Callospermophilus lateralis, assembly GCF_048772815.1. NCBI lineage: Eukaryota > Metazoa > Chordata > Mammalia > Rodentia > Sciuridae > Callospermophilus > Callospermophilus lateralis. Next base: position 971,910 of record NW_027513281.1, read on the forward strand.
CTAATGTTCATTGGAATACACGAGACCATGTCTTCCAGGTCACATAGATGAAGACCCAGCTTTGATGGTCTCACTACAGAGGAAGATAAAGCTCCTGACAACAACATATATTTCAAGTGCCCAACCTCAGAGGCAGTTTCTCAAAAAGTCTTTAGGCCAGCAGAGATCCATGATTGTGGAGTTTTACCCTGTCCCTTACTTTTAGAAACTCCTCTACCACCTCCAAAGTTTTGAACTCCTGAGTAATTTTCATTTCAGATATGTATTCACAGATTTTATAACTCTTCTCCTCTAATTGTGTCTTACTTGGGGTGAAGGTAATATCAAGGAATTGTTCTGGATGAGAGTGGGAGGATTTTTTTGTAGCACATATTTGCATACACATTGGATTCATTTTCCAATTTTCCATTGAAAATAATTAATCCCTGACACTGCCCCATACCCTACTAGACTCAGACTACTAATCCTAATATTATGGAGAAAAATAACCCAAACAGAATTGAAATACAAGCAGTTCAGTAGAGGCATGGTGTATAGTTGCACTTGCCTTTTGCATTATATAGGGTAGGAGTTATTAATCTAGTCAATTTTTTGTTGAAATAGTTCTCAATGTGTTTTTAAAGTTAAACAATAAGTGAATTTCTGTCACCCTTTCTCTGTAGCCTATTCATCATATGTATTTTTGTAAGCATATGTAGAATCGTACCTGGTACAACATGTACATTATTGTGTGGTTGCAGACATGGCAGATACAAATTGTGAGAAGAGATCACTCTTCCTAAACGCTGTTGGAACTGAAAATTCAACCTATGGGTGAGCTTCCTAGCGGAACAATATTATACATAAATCCAAGTTCAGTACAATGAATATTTTGGATCTGTGGTGATATATATTTCCTGGTGAATTTCAATTGACATATACTGCTACTTTTTATATCTGTGTGTGTGTTTGTGTATATATATATATATATATACTCTCCATATTTTTCAGAATATGAAATATATGTGACTTATTATACATTTTCTAAATTCATTCATATTCATGTATGTGGATTTATAATCATCTTTCTACAAGATTACCCTCAGAAATATTCATCCACCTGAAATACATATTTGTTTCCTACTACTGAAAGCTAACTTCAGTGAATGGTGTATACAAATCCTAATATTTCTAAGGTAACTGACCCAGTTTAACATCAATGCAAGTAGAATTCTATTGGACATGATGTGTATGTTGAAATTCATTTTGTTTTCAACACTGGTACATTACTATTTCTTTAGATTATGCACATCATTTGATATATATATTTCATTTACAAGTTCGCACATTTATAGGCATTTGTTTCACTTTCAATCACTTCCTGCTTCAGAACACAGGTATTCCTCCATGTTTCTTGACTCGTCTTTTCATGAGACTTCTTTCCAAACACATTATTTACTATTTCCATAATTAATTTTGAAGCAAATCTCACACACCCTACTTGAAGAACAATAACCCTAATATTACCATTAGATGTATAACTGGTTGGAATGAATGATTGTATATCAATATATAATTTCTTATTTATTTTCAGATATCAATTCAATCCATTATTTAAAGTGCAACAAGTTATATTATTTATACACAGTATTTTCTATTCATGCATTATCTCTATATTCATAGACACAGGGTACACGTCTTTATACCCCCAATACTAATTTGTACATCTTCAAAATATTACTCCCAGAAATGGTGGAAGAACTACTCATGTCACCTGACCTACATATACATTTTATCACATTAATATTCTGGACACAAAAAGCAAAGGTCACACTTATGATTGTACCATTGTAAATTTTGGGCAAGCGTCGGAGGAAGAGACCACCAAGAGACTGTCTCATGCAACAGCAAAGGGTTTATTGGGGGTCCAGCATGCTGGGGCTCAGAGCTAACTTGAATTTAGTAGAGAGCCCTGAGTACAGCTTAAACAGAGATTGTATACTTTCTTTGGAGAGGGCAGGGAGTGAAGTTTTTTGATGGGTCACGGCGAGTGGGCAGTTTGCGTGCAAATGTGTGAGGGAGTACATTCTGCAGTTTGGCAGTTGGGGACAGCACATTATGGGAACAAGATTAGCAAACAGTTCTCAAGATTTCAACAGTGTTTTGTTAAGCATACAGAAAAACAGAAAGTGACAAGTACCTATTCTATTAACCTTTAATTTCCCACTTCTTGATCTGGTTATTTTTAATCATAAAAGTGATCATTGCGGGGTGTCACATTTTATGTCTGCTAGTGGGGTATATTGTTGTCTGATTACCATAAGTTTAACTTGTCTAATTTGAGTGTGGAGAAAGGAAACTACACGGTTGAGCTAACAGGACCCTACAGTTAGCAATAATATTAGGATTATTAATGGACCAACCAAGGCTGATAAAAGCGTAGTTAACCACGGAGACTGTGTGAACCAAGACTCAAACCACCCTTTTTGTGCCTCTGTCTCTCGTTGAGGCTCTTCAAGGCGTTTTCTTAATTTACTCATAGAATCTTTTACAACTCCAGTATTGTCGGCATCAAAACAACATTCTTCCCTCAATGCAGCACAAAGGCCCCTTCTCTCATGAAGAGGAGGTCCAACCTTCGACTGTTCTGTAAAAATACTTCAGAGAGAGAGGTTAAAGGTTCCTGTAAAGCTCTGATGGAGGATTTCAATATCTTTAAGTTTTGGTCTATTGCTGCTTCTAATTGGGTGGTTTGTTGTGTACCATGGAGTAGGGAAGTGGTTCCTCTGCCCACCCCTGCAGCAACTCCTATTCCTAATAGAATGGCTAAAGTGAGGGATACAGGTTCGAGGCGGAACCTGGTTGTATGCCCCCCCATTTGATCTTTAAATGAACTTGCATCATGATAGAGCACTCTGGGAAACATCTGCACCATTACATAATTAATCACATCTGTTGACCATTTTAAGAAAACAAACAATGTTTAAGTATATAGAATTATAATGTTGTAGGGAGGGACAAGGCAAGGCACCTGAGATAGCATCGAAGCTAGGGAATCAGTCTTTTGGATGCAAACGGATTTAGAGGGCATTGCTTCTGTTGTAATCAATTAAGCCCCTGAATCCCAAGTTTAGGGAGATTCAGAATTTTCTACCAAACATATAAGGGAAGGGGCTCAGAAGTTCACAGTCTGCAGAAGTTCACAAACAGCACTTTTTTTCTGTTTATTTTCTCTGTTCTGGGCAAGTTAACTTTTCAAGGACACCTGAGAGGGGGAGAGCTTTTGTCTTCTCTTTTTTTTTTCTCCCTGCCAGCTGTGAAAATGGAGGCCAGTTTGTAACCTCTTTATCTTAGAAATGTAGCCATCTCTGTGAAGCCACACCTCAAGGCCAGAGGCCTTGTTCACATATTTTGTGAAAAAATAGTAAGGGGGTGTCTAGCTTAGGAGTGCTGATTTTCCAGCCAGTGGCAAGTAGAATAGGGCAACAAGAAAAGTGGAAGTTTATCTACATTGAACTCTTTTATAGGGACTCTTTTTCTGAAAGTCCTAAAGTCAGCCATGGTGAAGACTTCTGGAAAAGGTCAGTTAAGACTTTCCTCTGGTCCTGGTACAGAGGGGGAAGACGTGGAAGGCGGGGGGTGCGAGCAGCTCCATGGATCTGAGAATGAGAAAGGACAGATGTAAAAGAATAATGGGAAAGGCGTTTTGTATTTTCCTAGCAACAAAAACTTGAGCAGTAGAACAGGTAGAGCAGAGGGGAAGATGGGATTGAGTATCCAAAAAAAGCCTGTGAGGGACTTTAAATTCTAAGTAACCTGTTTTCAGTGTTGACAAACCAACGTTAAAGGCCATTTTCATTACATCTTGGATAGGGGTCTGAGCGCTCTCCTCAGCCTGTTTGAGCTTTGGGTTAGCTGGTAAGAGGACCTGTTGGGACCCGGGGCGGGCACTGACAGGAGAAGAGAGGAGTGAGTGAGTGGAAGGGTACCTCAGTACCTGCTACATCAGCAAGGGGGCAATGGTCTGAGAACCAGCAGAGGTTTGGGTATTTGATCTAGTAATTGGTGGGGAGGAATCATGTTCCTGATGTGGGATTGACAGCAGAGCATCTGGAGCAGAAGGCAGAGGGTGAGGATCTGTTGGAGAAGCATAGTTCAGGATGTGAGCGAGGGAGGGAAAAGGCCTCCACATGGGGGAATTCCCTTCCACCATTTTGAGCACTTCCTTAAGGTAAAAAGGTCACACATAATTTGAGGATCTAGAGACCCCTCTGGGGGCCATCAGTTTTGGTTATCTAATTGGTAATATGGCCAATGCTGTGTACTGAATTGGATGAAATGTTTGGGTTCCACCAGGAAGCCCCTATATGCTCATATCACCATGACTTACAGAAGAAGTCGGATTTTCCCTCACACAGCCGTGGATGTTTGTGGCTTTGATAGTCTGCCAGGTAAACATAGTAATCTAGGCTAGCCAACCTGCATCTGGCTCGTGTGTCCCTACATCCATAATAGCAAAACTCACACACTCTTCTTGATAATCCATAACCCTAATATGACCATTAGATGTATAACTCATTGGAATGAATGTATGTATATCAACATAAGATTTCCTGTATATTTTCAGATATCAATTCAATCCATTATTTAAAGTTGGAATCAGTTATATTATTTATTAACAGTATGGTCTATCCATGCATTATTTCTCTATTCATAAACATTGGGTAATCCTATTTGTAACCACAATACTAATTTATACGTCTTCAAAATGTTGCTCCCAGAAATGGTGGAAGAAAAACTCATGTCACCTTATCTACATATATATTTTAAAACAGTAATATTCTGGACACTAAATGCAAAGGTCACACTTACGCTTGTACCAAAACCTATATGGAAAGTGAGCATGGATTACTAAAAACATCCACGTTCAGGTTGCCTAATGCTCTCAAATGTCAATCCTATTGGTGACTACATACTTGTTTCTTCCTAAGATTATATATTCAATCAAGCCTGTTGAAAATGTCCAATCCTATCACTCACTTTATATTTTGCCTGATTTCATAATGTCTCTATTGATATCTGCTTTCCTACATATTTCCACGAGTTCATCATTGTGCCTGACTCTTCACATGTGCTGACATTTACACTAATTCTCTACCTGAAACCCTATTGCTAAAGAACTTTTGGTCCAAATCCTATACTCACTCTTCTTGCAAAATCTACCAACTGCCTTCCTAATCCTACCGACTATCCCTGTTTGACTGGATGTTCTCTGCTACATTCAATCATCCAAGGTAAATGGTCCTATGCCATTGTATGTCAATTTATCTGAGACATCTGTGCAGAACGTAATTCAAAGCTAAGTATCCCCATCAAGGGCCCAATGCCCTTCTGGGCTTCAAATCTTACCTAGATTTCTGTTTTCATACTTATATTTTACCTCTCTATTCTTATAAATATCGCAGGTTCCCAAAACCATTATTCATCCTGCAGAATGATTCCTAACTCAAATTGAACATGTTATTAATCCTAACCATATACTTTTTCCTCAATCTAACTGTACAGAAGAGCAGGGACAGAGTTGGTCTTAGAATACAGGAATGTAGGGGTTCTTCGACCTGCTGAGAAGCTCAAAGGTCTATGCAGAAATGATCCCTGGAGAAGATGTATGCAGCTATGGAGGACCCGAGAGAGCAAAAGTCATCATCCATGGCTATCAACTTGATAAGGATGAAGGGGTGTGTCTGAATGAGCCAGTCTCTTCTCAATGTAGAGAAGGTGGATCAATCCAGGCCTGTGTGGAGAGCTGTTCCAGGGTGCCTATGGTTGATATACCATTCTAATTGTGGAAGAGTCACAGAAAGTAGGGGCAGCCTCCATCTCATGAGTCTCTTGGAAGCAACCCTTAGGACATATGGGTACCAAAGCCGTGACCTCATTCAGTTCCTGAAGGAAGTGACCTCACCTCACTTCCTTGTTGATGGAACTCTCTGAACTTGGGATCCAGGAAGCCAGGCACCCAGAGGAAGTCCCAGTCCTAGTTCCAGTGTGCTCACTTGTTTGGAATTACCAAGGACATGGTCAGTCATTCTTGGTACCTACAGATTTGAGGATGGGCAAATGACAGGAAAGCTCTGAAGAGGGGCCTGTCCTTAAAAAGCAGGTACTGGCTACTGACAACCTCAGAGAGTTGGCCAAAGGACCAGATCTGAGACAGGACAGGCAACTTCAGAAGAAGATATTATGGCACACCAGTCAAAGGACACTCCAGATAGTCACAGACCTACTTGGTGGAAGGAGGTGCCTTTGTGGGTGTGGGTGTGAGTTTGTGGTTTTGTCTCATGTTCTGAGAATAGGTAGGAAAGGAGGTTTGTTGGGTTTGGACTGGACTGTTTCTAGAATGTCGTTTGAAAAGGCATTTGTTTCTATGTCTGTGTATCACACTGTGTCTGTGGATATAGACATTAGAAAAGAGAATGCATCAATGAATTTTTCCTATCTATTAGATAGCTTTTCAGCATTCATCCTGCCCAATTTATGAATTGTGTGTGGCAGGCTTATTGATGTGCAACACCTGCTATGTTCCTAAGTTCCAGTTATCTTCCTGAATTCTGGCCACTCTCCAGAATAGGCTCATGGTTTTGTGTCCAAGATATGTACCACCTCCAAGCTCTGTCACATGGCCATGTACTGGATAGCTGAATGGAATGAGAGCATTTCAGAAAACTCAGATATCAGTGTGACCAGGAAAGTCTCAGTAGAGAAACCGTGCTTTGCGCCATTTGCTTACCTAATGTTCTGTTGCCCTGAATGTCAGGAAGGTCTTTGACTCAGGCCACCCCTTTTTGAAGCCTGAAAAACACTGTTTTCAAATGAAAATGAATGAGCATCACCTGTGGCTCTTTGCCTAACTGCTTTGGAAAGGTATGTGTCTTAATTAGCCTCTTGGCCTTTTGTGAGGCTGTGGCTTAGATTCTCAGCACCTCATGGATCTAAAAAAAAGATCCCATGTGTGCATCCAAAACCAAAATGGCAAAAATATCAGTCATTGTGGATGAAGTCTCTTGCCTTCCTCTGTTAGGTTCCTGATCTCCATCAAGTCAGAATAGGGATCCTTTGGGTCAAATGAGTTCTTCAAACCCCAGCAGAAGTGCTTGTGTTTTCTAATGACTCCAAATCACATAAAGAATCTATACCTGACAGTCAGTAGGCTTCAAATTGTAGAAGCAGAGCAGTATTAATGGCAGGCTTATTTGATCACTCCTGGTTCACAGGAAGGGTGTCCAGGCCACCCTGACTTTAGGCAAATGAGTGGCAAGGGAGCTTATTGTTGACACTGTCTTGAGCTGCGCCACTCATGGAGAACTCCAGCCAGAGTTTATGAGGAGTGCCTATATGGAAGAAGATGAGGGCCATGTTGGAGTGTTTTGGTTTTAATTGTGGCCATTTGTGTGGCAGTTGGATGTGAAGACTTGGTCCACCCAGTCTTGAACTCTGGTGTGATTCCTATTAGAAACTGAATTCTGGTAACTGACCTCAGAGAAGTATTGCCATGAATTGTTTTAGGATTTTAGGAGGCTACACATGAGAGTTGCCCTTGCAAACGGACCTAGGGCCAGGGTGCCATTCCACAGAGCACTGGGAATCTCAGTCAGGATATCACATGATTTTATTTTGAAAAACTTGGCAGGTATAGTTGAGAGGCAAAACACACATGGACCTCACATTGTAGACCTCAATGGGCCTGGCTTCATGTGACATTTTGGCCACTCTTTGGAATCATTGCCTGTGAGGGTTCTCCACAACTTTCTTTTAAATGAGCTTCCTCACCCTTTAATGGTTCCAGAATAAATTGAAACCCACAGTGCCTCCAACTTTATCCTTGAAAAAACTCTCGATAAATACCATGAAATTTTTGAAATTCCCATGAACAGGTGGCACATGAGAACCTTTGGATCTCCTGTTGCTGATCATGAGTGTACCAGAGAGTGCCTTGATTGACTGGGTTTCATGAAAATGGTGTAGAACAGAGATGCCAGTAAGTTGGAGCTTGCTGAGTAGTGGGCCTAGAGCAGTGGTGGGCAAGAGTGTGATAAAACATCTGTGGTGGGGCCATGAGGATCTGCCATTGACTTCCAAATGGCTTGTGACTGTCACGGTGCATCCAGCACCCTTATAAGTAATGGCATATTGTCATATGGAGAGGTTTCAGGGCAATGTTCAGAATCAAGTTGCTATAGTAAAAGAGGCAAGCTATGTGGGATAGAAGCCTGGTTGGTGCATTCTCCACCGACCATGACCCACCACACGTGACAGAACTTCCTTCAGCACTGTGTCCCAATTGATCTCCTTGTAATTCGTGAAGCAAATACCAATTTCCCAGTCTGGCAGCAAGAAACACCAGGAAAAGTGGAGGATGAACAAATGGCTTCACATTCCACAGGGGGGGGAGACACTTAGTCCCCAGTGGCCACAGTTTACTACAAAGAGAGAATTCAGCACTCCTGCCTCATGTTCATTGGAAAATAAGAAACCATGTCCTCCAGGTCACATCGATGCAGACCCAGCTTTGATGTTCTCACTACAAAGGAAGCTAAATCTCCTGACAACAACATATTTCATGTGCCCAACCTCAGTGGCAGTTTCTCAAGAAGTCTTTAGGCCAGCAGAGCTCAATGTTTCTGGCGTGTTTACCCTGTCCCTTACTTTTGCAAACTCCTCTACCACTTCGAAGGTTGTGAACTCCTGAGCATGTTTCATTCCAGATATCTACTCACAGATTTCCAAACTCTTCTCCTCTAATTGTGTCTTACTTGGGGTAAAGGTTATGTCAAGGCATTGTTTGGGATGAATGTGGTAGGATTTTTTGTGTAGAGCACATATTTGCCTACTCATTGGATTCATTTTCCAATTTTCCATTTGAAATACTGAATCCCTGACACTGCCCCATACCCTACTAGACTCTGACTACTAATGATAATCTGATGTAGAAAATTAACCCAAACAGATTGGAAATTCAACAGTTCAGAGGACGCCTGATGTATAGTTGAACTTGCCTTTTGCATGATAACGTGTAGCTGTTATAAATCTAGTCAATTTTTTGTTGAAATAGTTCTCCATGTGTTTTTTAAGTGAACAATTATATGAATTCCTGTCTCACTTTCTCTGTAGCCTATTCAGCACATGTATTTTTATATGCACATATAGAATCCTACCTGGTTTCACATGTACATTCTTGTAAGGTGGATGACATGGAAGATACAAATTGTGAGAAGAGATCACTTCTCTTAAACACTTTTGGAACTTAATATTCAACCTATGGGTGAGCATCCTTGCTACTTTTTAATGTCTGTGTGTGTGTATTTGTGTGCATATAAATATATATATATATATATATATATATATATATATATATATATATATATATATATATTTATATATATACTATATATATATATACTCTCCTGATTTTCAAAATATGAAATATATGTGTCTTATTATAAACTCCCTAAATTCCTTCATATTTCATGTATGTGGATTTATAATCAACTATTCACAGTATTATTCTTAGAAATACTTATCCACCTGAACTACATATTTGATTCCTGGTCCTGAAAACTAACTTTCCTAAATGTTGCATATAAATCCTAATATTTCTGCAGTAACTGACCCAGTTTAACATCAGTGCAAGTAGATTCCTGTGCGACATGATGTGTATTTTGTTGTTCCTTTTTATTCAATACTGGTACATCATTTTTTCTTCAGTTAATGCACGTGATAAGATATATGTTTCATCAGCAAGTTCACAAATTTATTGGCATTTTGTTTTACTTTCCATCACTCCCTAATTCAGGACACATGTATTCCTCCAAGTTTCTTCACCGGTCTTTTCATGAGACTTCTTTCCAAACACATTATTTTCTATTTCCATAATCACTTTTGAAGCAAAACTCACACTCTCATCATGATAATCCATAACCCTAATATTGCCATTAGATGCATAACTGGTTGAAATGAGTGTATGTATATCAATATTAGATTTTCTGTATATTTTCAGATATCAATTCAATCTATTAGTTTAAGTTGGAACCATTTATTTTATTTATTCACTGTATGGTCTATTCATGCATTATCTCTGTATTCATAGACACAGGTTACATCAATTTGTACCCCCAATACTAATTTATAGGTCTTCAAAATGGTGGAAGAAATACTCATGTCACCTGATCTACATATATATTTTATCACAGTAATATTCTGGGCACAAAATGCAAAGATCACACTTATGATTGTAGCAAAGTCTAAATGGAAAGTGAGCATGGATTACCTAAAACATCCATGTCCAGGTTGCCTAATGCTATCAAATGTCATTCCTATTGGTGAATAAATATTTATTTCTTCCTAAGATTATTTATTCAACCTCAACACTGTTGAAAATATCTAATCTTATCACTCACTTTATACTTTGCCTGATTTCCTATTGTCTCTATTGATATATGGTTTTCTACATAATTTCCAATGTTCTTCAAAGTGACTGACTCTTCAGATGTGCTGATATTTACATTCACTCTCTACCCGAAACCCTAGTGCTAAAGAACTTTTTGTCCAAATCCAATACTTACTCTGCTTTCTAAACCTACTGAATATCTTCCTAATCCTATTGACTATCCTTTTGACTGGATGTTTTTTTTCGAAATTCAATCATCCAAGGTACAAGGTCCTATGCCATTCTATATTGATTTATCTGAGAAATCTGTGCAGAATATAATTCAATGCTAGGTATCCCAATCAAGGGCCCAATGCAATTCTGGGCTTCAAATCTTACCTAGATTTCTGTTTTCATACTTATATTTCACCTCTATATTCCTGTAAATATCACAGGTTCCCAATACCATTATTCAATGTGTAGAATAATTCCTAACCCAAATCAAACTGGTTATTAACCCTAACCATACACTGTTCCCTCAATCTAACTTTACAATGGAGCAGGGACAGAGTTGGTCTTACACTACAGGAATGTAGGGGATCTTCCACATGTTGAGAACCTCAAAGGTCCATGAAAGAAATGATCACTGGAAAAGACTTAGGCAGGTATAAAGGACCTGAGAGAACAAAATCATCTTCAATGGCAAACAAACCGGTCAGGATGAAGGGTAGTGTCTGAATCAGACTCTCTGTTCTTAATGTAGATAAGATGGACCAAACCAGGCACATGTGGAGAGCTATTACCGGGTGCCTATGGTTGATATATCATTCTAACTTGTGATTTTGTCACAGGAAGTAGGGGCAGCATCCATCTCATGGGACGATTTTAAGCAACTGTTAGGAAAAACTGGTTGCCAAGGCATTGACCTCATTCAATTCCTGAAGGAAGTGACCTACCTCACTTTCTTGGTGATGGAACTCTCTGAACTTGGGATCCAGGAATCCAGGCACACAGACCCAGTACCAGTCCCAGTCCCAGTGGTCTCACTTGTTTGGATTTTCCAAGGATAGAGTCATTCTTTCTTGATACCTACTGATGTGAGAATGGTCAAATAACAGGAAAGCTCTGAAGAGGTGCCTTTCCTGAGCAAGCAGGTGGAGGCTCACTGCTGGTTTCTATCAACTTCACAGAGTTGGCCAAGGAGACCTGCTCTGATACAGGACAGGGCATTTCAGGTGAATATAATGTGGCCCACAAGTCATAGGACACTGCGGATAGTCACAGACCCATTTGGGGGAAGGAGGTGCCTTTGTGGGTGTGGGTGTGGGTTTTTGGTTTGTCACATGTTCTGAGAATATGTAGGAAAGGTGGTTTGTTTGGTTTGGAGTGAACTGTGAGTGAACTGTTGTTAATAAGTCTTTTGACAAGGCGAGTGTTTCTATGTCTGTGTATCCCACTGTGTCTGTTGTTGTAGACATTAGAAAAGAGAATGATTCAACGGATGTATCCTGTCTAGTAGAAAGCTTCCCACCATTCATCCTGTCTAGTTTATGAATGGACTGTGCCTTGCCTTATCAATGGGCAACACCTTCTAATTTTTTAAGTTGCTGTTTTCTTCCTGAATTCTGGCCGCTCTCCAGAATAGGCTCATGGTTTTGTGACCAAGATATGTATCACCTCCAAGCTCTGTGACATGACCATGTTCTGGATAACTGAAGGGAATGGCAAGCATCTCAGAAAACTCAGATATCAGTGTGACCAGGAAAGTCTCAGTGGGAAAACCCCACTTTGGGCCTTGTGCTTACCTATTGTTCTGTTGCCCTGAATGTCAGGAAATTGTTTGCCTCAGGCCACCCCTTTGTGAAACCTGAAGAAAACAGTTTTCAAATGGAAATGAATGGACATCACCTGTGGCTCTTTGCTTAATTGCTTTGTAAAGCAATGTGTCTGAATCCGGCTCTTAGCTCTGTATGAGACTGTTGATTAAATTCTCAGCACCTGGTGGATCTAAAGAAAGATCCCATGTGTGCATCCAAAACCAAAATCCCCAAAAGAGCAGTCATTGCGGATGAAGTCTTTCGCCTTCCTCTGTAAGGTTCCTGACCTCTATCAAGTGAGAATTGGGAAGATACACCAAGCCAATTGATGTCTCCTTTTGGAAAAATTGTACCACTGATGACAGCATCAGCATAAATACCCCAACACTACCAGAAATCGCTGAACCAACAGATAGTTCACAATGCATACAAGTGAGTTCACAATGCATACAAGTGATACATAGTCCAGGCAAGTTCTGCAAGCAGTTCCGTGATTGCTATTGCAGAAGCTGTAGATTGGTTTTATCTTTGTTTTCACCAGCACTGAGATGAAGATATGAATTCTGGCAAGAATGGCTAAAGAAAAAATTATGTATCATTCCAGAAGGCACTACAAAACAATTTTCTTAACAATTTATATTATCTTTACGAGAATTATTAAATATAATGAAAAGGAAAGGTGAAAGTAAACAAACAGTTCTGTTAAACTCCCTTTTTTTTTCACATATGAAAACAATCCTGAACAGTTGTTTACCCAATTTAAATTAAATCATTTAAATCACGTTAATAATATATATATATATATATATATATATATATATATATATATATATATATATTGTATCCATTTTTTCATGAGCGCTCATCATATATGATATATGGACATACGTACATTCAAACATATAACACAAAACACAAGTGTGCCCACATAATATAATACATAAAACATATAACACAATTGTAAAGTCCTTTTAACATTTTACAGGTGAAATCACCATTGGAATGTTTAAAAAATCTATAGTCAAAAAATAGAACTGATCATCAAAACATTAACCTAGGTCTGTATGAGCTCAAAAAAAAAATAAAAAATAAAATAGAACTTCATGATGTGGGAAAGGGCAATAATAAAATAGATATTGAAAAAAGCATCCTGGTTCGGTCACAGATGTAAGGATAGCCAAATTGGAGTTTTGGATATCAGCTGTTATGGATTTGAGCCAAACATCTTCTTTTTGGTCTATAGAAATCACTTTAGTTAATCTCTCTGGAATCCAAATCGGCTGCTGTTCTTCCTGTGGAAACACACAAACAGACCCCCAAATAAAGACAATCACTGGGTCAGGACTTTGGTTAATCTCTCCGGAATCCAAATCAGCTGCTGTTCTTCCTGTGGAAACATACAAACAGACCCCCGACTGCAGACAATTACTGGGTCCGGACCTTTCCATTGTCCTGTTAGAATATTCTTCCAAAGTACCTTAGGCTTATGCACATTTTTTGGACACATATGCCTTTCCGCAGCACTAAGTCCTGATGAATCCAAATTTTAAAAGTTTAGAGTAAAAAGCGTTACTTTAAGATTAACTTTGGGGAATATATACCCCTTCTCAATTCTGTCTTTTTGCTTTAATAAGTACATTTTTATTGTTTGATGTGCTCTTTCAACTATGCCTTGTCCCTGTGGATTGTATGGAATTCCTATTAAATGAGTAATGCCAAATGATGAGCAAATTGTTTAAAAGAGGTAGAAGTATAACTGGGGGCATTATCTGTTTTTAACTGTTCTGGAACGCCCACAGTGGCAAAATTTTGTAAGCAAGGAGCTATAACATCTTTAGTTTTTTTCTCCGCATGAAGGGTGCCCATCAAAAATCCAGAAAATGTGTCAACTTTAACATGCAAATATTTTAATTTTCCAAATTCTGGCAAGTGTGTGACGTCCATCTGCCAAATATGGTTAGGTATCAATCCTCTAGGATTGACTCCAAGATTAACTTGTGGTAAAAAGTTCACACAATTTTGACATTGTTTTATTATTTGTCTAGCTTTTCCTTAGTTATTTTTAAATGCTTTTGTAAAGTATTAGCATTGACATGGAACTTTTTATGAAAATTTATAGCTTCTTCTAGTGTAGAGAAAATATGTATGTATGTCATGTGTAGTTTTATCTGCTAAATCATTGCCCAAACTAAGGACTCCAGGCAATCCAGTATGTGCCCTGACATGTCGTATAAAGAATGGCTCTTTTCTGTCCCAGATTAGACTTTGTATAGTGGAAAGCAAAGAGAAAACAGTAGAGGAAGGGGAAATCCTACCAGCATCTTCAAGGGATACTATAGCATTAACTATATACTGACTATTGGAAAATAAATTAAATACAGAATTTTTAAACATCAGAAAATCTTGTAATACTGCATTTAGCTCTAAATTTTGAGCTGATTGTTTGGGTACTAAAAATGTAAAAGTTTGATCAGGTGTAACTAGTGCTGCTGTACCATTATTTGACCCATCAGTGAATATATTTGGAGCATTCATGATAGGGATTTTCTTGTCATTTTTGGAAAAATTACAGGATGCGATGACCAAAAAGACAATTAAAGATTAGATGGTAAGTGGTTATCAAATGAAACATTAGATTTACACATGATTATTGCCCAAGTATTTAACTCATTAACTAATTCATCAATTTGATTCATTGAATATGGAGTAATAATTTTATTGGGTGAAATTCCACACACTCCATTTGCTGCTTTGATTTTTATGAGTATTAATTGTCCCTCAGCCTCAGAATACCTAGTAATAATAGTGTTAGTAGAATAAGATAAATGTATCCATAATAATGTACCTTCTTGCCAAAATACTCCTGTAGGGATATTTTTTTGTTGGTAGTACAATAAATAATAAAGGCAAAATTATATCAACTCTATCCAAATGCATATTTCCCATATATATTTCAATGATTTATAATGCCTTTCTTGCATCAGGCGTTAACATTAGGGGTGAATTTTGGACTGATGGACCTTTTAGGATATCAAATAAAGGTCTCAAATCTCCTGTTGGTATTCCTAGATAAGGCCTTATCCAATTTATGTCTCCTAATAACTTTTGAAAGTCATTAATTGATTTGAGTTGATCGACTCGTATTTGAATTTTTGGTGGACTGTACATGGTTGAAGATAATAGAACTCCTAAATAATTAATTGGAAACTTTAATTGTACTTTCTCTATTGCTATCTCTAGGTTATAATTTTTTAATAAGTTTGAAAGTGTGGCATAACATTCTGGCAACTGGTTTTTAGCTTTGTGTGCTAAGAATACATCATCCATATAGTGAAATATTTGTAGTTAAGGATTTTGATATTTAAGTGGCTGGATTACTTTGTTAACATAAATTTGACACATAGTTTGAATGTTAACCATACCTTGAGGGAGTACTTTCCATTCATATCTCTCATCAGGACGTTCATGATTCAGTCCAGGGATAGTAAATGCAAAACTTGGACTATCCTCTGGATGAATTGAAATTGAAAAAAAAAACAATCTTTAATATCTATAAAGAAAACAAAACAAGTTTTTGGCAAAGCAGACAAATGAGGAATTCCCGATTGAGCAGGTCCCATAATAACCATCTCATTATTAATGGCTCTTAAATCTTGCAATAATCTCCATTTACCAGATTTCTTTTTGAGGACTATAATGGGAGTATTATTGAGAGACACAGAAGGATGTATATGTCCTTCCGCTAATTGTTGTTTGACCAGGTCATGGGCTGCTTGTATCTTTTCTTTAGTCAGGGTCCAGTGAGGAACCAATACTGGTCTTTCTGATTTCCAAGTAATTTTTTTTTGTCTCCGTGGCCCTTTCTGAAAAGCCAACCCATATCTATCTGTTCCTTGATCTATTTGTATTGGTGATGCTATACCTTGTTCTTGTTTTTCTAATCTTTTTCCTTTCCTAAAACCTCGTCTAGCCATAATATTGGGTGAATTTTGATTGATGTTATTTGTTAATGTCAAACCTAATTGATCTATGACATCTCATCCCCATAAAGTTACGGGAAGATGATCCAATTCATATGGCTGTATAGTTTCTTCACATCCTTCAGGATCCTTCAAATCTAATACCATTGCACTTTAATGGGGATTAGTCACCACTCCTCAGCCTCGAAGCATTTGAGTGGCTTGTTGTAATGGCCAATGTTTTGGCCATTCTTGATGAGAGATGATGCTAAGATCTGCACCTGTATCCAGTAGCCCATTAAATTCATGTCCTTGAATGTTTAGTTTTAGCATGGGGCCAGAATCTAAATTGAAAGAAAGCATAGCCCAATCTACACCTGTGGAGCCTAATCCCTTGGAACTTCTTTCTACAGTACGACTGGAAAATTTATCATGTAGGCTGAGTATTATTAGTAACTGTGCTATTCTATCTCCTGGTGAAATTACTGATATACCGTTTGGAGAACTGGCTATAATTTTTATTTCACCTACATAATCGGGATCAATTACCCCAGGACTTACCATAAGTCCTTTTAGAGTAGAAGAGCTGCATCCCCAAAATAAGCCTACTGTTCTTTTGGGAAGAGGTCCTTTCACCCATTTGGGAATGATTTGAACTCCCATCTCTAGTTAGTACTGATCTGGCGGAGGCACAGATGTCCAACCCTGTGCTGCCTCTGGTTTGTCTGATGAGGGATCTGATGGACAATTTGTCCTGGGCACCACCCTGATGGGGTTGCTGGGTTCCTCCAGTGCTCCATATATTTGTTGTTTGGGGCCCCAGAGCATTTGGCCCCCCTGTCTATTTTTGGCAGTGAAGAATGATCCCTTTCTCCATGATATCATGGATTAACATCTGGTCCTTGTTCGTTTTTAGATAGTGAAGTACCCTCTATGGTGGTTTGAGAACGGCATTCATTATTCCAATGTCTCTCTAAGGCATCGTGGGCAAATACCCAGTATTCTACTCTTTGATACATAGTTTCGTTAAACCCTCCAATGGGGCATTTCCTTTTAAAAATTCCTGTTTGTTCACAATTGTAGCATGTTCTTGGCCTGGTATCTGAAACCTGTTTTACTGCATCTGCCACAATTTGCCCTTGTTCATTAATGTCTCTGGCATCTAAAGCCTGTTTTACTGCAGCTTCCACGACTTGCTCTTGTTCATTAATGTCTCTACATAATTTAATGTATGTGTTTAAATCTTCATGTTTCCATGGTCTCACGTTACCTCTGCACCAAGGATTCACTTGGTCATAAGCCACTTGTTTTATTAATGGCATTGCTTGTTCTGTATTCCCAAAAACTCTATAGCTGTTTGAATAACCCTATCAACAAATTCAGTGCAAGATTCATTAGCTTCTTGTATTACCTTAGATAATTGACCTTGTAAACCTCCATGTCCTTGTAAAGTCTTCCATGCCCTAACCCCTTTACAGCAATTTGTGCGTATACACCAGGATCAAATGCAATTTGTTGCTGCTGATCCACAGAAGGTCCCTTTTCTAGCAACATATCTAGATTTCTCTGAGGATATCCAGCTGCTGCATTTCGCCTAGCCATCTCCTTGTAAAATTCCTCATTGGAAACCTTTCATAACAGGTATTGAACTCCATTTAGCAAAGCTTTACACATATTAGCCCAATCTGCTGGCGTCATGTTCAAGTTGTTAATGAATTTGACCAAGCTTACAAAGAAGTGTGCTTGAGGACCATAGGTTGTTACAGCCTCTTTTAGCTGCTTCACTATTTTGAAATTTAAAGCATGGTGAATTTGCTGGCCTCCTACCTCAAATACAGGGCATGTTAATACTTGAGATCTTGTCTCAGGATCCGAACTATCAACTGTGCGGGTTGGGGGCCTCCCAGCATATGGAGGTGACCTTGTTATTTGGACATTTACATCCTCTGGTGATAGAAAGGTGTTAATAACAGTGTCCTGTAAAGGTGGTGCTGTTGATTGGACACTTACGCCCTCTGGTGATAGAAAGTTGTTAGTAGCAGTCTCCTTTTGTAACTGTGACCCTGGTGGCTTTTTCTGCTCTAAGCTTTGTTCCTCTATCTTTGTCTGAACTGAAGGCTTTGGACTAAGCAAACCAGATATGAATGTCCACAATGGCAATGTGCCAACTGGCAGAGTCCCTGGGCTGTTCTTTTCTACTTTTTTCAAATCTTGACCATGACGGTTCCATTGTGATATATTTAAAAACTCCTCCTTAAAAAGCAATGGGCTACATTTTTGTATTGTATCAAGGAATGCCCTGACTGTTCTTGATTTTTCTGAGTTTCCTCCTTGCTCTAACAATTTACTTAACACTGTTTCCATTTGTTTTTTTTACTAATTTTTGATCCCATATTTCTACTATAATATAACCCAACAAGATGAGGCCAAACAAAACTGAGACAGAATGAAATAAAAAGGGAAAAACAAAAAGTCATTATAGCCTTTCAATCCTCCTGACATGTGCATCCGTCCTTAATCCCTATCTGTTCCTCAGATGTAAATAGTTTTTTCTCAGATGTGAGCGGTTTTTCTTCCATCTCACTCATCTCCAGGGACAGGCAACTTAAAACAAAAGTGAAGCAAAACAAAAGAGGAATCTTAAAATGGCTACCCATCCTCTCGCCCTGCCCTCAGGGGCAAGCAGTTTACCTTATCACTTACCCTCAGTAGCTCCCCATGGAAGCCACCAAATGCTGCATTATGGCTGCGAATGATTCAGGAGCCATTTGTCAAAAGAAACGAACTTTATTTTTAGAACCATACTCACCAAACAAAACAGCTCCTCGGGAAAAACCCTCAAAGCCCAACTGCCACCACTGGCTTTTTTATAAAGTCTCTCTCACAACCACAAGCCTCTCCACCTCCCACAACCCTCCTGCTCTTGAGACCAATTGGCTGTGTCGCATGGTTGGAGCCAACAAAGACCCCAATGAGCAGCTCTGTGGTCTGAAAGGGCAGGGAAACAGTCCAATGAGCAAAACCACAAAGGAGCCAATCAGCTAGATGTTGGTGGGTCCGCTGTGAGCCAATAATCAGAACGCAGCTGGAAATTTGCTGGCAGTTGGAAGTTTGCCGTGGCCCATTCAGCTGTGGCTCTCAACAAATTCCTGTCTCCTTTCTCTCTATCCTATTCAGCACATGTATTTTTATATGCACATATAGAATCCTACCTGTTATCACATGTACATTTTTGTGAGGTGGCTGACTTGGCAGATACAAATTGTTAGAAGAGACCACTCCTCCTAAACGCTATTGGAACTGATAATTCAACCTATGGATGAGCTTCCAAGTTGAAGAACATAATTCATAAATCCATGTTGAGCGAAATGAATATTTTTTGATAAGTGGATGATATGTATTTCATGGTGAATTTCCATTGGAATATATATTGCTATTTTTAATGTCTCTGTGTGTGTGTGTGTGTGTTTGTGTGTGTGTGTGTATTTATATATATATATATAAACACACTCTCAAGATTTTTCAAAATATGAAAAATGCATCTTTTTTTACACTCCCTAAATTTATTCATATTCATGTATGTGGATTTATAATCAACTTTTCACAAGATTATTCTCAGAAATATTCATCCACCTGACATACATATTTTTTTCCTAGTACTGAAAACTAACTTAAGTGAATGGTGTATACAAATTCTTATATTTCTACAGTAACTGACCCAGTTTAACATCAATGCAAGTAGATTCCAATGAACATGGTATGTAGTTTGACATTCATTTTTATTCAACACTGGTACATTACTATTTCTTCAATTAATGCACATCATAGGATATATATATATTTCATCCACAAGTTAGCAAATTTATAGGCATTTGTTTCACATTCAGTCACTTCCTGCTTCAGAACACATGTATTCGTCCATGTTTCTTGGCTTGTATTTTCATGATACTTCTTTCCACACACATTATTTTTGATTTCCCTTATCCCTTTTGTAGCAAAACTCACACAACTTCAAGATAAACCATAAGCCTAATATGACCATTAGTTGTATTACTGGTTGGAATGAATGATTTTATATCAATATAAGATTTCTTATAAGTTTTCAGATACCAATTCAAACCATTATTTAAAGTGGAACAAATTATATTATTTATTCACATTAATGTCTATTCATGCATTATCTCCATATTCATACACAGGGTACACCTCTTTGTTTCCCCAATACGAATTATATTGGGGAAACAAAATATTGCTCCCTGATATGGTGGAAGAAATACTCATGTTACCTGATCTATATATACATTTAATCACAGTAATATTCTGGACACAAAATGCAAATGTCATGCTTATGAATGTACCAAAGCCTAAAAGGAATGTGAACATGGATTACTAAAAACATCCATGTCCAGGTTTCCTAATGCTCTCAAATGTCAATCCTATTGGTAACTACATATTTGTTTCTTCCTAAGATTATATATTCAACCTCAACCCTCTTGAAAATGTCTAATTCTGTCACTCACTTTATACTTTGCCTGATTTTGTAATGTCTCTATTGATATCTGCTTTCCTACGTATTTTCCCCAGTTCATCATTGTTACTGACTCTTCACGTGTGCTGACATTTAACTGCACTCTCTAACTGAAACCCTGTTGCTAAAGAAATTTTGTTCCAAATCTTATACTCACCCTTCTTCCTAAACCTACCGACTATCTTCCTAATCCTTCCAACTATCCCTTTTTGACTGGATGTTCTCTTCTACATTCAATCATCCAATAATATTCAGGTGAGCATCGGAGGAAGAGAACACCAAGAACTGTCCTATGCAACAGCTAAGGGTTTATTGGGGGTCCAGCATACTGGGCCTCAGAGCTCCCTTGAATAGAGCAGAGAGCCCTGAGAACAGCTTAAGCAGATCTTATATATTTTCCTTGGAGGCGGCAGGGAGAGAACTTTATTGATGGGTCAGGGTGAGTAGGCGGTTTGCGTTCAACCAGGTGAGGGAGTACATTCTTCAATTTGGCAGTTGGGGACAGCACATTCTGGGAACAAGATTAGCAAACAGTT
Source organism: Callospermophilus lateralis (assembly GCF_048772815.1). NCBI lineage: Eukaryota > Metazoa > Chordata > Mammalia > Rodentia > Sciuridae > Callospermophilus > Callospermophilus lateralis. The sequence goes on from NW_027513281.1 coordinate 993,155, forward strand.
GTCAATATTTTAACAGTGTTGTTCTAAGCATACAGAAAAACAGGAAGTGACAAGTACCTATTTTATTAACCTTTCATTCCCCACTTCTTCTTCTGGTACTTTTAATCATAAAAGTGATATTTGGGGTGTGTATATTCTATGTCTGCTAGTGGGATATTGCCATATGTTTAACTTGTCGAATTTGAGCATGAAGAAAATAAATTACACTGTTGAGCAAACAGGGTTTTATAGTTAGCACTAATATGAGGATTATTATTGGACTGGCCAGGGTTGATAAAAGCGTAGTTAACCAGGGGCACAGTGTGAACAAAGACTCAAACCACTCTTTTTGGGCCTCTCTCTCTCGTTGTTGCTCTTCAAGGCATCTTTTTAATTTACTCAGATTTTTTTACAACTCCAGTATGGTCAGCATAAAAACAACAGTCTTCCCTGAATGCAGTACAAAGGCCTCCTTCTCTCATGAAGAGGAGATCCAACCCTCGAGTGTTCTGTAAAACAACTTCAGATAGAGAGGTAAAAGATTCCTGCAAAGCTGTGAAGGAGGTTTCTAATATCTTTAGGTATTGGTCTATTGCTGCTTCAAATTGGGTCACTTGTTGTGCCCCATGGACCAGGACAGTGGTTCCTGTGTCCACCCCTGCAGCAACTCCCATTCCTAATAGGATGGCTAAAGTGAGGGTGTATGTTCCCAGGGGAACCGGGTTGTATGCCCCCCTGTTTGATCTTCAAATTAACTGGCATCATGATAGTGCACTCTGGAAACATCTGCACCATTACACAATTAATCACATATGTTGACCATTTCATGAAAACATAAACAATGTTTAAGTATATAGAATTATACTGTTGTAGGGAAGGACAAGGCAAGGCACCTAAGATAGCACTGAAGACAGGGAAACAGTCCTATTTGCTTGCAACCGGATTCAGATGGCATTCCTTCTCTTGTAATCAATTAATCCCCTATACCCCCAGTTTAGATAGTTTCAGAATTTCTTACCCAACATGTAAGGGAAGGGGCTCAGAAGTTCACAGTCTGCAGAAGTTCACAAACAGCAGTTTTTGTTTCTGTTTTTTCCTCTGTTCTGGGCAAGTTAACTTTTCAAGACACCTGGGAGGAGGAGAGCTTTTTCTTCCCTTTATTTTTTCTCCCTGCCAGCTGTTACAATGGAGCCCAGTTGGTAACTTCTTTATCTTATAAATGTAGCCATCTCTGTGAAGCCCCAGCTCAAGGACACAGGTCTTGTTCACATAGTTTGTGAAAAACTAGTGAGGGGGTGTCTAGCTTAGAAGTGCTGAGTTTTTTAGCCAGTGGCCAAGTAGAACAGGGCAACACAAAAAGAGAAAGTTTATCTACATTGAACTCTTTTATAGGGATTCTTTTGCTGAAAGTCCTAAAGTCATCCATGGTGAAGACTTCTGGAGAAGGTCAGTTAAGACTTTTCTGTGGGCCTGGTACAGCGGGGTTGACGGACAATGTGGGTCTGAGAGCAGCTTCGAGGATCTGAGAATGAGGAATGAGAGATGTAAAAAAATAATGGGAAAGGGGTTTGGGATTTTCCAGGCAACAAAAACTTGAGCAGTAGAACAGGTAGAACAGAGGGGAAGACGGGAGTGGGTATCCCAAAATCCTGTGAGGGACTTTAAATTCTTAGTAACCTGTTTTCAGTGATGACAAAGCAACATTAAAGGCCATTTTTATTACATCTTGGTTAAGGGTATGAGGTCTCTCCTCATCTGGTTTGAGTTTTGGGTTAGCTGGTAAGAGTAACTGGTGGGACTCAGTGTGGGCACTGACAGGAGAAGAGAGGAATGAGTGGGTGGAGGGGTACATCAATACCTGCTACCACAGTAAGGGGGCAGTGGTCTGAGAACCGGTGGAGGTTTGGGTTTTTGATCTAGTAATCAGAGGGGAGAAATCAGGTTGCTGAGGTGGGACTGACAGCAGAGTCTTGAGCAGAAGGCTGAGGCTGTCGATCTATTGAGGAAGCATAGTTCAGGATGTGAGTGAAGGAGAAAAAGGCTTCCACATAGGAGAGTCTACTTTCACCCTTTTGAGCATTTGCAGAAGTTAAAAAGTTCAAGCAGAATTTGAGGATCTAGAGACCCCTCTGGGGACCAGTGGTTTTTGTTATCTAATTGGTAATATAACCAAAGCTGTGTACTGAATTTGATGAGTAGTTTGGGTTCCATCAGGCAGCCCCTGTATGCTCACATCCCCATGACATACTGAAGAAGTCGGCTTTTCCCCCAAACAGCCGTGACTGTTTGTGGCTTTGATAGTCCGCCGGACAAACATAGTAATCTAGCCTAGCCAACCTGCATCTGGCTCGCGTGTCCCTACATTAATTATGTTTGTTTCCATTATCTATAGTATGGAAGTGATTTAATGGAATTTTTGTGGGATCCTCGTCATCAGGGATATGCCAATAGGAAAGACCTATAGCCAGCTGACAAATGACTGTGTGGAGAGATCGCCACCAGGTCCCTAAGAGGGCTGTATGCGAGATAGATTATACTTCTTTTCCAGTAGGATTTGTGATCACCCATCGCTGCTGAACTGACTGATGAGGGTTAGGACTACTGGTGGTAAACGGGAGAGTCTATAGTCTTATCCACACGGCAAATACGCAATTTGAATGGGTAACCAGTTTTTTCTATTTTCCAGCCAGAGTCTGGACAGGGCGCAGGCTTGAGATGAGAGGCATGGATCCAGGAAGTGATTCCATCTACCTTTACCACTGTAGGTGTTATAAGTAGCATCTGCTATGGTACTTTCCAGGGGGTTTCCAGGGATGACACCTGATGTCGTCTTACATAGATGAAGTCTCTTACTTGATATCAATGTGGAGTCCCCTCGTCCCCAGGTTGGTAGGCAGTGGCCAGCTGTTTTCACAGGTATTTCTGAGTTCTTTCAAGAGTTTTAAGTCTGTCAAGCAAGGGGGTTTGGAAGGGATCGTTAGGTGTTAGGGTTGGGGTTATGTCCTTTACTGGAGGAGGTGCACAATAAAGAATTTCATAGGGGGTGAGATTTCACAAAGAAACAGAGGGAGTATTTCTTGCATGCAACATTGCATAAGGCAGGAGCATAGTCCAATCTTTTGTGCTGGTCTCTAAGCTTAATTTCGTTAAGGTCTGTTTAATGGTTCTATTCATTCTTTCTACCTGTCCTTAACTCTGGGGTCTATAAGCACAATTTTACTTCCAATTAATCCTCAGCATCCTGGCTAACCCCTGACTTACATGGGCCACGAACGCCAGTCCATTATCGTACCCTATTACCTTAGGCAGGCTGTATCTTGGAAAAATATCTTCCAGGATCTTCTTCACCACAATTTGCACTGTTTCTTTCTTTCTTTCTTTCTTTTTTTTTTTTAGGGGGGAAGGCTTCAATCCATCCTGAAAATGTATGTACAAAGACTAGGAGATATTTAAGTCCATACCTTGCTGGCTTAATTTCAGTAAAGTCCACTTCCCAGAATTGTCCTGGTCTGGTTCCTCGTAGGTGCTTTCCCGCAGGAAGCTTGGAAGGGTAACAATTAACCAATTGGTGGACCTGACAGGCTTTTGTTAACCATTCCATAGTTTCTTTTTGCTGTGAGTCAGTTCGTTTAAAACTCTGTTCTTTATCTTTCAGGAATGCCTGCAGTTACTTTGAACCAAGGTGAGTGAGTTGATGTACATTTTTTACTGACACAGTTGGAGCCATGACTATAGGAATTTTTACTGAAGGATTTAGAAATTCCACTTGGAGGCCTTCAGGGTTAAAAGTTATTTTGTCCCAGAGCTTGGTGAGCAGATCTCTGCCCATCAATGGGGCTGGGCATTCTGGGATTACTAGTAAGGAGTGATGGATTTTTCCTTTCCCCAGGTCCGTGGTCCTCTTAGTTGTCTAAGCCCGATATTTACTGCCATTAGCCCCTTGAACTAGAAACCTTCTATTTGATACAGGACCAAACGGGGCCTTAAGTGCTGAGTATATTGCCCCTGTATCCACTTCAAAGTTTACTGGGGTCCCTTCCACTTCAAGTTACCCTGAGCTTGGGGAGGGGATGTGAGCCCCAACTTTCGTAGTCATCCTCCAGAGTCAGAATGTCTGGCTGGTGTGGCTGTCTATTTCTGGGGCACTCTTTGGCCCAGTGTCCTTTTTCTTTACAGTAGGCACATTGATCTGAGGCCTGGGGTGGCGTCGGGTGTGGGCCCAGGTATCCCTTCCTGTCTACCTGTTTCTTAATTTCTGACCTATTTATTTTTGTGATCAGGACCTTACTCAATGCCTTAGTCTGTATTTGTTTCTTTTATCCTCCCTTTGCTCCCTTCTCTTCCTCAGGTTCTCTCTTATAGTATACCTTCTCGGCTGCTCTGACTAAATCTCTCAAAGTCATATCTTGTAATCCATCTAAGCATAGTAACTTTCTTTTAATATCCAGGGCACCTTGCCCAATGAAGGCCATCGTAGCAGATGCCTTTTGATTCTCTGCCTGAGAATCTAAAGGAGTATATCTCCTATATGCCTCCATAATTCTCTCCAGAAACATAGAGGGAGATTCATCAGGCCCTTGAATTATCTCTCTTACCTTGGCCAAATTAGTTGGTCGCCTAGCGGCCACTTGGGAACCTGCTATTAGAGCCCGGCGATAAGTGGACAGATTCTCCCTACCTTCAAAGGTGTTGGGGTCCCAGTTGGGTCGGTTCAAGGGAGAGCCGGCTTTGATTATGTTTGAAAGTTGTGTTGGTCGCTCATCTGTTCTGAGAATATTTTTTTCTAGCATCCAGGAGGATTCTCTTTTGTTCCTCTGTCATGAAGAGAGTCCCTAGGAGTTGTTGGCAGTCATCCCAAGTAGGCTGGTGTGAAAACATCAATGACTCAACCAGACCTGTGAGCCAGAGGGGTTCCTCAGGAAAAGGGGGACTGTTATTTTTCCAGTTATATAGGTGTGAAGAGGAGAAAGGCCAATACTGGTAGGCTTGCATTTTTCCCCCATTGCCATCGTCAATCGGTGGCCCATAGGGACGGAGGGGGTGCAACATGGGAGTTCCAGGGTTTTCAATCATTCACCGCTGGTGAGTTCCTTTAGCTGGGCCAGCATTGTCCAGGGAAGGAGGAGATGTGTGTGCCTCGAGGGAGGTATCTGGAGGGCGCTGGGCCAGCTTAGCTTCCTCCAATGGCAGAGAGGCTGAGTCAGCAAAATGAGAATCACTTAGAGGGTGTTGTGGGTTAGGGGACAAGAGCAAAGGATAAGGAGGGGGAGGAGAGTCCAGTAGAGTCAAATCTTGTGACTCAGGGAGAACAGAGGGTGGAGGAGGAGGAGGAGCAGAGGGTTTGAGAGATCATGGGGGAAGGAGTAGGAGCGAGGGCAGGGACAAGTAAAGACTTCACCCATTGAGGAGGAGATTTGCAGAGGTCCTGCCAAATTAAGATATATGGCTGTTGATCAAGATGGCTATGTGGCCCCAGGTGAAAGACAATATCTCTGACTTTTTAAATTAGTGGGAAATAGAAAGATCCTTCTAGCGGCCATCCGACTCCAAAGGTGGGCCATTCTGAGGCACAGAGAGTCTGCCACGTTTAGCGTCTTACTAAATAAGAAAGTTTCTGAGCCCTTAAGCAGAATTTGGTGCAGTGATCAAGGGTCAGGGACAGAGGCATTGAAGTGCTCTGTCCCAAAATGAAAGGTACACAAACAGTAAAAGCAACGACACAGGACACAGACAAGACAAGACAATAAAGACAGGCAATGGACGTCCAACACTGAGACCAGGAATGAGTAGCCGGCAAAACCCAATACGATGGCAATACCGAATTTGAAACAAAATATCACTGAGTCGAGGAGACTATTGTTCTTTGATTTTCCAAGTCCTCTGGTGCGTCCCCCAGGGACATGTCCAGTGTCTCTGTGACACGTCTCTCAGACACTGTCAGAGAGAGCTCAGGCTCTTCATCGCCAGCGATTTTGCCAAGAACTAACCAGAAACATGAAACCAGAAAGAGGCACCTTACTTTCCCCGAGAGGAGCCCATTGGGTTCTCTCGCCCGCTGCTGCCCGAACTCCGTGGAACTTCAATATGTAAAGGACGTGAGAGGGTCGGAGGAAGAGACCACCAAGAGACTGTCTCATGCAACAGCAAAGGGTTTATTTGGGGTCCAGCATGCTGGGCCTCAGAGCTCACTTGAATAGAGCAGAGAGCGCTGAGAACAGCTTAAGCCGAGCTTATATACTTTCCTTGGAGAGGGAAGGGAGGGAAGCTTACTGATGGGTAATGGCGAGTGGGCAGTTTGCGTGACACCTTGTGAGGGAGTACATTCTGCAGTTTGGCAGTTGGGAACAGCACATTCTGGGAAAAAGATTAGCAAACATTTCTCAAGATTGCAACAGAGTTTTGTTAAGCAAAAGAAAAACAGGAAGTGATAAAGAGCTATTTTATTAACCTTTCACTACCGACTATCACTTTTTGACTGGATGTTCTCTTCTACATTCAATCATCCAAGGTACAAGGTCCAATGCCATTGTAGATCGATGTATCTGAGACATCTGTGCAGAACGTAATTCAACACTGCATATCCCAATCAAGGGCCCAATGCCCTTCTGGGCTTCAAATCTTACTTAGATTTCTGTTTTCATACATATATTTCAACTATATATTCTTATACATATCGCAGGGTCCCAATACCATTATTCATCCAGCAGAATGATTTCTAATGCATATCTAAAACGTTATTAATCATAACTATACATTGTTCCCTCAATCTAACTTTACAGAAGAGCAGGGAAAGAGTTGGTCTTACAATACAGGAATGTAGGGGTTCTTCCACCTGCTGAGAACCTCAAAGGTCCATGCACAAATGACCCCTGGAGAAGATGTAGACAGCTATGAAGGAGCTGAGTGAGCAAAAGTCATCTTCCATGGCAAACAACCTGTTCAGGATAAAGGGTTTTGTCTGAATCAGCTTCTCTTCTTAATGTAGAGAAGATGGACCAAACCAGGCCTGTGTGGATATCTGTTCCTGGGTGACTATGGTTGATATACCATTCTAACATGTGAAAGTATCATAGGAAGTAGGGGCAGCCTCCATCTCATGGGACCCTAGGAAGCAACAGTTTGGACATAGTGGTTGCCAAGAAAGTGACCTCATTTAGTTCATGAAGGAAGTAACCTCACTTCACTTCCTTGGTGATGGAACTCTATGAATTTGGGATCCAGGAAGCCAGGCACCCAGAGTTAGTTCCAGTACCAGTCCCAGTGGTCGCACTTCTTTGGATTTACCAAGGACAGAGTCAGCCATTCTTGGTACCTACAGATGTCAGGAAGGCCAAATGCAAGAAAGCTCTGTAGTGGGTTTTTTCCTGAGAAAGCAGGTGTGGCTCATGCCTGGCTCCTGAAAACTTCACAGTGTTGTCCAAGGAGACCAGATCTGAGACAGGACAGGCCATTTCTGGGGAACATAGTATGGCCCACCAGTCAGAGGACACTCTGGAGAGTCTCAGACCTACTTGGGCGAAGGAGGCTCCTTCGTGGGTGTTGTTGTGGGTTTGTGGTTTTGTCTCATGTTCTGAGAATAGGTAGGAAAGTTGGTTTGTTTGGTTTGGAGTGAACTGTTTATAGTAAATCATTTGACAAGGCGAGTGTTTCAATGTCTGTGTATCCCACTGTGTCCGTGGTTGTAGATATTAGAAAAGAGAATGTATCAATGGATTTGTCATATCTACTAGAAAGCTACCCATCATTCATCCTGCCCCATGTATTAATGGACTGTAGCTTGTCTTATTGATGAGCAACCCCTGATATATTCCTAAGTTCCTGTTCTCTTCATGAATTCTGGCCACTCTCCATAATAGGCCCATGGTTTTGTGTCCAAGATAGATACCACCTCCAAGCTCTGTGACATGGCCATGAATTGGATAGCTGAAGGGAATGGCGAGCATCTCAGAAAACTCAAATATCAATGTTACCAGGAGGGTCTCAGTGGAGAAACCCTGCTTTGGGCCTTTTGCTTACATATTTTTTTTTTGACCTGAATGTCAGGAAGGTCTTTGACTCAGGATACCCCTTTGTGAAGCCTGAAGAAAAAAGTTTTCAAATGGAAATGAATGAGCATCACTTGTGGCTCTTTGCTTAATTTCTTTGGAAAGAGATGTGTCTGAATCAGCCCTTTGGCCCTGTGTGAGGCTCTGGCTTATATTCTCAGCACCTGATGGATCTAAAGAAAGTTTCCATGTTTGCATCCAAAACCAAAATGGCCAAAAGATAAGTCATTGGAATGAAGTCTCTCGCATTACTGTGTAAGGTTTCTGACCTCCATCAAGTGAGAATAGGGATTCTTTGGGTCAAATGAGTACTTCAAAACCTGAAGAGGCTTGGCCATAGGTGCTTGGGTTTTCTCATGACTCCAATTCACATAAAGAATCTAAACTGTACAGGCAGTAGGCCTCAAATTGATAAAGTGGAGCAGTATTAAGGGCAGGCCTATTTGATCACTCCTGGTTCACAGGAAGTGTGTCGAGGCCACCCTGACTTTAGGCAAATGAAGGGCAAGGGAGCTTATTTTGGACAGTGTCTTGGTTGCACCCTTCATGGAAACCACCAGCCAGTTATGATGAGTATCTATAAGGAAGAAGATGAGGGCCATGTGGGAGTGTTTTGGTTTTAATTTTGGTCATTTGTGTGGCTGTTGGAAGAGATGACTGTGTCCACCTGGGCTTGAACTCTGGTGTGATTCCCCTTAGAGAGTTCTGGAACTGATCTCAGAGAAGTATTGCAATAAATAGTGTTGGGATTTTTGGAGGCCAGGCATGAGAATCGCTCTTGGAACCTGTGATCTAGGACCAGAATGGCTTTCCAGAGAACTCGGGAAATCTAAGCCAGGATTTCACATGATTTTATTTTTAAAGACTTGGCGGCCATAGTTGAGAGTCAAAAAACACATGGACATCACATTGTAGACCTCAATGGACCTGGATTCTTGTGACCTCTTGGCCACTCTTTGGGAAGGCTTGCCTGTGAGTGTTCTTCAGAGCTTTTACTTTTTTTTATTTTATTTTTTAAATTAATTTTTATTGTAGGTTGTTCAAAATATTATATAGTTCTTGATATATCATATTTCACACTTTGATTCAAGTGGGATATGAACTCCCATTTTTGCCCCATATACAGATTGCAGAATCACATCAGTTGCACAACCATTGATTTTCATATTGCCATTCTGGTGTCTGTTGTATTCTGCTGCCTTTCCTATCCTCTACTATCCCCCCTCCCCCCTCCCCTCACCTCTTCTCTCTCTACCCCCTCTACTGTAATTCATTTCTCTCCCTTATATTTTTCCTCCTTTCCCCTCACTTCTTCTTGTATGTAATATACCCCTGAGAGTCTCCTTCCATTTACATGCAATTTCCCTTCTCTCTCCCTTTCCCTCCCACCTCTCATCCCTGTTTAATGTTAAACTTTTTCTCATGCTCCTCATCCCTACTCTGTTCTTAGTTACTCTCCTTATATCAAAGAAGACATTTGGCATTTGTTTTTAAGAGATAGGCTAGCTTCACTTAGCATAATCTGCTCTAATGCCATCCATTTCCTTCCAAATTCTACGATTTTGTCATTTTTTAATGCAGAGTAATACTCCATTGTGTATAAATGCCACATTTTTTTTATCCATTCGTCTATTGAAGGGCATCTAGGTTGGTTCCACAGTCTTGCTATTGTGAATTGTGCTACTATGAACATGGATGTAACAGTGTCACTATAGTGTGATCTATTTTTTGGTCTTTAGGGAATAGTCCGAGTAGGGGAATAGCTGGATCAAAAAGTGGTTCCATTCCGAGCTTTCCAAGAAATCTCCATACTGCTTTCCAAATTGGCTGCACCAATTTGCAGTCCCACCAGCAATGTACAAGAGTACCCTTTTCCCACATCCTCGCCAGCACTTGTTGTTGTTTAACTTCCTAATGACTGCCTTTCTTACTGGAGTTAGATGGTATCTTAGGGTGGTTTTGATTTGCATTTCACTGACTTCTAGAGATGGTGAGCTTTTTTTCATATACTTGTTGATTGATTGTATGTCCTCTAATGAAAAATTTCTGTTCAGGTCCTTGGCCCATTTGTTGATTGGGTTATTTGTTATCTTATTGTCTAATTTTTTTAGTTCTTTGTATATTCTGGATATTAGGGCTCTGTCTGAAGTGTGAGGAGTAAAGATTTGTTCCCAGGACATAGGCTCCCTATTTACCTCTCTTATTGTTTCTTTTGCTGAGAAAAAACTTTTTAGTTTGAGTAAGTCCCATTTGTTGATTCTAGTTATTAACTGTTGTGCTATGGGTGTCCTATTGAGGAATTTGGAGCCCGACCCCAAAGTATGTAGATCATAGCCAACTTTTTCTTCTATCAGATGCCATGTCTCTGATTTGATATCAAGTTCCTTGATCCACTATGAGTTAACTTTTGTGTATGTCGAGAGAAAGGGATTCAGTTTCATTTTGTTGCATATGGATTTCCAGTTTTCCCAACACCATTTGTTGAAGATGCTATCCTTCTTCGATTGCATGCTTTTAGCCACTTTATCAAATATAAGATAGTTATAGTTTTGTGGATTGGTTTCTGTGTCCTCTATTCTGTACCATTGGTCCACCCGCCTCTTTTGGTACCAGTACCATGCTGTTTTTGTTACTATTGCTCTGGAGTATAGTTTGAAGTCTGGTATAGCTATACCGCCTGATTCACACTTCCTGCTTAGCATTGTTTTTGCTATTCTGGGTTTTTTATTTTACCACATGAATTTCATGATTGCTTTCTCTATTTCTACAAGAAATGCCGTTGGGATTTTGATTGCCATTGCATTAAACCTATAGAGAACTGTTGGTAATAACGCCATTTTGATGATGTTATTTCTACCTATCCATGAACAGGGTATATTTTTCCATCTTCTAAGATCTTTTTCTATTTCTCTCTTTAGGGTTCTGTAGTTTTCATTGTATAAGTCTTTCACCTGTTTTGTTAGGTTGACTCCCAAGTATTTTATTTTTTTTTTTGAGCATATTGTGAATGGGGTGGTTGTCCTCATTTCCATTTCAGAGGATTTGTCGCTGATATACAGGAATGCCTTTGATTTATGCGTGTTGATTTTATATCCTGCCACTTTGCTGAATTCATTTATTAGTTCTAATAGTTTCTTTGTAGACTCTTTTGAGTCAGCTAGGTATAGAATCATGTCATCTGCAAATAGTGATAATTTGAGTTCTTCTTTTCCACTTTTTATGCCTTTAATTTCTTTCGTCTGTCTAATTGCTCTGGCCAGTGATTCAAGAACTATGTTAAACAGAAGTGGTGAGAGAGGGCATCCCTGTCTTGTTCCAGATTTTAGAGGGAATGCCTTCAGTTATTCTCCATTCAGAATGATGGTAGCCTGAGGCTTACCATAGATTGCTTTTACAATATTGAGGTATGTTCCTGTTATCCCTAGTTTTTCTAGAGTTTTTAACATAAAGGGATGCTGTACTTTGTCGAATGCTTTTTCTGCATCTATCGAGATGATCATATTTTTCTTATTTTTAAGCCTATTGATGTGGTGAATAACATTTATTGATTTCCGTATATTGAACCAACCTTCCATCCCAGGGATTAATCCTACCTGATCATGGTGCACAATTTTTTTGATATGTTTTTGTATCCGGTTCGCCAGAAGTTTATTGAGGATTTTTGCATCTAGGTTCATTAGAGGTATTGGTCTGTAGTTTTCTTTCCTTGAAGTGTCTTTGTCTGGTTTAGGAATCAGGGTGATGTTGGCCTCATAGAATGAATTCGGAAGTTCTCCCTCTTTTTCTATTTCCTGAAATCGCTTGAAAAGTATTGGTATTAGTTCCTCTTTAAAGGTTTTGTAAAACTCTGCTGTATACCAATCCGGTCCTGGGCTTTTCTTAGTTGGTAGTCTTTTGATGGTTTCTTCTATTTCCTCAATTGATATTGGTCTGTTAAGGTTGTCAATATCCTCCTGACTCAATCTGGGCAAATCATATGACTTAAGAAATTTATCGATGCCTTCACTATCTTCTATTTTATTGGAGTATAAGGATTCAAAATAATTTCTGATAATCTTCTGTATTTCTGAAGTGTCTCTTGTGATATCTTTTTGATTCCGTATGCTAGTAATTTGAGTTCTCTCTCTTCTTCTCTTCATTAGCGTGGCTAAGGGTCTGTCGATTTTATTTATTTTTTCAAAGAACCAACTTTCAGTTTTGTCAATTTTTTCAATTGTTTCTTTTGTTTCGATTTCATTAATTTCAGCTCTGATTTTAATTATTTCTTGTCTTCTACTTCTTTTGCTGTTGTTTTGCTCTTCTTTTTCTAGGATTTTGAGTTGAAGTATTAGATCATTTATTTGTTGTTTTTTTTTTTCTTCTTTTTTTAAGGAATGAACTCCAAGCAATAAATTTTTCCCTTAGAACTGCTTTCAATGTGTCCCATAGATTCCGATATGTTGTGTCTGTGTTTTCATTTATCTCTAAGAATTTTTTTTAATTTCCTCCTTGACGTCTTCTATAACCCATTGATCATTCAGTAACCTATTGTTCATTCTCCAAGTGATGCATGATTTTTCCTTACTTCTTTTATCGTTGATTTTCAATTTTGTTCCATTATGATCAGATAAGATGCATGGTATTATCTCTACTCCTTTATCTTGTCTAAGAGTTGCCCTGTGACATAATATATGATCTATTTTTGAGCAGGATCCATGTGCTGCTGAGAAAAAAGTGTAACTGCTTGATCTTGGGTGGTATATTCTATATATGTCAATTAAGTCTAGGTTATTAATTATGTTATTGAGTTCTATAGTTTCCTTATTCAACTTTTGTTCGGAAGATCTGTCCAGTGGTGAGAGAGGTGTGTTGAAGTCTCCCATGATTATTGTATGGTGGTCTATTAGACTCTTGAACTTGAGAAGAGTTTGTTTGATGAACATAGCTGCACCATTGTTTGGGGTATATATATTTATGATTGTTATGTCTTGTTGGTGTATGGTTCCATTCAGCAGTATGTAGTGTCCCTCTTTATCCTTTTGATTAACTTTGGCTTGAAATCTATTTTATTTGATATGAGTATGGACACTCCTGCTTGTTTCCAAAGTCCATATGAGTGATATGATTTTTCCCAAGCTTTCACCTTCAGTCTATGTATGTCTTTTCCTATCAAATGTATCTCCTGAAGGCAGCATATTGTTGGGTCTTGCTTTGTGATCCATTCTACTAGCCTGTGTCTCTTGATTGGTGAGTTTAAGCCATTAACATTTATGGTTATTATTGAGATATGGGTTGTTCTTCCAGCCATATTTATTTATTTATGTTACTAAACATGGTTTGTTTTCCTGTTTGATTATCCCCCCCCCTTTACTGTACTACCTCCCGCTGTTGGTTTCATTGATATTTTCCATTTCCTCTTCCTGTAATGCTTTGCTGAGAATGTTTTGAAGAAATGGTTTTCTAGCTGCAAAATCTTTTAACTTTTGTTTATCATGGAAGGTTTTAATTTCATCTTCTAACCTGAAGCTTAATTTCGCTGGATACACAATTCTTGGTTGGAACCCATTTTTTTTTCAGTGTTTGAAATATGTTATTCCAGGATCTTCTAGCTTTCAGAGTCTGTGTTGAAAGATCAGCTGTTATCCTGATTGGTTTACCCCTAAATGTAATCTGCTTCCTTTCTCTTGTAGCTTTTAAAATTCTCTCCTTATTCTGTATGTTGGGCATCTTCATTATAAGGTGTCTAGGTGTGGATCTCTTATGATTTTGCACATTCAGTGTCCTGTAGGCTTCTATGATTTGGGATTCTGTCTCATTCTTTAAGTCTGGGAAGTTTTCTCGTATTATTTCGTTGAATAGATTGCTCATTCCTTTGGTTCTGGACCTCTATACCTTCCAGTATCCCAATGACTCTTAAGTTTGGTCTCTTTATGTTATCCCATATTTCTTGAATGTTCTGCTCATGGTTTCTTAACAGCTTTGCTGAGCTGTCTATGTTCTTCTCCAGTGGAAATACTTTGTCTTCATTGTCTGATGTTCAATCTTCTAAGTGTTCTACTCTGCTGGTAGTATTCTCAATTGAGTTTTTAAGTTGGTTTATTGTTTTCTGCATTTCCAGGATTTATGTTTGTTTGTTTTTTATAACCTCTATCTCCCTGTATAATTGATCTTTTGCTTCTTGGATTTGTTTATGTAATTCATTGTCGAAGTGGTGGAAGTGGTCTTTCATTGTCTGATTTTGCTGTCTAATATCTTCCTTGAGATTCCAGATCATCTGAAGCATGTATATCAAGAAATCTGTATCTGACATTCCATCTGCTGCAGATATTACCTCTTCTATAGTTGAGTTGTCCTGCATTGCTTGTGGCCCTTTCTTTCATTGTCTTTTCACACTGATCGTGTTTCTTTCTGCTTGGTGAAACTGTTGTGTTATTGATTTTCCCCCTATATATTTATATTGCTCTTGTATAGTTGCAAAGTCTCCCTCGCAGGCTTTGGAGGTGGTTCTGCCCTTCCTCCAATTGGGGCAATGTGCCTACCATGCCGGCAGGCCGCTGGGCTTGTACTTTCGGTGGGCCTGTTCTTTCGGTGGTTACAGGTCCACCTCCCTTGCATGCGTGAGCAGCGGCTCTGCCCCTCCGCTGGCCGCTAGGCCTATTCTGTCTGTCGGTTGCAGGTCTGTCTACCTAACAGGCGCTGGTGGCGGCTCTGCCCCTCCCCCATCCGGGGCGATGTGTCTGGTGGGCCACTGGGCCTGTTTTGTCAGTGGTCTCGGTTCCCCCTACCTTGCAGTCGCGTGGGGCAGCTGTGCCCCTCCGCAGGTTGCTGGGCCTGACCTGCCGGTGGGTCGCAGGTCTCCCTACCTTGCAGACTCGGGGGTTGGCTCTGCCACTCTGCGGATTGCTGTGCCTGTTCTGCTGGTGGGTTGCGGGTCCTCCTGCCTCGCAGGCGCCCGGCTGCTCTGCCGCTCCCCCAACCGGGTGATGTGTCTGGCGGGCCACTGGGCCTGTTTTGTCGGTGGTCACGGTTCCGCCTACATTGCACGTGCGTGGTGCAGCTATGTCCTTCCGAGAGTTTGTGGGACTGACCTGACGGTGGGTGGCAGGTGTGCCTACGTTGCAGGTGTGGGGGTGGCTCTACCACTCCACGGGTTGCTGGGCCTGATCTGCTGGTGAGTCGCAGGTCTGCCTACCTTGAAAGTGCCCAGCGGCTCTGCCCCTCCCCCAACCGGGACGGGGCAATGTGTCCGGCCGGCTGCTGGGCCTGTTCTGTTGGTGGTCACGGTTCTGCCTACCTAGAAGGCACGTGGGGCAGCTGTGCCTCTCCGCAAGTTGTTGGGCCTGACCTGCCGGTGGGTCGCAGGTCTGCCTACCTTGCAGGCTCCGGGGGTGGCTCTGCTGCTCTGCAGATTGCTGTGCCTGTTCTGCTGGTGGGTCGCGGGTCCGCCTACCTTGGAGGCGCCCGGCGGCTCTGCCCCTCCCCCAACCGGGGCGATGTGTCTGGCGGGGCACTGGGCCTGTTTTTTCAGTGGTGACGGTTCCACCTACCTTGCAGGTGCGTGGGGCAGCTGTGCCCCTTCGCAGGTTGCTGGGCCTGACCTGCCGGTGGGTCGCAGGTCTGCCTACTTGCAGGCTCGGGGGGTTGCTCTGCGGTTCTCCAGAGCTTTTTTTTGAAATGAGCTTCCTTACCATTTAATGGTTCCTGAATTAATTGAAATCCACAGTGCCTCCAACTTCATCCTTGAAAAATGGCTAGATAAACACCATGAAATTTTTCAAATTTCCATGACCAGGTGGCACTGGAGAATCTTTGTATGGCCTGTTGCTGATTATGAGTGTACCAGACAGTGCCTTGATTGACTGGGTTTCGTGAAAATGGTGTAGAACAGAGATGCCAGTAAGTTGGAGCCTGCTGATTTGTGGGCGTAGAGCAGTGGACTGTAGGTGTGTGATTAAATATTTTTGGTAGGACCACCTG
Organism: Callospermophilus lateralis; assembly: GCF_048772815.1. Classification (NCBI taxonomy): domain Eukaryota; kingdom Metazoa; phylum Chordata; class Mammalia; order Rodentia; family Sciuridae; genus Callospermophilus; species Callospermophilus lateralis. The sequence goes on from NW_027513281.1 coordinate 1,009,135, forward strand.
GATCTGCCATTGGCTTCAAAAAGCCTTGAAACTAACATGGTGCAGTCAGCAGACCCTTATATGTAAAGGCATCTTGTTATATGGAGGAGTTTCAGGGCATTGTTCAGAGTCAGGTTGCTATAGTCTAGGGGGAAAGCTATGTGGGATAGAAGCCTGGTTTGTACATTTTCTTGGAGACCCTGACCCACCACACGTGAAAGAACTCCCTCCAGCATTGTTTCGCAGTTGAACTCCTTGTATTTCGTGAAGCCAATTCCAAACTCCAATTGCAGCAGTAACAAACACCACAAAAATGGAGGATGATCAAATGGCTTCACAGACCACACGGGAAGACACTAAGCTCCCAGTGACCACAGTTTACCTACAAAAAGAGAATTCAGAACTTCTGCCTCATGTTCATTAGAAAATAAGGAACCAAGTCTTCCAGGTCACATAAATGCTTACCCAGATTTGATGGTGTCACTACAAACGAAGCTAAATCTCCTGACAATTACATATATTTCATGTGCCCAACCTCAAAGGACGTTTCTCAAGAAGTCTTTAGATCAGCAGAGCTCCATGTTTGTGGAGTTTTTACCCACTCTCTTACTTTTGGAAACTGTTCTACCACATCCAGTGTTGTGAACTCCTGTGCAATTTCCATTCCACATATGTATTCACAGATTTTCTAACTCCTCTCTTCTAATTGTGTCTTACTTGGAGCCATGTTTATGCCAAGGCATTGTTCTGGATGAGAGTGGGAAGATTTTTTGTTTAGCACATGTTTGCATACACATTGGATTAATTTTCCTATTTTCCATTTGAAATACTGAATGCCTGACACTAACCCATACCCTACTAGACTCTGACTACCAATCCTAATATGATGGAGAAAAGGAAACCTTAGTGAATAGAAATACAGGCCTTTCATAGGAAGAATGATGTGTACTTGGATTTCCCTTCTGCTTTATCAAGAGTATCTGTTATAAATCTAGTCAACTTTTCATTGTAATATTTCTCCATGAGTTTTTAAAGTTAACGCATATGAAAATTCCTGTGTCCCTTTCTCTGTAGCCTATTCAGCACATATAATTTTTATGCATATATACGATCCCACCTTGTATCACACATACATTCTTGTTAGCTCACTGATTTGGAATATAAAATTGTGAGAAGAGATGACTCCCCCTAAATACAGATGTTACTGAAAATTCAACCTGTGGGTGAGCTTCCTAGTGAAAAACATTATACTTAAATCCATGTTCAGTAAAATGAATATTTTTGGATATGTGGATGAATTATATTTCATAATGAATTTCGATTGGTATATATATTGCTACATACTAATGTGTGTGTGTGTGTGTGTGTGTGTGTGTATATTCTCCAGATTTTCCAAAATATGAAATATATGTGTCTTATTATACTCCTTAAATGCATTCATGTTCCTTTGTGTGTATTTATAAACAACATTTCACAAGAGTTTTCTCAGAAATACTCAACCACCTGAAATACATATTGGTTTCCTAGTACTGAAAAGTAACTTCAGTGATAGGTGATTAGAAATCCTAATATTTCAACAGTAACTGACCCAGTTTAACATCAATGCAAGTAGACTCCTATGGAACATGATTTGTATTTTGAAGTTCATTTTAATCAACACTTGTACATTACAATTTCTTCAGTTTATGGACATCATATGATATATTTTTTTCAAACACAACTTCACAAATTTATAGGCATTTGGTTCACTTTGAATAACTTCCTACTTCAGAACACATGTATTCCTCCATGTTTCTTTAATGGTCTTTTCACTAGACTTCTTTCTAAACACATTATTTTTGATTCCATAATCATTTTTGAAGCAAAACTCACACACTCTTCATGACAAACTGTAACCCTAATATTACCATTTGATATATAACTCGTTGGAATGAATGTGTGTGTGTTTGTGTATATATATATATATATATATATATATATATATATATATATTAATATATATATATATATATATATGATTGCCTATATATTTTCAGAGGTAAATTAAATCCATTATTTGAAGTTGGACCAGTTATATACTTTTTTCACAATATGGTCTATTCATGAATCATCTCTATAATCATCACATAGTGTACATCTATTTGTATCCCCAATACTAATTTATAATTTTTCAAAATTTTACTACCCGTAATGGTGGAAAAAATACTCATGTCACCTGATCTACATATACATTTTACCACAGTCGTATTCTGGACACAAAATGCAAAGGTCACACTTATGAATATACCAAAGCCTGAATGGAAAGTGAGTGTGGATTACTAAAAACATCCATGTCCAGGTTACCTAATGCTCTCAAATATCAATCCTATTGCTGACTACATATTTGTTTCTTCCTAAGATTATATATTCAACCTCAAGCCTGTTGAAAATATCTAATCCTATCACTGACTTTATACTTTGCCTGATTTCCTAATGTCCCTATTGATATTTGCTTTGCTACATATTTTTCCCAGTTCATCATTGTGACAGTCTCTTCACATGTGGTGAAATTCACATTCACTCTCTAACTGAAACCCTATTGCTAAAGAACTTTTGGTCCAACTACTAGACTCACTCTTCTTCCTAAACATACTGACTATCTTCCTAATCCTACGGACTATCCCTTTTTGACTGGATGTTTTCTTCTACATTCAATCATCTGAGGTACACGGTCCTATGCCATTGTGTATCGATTTATCTGAGACCTCGGTGCAGAACATAATTCAAGCAAAGTATCCCAATCAAGGGCCCAATGCCTTTCTGGGCTTCAAATCTTTCCTAGATCTCTGTTCTCATACATATATTTCACGTCGATATTCTTATAAATATCCCAGGTTCCAAATACCATTATTCATCCAGCAGCATAATTCCTAACCCAAATCAAAGATGTTTTTAACCCTAACCATATACTGTTTACTCAATCTCACTTTACAGCAGAACAGGGACAAGATGGTCTTACAATACAGGAATGTAGGGGATCTTCTACCGGCTGAGAACCTCAAAAGTCCATACAGAAATAATACCTGGAGAAGATATAGGCAGGTATGAAGGACCCGAGAGAGCAAAAGTCATCTTTCATGGCATACAACCCGGTCAGGATGAAAGGATATGTCTGAATAAGCCTCTCTCTTCTTAATGTAGGGAAGAAGGACAAAATAAAGCCTGGGTGAAGAGCTGTTCCCAGGTACTGATGGTTTCTATAGAATTCTAACTTGTGAAAGTGTCACAGGAAGTAGGGGAAGAATCCATCTCAAAGACCATACGATGCAACAGTTCGGACAAAGTGGTGGCCAAGGCAGTGACCTCATTCAGTTCCTGAAGAAAGTGACCTCACCTACTTCCTTGATGATCAAACTCTCTGAATTTGGGATCCAGGAAGCCAGTCACCAAGAGCCAGTACCAGTCCCAGTCCCAGTGAGCTCACTTGTTTGAATTTACCAAGTAGAGAGTCAGTATTTCTTGGTACCTAAGGATGTGAGGGTGGCCAAATGCCAGGGGAGCTCTGAAAAGGGGCCTTTCCTGAGAGGACAAGAAGTGGCTCACCACTGGCTCCTGACAACTTCACTGAGTTGACAAAGGAGACCAGATTTATGACAAGAAAGGCCATTTTTGAAGAACATCATAAGGCCTACCAGTTAGAGGACACTCTGGATAGTCACAGACCAACTTGGGGCAAAAGTTGCCTTCGTGTGTGTGGACGACAGTTTGTGGTTTTGTCTCATGTTATGAGAATAGGTAAAAAAGTCGGTTTGTTTGTTTTGGAGTGGAATGTTTCTAATAAGTCTTTGACAAGGCGAGTGTTTCTATGTCTGTGTATCCCCCTGTCTCCGTGGTTGTAGACATTAGAAAAAAAATGCCGCAATGGGTGTGTCCTCTCTAGTAGAAAGCTTCCCAGCATTCATCTTGCCCAATTTATGAATGCACTGCAGCTTGCCTTATCCATTGGCAAGACCTACTAACATTCTGAATTTCTGTATTCTTCCTCAATTCTGGCTTCTCTCCATAATAGTCTCATGGTTTTGTGTCCAAGATATGTACAACCTCCAAGCTCTGTGACATGGCCATGTACTGGATAGCTGAAGGGAATTGCGACCATCTCAGAAAATTCAGATATCAGTGTGTCCAGGGAGTCTCAGTGGGGAAACCCTGCTTTGGGCCTTTTGCTTACATATTCTTCTGCTGCCCTGAATGTCAGGAAGGTCTTTGCCTAAGGCCAACCCTTTGTGAAGCCTGAAGAAAACAGTTTTCAAATGGAAACATATGGGCATCACCTGTGGCTCTTTGCTTAATTGCTTTGGAAAGGGATGTGTCTGAATCAGCCTCTTGGCCCTGTGTGAGGCTGTGGCTAAGATTGTCAGCACCTGATGGATCTAAAGAAAGATCCCATATGTGCATCCAAAACCAAAATGGCCAAAAGAGCAGTCATTGTAGATGAAGTCTCTCACCTTCCTCTGTAAGATTCCTGACTTACATCAAGTGAGAATAGGGATCCTTTGGGTCAAATGAGTTCTTCAAAGCCCTGCAGAGGCGAGCCCATAGGAGCTTGGGTTTTCTCATGACTCCAATTCACATAAAGAATCTAAACCCCACAGTCAGTAGCCCTCAGATTGGAGAAGTGAAGCAGTATTAACCACAGGTCTGTTTGATCACTCCTGGTTCACAGGAAGGGTGTCCAGGCCACCTGGACTTTAGGCAAATGAGGGGCAAGGGAGATTATTTTAAACACTGTCTTGGTCTGCGCACCTCAGGGAAACTTCCAGCCAGAGGTAATGATGAGTGTATGTATGGAAGAAGATGAGTGCCATGTGGTAGTGTTTCGGTTTTAATTGTGGTCATTTGTGTGGTGGTTGGAAGTGATGAATGGCTACAAATGGGGTTGAACTCTGGTGTGATTCCCCTAGATACTCAGTTTTGGGAATGACCTCAGAGAAGTATTTCCATGAATTCTGTTGGAATTTTAGGAGGCCTTGCATGAGCGTCGCCCACGCATGACAGTAGGCCTCAAATTGGAGAAGCAAAACTTGTTGTCCAAATCCTTTACTCATTCTTCTTTCTAATGCTACCGACTATCTTCCTAATCCTACCAACTATATCTTTTTGACTGGATGTTCTTTTTGACATTCAATCATCCAAGTTATAAGGTCCTGTGCCATTGTATATTGTATATCTGAGACACCTCTGCAGAACATAATTCAAATCTAAGTATCACAATCAAGGCCCGATGTTCTTCTGGGCTTCAAATCTTACCTTGGCTTCTGTTTTCATACTTATATTTCACCTATATATCCATGTTAAGTAATATGAATATTTTTTGATCTGTGGATGATATATATTTCATGATGAATTTTCTACTCACCTGATATACATATACATTTCATCTCAGTAATATTCCTGACACAAAATACAAGGGTCACACTTATGATTGTACCAAAGCCTAAATTGAATGTGATCATGTATTACTAACATCATCCATGTCCTGGTTCCCTAATGCTCTCAAATATCATTTCTATTGGTGAGTATATATTTGTTTCTTCCTAAGATTACATATTCATCTGCAACCCTGTTAAAAATGTCTTTTTCTATCACACATTTTGTACTTTGCCTGATTTTTTAATGTCTCTATTGATATCTGCTTTCCTACACCTTTTCTCCATTTCATCATTGTGAATCACTCTTCACATGTGCTGACATTGACATTCACTCTCTAACTGAATCAACATTGGTAAAGAACTTTTGGTCCAAATGCTTTACTCACTCTTCTTCTGAAACCTACCAACTATCTTCCTAACCCTACCGAGTATCCCTGTTTGAGTGGATGTTCTCTTCTGAATTCAATGATGCAAGGTACAAGGTCCTATGCCATTGATTATCTATTTAACTGAAACATCTGTGCATAACGTAATTCAAAGCTAAGTATACCAATCAAGTGCCCAATGACCTTCTGGACTTCCAATGGTTCCTAGTTTTCTGTTTTCATACTTATATTTCACCACTCTAGTCTTATAAATATCGCAGGTTCCTAATACCATTATTCATCCAGCAGAATGATTCCTAACCAAATCCAAAATGTTATTTACTCTAATCATACACTGTTCCCTCAATCTAACTTTACAGATGAGCAGGGAAAGAGTTGGTCTTACAATACAGGAATGTAGGGGATCTTCCACCTGGTGAGAACCTCAAATGTCCATGCAGAAATGATCACTGTAGAAGATGTAGGAAGCTATGGAAAAGCAGAGAGAGTAAGAGTCATCTTCCTTGGCAAACAACCTGGTCAGGATGAAGGGTTGTGTCTGAATCCGCCTCTCTATTCTTAATGTAGAGAAGATGGACCAAAGCAGGCCTGTGAGGAGAGCTGTTCCAGAGTGCCTATGGATGTTATAGCATTCTAACTTGTGAAAGTGCCAAAGGAAGTAGGGGCAGCCTCCATCTCATGGGACACTTGGAAGCAAGTGGTAGGACAATGTGGTTGCCAAGGCAGTGACCTCATTCAGTTCCTGAAGGAAGTGACCTCACCTCACTTCCTTGGTTATGGAACTCTCTAAACATGGCATCCAGGAAGTCAGGCACCCAGAGCCAGTCCCAGTCCCAGTCCCAGTAGTCTCACTTGTTTGGATTTATCAAGGACAGAGTCAGTCTTTCTTGGTAACTACTGATGTGAGAATGGTCAAATGCCAGGAAAGCTCTGAAGAGGGGCCTTTCCTGAGAAACCAGGTAGTGGCTCACCGCTGGCTCCTGTCAACTTCACAGAGTTGGACAAGGAGAACAGATCTGAGACAGATCAGACCATTTCGTTTGAACATTGTATGGCCCACCAGTCAGAGGACACTCCGGATTGTCAGAGACCTACTTGGGTGAAGGATGTGCCTTTGTGGGTGTGAATGTGGGTTTGTGGTTTTGTCTCATGTTCTGAGAATAGGTAAGAAAGGCGGTTTGTTTGGTTTGGAGTGAACTGATTCTAGTAAGTCGTTTGACAAAGCGGGTGTTTCTGGGTCTGTGTATCCCACTGTGTCCGTGATTGTAGACATTAGAAAAGAGAATGCAACAATTGATGTCTCCTGTCTAGTACAAAGCTTCCCAGCATTCATACTTCCCAATTTATGAATGAACTGCGGCTTGCCTTATCCATGGGCAACCCCTGATATCTTCCTAAGTTCCTCTTTTTTTCTGAATTCTGGCCACTCTCCAGAATGGCTCATGTTTTTGTGTCCAAGATATATACCACCTCCAAGCTCTGTGACATGGCCATGTACTGGATAGCTGAAGAGAATTGCGAGCATCTCAGAAAACTCAGATATCAGTGTGATCAGGAAAGTCTCAGTGGAGAAATACTGCTTTAGGCCTTATGCTTACCTATTGTTCTGTTTGTCTCTGAATGTCAGGAAGGTCTTTTCCTCAGTCCATACTTTGGGAAGCCTGATGAAAACAGTTTTCAAATGGAAATGAATGGCCATCACCTGTGGCTCTTTGCTTAATTCCTTTTGAAAGGGATGTGTCTGAATCAGGGTCTAGGTCCTGTATGAGGCTTTGGCTTAGATTCTCAGCACATAACAGATGTAAAGAAAGATCCCATGAGTGCATCCCATACTAAATTGTCCAAAAGTGCAGTCATTGTGGAAGAAGTCTCTCAATCCTCTGTAAGGTTCCTGACCTTCATCAAGTGAGAATACGAAACTTTGATTCAAATGATTTCTTCAACGCCCTGCAGTGTCTAGCCCATAGGTGTTTGGGTTTACTCCAGTATCCAAATCACATAAAGAATCTATGTCTCACAATCAGTAGGCCTCAAATTGGAGAAGCAGAGCAGTATTTACAGTAGGCCTATTTGATCACTCCTGGTTCCCCGGACGAGTTTCCAGGCCACCCTGAATTTAGGCAAATGAGGGGCAAGGGAGTATATTTTGGAAACTGTCTTGGGCTGCACCCCTCATGAAAACCTCCAGCCAGAGGTTATGATGAGTATATATATGGAAGAAGATGAGGGCCATTTGGGAGTGTTTTGGTTTTAATGTGGTCATTTGTTTGGCGGTTGGAAGAGATGACTGCGTCCACCTGGGCTTGAACTATGGTGTGATTTTCCTTAGGGACTGAGTTCTGGAACTGACCTCAGAGAAGTATTGCAATAAATAGTGTTCGGATGTTAGGAGGGTTCGCAAGAGAGTCACCTTTTAAAACTGAGATCTAGGCTCAGGGTGGCTTTCCAGAGAGCACTGGGAATCTCAGCCAGGATATCACATGATTTTATTCTGAAAGACTTGGCAGCCATAGTTGAGAGTCAAAACACACATGGACGTCATATTGTAGACCTCAGTGGGTCTGGATTCATGTGATCTTTTGGCCACGATTTGGGAAGACTTGCCTGTGAGTGTTCTCCAGAGATTTTATTGAAATGAGCTTCCTAACCATTTAATGGTTCCAGAATAAATTGAAACCCGCAGCGCCTCCAACTTCATCCTTTAAAAATGGCTAGATAAATACCATGAAATTTTTAAAATTCCCATGATCAGGTGGCACTGGAGAATCTTTGGATATCATGTGGCTGATCATGAGTATACCAGACAGTGCCTTGATTGACTGGTTTTCATGAAAATGGTGCAGAACAGAGATGCTAGGAAGTTGGAGCCTGCTGAGTAGTGAGCCTAGAGCAGTGGTGGGCAGGTGTGTGATAAAACATCTTTGGTGGGGCCATGTGGATCTGCCATTGGCTTTCAAATGGCTTGTGGCTGACATGGTGCAGCCAGCAGACCCTTATATGTAAAGGCATCTTGTGATATGGAGAGGTTTCAGGGCAATGTTTAGAATCAGGTTGCTATGGTCAAGGGGGCAAGCTATGTAGGATATAAGCCTGTTTGGTGCATTCTCCTGCAGACCATGACCTACCATACATGACAGATCTCCCTCACGCACTGGGTAATAGTTGAGTTCTTTGTATTTCGTGAAGCAAATACCAAAATCCCAGTGCAGCAGCAAGAAACACCACGAATAGTGATGGATGACCAAATGACTTCACAGTCCACATGTGGATACACTTAGCCCCCCATGTCCACATTTTACCTACAAAGAAAGAATTCAGCACTGCTGCCTCATATTCGGTGGAAAATAAGAAACCATGTCTTCCAGGTCACATAGATGCAGACCCAGCTTTGATGGTCTCACTACAAAGAAAGCTAAAGCTCCCAATAACAACATATATTTCTAGTGCCCAACCTCAGAGGCAGTTTCTCAAGAAGTCTTTAGGCCATCAGAGCTCCATGTTTGTGGAGTGTTTACCCTGTCCCTTACTTTTGGAATCTCCTCTACCACCTCCAAGGTTGTGAACTCCTGAGCATATTCCATTCCAGATATTTATTCACAGATTTTCTAACTCTTCTCCTCCAATTGTGTCTTACTCTGGGCGATTGCAATGTCAAGGCATTGTTCTGGATGAGAGTGGAAAGATTTTTGTGTACCACATATTTTCATACACATTGGATTCATTTTCCAATTTTCCATTTGAAATACTGAATGCCTGACACTAACACCTACCCTACTAGACTCTGAAAAGTATTCCTAATAAGATGAAGAAAAATAACCCAAAGAGAATAAAAATACAAGCAGTTCAGAGGAAGCATGGTGTATAGTTGGAATTGCCTTTTGCATTATATAGTGTAGGAGTTATAAATCTAGTCAATTATTTGTTGAAATAGTTCTCCATATGTTTTAAAGTTAACAAATATGTCAATTTCTGTCTCACTTTCTCTGTAGGCTATTCAGCACATGTATTTTTACATCCAATTTTAGAATCTTACCTGATACCACACGTACATTCTTGTGAGGTGGCTGACTTGGCAGATACAAATTTTAAGAGATCACTCCTGCTAAACGCTGTTGGAACTGAAAATTCAACCTATGAGTGATCTTCCTAGTTGAACAACATTATACATAAATCCATGTTCAATAAAACAAATAATTTTTGGATCTGTGGATGATACACATTGCATGGTGAATTTCAATTGGCATATATTATGCTATTTTTAATGTCTCTGTGTGTTTGTGTGGTGTGTGTGTGTGTGTGTGTGTGTATATATATATATATAATATATATATATATATATACACATATATTCTCCAGATTTTTCAAAATATGAAATATATGTCTTATTATACACTTTCTAAACTCATTCATATTCATGTATGTGGATTTATAAACAAATTTTCACAATGCAAGTAGATTCCTATGGGACATGATATGTATTTTGATGTTCATTTTTATTCAACACTAGTACATTACTATTTCTTCAGTTTATGCACATCATAGTATATATATTTCATCCACAATTTTGCAAGTTTATAGGCATTTGTTTCACTTTCAATCACTTTCTTCTTCAGAACGCATGTATTCCTCCATTTTTCTCTACTGGTCTTTTCATGAGACTTCTTTCTAAACACACTATTTTCGATTTTCATGATCACTTTTGAAGCAAACTTACACTTCATTATAAACCATAACTTTAGTATTACCAGTAGATGTATTGCTGGTTGGAATGAATGATTGTATATCAATATAAGATTTGTTATATTTTTTCAGATATCAATTCAATCCATTATTTAACGTGGGACCAGTTATAGTATTTATCCACAATGCGGTCTCTTCATGCATTATCTCTATATTCATAGACACAGGATACACCTCTTTGTACCCAGAATACTAATTTATAGGACTTCAAATCATTGCTCCCAGAAATGCTGAAGTAATACTCATGTCACCTGATCTACATATACATTTTATCACAGTAATATTCTGGACACAAAATTCAAAGGTCACACTTATGATTCTATCAAAGCCTAAAAGTAAAGTGAACATGGATTACTAAAAACATCCATTTCCATGTTCCCCAGTGCTCTCAAATATCAATTCTATTGGTGACTACATATTTGCTTCTTCCTAAGATTATATATTCAAACTCAACCCTGTTCAAAATGTCTAATCCTATCACACAATTTATACTTTTAATGATTTTGTAATGTCTCTATTATTATCTGCTTTCCTACATATTTTCCAGAGTTCATCATTGTGACTGAATCTTTTTTTTTTTTTTAATTTTTTTATTGGTTATTCAAAACATTACAAACCGCCTTTTGGCTGTGGCTTAGATTCTCAGCACCTGATTGATCTAAAGAAAAATCCCATTTGTGCATCCAAAACCAAAGTAGCTAAAAGAGCAATCATTGTGAATGAAGTCTCTTGCCTTCCTCTGTAAGGTTCCTGACCTCCATCTTTGAGAATAGGGATCCTTTGAGTCAAACGAGTTCTTCAAAGCCCTGCAGAGTCTAGCCCATAGGTGCTTGGGTTTTCTCATGAGTCCAATTAATATTAGGAATCTAAACCCTACAGTCAGTAGGCCTCAAAAAGGAGAACCAGAGCAGTATTAACGGCAGGCCTCTTTGATCACTCCTGGTTCACAGAAAGGGTGTCAAGGCCATACTGATTTAGGCAGATTGGGGCAAGGGAGCTTATTTTGGACACTGTCTTTGGCTATGCCTCTCATGGAAACCTACAGCCTGAGGTTATGATGAGTGTCTATATGGAAGAAGATGAGGGCCTTGTGGGAGTGTTTTGGTTTTAACTGTGGTCATTTGTGTGGCCTTTGGATGAGATGACTGGGTCCACCTGGGCTTGATCCTTGGTGTGATTACCCTAGAGACTGAGTTCTGGAACTGACCTCAAAAAAGTATTGCTGTGTATTGTTTTCGGATTTTAGGAGGCCACGCATGAGAGTCGCCATTGGAAACTGAGATCTAGGCTCAGGGTGGCTTTCCACAGAGCACTGGGAATCTCACAAAGGATATCACATTATTTTATTCTTAAAGACTTGGCAGGCATAGTTGCAAGTCAAAACACACATGGACCTCACATTGTAGATCTCAATGGGCCTGGCTTCTTGTGACCTTTTCGCCTGTCTTTGGGAAGCCTTGCCTGTTAGAGTTCTCCAGAGCTTTCATTGAAATGAGCATCCTCTCAACTTAAAGGTTCCGGAATGAATTAAAACACACAGTGCCTCGAACGCCATCCTTGAAATATGGCTAGATAAATACCATTAAATTTTTGAAATTCCCATGACCACGTGGCACTGGAGAACCTTTGGATGTCCTATTGAGGATCATGAGTCTACCAGACCATGCGTTGATTGACTGGGGTTCATGAAAATGGTGTAGAACAGAGATGTCAGTGATTTGGAGCCTGATGAGTAGTCGGCCTAGAGCAGTGGTGTGCAGGTGTGTGTTAAAACATCTGTGGTGGGGTCATGTGGATCTGTCATTGGCTTCCAATAGGTTTGTGATTGACATGGTGCAGTCCCTAGACCATTTAATGTAAAGGCATCTTGTTATATGGAGTGGTTTCAGTGCTATGTTTAGAATAAGATTGCTATCTTCAAGTGGGCAAGCTATGTGGGATAGAAGCTTGGTTGGTGCATTCTCCTGCAGACCCTTACACACCACACGTGACAGAACTCCCTCCAGCACTGTGTCCCATTTGAACTCCTCATATTTCGTGAAGCAAATACAAAACTCCCAGTGCAGCTGCAAGAAACACCATGAAAAGTAGAGGATGATTAAATGGCTTAACAGTCCACAGTGGGAGACACTTAGCCCCCAGTGGCAACAGTTTACCTACAAAGAGAGAATTCAGTACTGCTGCCTCATGTTCATTGGTAAATAAGAAACCATGTCCTCCAGGTCACATGGATACAGACCCAGCTTTGATGGTCTCACTACAAAGGAAGCTAAAGCTCCTGACAACAACATATATTTCAAGTGCCCAACCTCAGAGGCAGTTTCTCAAGAAGTTTTTAGGCCAGCAGAGCTCCATGTTTGTGGAGTTTTTACCCTGTCCCTTACTTTTGGAAACTCTTCTACCACCTCCAATGTTGTGAACTCCTGTGCATTTTCCATTCCAGATGTGTATTCACAGATTTTCTACCTCTTCTCCTCTAATTGTGTCTTACTTGGGGTGAAGGTAATGTCAAGGCATTGTTCTGAATGAGCGTGGAAAGATTTTTGGGTAGCACATATTTGCATACACATTGGATTCCTTTTCCAATATTTCATTCGAAATACTGAATCCCTGACTTTCAGGGGTAGAAGGAATTCTCCTTCAAAGAATAGCCTGAGACTTACAAGAACAGCTCCCAGGGAGACAACCTGTCTTGGAGACATCCTGTAGCCTTCTGTCCCCTGAGACATCCTGTGGCCATCTGTCTTCCTAAAACATCCTGAGGTTATCTCACCTTGTGAAGACATCCAGGAACTGCCAATATGAGAGCTTTCCTATCTCCAGCATATAAATTCCCTGTGTGAACAATAAAAGTTTGCAGCTTGATCAGAACTTTTTTCTTGCTGTCATCTCTCGTGTCTCTTGTCCCTTCATTCCTCCCCTTCTTGGTTTGCTGCCCACGTTGATGTGTCCTGCCGGCCACGATATCTGGCGCCCACTGACTGGGCCTCGAGCCTTTGACTGATTGAGAACCCCGTCCTCCTGGAAGACTTGGTCAAGCGGAGCTCGCGATTGCTTCAGCAGACGCCACCAAGAGACAGATCCAGGAGGAGAGTGGGGATGACGCACGGGGAGTGACCTACCATGGGAGAAACAGTTTCGTCACATGATATTTTTTTGTCAGGCCTCAAAAAGTGCTTCCAGACATGGGAGCACGTGTTAAGAAAAAGGACTTAAATTTTTTCTTTTCATACATAGAAGAAATGTGTACATGGTTTCCCCTTGAAGAGACCATTGATGGTAAAAGATGGCTTAGAGTAGGAGACTGTTTAAAAGATTATTATGATTCCTTAGGCCCAGAAAAAGTGCCTGTTCCCACCTTTTCTTACTGGAACATAATTAATAAAATTCTTAAAAGTTCACCCTTTCACAATGGTAACTTAAAACTTGTCAGGATTGGGAAAGAGACTATGCAAAAAAATCTCTTGTCCCCCCTCGGCCTGCCCATCATTAGTATAGACATAGACCCTTCTCAGTCTCCCCAGGACCCTGGGAACCTTCCTGGTCCTCCTCAAAATACCACCCTAATGAATAAGACTCCAATGGTTACCAACCGCCCTTATCCAGTTTTAAATGCTGGAGACACATTGACCCCTGGGAGGAGGCTACCTTGGAGAAGGAAGCAGCTCGCTACCATTCAGAAGACCCGCCACCTCTCAGGACCCTGCCACAGCCAATAGGACTTACACATCCAATGGTTACCAAACGCCTTTATCCAGTTTTAAACCACTCGCAGCTACCCTTTGCCCTAGATTTGGTAAAGATCATCACTGGGCCAGTGAGTGTAGATCTAATACAAATGCGCTCGGCAGCCTATTTCTTCCTGCTTCTCCGGAAACTCCCTGTGGGGCTTGGCCCTGGCCACGACCTCCCCCAGGACAAGCTCAGGGGCAATAAAGTCTGTTCCCTCCCAAACTCCCAACCTACCTTAAAATCCTTCTCCACATTTGCCCCCCTCCAACTAGCCACTCCAGGCAGCGCAATATTGGAAGTTTTTGCCGCAACCGATACAATATTTGACTCAATGCAAGGGCCCCAGATAATACCCACTGGATTTATGGGTCCCTCTCCATCTCATACATGTGCCTTATTCTTGGAAGAGCCCCAACTACCTTAGAAGGTGTTCAGGTCTTCCCTGGCATTAATGATAATGATTTCATGGAGAAATAAAAATTTTGGCCACAGCTATTAATGGAGTTGCGGCCATCCCAGCAGGAACAAGACTTGCACAATTAATACTCCTTCCCTTGCATTCACGAGGCACTTTCACCCCCCAAACCTACCGTGGAGGACTGCCTCCTTGGGCTCCTCTGATGTATATTGTGTTCAACCCATTTCTCACAATACACCAACCATTACCTTACTTAATGAAGGAACGGAATTCCAAGGAATTCTAGATACTGGAGCTGATGCCACAATTATTTCTCAAAAATACTGGCCATCAGGTTGGCCCCTCACCCCATCCTTGACAGACCTTAAAGGGATAGGACAGTCAAAAAATCCTCTGGTCAGCTCTGGGGCTCGTAGCTGGACTGATAAAGGGGCTAATAAGGGAACTGTCACTTCTTTCGGTGTTCCTGACCTCCCTGTTAACCTATGGGGCCTAGATATTTTGAGTCAAATGAAAGTTATTCTTTCTAGTCCCAATTCCATCGTGACTCATCAAATGCTTCATATGAATTTTATCCCTGGTACAGGCCTTGTGAGACGGAGACAAGGACTGGTTGAGCCTATACAACCCATACAAAAAACAAATACATATGGACACGGGTATTCCGTTTTTTAGTGTCGGTCCCTGACCCTCCTGTACCCCATGAAGATAAAATTATTTGGGATACTCAGACTCTTGTGTGGGTGGATCAGTGGCCCCTTACCCAAGAAAATTTGGAGGCTGCCTCCATGTTAGTGCAGGAATAGCTGGCAGCCGGCCATGTAGAGCCCTCAACCTCACCATGGAATACTCCTATTATTGTTATCAAGAAAAAATCAGGCAAGTGGCGCCTTTTACAATATTTGTGTGCCATTAACAAAGTTATGCGCCTGATGGGAGCACTACAGTCAGGCATTTCCACACCAGTGGCTATTCCCAAAAACTATTTTAAAATGGTTATTGACTTAAAAGTTTGCTTTTTTTCCATTCCTTTACATCCTGAGGATAGACCCTATTTTGCCTTTAGTCTCCCTCGCATTAATTTTCAGGGCCGTATGCAGAGATTTCAATGGAAAGTTCTTTCCCAAGGTATGGCCCACAGCCCTAGTCTTTGCCAAAAATATGTTGCACAAGCAGTAGTCCCTCTGAGAGAGCGATTGCCACAAATTTATACTTTACATTATATGGATGATTTGTTAATTGCTGCACCTAATACCCATGACCTTAATAAATGTTACTTGGACCTTTACAAAACCCTCACTATTGGGACTACAGATAGCTCCTAATAAGGTTCAAAATCAGGACCCTTATACCTATTTGGGCCTTAAACTTCAAGATAACAGATCCAAATACCTAAAATACAACTACGTGTGGACCATCTTCACACCCTTAATGATTTTCAAAAATTACTGGGGGATATTCAATGGCTAAGTACATATTTAAGATGACCCACTTGTGTACTTTTGCCCTTGATTGATATTTTGATAGGTGATTCCCACCCCTCCTCCTCTCAAAAGCTTACTCCTCAGGCATGACAGTCATTAAACCAAGTCACAGAAGCCATTGCGCAACAGTTTGTTACACAAATTTCTATAACATTCCTCTGGTTCTGATTATTTAACACACTCCTCATATACCCACAGGAATATTTTGGCAGTGAGATCCACATTTAAAAAATAAAGGCTGCCCCTTGTTTGTGGTCCATTTACCGACCACATCCTCCAAGGTTATTACTTTTTATCTTGCTCAGGTAACATCTATTATTATTAAAGGTCATTTGCTTTCTCGACAACATTTTGGCAAAGACCCTGATAATATTTTAATTCCATATACTAAGGACAAAACCCAATTTTTACTACAGACAGGGAATGAATGGGGTATTGCCCTATCAGGCTTTTTGAAAACAATTAATAACCACCTCCCCATTGACCCCCTTTTACATTTTGTCCAGTTACATCCATTTATTTATCCCAAAATTACTCAAAAGGCTCCCATTCCTCTTGCCCTTACTGTCTTTACAGATGGTTCCAGTAACGGCCATGCGGTCTTTGTTGTCAATAACAAGCCTACCACCTTTGATATTGTCTATCAGTCAGCACAGTTTGTGGAATTCTTTGCCATAACACAAGTTTTTATAACATTTTTGATAATCCTGTTAATATTTATACAGACAGTGCCTACATTGCTCATTCTGTGCCCCTGCTGGAGATTTCACCCATCATAAAGTCTTCTTCCAATGTGGCCTTTCTGTTTCACCAGCTTCAGAAGCTAATTTAGGCCAGACAACACCCATTTTTCTTAGGACACATCAGGGCACACTCTGATGTTCCCGGCCCTCTAAGAAAAGGTAATGCCCAATCTGATGCAACAACTCGTACCATCTTTCCAATTTTTATTGGCTCCATTCAAAAGGCCACGGAGTTACACAATCTTCACCATATAAATTCCCAGAGCCTTCGATTACTTTGTAAAATTACCAGGCATCAGGCACGAGAGATAGTAAAATCATGCCCTGGTTGCACTGTCTCCCTCCTCATTCAAAACTTGGGAGTTAAGTTCCGAGGATTACTGCCCAATCAGTTTTGGCAAATGGATGTTACTCATTTTCCTGAATATCAAAAAACCAAATATATACACGTTTCTATTGATACCTTCAGCGGCTTTATTTTTGCATCACCACATTCTGGAGAGGCTACAAAAGATATCCTTTCTGATCTTGTTTTAGCCTTTTCCATAATGGGTAATCCAATACATATTAAAACAGATAATTGTTCTGCATATACCAGTGCCAAGTTTAAACAGTTTTGTGTTACCTTGCAAATTTGTCATATTACTGAAATTCCATACAAACCTCAGTGCCAAGGAATTGTGGAACGTGCCGACCTTACCTTAAAAACTTGGCTAACCCACTTTATGGCTTCCGCTTTTGTATTTACCACTCTCAGGCATCCCTTAACAATGCATTATTTGCCCTTATTTTTCTCACCCTATACAGTGAAGGCCATTCGGCTGCAGACAGACACTGGCATCCCTCGTCCAATTCTGTTCGTCCACCTGTTATTTGGTGCAATCCCCTTACAAATAAATGGAAAGGCCCAGGTCCTGTCCTCATCTGGGGAGGAGGCTCAGCTTATGTTTTGGACCAAGAGCAAGCAGCACCAAGACGGTTACCAGAATGCCTGGTTAAACAGGTTAATGACTTACCTCAACACAGGGATGGAGGCACTCCCCCTGAGGACAAATTTTCCTCTTTTCAGATGCAGCCAACAATCTGTGTGAGGATCCTGCTTAAGGCACTTCTGCTGAACAGGTTTGTACAAGGAGGCCTTGGTCCTCCACCTTCCAACATCATGGAGTACCTTTTTGGCCACCCCTGCGAATGCAAGGGAGGATCTTGGACTCAGGCTCCCACTAGTTGTACCAAGACTGCTTACTGTGTGAATAAAGTGGCTTACCTCCGTGCCGAGGTTGACCATAAACTCGTTGGAGTTCATCAGCCTAAATGGGTATGTGTTAATAAGCCAAAGATTATTCCCCCTAGTACAAGTGAAGCTCTCCAAAATTGTTCTGCAACCTGTATGCATACCCAGGCGATGCATGACTCTTCTTATGTATCGCCCTCAATTTGTGTTAACAAGCAGGGAGAACAATTTTTTGAAGCCTCCCTAACTAAAACTCATTCAGCAGGGGACACCACTATTCATTATACCCCCGTTCTCTTTGACCGGGGAGAAGAAGGCAAATACACCAATCTACAGTCAGCTGGGTGCCAAGGCACTATTGGTAAACCCTCCTGATGGCCCATTAAGGCCCCTAGAGCATTCTCTCATGGTGGAGTCCCACTGCTGCTGTCAAGCATCCTCAGATAATCAAACTTTTGAAACCCCAAATCACTGAGCTCACATATCATCCCTTAATGTAGACTAAATCCCAGCTCCAGGTTTAGATACCAATACATTAGAAATTTTGGAAACTACCTTCTCCTTGCTTAATAATTCCAACCAAACCCTTGCTGGTGATTGCTGGCTCTGCATGACCACAGGGGCAATCATGCCTATGGCAGTTCTAATTAATTCTATCATAGACAATGATAATACATGCCAACCCGGATTTCCTTTTAAAGTAAGGTCCATAGGTACTTTTACATTATGTCTTTTAGGCGTGATGCAGTATAATACCAATGATATTGATGTTGGAGTTTCTTCTTTTGGAAATTGCTCAACAGTACAAAATTGTTCCTCACCCACCCCATCTCTTGGTCCCCCCAATGGCACAGTTTTAATGTGTGGAGGAAACTCGGCTTTCCCCAGGCTTCCAGCGAATTGGACCGGTGGCTGTGTTCTTACCTTATTACTCCCCGATATAACTATTGTCCCATGAGACCAACCTCTACCCATTCCTAGCCTAGACACTTTAGTCAGAAGACACAGGCGGGCAATAAAGGTCTTACCACTCATTGCCAGCCTTGGAATAACAGCTGCTGTGGGCACAGGTACAGCTGGCTTAGGCACAGCTATACACTCTTACCATCGCCTGTCTCAACAACTTATAAATGATGTACAAACTCTATCAGGAACCATTAAAGATTTACAGGACCAAATAGACTCCCTGGCAGAAGTGTTTCTTCAAAACAGACGAGGCTTAGTTTTGCTGACAGCTATTCAGGGAGGTATTTGCTTGGCCTTATTGCTTTTATGCCAATAAATCAGGCATAGTATGCACTAAAATTAAGCACCTTCAAGAAGATCAAGAAAAGATATGAAGGGAAATATTTGAAAATCCCCTCTGGACTGGGCTTAATGGATTTTTACCCTACCATCTTCCCATATTAGCCCATTTGTTGGGTTTACTTTTATTGGTGTCCATAGGACCCTGCACTATAAACAGGCTGGTACAATTAATTAAAGAACAGATTCATAGTTTGGCCTCTAAGCCCATTCAGGTCAACTATCATCATCTGGAGATGGAAGACTGCACTGCCAACATTTAAAAGGATGTTCTACCCTTCTCACAGGCTTATTTCTTAAGTTTACATCCCCACAGATCTCTCTTTCTTACATAAAACTCTAAGTAACAGCTCTGACCAACCATCTTCTGCCATTGCCATAAGGGTTCATCTTCCATGGGCCCCTCCGCACCCATAAAGTGAGGACGTTAGAGGAAGGACACACCCATGGAGTGAGGACGTTATTCCATAATAACGGAGGGTGCAGGAAGGACTGCAGGAGGAAGGATCCACAGATCTTGAAATACAAAACCTCTGAGTTGCACGCTCTGGTGCATGGCGGTTGGCATGCTTTTCAATGAAAGCCGTCTCCTCCAAAAACATGCCAAGGCCACCACGAAATCTCCTAATAAACATGCTCACTCGGATCAGGAGATATTCTAAGACCTCCTAGACAAACAGAACCTCTATCACCCCCTAAAACATTGGCAGGTAAGGTATGGTGAAATATTTTGTATAAGAAAGGGGGAAAGGTCAGGGGCTAGAAGGGAGTTCTCCTTCAATGAACAGCCTGACTCTTACAAGAACAACGCCCTGGGAGACATCCTGCCTGGAAGACATCATGCAGCCTTCTATCTCCCTGAGACATCCTGCGGCCATCTGTCTTCCTAAAATATCCTAAGTTTATCTCACCCTGTGAAGACATCCAGCAACTGCTGATAAGAGATCTTTCCCGTCCACAGCATTAAATACCCTGTGAGAACAATAAATGTTTGCAGCATGATCAGAACTCCTATCTGGCTGTCATCTCTCATGTCTCTTGTCCCTTCATTCCTCCCCAACTAGGTTCGACGTCCAGGTTGATGTGTTCGGCCGGCCGGGACACCTGACACTAAACCATAACCTACTAGATTATGACTACTAATCCTAATATGATGGAGATAAATAACCCAAACAGAATAGAAATACAAGCAGTTCAGAGGAGGCATGGTGTATAGTTCGACTTGCCTTTTGCTTGATATAGCATAGGTGTTATAAATCTAGTTAATTTTTAATTGAAATATTTCTCCATGTGTTTTTAAAGTTAATAAATATGTGAATCCCTGTCTCCCTTTCTCTGTAGCCTATTCATCACTTGTATTTTTATATGCACATATAGAATCCTACCTGGTATCACACGTATATTCTTGTGAGGTGAGCTGACTTGGCAGATACAAATTGTGAGAAGAGATCACTTCTCCTAAACGCTGTTGGAACTGAAAATTCAAACTATGGGTGAACCTCCTAGTTGAACAACATTATATATATATATATATATATATATATATATATATATATATATATATATATATCCATGTTCAGTAAAATAAATATTTTTGCATCTGTGGTTGATATATATTTCATGATGAATTTCAATTGGCATATATACAGCTACTTTTAATTATCTGTGTGTGTGTGTTTGTTTGTATATATATATATATATATATATATATATATATATATATATATACAAACTCTCTCTCTCTTTCTCTCTCTCTCTCTCTCTCTCTCTCTATATATATATATATATATATATATATATATATATATATATACAAACTCTCCAAATTTTCCAAAATATGAAATATATGTGTATTATATACACTATCTAAATTCATTCATGTTCAAATATGTGGATTTATATTCAAATTTTAACAAGATTATTCTCAGAAATATTCATCCACCTAAACTACATATTTGTTTCCCAATACTGAAAACTAACTTCAGTGAATGGTGCATAAAATCCTAATATTTCTACAGTAACTGACCCAGTTTAAAATCAATGCAGTAGATTTTTACGGGACAGGATGAGTATTTTGAAGTTCATTTTATTCAACACTGGTAAATTACTATTTTATCAGTTTATGCACATCATAGGATATATATTTCATCCACAAGTTCACAATTTTATAGGCATTTGATTCACTTCAATCATTTCCTGCTTCAGAATACATGTATTCCTCCTTGTTTCTTTACTGGTCTTTTCATGACACTTCTTTCCAAACACATTATTTTCGATTTCCATAATCATTTTGAAGCAAAACTCACAAACTTCATGATATACCATAACCCTAATATTACGATTACATGTGTAGCTGGTTGGAATAAATTATTGTATATCAATATAAGATTCCCTGTATATTTTCTGATATCAATTCAATCAATTATTAAAATTGGAACCACTTATATTATTTATTCACAGTATGGTCTATTCATGCATTATCTCTATATTCATAGACACAGGGTACATCTATTTGTAACCTGAATACTAATTTATTAATTTTCAAATTGAGGTCCCAGAAATTTTGGAAGAAATACTCATGTCACCTGATCTACATATACATTTTATGACGGTATTATTCTGGACACAAAAAGAAAATGTCACACTTAAGATTGTGCCAAAGACTAAATGGAAGTGAGCATGCATTAGTAAAACATCCATGTCCAGGTTGCCTACTGCTCTCAAATATCAATCCTATTGGTGACTAAATATTTGTTTCTTCCTAAGATTATATATTCAACCTCAACCATGTTGAAAATGTCTGACCCTTTCACTTACTTTATACTTTGCCTGGTTTCCTAATTTCTCTATTGATATCTGCTTTACTACATATTTTCTCCAGTTCATCATTCTGTCTGACTCTTCATATGTGCTGACATTTACATTCACTCTCTACCCGAAAAAATATTGCTAAAGAACTTTTGGTCCCACTCCTGTACTCACTCTTCTTTCTAAACCTACGGACTATCATCCTCATCCTACCGACTATCCCTTTTAAACTGGATGTTCTCTTCCGCATTCAATCATCCAAGGTTAAAGTTCCTTTGCCGTTGTATATCGATTTATATGAGACATCTGTGTAGAATATAATTCAAAGCTAAATATCCCACTCAAGGGCCTAATGCCTTAATGGGCTTCAAATCTTACCTAGATTTCTGTTTTCAAACTTATATTTCACCTGTATATTCTTGTAAATATCACAGGTTGCCAATACCATTATTTTTTCAGCAGAATGATTCCTAACCCAAACCGAACATGATATTAACCCTAACCATACACTGTTCACTCAATCTAACTTAACAGAGGAGCAGAGAGAGATTTGTTCTTACAATACAGGAATGTAGGGGATCTTCCACCTGTTGAGAACCTCAAAGTTCCATGCAGAAATGATCCCTGGAGAAGATGTAGGCAGCTATGAAGGACCTGAGAGAGCAAAAGTTATCTTTCAAAAAAATCATTTTCCATGGCAAACATCCTGGTCAGGATGAAGGGTTGTGTCTGAATCAGCCTCTCTCTTTTTAATGTAGAGAAGATGGACCAAACCAGGCTTGTGTGGAGAGCTGTTTCCTGGTGCCTAAGTTTGATATACAATTCTAACTTGTGAAAGTGTCACAGAAAGTATGGGTAGCCTCCATCTCATGGGAACCTTGGAAGCAAGGGTTAGGACAAAGTGGTTGCCAAGGCAGTTACCTCATTCAGTTCTTGAAGTAAGTGACCTACCTCTTTTCCTTGCTGATGGAATTCTCTGAACTTGGGATCCAGGAAGCCAGGCACCCAGAGCCTGGCACAGTCCCAGTCCCAGTGGTTTCATTTGTTTGGAATCACCAAGGACAGAGTCAGTCTTCTTGGTACCGACTGATGTGAGGATGGCCAAATGCCAGAAAAGGTCTAAAAAGGGGGCCTTTCCTGACAAAGCAGGTAGTGGCTCACTGCTGGCTCCTGACAGCTTCACAGAGTTGGCCAAGGAGACCAGATCTGAGACAGTTCAGACCATTACCAGGGAACATAGTATCACCCACCAGTCAGAGGACACTCAGGATAGTCACAGACCGACTTGGGGGAAGAGGTGCCTTTGTGAGTGTGGGTGTGTGCTTTTGTCTATGTTCTGAGGAGGTTTGTTTGGTTTGGAGTGAACTGTTTCTAGTAAGTCATTTGACAAGGTGAGTGTTTCTAAGTCTGTGTATCTGACTATGTCCATGGTTGTAGACATCAGAAAAGAGAATGAATCAATGGATGTGTCCTCTCTATTAGAAAGCTTAACAACTTTCATCATGCCCAATTTATGAATGGAGTGCGGCTTGCCATATGGATGGGCAACACCTACGATCTTCCTAAGTCCCAGTTTTCTTCCTGAATTCTGACCACTCTTCAGAATTGGCTCTTGGTTTTGTGTCCAAGATATGTACCACCTCCAAGCTCTGTGACATGGCCATGAACAGGATACCTGAACGGAATGTCCAGCATCTCAGAAAACTCAGATATCACTGTGACCAGGAAAGTTTCAGTGGAGATACGCTGCTTTGAGCCTTTTCCTTAACTATTGTTCTGTTTCCCTGAATAGCAGGATGTCTTTGCCTCAGGCCACCCCTTTGGGAAGCCTGAAGCAAACAGTTTTCAAATGGAAATAAATGGGCATCACCTGTGGCTCTTTTCTTAATTGCTTTAGAAAGGGATGTGTCTGAATTAGCCTCTTGGCCCTGTGTGAGGCAGTGGCTTAGATTCTCAGCACCTGATGGATCTAAAGAAAGATCCCATGTGTGCATCCAAAACCAAATTGAATAAATTCTCTTACCTTCCTCTGTTAGGGTCCTGACCTTTATCAAGTGAGAATAGGGATCCTTTGGGTCAAATGAGTTCTTCATGTCTCTGCAGAGGTGCTTGGGTTTTCTCATGACTCCAATTCACAAAAAGAATCTAAACCACACCGCCAGTATGCCTCAAATTGGAAAAGGGTGCAGTATTAATGGCAGGTCTATTTGATCACAACTGGTTTACAGGAAGTGTGTCCAGGCCACCTTGACGTTAGGCAAATGAGGGGAGCAGGAGCGTATTTTGGACACTGTCTTGGGCTGTGCCTCTCATGTAAAACTCCATCAAGACGTAATAAAGAGTGTCTATATGGAAGAAGATGAGGGCCATGTGGGAGTGTTTTGGTTTTAATTGTGGTCATTTGTATGGCGGTTGGAAGAAATGACTGGGTCCACCTGGGATTGAACTCTCCTGTGATTTCCCTTAGAAACTGAGTTCTGGAACTGACCTCATAGAAGTATTTCCATGAATTTTCTTGGGATTTTAAGAGGCCATGCATGAGAGTCACCCTTGGAACCTGAGATCTAGGTTCAGGTTGGATTTCCACAGAACACTGGGAATGTCAGCCAGGATAATACATGAAATTATTCTTAAAGACTTGGCAGCCAAATTTGAGTTTCAAAACACACATGGACCTCACATTGTAGATCTCAATGGGCGTGGCTTCATGTGACATTTTCGCCACTCTTAGGGAAGCCTTGCCTGTGAGAGTGCGCAGAGCTTTCATTAAAATTAGCTTCCTCACCATTTAATGGTTCCTGAATTAATTGAATCCCACAGAGCCTCAAACTTCATCCGTGAAAAATGGCTAGATAATTACCATAAAATTTTTGATATTCCCATGACCAGGTGGAACTGGAGAACCTTTTGATGTCCTGTTTCTGATCCTGAATATACCAGACACTGCCTTGATTGACTGGGTTTTATGAAAATGGTGTAGAAAAGAGATGACAGTAAGTTGGAGCTTGGTGAGTAGTGGGCCTAGAGCAGTGGTATGCAATTGTGTGATAAAACATCTGTGGTGGGGCCATGTGGATCTTCCATTGGTTCCAAATGGCTTGTGACTGACATGGTGCAGCCAGCAGACCCTTATATGTAAAGGCATCTTGTTATATGGAGAGGTTTCAGGGCAATGTTCTGAATCATGTTGCTATTCTTAAGGGGGCAAGCTATGTGGGATAGAACCTTGGTTGGTGCATTCTCCTGCAGACCCTGACTCACCACATCTTAAAGAACTGCCTCCACCACTGTGTCCCATTTTAACTCCGTGTATTCTGTCAAGCAAATACCAAACTCCAAGTGCAGCAGTGAGAAACACCAGGAAAAGTGGAGGACGAACAAATGGCTTCCCAGTCCCCACGGGGAGACACTTAGCCCCCATTGGCCACAGTTTACCTACAAAGAGAGAATTCATCACTGCTGCCTCATGTTCATTGGAAAATAAGAAACTATGTCCTCCAGGTCACACAGATGTAGACCCAGCTTTGATGGTCTCTCTACAAAGGAACTAAATTTCCTGAAAACAACATATATTTCAAGTGCCCAACCTCAGAGATAGTTTCGCAAAAAGTATTTAGGCCAGCAGAGCTCCATGTTTCTGGAGTGTTTAACCTGTGCGTTACTTTTAGAAACTCCTCTACCACCTACAAATTTGTGAACTTCTGAGCATTTTACATTCCAGATATCTATTCACAGATTTTCTAACTCTTCTCCTCTAATTGTGTCTTACTTGAGGCAAAGGTAATGTCAAGGCATGGTTCTGGATGAGAGTGGGAAGATTTTTGTGTAGCGCATATTTGAATACACATTGGATTCAATTTCCTATTTTCCATTGGAAATACTGAATGCCTGACACTAACACATATCCTACTAGACTCTACCTACTAATCCTAATAGGATGGAGAAAAATAAACCAAACAGAATAGAAATACAACCAGTTCAGAGGAGGCGTTTTTTATAGTTGGAGTTGCCTTTTGCATGAAATAGCGTAGGTGTTATAAATCTAGTTAATTTTTAATTGAAATAGTTCTCCATGTGTTATTAAAGTTAATAAATATGTCAATTCCTGTCCCCCTTTCTCTGTAGCCTATTCACCACATTTATTTTTATATGCACATATAGAATCCCACCTGGTGCTACACGTAAATTCTTGTGAGGTGGCTGACTTGGCAGATAGAAAGTGGGAGAAGAGATCACTCCTCCTAAACACTGTTTGAACTGAAAATTCAAACTGTGGGTGAGCTTCCTAGTTGAACAACATCATACATAAATTCATGTTCAGTAAAATGAATATTTTTGGATCTGTTGATGCTATATATTTTATGATGAATTATGATTGGCATCTATATTCCTACAATTTAATGTCTGTGTGTTGTGTGTGTGTGTGTGTGTGTATACACTCTCCTGATTTTTCAAATATGAAATATATGTATCTTATATACACTCCCTAAATTCATTCATGTTCAAGAATGTGGATTTATAATCAACTTTTCACAAGATTATTCTCAGAAATATTCATCCACCTGAAATATTCATTTTTTTCCTAGTACTGAAAACTATCTTCAGTAAATTGTGCTTACAAATCCTAATATTTGTACAGTAACTGACCCAGATTAACATCAATGCAACTAGATTCCTATGGGACATGATGTGTATTTTGATGTTCATTTTCATTCAACATTGATACATTACTATTTTCTCAGTTTTTGCAAATCATAGGATATATATTTCATCCACAATTTCTCAGATTTATAGGCATTTGGTTAACAATTACTTCCTGCTTCGGAACACATGTATTCCTCCATATTTCTTGTCTGGTCTTTTCATGAGACTTCTTTCCAAACACATTATTTTCGATTTTCGTAATCACAATTGAAGCAAAACTCACACACCCTTCATGATAAACCAAAACCTTAATATCACCATTAGATATATAACTGGTTGGAGTGAATGATTTTATGTCAATATAAGATTTCCTATATATCTTCAGATATAAATTCAATCCATTATTTAAAGTCAGAACCAGACATATCATTTATTCACAGTATGGTCTATTCATGCATTATCTCTATATGCATACACAAAGGTACACCTCTTTGTACCCCGAATACTAATTTATACGTCTTCAATATATTGCTCCCACAAATGGTGGAAGAAATAGTCATGTCACCTGATCTACATATACATTTTTTTTCACAGTAATATTCTAAACAAAAAAGCAAAGGTCAAACTTAAGATTGTACCAAAGCCTAAATGGAAAGTGACCAAGGATTACTAAAATATCTATGTCCAGGTTGCCTAATGCTCTCAAATATCAATACTACTGGTCACTACAAATTTGTTTCTTCCTAAGATTATATATTCAAACTCAACCCTGTTCAAAATATCTAATCCTATCACTCACTTTATACTTTGCCTGATTTCGTAATGTCTCTATTGATATCTGCTTTCCTACCTATTTTCCCCAGTTCATCATTGTGACTGACTCTTCACATGTGTGAACATTAACTTTCACTGTCTACCCGAAATCCTATTGCTAAAAAACTTTTGGTCCAAATCCTGTACTCACTCTTCTTTCTAAACCTACCGAGAATCTTCCTAATCCTGCCGACTATCCTTTTTGACTGGATGTTCTCTTCGACATTCAATCATCCAAGGTACAAGGTCCTAAGCCATTGTATTTCAATTGATCTGACACATCAGTTCAGAACATAATTCAAAGCTAAGTATCCCAATCAAGGGCCCAATGCACTTCTGGGCTTCAAATCTTAATAGATTTCTGTTTTCATACATATATTTCACCTCTATATTTTTGTAAATATCGCAGTTTCCCAATACCATTATTCATCCCACACAATGAGTCCTAATCCAAATCAAACCTGTTAGTAACCCTAACCATACACTGTTCAGTCAATCTAACTTTACAGAAGAGCAGGGACAGACTTGGTCTTACAATACAGGAATGTAGGGGATCTTCCACCTGCTGAGAAACTCAAAGATCCATGCATAAATGATTCCTGGAGAAGTTGTAAGCAGCTATGAAGGACCTGAGAGAGCAAAAGTCATCCTCCATGGCAAACAACCTGGTCAGGATGAAGGGTTGTGTCTGAATCAGCCTCTCTCTTCTTAATGTAGAGAAGATGGACCAAACCAGGCCTGTGTGGAGAGCTGTTCCCAGGTGCCTAAGGTTGATATACCATTCTAACTTGTGAAAGTGTCCCAAGAAGTAGGAGAATTGCCCATCTCATGGGACCCTTGGAAGCAATTGTTCGGACAAAGTTGTTGCCAAGGCAGTAACCTCATTCAATTTCTGAATGAAGCAACGTACCTCTCTTCCTTGGTGATGGATCTCTCTGAACTTGACATCCAGGAAGAGGGCACCCAGAGTCAGTCACAGTTTCTTTCCGAGTGGGCTCAGTTGTTTGGAATAACCAGGAACAGAGAAAGTCTTCCTTGGTACCTACTGATGTGAGATTTGCCAAATGCCAGGAGAGCTCTGAAAATGGGACTTTCCTGAGAAAGCAGGTAGTGGCTCACCACTGGCTCCTGAAAATTTCACAGTGTTGGCCAAGGAGACCAGATCTGAGAGAGGACAGGGGAAACATAGTATGGCTCACCAGTCAGAGGACACTCCGGATAGTCACAGACCTACTTGAATGAAGGAGGTGAGTTTGTGGGTGTGTGTGTGATTTTGTGGTTTAGTCTCTTGTTCTGAGAATATGTAGGAAAGGCTGTTTGTTTGGTTTGGAGTGAACTGTTTCTAGTAAGTCCTTTGACAAGGCGATTTTTTGCATGTATGGATATCCCACTGTGTTCATGGTTGTAGACATTAGAAAAGAGAATGCATCAATGGATGTGTCCTGTCTAGTAGAAATCTTTCCAGCATTCATTATGCCCAATTTATGAGTGGACTGCTGCTTGCCTTATGGATGGGCAACATCTACTATCTTACTAAGTTCCTGATTTCTTCCTGAATTCTGCTCACTTTCAAGAATAGGCTCATGATTTTGTGTCCAAGATATGTACCACCTCCAAGCTGAGTGACATAGTCATGTACAGGATAGCTGGATGGAATGGCGAATATCTCAGAAAACTCTGATATCAGTGTGTCTAGGGGAGTCTCAGTGGAGAAACCTTTCTTTGGGCCTTTTGCTTACCTATTGTTCTGTTGCCCTGAATATCAGGAAGGTCTTTGCTTCAGGCCAAACTTTGTGAATCCTGAAGAAAAAATGTTTTCAAATGGAAATAAGTGGGCATCACCTGTGGCTCTTTGCTTAATTGCTTTAGAAAGGGATGTGTCTGAATCAGCCTCTTGGCCCTGTGTGAGGCTGTGGCTTAGATTCTCAGCACCTGATGGATCTAAAGAAAGATCCCATGTGTGCATCCAAAACCAAAATGGCAATAAGATCATTCATTGTGTATGAAGTCTATTGCCTTACTCTGATGGGTTCCTGACCTACATCAAGTGAGAATAGGGATCCTTTGGGTCAAATGAGTTCTTCAAAGCCCTGCAGAAGCTAGCCCATATGTGTTTTGGATTTCTCATGACTCCAAATAACATATGGAATCTATACCTGACAGTCAGTAGGCCTCAAATTGGAGAAGCAGAGCAGTATTAACGCCAGGCTTATTTGATCACTCCTGGTTCACAGGAAGGGTGTCCAGGCCACCCTGAGTTTAGGCAAATGATGGGCAAGGGAGCTTATTTTGGACACTCTCTTGGGCTGCGCCCTTCATGGAAACCTCCAGCCAGAGGTTATGATGAGTGTCTCTATGGAAGAAGGTGAGGGCCAAGTGGGAGTGTTATGGTTTTAATTGTGTTCATTGGTCTGGCAGTTTGAAGAGATGACTTGGTCCACCAGGGCTTGAACTTTGGTGTGATTCCCCTTAGAGACTGAGTTCTGGAACTGACCTCAGAGAAGTATTGCCCTGAATTGTGTTGGAATTTTAGGAGGCCACGCTTGACAGTCGCCTTTGGAAACTGAGATCTAGGCCAAGGGTGGCTTTCCACTGAGCACTGCGAATCTCAGGCAGGATATCACATGATTTCATTCTGAAAGTTTTGGCAGCCATAGTAATGAATCAAAACGCACATGGACCTCACATTGTAGACCTCAATTGTCAGGCCTTCATGTGACATTTTGGCTACTCTTTGTGAAGTTTTGCCTTTGAGATTTCTCCAGAGCATTCATTGAAATGAGCTTCCTCAAAATTTAATGGGTCCTGAATGAATTTAAACCCACAGTGCCTCCGACTTCATCCTTGAAAAGTGGCTAAATAAATATGCTGATATTTTTGAAACTCCCATGATCAGGTGGCACTGGAGAACCTTTGGATCTCCTGTTGCTGATCATGAGTGTACCACACTGTGACTTGATTGACTGGGTTTCATGAAAATGGTAAAGAACATAGATGCCAGTAAGTTGGAGACTGCTGAGTAGTGGGCCCAGAGCTGTGGTGTGCAGGTGTGTGATAAAATATTTGTGGTGGGTTCATGTGGATCTCCAATTGACTTCCAAATGGCTTGTGGGTGACAAAGTTCAGCCAGCAGACCCTTATATGTAAAGGCATCTTGTTATATGGAGAGGTTTCAAAGGCAATGTTCAGAATCAGCTTGCTATGGTCAAGGAGAAAGCTATGTGGGATAGAAGCCTGGTTGGTGCATTCTCCTGCAGACCCTGACCCACCACATGTGACAGAACTCCCACCAGCACTGTGTCCCTGTTGAACTCCTTGTATTTCGTGATGCAACTACCAAACTCCCAGTGCAGCAGCAAGAAACACCACAAAAATGGAGGATGACAAAATGGCTTCACAGTCCACACGGGGAGACACTGAGCCCCCAATGGCCACAGTTTACCTACAAAGAGAGAATTAAGCACTGCTGCCTCATGTTCATTGGAAAATAAGAAACCATGCATTTCAGTCACATAGATGCAGACCCAGCTTTGATGGTCTCACTAGAAAGGAAGCTAAAGCTCCTTAGAACAACATATATTTCAAGTGCCTAACCTCACAGGCAGTTTCTGAAGAAGTCTTTAGGTCGGTAGAGATCTACGTTTGTGGAGTGTTTACCTGTTAAACCATGATGTAAGAAAAGAACACTGACTCCAATTAAAATCAAATTAAAGCAAGCAATTATTATTTTCAACGTCTGTGCTGCCTCTCCCTCCCAAAATGGCCAGAACAAGACAGCAACACTAACATTCCTACAGCCCAGCTTTATAGCCCAGAAAGTTACACAAAAGGGGTGTTACAGATAACAGAACTCTGACAAGCATCACACTAATGGTAATTTACATTTTTTTTTTGCTATCCCCAACATCAAAATTTATGAGGATCATGAGAGCTTCAGAGAGGGTAATTTACTGGCCATGGAAGCCCAATATTTATGAGGTGTCACTAAAGTTTAAGAGAGGGCTGCTATCTGATCAGAGAGTCATTCATGAGTGAGTTCAAAAGATGGGCAGGCATTCCAAGCAGGTTCAGAATTTGCAGTAATTTATAGTAAAGCAAAAATTGTCTTTTCATGGCTTTGTTGCAAGATGGCTCCCAATTCTAATAAAATTAAAGTTGGGTCTATTATCCCCCTGTTCTTATGTGTCCCTTTCAAATCTTTGATAGGGTAGGGGAAGAGCACTGAGGAAATTATAATCCCTCAGGTAACAGTCTCCAAATTTTTAGAACTTACCGAAAACCGATCTCCCTGATATTGCCTGACTTAATTAATCACTTATATTGATAGTATATTTATTTTTGGCTCCATTGTTGTAAATATAGAGGCATCTCTCATTTTGGCTCCTTCTGAGCTGAGAGATGGTGACGTGAGGGGTCATGGCGTGAGGGACATGAGTTGCCTTTTAGAAGTCAGTACATTTTGAAGTCTGGTTGGGGAAGAACAGGTTGTAAAGTTATCTGGGGATGGGTTCTTCTATGAGAGAAATAAATACCATGAGTACTGAATAAATGTTGCAGCAGCTGGAACATGTCACTGTATGAAGTTCCCTCACCAGTCTTTAATATACCCAGGTATCAGGACAGTCAATTTCATATTTAACTTTTAGTGTTACAGTTGTCCCTCCCCATAAGATACAGTTTAATAATTTAATGTCATCTGATCTTGCAAAATCCTTTTACTAGTATGACCTCTGTGTCTAATAGAGAAACCTTTAATTCTGTTACTCATGGCTGGATAATCGTACTAGCAAACACCAAGCCTACTTGTGTAGGTTAGGAATATCTGTAGACCTTAAACTAAAAATATCTGCCTCTGGCAGCTCCTCCTGATAGTCTCTTTTTACAGTTATCAGGCATTCCTGTCTGAGAATCCATCTTTGTAGCCTCCAGTCTTCCTTATTTTGGGAGGTTAACATAAAGTGTATACCTTAAAATATTATTATTATTATTTAAAATGCCCAGGAATGAATGTATTTTGCGTTTTACTGTCTTTGCTAAGTGTTTAAGATGAAGCAGTCAAACGGACTTTTGTTTCTATCTATTGTTAACAGTCAGCTGAGCTTTTATGGGAATAATTCCTGGGGAAACTTGAGAGCAGCTTCTCCGTTCCGCTAGTGCCATTGGCGCTAGGTGGGTCCAGGTCATGCTTGACCATGTGGCTTTCCTCGGAAGCATCAGGGTTGTCTTCCTTCTCTGATAACTCGCCTCTTTGTAGATAATGCACTGATTGGCTTTCTGTTCTCCAGTGGTCTCCTTAATCTCCCTGATCAGGAGGTTTTGTGGCCCAGAGTTGCAAAGCTCTTAGAGAAGTCCCCTGTTCCCTGGATTCAGACTGACTCAGAGCCAAATATTGGTTTTCTGGCCCTTTTCATTTAAATTTAATTTTAAATCTTAATCTTAAACATCAAGCCAATAAATTTAAAAAGCCTTATATTAAGAGTACAGGACTTTAATGTCTATAACTTTATAATTATTTGTCTTATTATTAATTGGGATCTTATTATTCTGTCTGTCTTGTAGGTGATGACTTATTATCTTAAATTAACCCATGCTGTGTTCTTAAAGCAACACTTCTGTAAAACACTAACATGGAATCTTTAGATCACTTATAAGGAAATTAAAAAATAAAATTTTTTAAGAAGAGTAAAAATACTTAGTACATGTAATAGCTACCCTGAATTTTTTGGCTGAATTATACATTATAACCCCTGTTTGAGATCCTAGTAATCTTGACAGAAAAAAAAGAGAAAACTTTTGAACAAAACATTAAATGAATACAATCTGACCTACTGCTTTTGTAGTCATTCTCACATGTGGTAAGATGGGACACAGAGTCTTATCTCAGGTAAGGCAGGGCTCTTTATAAATCTTAAGTGTTTTAGTTCTAAAGCTGATCTTTATTTTTTAAATAACATTTTACAAAGTTTACATAAATTGTTTGAGGTCACATGAACATTAGCTAATGCCATATGATATCACATTTAAAAAATGAATTAAAAAAAAGGCTGAAAGTTTTTAACCTTTACAGAGATTAGGCTCTCATTAACTTAAAAATACATTTAAATTGTTCCACAATGTGAAAAGTAACATAAAACTTTACAAATCTTATTGATATCAGGAAAATAAATCCCCAATATATATTTTATTTACCATAAATTTCAGAACACCTGCTTGATATAATGCTCTTTTAAAGTTTCTACCTTATAGGCTTGTATACCTGGAAAATATGAGCACATTAATAGCATCACAATTACATTGACGTTTCTACATTAACCAAGTTTAGCTTTTAAATAAATGGCAGTACAGTGCTCTAAAATAACAGTTCTTATTTAAACAGTTGTTTAATTTTTATGGTTGCTTGTTCTGGAAAAAATAAAACTTAATAAACACAATTTTATGGATAAACTTATGTTTTAAGAAATTTTTATCTTTTTAACACATGACTGATTTTTACAATCTCATACAGACTTTAGTACAAACTTATACAGACCTTAGTATATTAATCAGTTATAAAAAAAAAAGTACTCATGAATGAGTAATCCCATATCAAATTTACTTTTCATATTTATCAAAATATTAGACAAATGTATTGAACAGTGTAAACCATTTTTTTGTTGAAGGAAAAGTCCTAGAACAAAGGCATATTAGACCTTTTGAAGACAGTAATATTTTATTAGATTATTGAAAACCTAGGAAAACTTTTAAGCTTAAATTTAAAGACATTTATATTTATCTGTTTATCCAATTTAACTTGAAACATTTAAATCACGTGAATTAAAGATCTTTGGATCCACTTTTTAAAATGTGTTTTTATGTCCGCTTTTGTATATGAGTGCTCCTTATATATGTTAATTTGTGTATTATATATATATAATATACGGACAAATGTATATATATAGACATACAACACATAACAAAAATGTGCACACATAATAATAGTGAAGGCCTTGTAGCTTTTCATAGGTGAAATCTCCATTGCAATGTTTCAAAATCTCCACAGTTGGTTAAAGATAGAACTGATCAGAAAAACATTAACCTAGGTCTGTAGGATCAAAATCATGAGCCAAAAAAAAATAAATAAATAAAATAAAGAATCTAAGGAAAAATTAGAAGTCTTAGAAAAAATGACTGACTAGTAATTAGTAAATATCATACAATTTACCTTTTGTTTTCCCTTAGGGCTCAGATAAATCTCCTACTGAGCTTACAGGCTTCATTCATTTGCATTTCAATATAAGTCATGGCTGAGGTCTGGAAGGAGCAGGAAAAAACTGCTATTCAGAGCAGAAACCTCAGGCCTAAGTCACTTTAAACATAATTTTCAGGTTAGGATGTTGAAAATTTTGATACAAATTTAAGATACAATTCACAAAATTTTATATCTTTACATCTTGTTTTGTCAACAGATACCATACTATGATTTACTATCCTTGTCCAAATTAATGCACTGGTACGCACAGTGACATTTTCCCAGGCTACCCAATTCAGAAATGGTGAAAAAAATGACTGAATGATTGGGAAGTTACTTGCCAACATGGAAGTAGAGTTTTTTAGTTTTCCATTATAAGTATTTATGTTCTCTGCCATGAATTATCTGAAATCATAAACTAAACAATTACCTAAACCAGACTCTTAACTGCAAGATTGTGCAATGCTTAAAAAATGCATTCAGATACCAGATTGTTACAATAAAACATCATCATTTAGACACACATTCAGCTAAGATCATTTCCAAGAAACAATTTATTATATCAACACATTATTGCACTTGTCTTAAAGGGCCAAAAACAAAGACACAAGACAGACAGAAAGGAGCTCCAGACTATGTGTGATAGACAGAAGCCTTTAAAACAGAGCAGATAAGAGAAAAATCTCCTACACCAGTGGCACCACAGATGTCCCCACAACGGGACCAGATGTTTTCACAGAGGAGCAACCTGAAAGGTAAAATCAAGGGTCTTCATGGTGACATTACTGCATTTAGTGTCCCCCTTTTCTTTTTCTCTTTTTTAAGAATATACAGGTGGCATAATTCTTACAGTGCAGGGAAGGAAGGAGGGAATTCCCTGAAGCAACAGGGCTTCAGCAGCTGCTGGGAGTCCTTCAGTCCCTCCTGTTATTTACAGGATTAGCTCTTCTGCTTTGTTTTCACCCCAAGCATGCTCCATCTTCTACAATTCCAATAGTCAGGTCTCAAAAAGTTCCGGGACTGGGGGGGGGGGTGGTGTAAAAATTTCTAACTTAAAGTTCGGTTCCTGACCTTGAAGCCACTTAAAGCCAATTTAATAATGAGGACAGGGTTTTGAGAAAAAGAAAAAGGGAGGTTTATTGCTTTGCTAACAAAGAAAAAACAAGGGGACTCTGCCTAAAGGTTGTGACTCTCTTGATCTGGAGGGAAAAGGGGTTTGAAAGGAGTTTCACTTGTTAACCTGCGAGATACTCAGTTCTTAGTTCCCCAGCAGGCATTGCCATCTGCAGTGGGTGTGCTCCAGGCAGCCAGGTAGGGGCTTCTCTCATCCTGCTTAACAAAGTTGGGTAATGTTCATCGCAGTTCCTTAAAACACAGTCTAAAGGGGTGTCAGGCTTACTTGCTTTGTTCACGTCCAATATCCTTAAGATTTTACCACAGAAATCACACAACAAAACACACAAAAACAAACAAAGAAAAAACATATAGAACAAAGAACCAAACACAAAAAAAAGAATCCAGGTGCCAAAACAGAAAAACAGAGGAGGAATGCAACATCTTGCTAAAGCTCCGGGCTAGGAGCACATGCGTGCCCATCGTCACCTCTCTACCCTTCCAGAGGAATTCCCTACAGGACAGAACAGAGGACAGAACGATTCTCATTACTGTCCTGGACAGTTGTATATGTGAGCCTCCCCAGGCCACCTCTCTGTCATCAGAAGAGATCTCTCTTAACCAGATATCAGATGTTATAAAGGCACCACTTACCTATGGAGGCCTCCTCCACCAGGTGCTTGCTAATTGTTTTAGTGCAGGGGTTAACTGCAGTGCTCCCAAGACAGAAGGCACACTCCAAGGCCTTGGGACATCTCAAGTTGCGCACCCCGTAGAGTGGCTCTCCAGCCCGGTTTCCTGGAGGAAAAGCCAGCTTCAGAATTTTCAACAGTCTGGTTTTGTGATCTGGTCGGGCAGGGTCATATCGCTGGGGAACTCCAAAATATTGGACTAGGATGCAAGAAAAGACCACTGACTCAAATAAAAATCAAATTAAGGCAAGCTTATTATTTCAACTGGCCGGGCTGCCTCTCCCTGCCAAAATGGCGGGAACAAGACAGCAACCCCACCTTTCCTACAGCCCAGCTATATAGCCCAGAAAGTTACACAAAAGGGGGGTTACAGATAACAGAACTTTGACAAGCATCACACTAATGGTAGTTTACATTTTTTGTTGCTGACCCCAACATCAGAAATTATGAGGACCATTAGAGCCTCAGAGAGGGTCGTTGTCTGGCCAGGGAAGGCCAATATTTATGAGGTGTTACTAAAGTTTCAGAGACCGCTGTTATCTGGTCAGAGAGCCAGGCATGGATGAGTTCAAGACACAGGCAGGCATTCCAAGCAGGTTCAGAATTTGCAGTAATTTATAGTAAAGCCAAAATTAACTTTTCACGGCTTTTTGGCAAGATGGCTCCCAATTTTAATAAAGGATCAGGTTGGGTCTATCAAGCCTGTCCCTTACTTTTGGAAAATCCTCTACAACCTCCAAGGTTTTGAACTCCTGAGCATTTTACATTCCAGATATGTATTCACAGATTTTCTAACTCTTCTCCTCCATTTGTGTCTTACTTGGGGTGAAGGTAATATCAAGGCATTGTTCTGGATAAGAGTGGGAAGATTTTTGTGTAGCACATATTTGCATACACATTTAAGAGATCACTCCTCCTAAACACTGTTGGAACAAAAAATTCAATCTATGGGGGAGCTTCCTAGTTGAACAACATTATACATATTCCAAGTTCATTAAATAAATAGTTTTGGTTCAGTGGATGATATATATTTCATGATGAATTTCGATTGGCATATATATTGCTACATTTTAATTTCCTTGTGTTTTTTGTGTTTATAAAGTTTTGTGATTTATGTGGATTTATAATCAACTTTTCACAAGATTATTCTGAGGAATATTCATCCACCTGAAATATATATTTGTTTCCTCATACTGAAAGCTAATTTCAGTGAATGGTGTATATAAATCCTAATATTTCTACAGTAACTGAACCAGATTAACATCAATGCAAGTAGATTCCTATGGGACCTGATGTGTATTTTGATGTTCATTTTTCTTCAACACAGGAACATTAATATTTCTGCAGTTTATGCACATCATAAGATGTATGTTTCGTCCACAAGTTCGCAAATTTATAAGCATGTGTTTCACATTCAATCACTTCCTGCTTCAGAACACATGTATTCCTCCATGATTCTTGACTGTTCTTTTCAAGAGACTTCTTTCCAAACACATTACTTTGATTTCCATAATCACTTTTGAAGCAAAACTCACACACCTTTCAGAATAAACCATAACCTTAATATTACCATTAGATATATAAATGGTTGGAATGAATGATTGTATATCAATATGAGAATTCTTATTTATTTTCAGATATCAATTCAATCCATTATTTAAAGTGGAACCAGTTATATTATTTGCACACAGTATGGTCTATTCATGCATTATCTCTATATTCATAGACACAGGGTACACCTATTTGTAACCCAAATGCTAGTTTATACGTCTACAAAATATTGCTCCATATATGGTGGAAGAAATACTCATGTCACCTGATCTACATATACATTTTATTACAATAATATTCTGGACACAAAATGCAAAGGTCACACTTATTATTTTACCAAAGCCTAAATGGAAAGTGAGCATGGATTACTAAAAACATCCATGTCCTGGTGACCTAATGCTCCCAAAAGTCAATCCTATTGGTGACTACATATTTGTTTCTTCCTAAGTTTATATATTCAAACTGAACAATGTTAAACATGTCTAAACCAATTACACACTTTATACTTTTGCTGATTTCCTAATGTCTCTATTTATATCTGCTTTCCCACATATTTTCCCAATTCATCATTGTGACTGACTCTTCAGATGTACTGACATTTACATTCACTCTCTACCCGAAACCCTATTGCTAAAGAACTTTTGGTACCAATCCTATACTAACTCTTCTTTCTAAACCTACTGACTATCTTGCTAATCCTACGAACTATCCCTTTTTGACTGGATTTTCTGTTTGTTATTCAATCATCCAAGGTAGAAGATCCTATTTCATTGTATATTGATTTATCTGAGACATCTGTGCAGAATATAATTCAAAGCTAAATATCCCACTAAAGGGCCCAGTGCCCTACTTGCCTTCAAATCTTCCCTAGATTTCTGTTTCCATACTTATATTTCACCTATATATTCTTGTAAATATCGCAGGTTCCCAATACCATCATTCACCCAGCAGAATGATTCCTAACCCAAATCGAACATATTATTAACCCTAACCATACACTTTTCCCTCAATCTAACTTTACAACAGTGCAGGGACAGAGTTTGTCTTACAATACAGGAATGTAGGGTATCTTCCACCTGCTGAGAATCTCAAAGATCCATGCAGAAATGATCCCTGAAGAAGATGTAGACTACTATGTAGGACCTGAGAGAGCAAAAGTCATCTTCCATGGCCAGAACCCTGGTCAGGATGAATGGATGTGTCTGAATCGACCTCTCTCTTTTTAATGTAGAGAAAATGGACCAAACCAGGACTTTCACCCGCTACCTATGGTTGATACACCATTCAATTTTGTGAAAGAGTCACAGGAAGTAGGGGCAGCCTCCATCTCATGGGACCCCAGGAAAAAACTGTTAGGACAAAGTGGTTGCCAAGGCTGTGAGCTCATTCCGTTCATGAAGGAAGTGACCTACCTCACTTACTTCGTGATGGAACTCTCTGAACTTGGGATCCCGGAAACCAGGCACCCAGAGCCAGACCCAGTAACAGTCACAGAGGTCTCACTTGATTGGATTTATCAAGGAGAGAGTACCTACAGATGTGAGGATGGCCAAATGCCAGGAAACATCTAAAGAGGGATCTTTCCTGAGCAAGCATTTAGTGGCTCACCGCTGGCTCCTGACAACTTCACAGAGTGGGCTAAGTAGTCCAGATTTGAGAACAGACAGACCATTTTGGGGGAACATAGTATGGCCCACCAGGCAGAGGACACTCTGGATAGTCACAGACCTACTTGGTGGAAGGAGGTGCCTTTGTGTGTGTGGTTTTGTCTCATGATCTGAGAATAGGTAGGAAAGGTGGTCTCTTTGGTTTGAAGGGGATTGTTTCTAGTAAGTCATTTGACAAGGCGAGTGTTTCTATGTCTGTGTATCCCACTGTGTTCATGGTTGTAGACATTACAAAACAAAATGCATGAACGGATGTGTACTGTCTAGAAGAATGCTTCGCAACATTCATCCTGCCCAATTTATGAAAGGACAGAGGCTTTCCTTATTGATGGGCAAGACCTGCTATCTTCCTAAGTTCCTCTTTTCTTTCTGAATTCTGCTTACACTCCAGAATAGGCTCATGGTTTTGTGTCAAAGATATGTACCGCATCCAAGCTCTGTGACATGGCCATGTACTGGATAGCTGAAGAGAATGGCGAGCATCTCAGAAAATTTAGATATCAGTGTGACCAGGAAAGTCTCAGTGGAGAAACCCTCCTTTGGGCCTTTTGCTTACCTATTGTTCTGTACCACTGAATGTCAGAAAGTAATTTCCCTATGGCCACCCATTTGTGAAGCCAGAAAAAACAGTTTCTAATGGAAATGAATTGGCATCACCTGTGGCTCTTTGAGTAATTTATTTTGAAAGGGATGTGTCTGAATCAGCCTCTTGGCCCTTTGTGAGGGTGTAGCTTAGATCTCAGCACCTGATGGTTCTAAAAAAAGATTCCTTGTGTGCATCCAAAACCAAAATGCAAAAAAAAGAGATCATTGTGGATGAAGTCTCTCGCTTTCCTCTGTAAGGTTCCTGACCTCCATCAAGTAAGAATAGGAATCCTTTGGGTCAAATGAGTTCTTCAAAACCCAGCAGATTCTAGCCTATAGGTACTTGGGTTTTTTCATGACTCCCAATTCACATAAAGAGTAAGCCCCACAGTCAGTAGGCCTCAAATTAGAGAAGCAGAGCAGTATTAATGGTAGGCCTATTTGATCACTCCTGGTTCACAGGAAGGGAGTCCAGGCCACCCTGACTTTAGGCAAGTGATGGGCAAGCGAGCTTATTTTGGACACTCTCTTTTCCTGTGCCCCTCATAGAAACCTCCAGCTAGAGGTTATGATGAGTGTCTACATGGAAGAAGATGAGGGCCATGTGGGAGTGTTTCAGTTTTAATTGTGGTCATTTGTTTGTTGGAAGAAATGACTGGATCCACCTGGGCTTGAACTCTGTTGTGAATCCTATTAGAGACTGAGTTCTGGAACTGACCTCAGAGAAGTATTGCCATGAATTGTGTTGGGATTTTAGGAGGCCACGCATGAGAGTCACCCTTATAAACTGAAATCAAGGCCCAGGTTGGCTTTCCACAGAACACTGGGAATCTCAGCCAAGATATCCCTTGATTTTATTCTTAAAGTCTTGGTAGCCATAGTTGAGAGTCAAAACACACATGAACCTCACATTGTAGACCTCAATGGGCCTGGCTTCATGCGACCTTTTGGCCACTCTTTGGGAAGCCTTGCCTATGAGAGTTCTCCAGAGTTTCATTGAAATGAGTTTCCTCAACATTTAATGGTTCTTGAAACCCACAGTGCCTCCAACTTCATCCTTGAAAAATGGCTCAATAAATACCATGATATTTTTGAAATACCCATGACCAGATGGCACTGGAGTATCATTGGATATCCTGTTGCTGATCATGTGTATACCAGAGAGTGCCTTGACTGAATGGGTTTCATGAAAGTAAGGTTTAACAGATATGCCAGTAAGTTGGATCCTGCTGAATAGTGGGCCTAGAGCAGTGGTGGACAGGTGTGTAATAAAACATCTGTGGTGGGTCCATGTGGTTCTGCCATTGGCTTCCAAATGGCTTGTGACTGACATGGTGCAGCCAGCAGACCCTTATTTATAAAGGCATCTTGTTATATGGAGAGGTTTCAAGGCAATGTTCAGAATCAGGTTGATATGGTCAAGGGTGAAAGCTATGTGGGAAAGAAGCCTGGTTGGTGCATTCTCCTGCAGACCCTGACCCACCACACGTGACAGAACTCTCTGCAGCACTGTGTCCCAGTTGATCTTGTTGTATTTCGTGATGCAAACACCAAATTTCCAGTGCAGCAGCAAGAACCACCACGAAAAGTGGAGGAGGACCAAATGGCTTCACAGTTCACACGGGGTGACACTTAGCCCCCAGTGGCCACAGTTTACCTACAAAGAGAGAATTCAGCACTGCTTACTCACGTTCATTGGAAAATAAGAAACCATGTCGTCCGAGTCTCATAGATGCAGACCCAGCTTTGATGGTCTCACTACAAAGTAAGCTAAAGCTTCTCACAACATATATTTCAAGTGCCCAACCTCAGAGGCAGTTTATCAAGAAGTCTTTAGGCCAGCAGGGC
Source organism: Callospermophilus lateralis (assembly GCF_048772815.1). Classification (NCBI taxonomy): domain Eukaryota; kingdom Metazoa; phylum Chordata; class Mammalia; order Rodentia; family Sciuridae; genus Callospermophilus; species Callospermophilus lateralis. Next base: position 1,051,513 of record NW_027513281.1, read on the forward strand.
TCCATGTTTGTGGAGTGATTACCATGTCCCTTATTTTGGAAACGGTTCTACCACCCCCAAAGTTGTGAAATCCTGAGCGTATTCCATTCCAGATATGTATTCACAGATTTCCTAACTCTTCACCTCTAATTGTGTCTTACTTGGGTCGAAGGTAATGTCAAGGCATTGTTGTGGATGAGAGTGGGAAGATTTTTGTTTAGCACATATTTGCATATACATTGGATTCATTTTCCAATATTTCATTCAAAATACTGAATCCCTGACACTAACCCATACCCTAATAGACTCTGACTACTAATCCTAATATGATGGAGAAAAATAACCCAAACAGAATAGTAATACAAGCAGTTCAGAGGAGGGATGGTGTATCGTTGGAATTGCCTTTTGCATGATAAAGGATTGGTGTTATAAATCTAGTCAATTTTTAATTGAAATAGTTCTGCACGTGTTTTTAAAGTTAACAAATATGTGAATCCCTGTCTCACTTTTTCCGAAGTCTATTCAGCACATGTATTTTTATATGCACATATAGAATCCTACCTTGTTTCACATGTACATTCTTGTGAGGTGAATGACTTTGCAAATACATATTATGAGAAGAGATCACTCCTCCTAAACGCTGTTGGATCTTAAAATTCAACCTATGGGTGACCTTCCTAGTTGAACAACATTATTAAAAAATCCATGTTAAGTAAAATTAATAATTTTGAATCTGTGGATGATATATATTTCCATTGGCATATATATTGCTACATTTTAATGTCTGTGTGTGTTTTGTTTTATATATATATATATATATATATATATATATATATATATATATATATATATATTTATATATATTCTCCAGTTTTTTTCAAGTATGAAATATATGTGTCTTATTATACACTCCCTATATACATTCATATTCATGTATGTGGATTTATAATCAACTTTTCACAAGATTATTCTCAGAAATATTCATCCACCTGAAATACATATTTGTTTTCTAGTACTGAAAACTAACTTCAGTAAATGGTACATACAAATCCTAATATTCCTACAGTAACTGACCCAGTTTAACATCAATGCAAATAGATTCCTATGGGACATGATGTGTAGTTTGACGTTCATTTTTATTCAACACTGGTACAGTACTATTTCTGCAGTTTATGCACATCATAGGATATATATTTCATCCAAAATTTCAAAATTTAAAACATTTGTTTTACTTTCAATCACTTCCAGCTTCAGAACACATGTATTCCTCCAGGTTTCTTGACTGGTCTTTTCATGAGACTTCTTTACAAACACATTATTTTCTATTTAGATAATCACTTTTGAAGCAAAACTCACCCACTCTTCATGATAAACCGTAACTCTAACATTACCATTAGATATATAACTGGTTATAATTAATGTATGTATACCAATATCAATATAAGATTTTCTGTATATTTTCAGATATCAATTTATTCCAATTCCTATTTCTAAAGTTGGATCCAGTTATATTATTTATTCACAGTATGATCTACTCATGCATCATCTCTATATTAATCGCCTCATGGTATACCTATTTGTATCAACAATACTAATTATTATGTTTTAAAAATATTGCTCCCCATAATGGTGGAAGAAATACTCATGTCACCTGATCTACATATACATTTTATCACAGTAATATTCTGCACACAAATGCAAAGGTCACACTTATGATTGTACCAAAGCCTAAATTGAAAGTGAGTATATATTATTAAAAACATCCATGTCCAGGTTGCCTAATGCTCTCAAATATCAATCCTATTGGTGACTACATATTTGTTTCTTCCTAAGATTATATATTCAACTTCAACCCTGTTGAAAATATCTAATCCTATCACTTACTTTATACGTTTCCTGATTTCCTAATGTATCTATTGATATCTGCTTTCCCACATATTTTGCCAGTTCATCATTGTGACTGACTCTTCACATGTGCTGACACTTACACTCACTCTCTAAACAAAACCCTATTGCTAAAGAACTAGAGGTCCAACTCGAAGACTCACTTTTCTTCCTAAACCTACTATCTTCCTAATCCTACTGACTATCCCTTTTTTGACTGGATATTCTCTTCGACATTCAGGCATCTGAGATACAAGGTTTTACTCCATTTTATATAGATTTATCTGAGACCTCAGTTCAGAATGTAATTCAAAGCTAAATATCCCAATCAAGGGCCCAATGCCCTTCCTGGCTTCAAATCTTACAAAGGTTTCTGTTTTCATACTTATATTTCAAATATATATTCTTATAAATATTGCGGGTTCCCATACAATTATTCATCCAGCAGAATGATTCCTAACACAAATCAAACATGTTATTAACCCTAACCATACACTGTTCCCACAATCTAAATTTACAGAGAGGAGAGACAGAGTTGGTCTTACAATACAGTAATGTAGGGGATCTTTCACCTGCTGAGAAACTCAAAGTTCCATGAAGAAATGATCACAGGAGAAGATGTAGGCAGCTATGTAAGATCTGAGGGGGCAAGAGTCATCTTCCATGGAAAACAACCCGGTCAGGATGAAAGGATGTGTCTAAATCAGCCTTTCTCTTCTTAATTTTGGAAAGATAGACCAAACCAGGTCTGTGTGGTAGCTGTTACTGGGTGACTATGGTTTATATACCATTCTAATTTGTGAATGTGTCACAGGAAGTAGGCCCAGCCTCGATCTCATGAGAACCTTAGAGGCAACTGTAAGGACAAAGTTGTTGCGAAGTCAGTGACCTAATTAAGTTCCTGAAAGAAATGATCTCACCTCACATGCTTGGTGATGGAACTCTCTGAATTTGGGATCCAGGAAGCCAGGCACCCAAAGACAGACCAAGTCCCAGTCTCAGTGGTCTCACTTGTTTGGGTTTACCAAAGACAGAGTCAGTCTTTCTTGTTACCTACTGATGTGAGGATGGCCAAATGCCAGAAAAGCTCTGAAGAGGGGCCGTTCCGGAGAAAGCAGGTAGAGGCTCACTGCTGGCTCCTGTCAACTTCAGAGCGTTGGCCAAGGAGACCAGATCTGAGACAGGACAGGCCATTTCGTGGAAAATCTTATGACGTACCAGTCAGAGGACACTCCCGATAGTCACAGACCTACTCGGGGGAAGGAGGTTCCTTGGTGTGTGTGAATATCAGTTTGTGGCTTTGTCTCATCTTCTGAGATAGGTAAAACAGGTGGTTTGTTTGCTTTAGAGTGTACTGTTTCTAATAAGTCGTTTGACATGGCGATTGTTTCTATTTCTGTGTATCACACTGTATCCATGGTACTAGACATTAGAAAAGAAAATGCATCAATGGATGTGTCCTCTATAGTAGAAAGATGCCCAGCATTCATCCTGCCCAATTCATGAATGGACTGCGGCTTGCCTTGTCAATGAGCAACACATACTACCTTCCTAAGCTCCTGTATTCTTCCTGAATTCTGGCCACTCTGCAGAATAGGCTCATGATTATGTGTCCAAGATATGTACCACCTCCAAGCTCTGTGACATGGCCATATACTGGATAGCTGAAGGGAATGGCGAGCGTCTCAGACAACTCAGATATCAGTGTGACCAGTAAAGTCTCAGTGGAGAAACCCTGCTTTGGGCCTTTTGCTTACCTATTGTTCTGTTGCCCTGAATGTCAGGAAGGTGTTTGTCTCAGGCCACCCCATTGTGACACCTGAAGAAAACAGTTTTCAAATGGAAGTGAATGGGCATCACCTGTGGCTCTTTGCTTAATTGCTTTGGAAAAGAATGTGTCTGAATTAGCCTCTTGGCCTGTGAGGCTCTGGCTTAGATTCTCACATTCTGATGGATCTAAAGAAAAATCCCATGTGTGCATCCAAAACCAAAATGGCAAAAATAGCAGTCATTGTGGATGAAGACTCTCATCTTTCTCTGTAAGGTTCCTGACCTCCATCAAGTGAGAATAGGGATCCGTTGGGTCAAATGAGTTCTTCAAACCCTTCAGAGGTTCTTGGGTTTTCTCATGACTCCAAATGACATAAAGAATCTATACCTGACAGTCAGTAGGCCCCAAATAGAAGAAGCAGAGCAGTATTAACGGCAGGCCTATTTGATCACTCCTGGTTAACAGAAATTGTGTCCAGGCCACCATGATTTTGGCAAATGAGGGGCAAGGGAGCATATTTTGGAAACTCTCTAGAGCTGCGCCCCTCAGAGAAACTTTCAGCCAGAGGTTATGATGAGTGTCTATATGAAAGAAGATGAGGGCCATGTGGGAGTGTTTTGGTTTTATTTGTGGTCATTTGTGTGGTGGTTGGAAGAGATGACTGGCTCCACCTGGGCGTGAACTCTGGTGAGATTCCCCTTAGAGACTGAGTTCTGAAACTCACCTCAGAGAAGTATTGACATGAATTGTGTTGGGATTTTAGGATGCTATGCATGAGAGTCTCCCTTGGAACTGATGGCCCATTGCGGATTTCCACAGAGCACTGGGAATCTCAGCCAGGATATCACATGATTTTATTCTGAAAGACTTGGCAGCCATATTTGAGAGTCAAAACACACATCGACCTCACATTGTAGACCTCAATGTGCCTGACTTCATGTGATCTTTTGCCCACTCTTTGGGAAGTCTTGCCTGTGAGAGTTCTCCAGAGCTTTCCTTAAAATGTGCTTCCTCTAAATTTAATGGTGCCTGAATGAATTGAAACCCACGTGCCTCCAACTTCATCCTTTAAAAATGGATACATAAATACCATGAAATTATTGAAATTCCCATGACCAGGTGGCACTGGAGAACCTTTGAATGTCCTGTGGCTGCTCATGAATACATCAGACACTGTCTTGATTGACTGGGTTTCATTAAAATGGTGTAGAACTGTGATGCCAGTAATTTGGAGCCTGCTGAGTAGTCGGCTTAGAGAAGTGGTGGACATGTGTGTGACAAAACATCTGTGGTGGGGCCATGTGGATCTGCAATTGGCTTCTAAATGGCTTGTGACTCACATGGTGCAGCCAGCAGACGCTTATATGTAAGGCAAAATGTTATATGGAGAGGTTTCAGGGAAGTGTTCAGAATCAGGTTGCTATTGACATGGGGGAAAGCTTTGAGAAATAGAAGCCTGGATGGTGCATTCTCCTGCAGACCCTGACCATACACACATGACAGAACTCCCTCCAGCACTGTGTCCCAGTTGAACTCCTTGTATTTCACGAAGCAAATACCAAACTCCTAGTGCATCAGCAAGAAACACCACGAAAAGTGGAGGATGACCATATGGCTTCACAGTCCACACGGGGAGTTACTTAGGTCCCAGTGGCCACAGTTTACTTACAAAGAGTAAATTCAGCACTGCTGCCTCATGTTCATTGGGAAATAAGAAACCATGTCCTTCAGGTCACATAGAAGCAGACCCATCTTTGATGGTCTCATCTCAAAGGATGCTAAAGCTCCTGACAACAGCATATATTTCAAGTGCCCAACCTCAGAGGAAGTTTCTCAAGAAGTATTTAGGCCAGCAGAGCTCCACATTTTTGGACTGTTTAACCTATCCCTTACTTTTGGTAACTCCTTTACCACCTCCAAGTTTGTGAACTCCTGAGCATATTCCATACCACATATGTATTCACAGATTTTCTATCTCTACTCCTCTAATTGTATTTTACTTTGGTCGAAGGTAATGTCAATTCATTGTTCTGGATGAGAGTGGGAAGATTTTTATGTAGCATATATTTGCATTCACATTGGATTCATTTTCCAATTTTCCATTCGAAATACTGAATCCCTGACACTAACCCATAACCTACTAGACTCTGACTACTAATCCTAATATGATGGAGAAAAATAACCCAAACAGAATAGAAATACAAGCAGATCAAAGGAGGCATGTTGTATATTTGGAGTTGCCTTTTGCATAATAAATGGTAGGTGTTATAAATCTAGTCAATTTTTAATTGAAATAGTTCTCCATGTGTTTTAGAGTTAACAACTGTTTGTATTCCTGTCTCCCTTTCTCTGTAGCCTATTCAGCACATGTATTTTTTTATGCACTATAGAATCCTACCTGGTACCACACGTACATTCTTGTGAGGTGACTCACTATTTAGATACAAATTGTGAGAAGAGATCATTGCTCCTAAATGCTGTTGTAACTGAAAATTTAATCTATGGGTGAGCGTCCTAGTTGAACAACATTATACATAAATCCATGTTAAGTAAAATGAATATTTTTGTAGCTGTGGATGATATATATTTCATGATGAATTTCGATTGGCATATATATTGCTACTATTTAATGTCTGTGTGGTGGTTATATATATATATATATATATATATATATATATATATATATATATATATATATACTCTCCAGATTTTTCAAATATGATATATTTGTGTCTTCTTATACACTCCCTAAATTCATTCATATTCATGTATGTAGATTTATAATCAACTTTTTACAAGATTATTCTCAGAAATATCATTCCACCTGAATTACATATTTGGTTCCTAGTACTGAAAACTAACTTTTGTGAATGGTGCATCAAATAAAAATATGACTACAGTAACTGACCCAGTTTAACATCAATGCAAGTAAATTCCTATGGCACATGATGTGGATTTTGATTTTCATTTTTATTCAACCCTTCTATGTTACTATTTTCTTAGTTTATGCACATCATAGGATATATATTTTATTCACAAGTTCACCAATTTATAGGCATTTGTTTCTATCAATCAGTTCCTGCTTCAGAACACATGCATTCCCCCAAGTTTCTTGACTGGTGTTTTCATGAGACTTCTTTACAACACATTATTTTGGATTTCCATAATCACTTTGTAGCAAAACTCAAACACTCTTCATGATAAACCATCACCCTAATATTACCATTAGATGTATATCTGGTTGGAATGAATGAGTGTATATCAATATAAGATTTATCATATTTTTTCAGATATCAATTCAATCCATTATTTAAAGTGGAACCAGTTACATTATTTATTCACAGTATTTTCTATTTATGCATTATGTGTGTATTCATAGACACAGTGTACAACTCTTTATACCCAAAATACTAATTCATACATCTTCAAAATATTGCTCTCAGAAATGGTGGAAGAAATATTCATGTCACCTGATCTACATGTATATTTTATCACAGTAATATTCTGGACACAAAATGAAAAGTTTACACTTATGATTCTACCAATGCCTAAATGGAAAGTGAGCATGGAATACTAAAAACATCTTTGTCCAGGTTTCCTAATGCTCTCAAATGTCAATCCTATTGGTGACTACATATTTGTTTCGTTCTAAGTTTATATATTCAACCTCAATCCTGTTGATAATGCCTTATTCTATCACTTACTTTATACTTTGCCTGATTTCATAATGTCTCTATTGATATCTGCTTTCCTACATATTTTTCCCTGTTCATCATTGTGACTGACTCTTCACATGTGCTCACATTTACATTCACTCTCTATCGGAAACCCTATTGCTAAAGAACATTTAGACCAAATACTATGCTCACTCTTCTTCCGAAACCAACCGACTATCTTACTCATCCTACCAAATATCCCTGTTTAAGTGGATGGTCTCTTCTACATTCAATCATCCAAGGTACAAGGTCCTATGACAATGATTATCGATTTATCTGAGACATCTGTGCAGAACATAATTCAAAGCTAAGTGTATCAATCAAGGGCCCAATGGCCTTCTGGGCTTCAAATCTCACTTAGATTACTGTTTTCACACTTATATTTCACCTCTATATTATTGGAAATATCGCAGGTTCCCAATACCATTATTCATCCAGCAGAATCATTCCTAAACCAATTAGAACATTATATTAACCATAACCATACACTGTTCCCTCATTCTTAATTTACAGAAGAGAAGGTACAGAGTTGGTCTGACAATACAGGAATGTAGGAGATCTTCCATCTGCTGAGAAACTCAAAGGTCCATGAAGAAATGATCCCTGGAGAAGATGTGGGAAGCTATGAAGGACCTGAGAAAGCAAAAGTCATTTTCCATGGCAAAAAACCTGGTCAGGATGAAGGGTTGTGTCTGAATCAGCCTCTCTGTTCTTAATGTTGAGAAGATGGACCAAACCAGGTATGTGTAGAGAGCGGTTCCTTGGTGCCTATGGTTGAAATACCATTATTACTTGAGAAAGTGTCACAGGAAGTTGGAGCAGCCTCCATCTCATGGGACCCTTGGAAGCAACTCTTAGGATAAAATGGTTCAAAAGCAGTGACCTCATTTAGTTCCTGAAGGAAGTAACCTCACCTCACTTCATTGGTGATGGAACTCTCCGTACTTAAGATCCAGGAAACCAGGCACAAAAGTCAGTTCCAGTCCCAGTCCCAGTGGTCTCACATGTTTCGATTTACCAAGGACAGGGTCAGACTTTCTTGGTACCTACTGATGTGAGGATGGCCAAATGCCAGGAAACTTCTGAAGACCGGCCTTTCATGAGAAAGCAGGTAGTGGCTCACCGCTGGCTCCTGACAACTTCACAGAGTTGGACAAGGAGTCCAGAAATGAGACAGGATAGGCCATTTCGGGGGAATATTATTGGCCCTCAAGTCAGAGGACACTCCGGATAGTCACAGACCTACTTAGGGGATGGAGGTGCCTTTGTGGGTGTGGGTGTGGGTTTGTGGTTTTTTCTCATGTTCTGAATATAGTTAGAGAAGGTGGTTTGTTTAGTTTGGAGTGAACTGTTTCTAGTAAGTTGTTTGACAAGGTGAATGTTTCTATGTCTGTGTATCCCACTGTGTCCGTGGTTGTAGACATTAGAAAAGATAATGCATCAATGGATGTGCCTGTCTCGTAGAAAGCTTCCAAGCATTCATCCTGCCCAATTTATGAATGGACTGAGGCTTGCCTTATCGATTTGCTATGCCTGCTGTCTTCCTAAGTTCCAGTTTTCTACCTGAATTCTGGCCACTCTCCAGAATAGGCTCATGGTTTTGTGTCCAAGGTATTTACCACCTCCAAGCTCTGTGACATGGCCATGTACTGAACAGATGAAGGGAATGGAGAGCATCCCAGAAAACTCAGAAATCACTGTGACCAGGAAAGTCTCAGTGGAGAAAACCTGCTTGGGGCCTTTTGCTTACGTATTGTTCTGTTGCCCTAAATGTCAGGAAGGTCTTTGCTCAGGTCACCCCTTTGTGAAGCCTGAAAAAAACAGTTTTCAAATGGAAATGAATGAGCATCACCTGTGGCTCTTTGCTTAATTGCTTTGAAAAGGATGTGTCTAATTCAGACTCTTGTCCCTGTGTGAGGCTGTGGCTTAGATTGTCAGCACCTAATGGATCTAAAGAATGATTCTATGTGTACGTCCAAAACCAAAATATCCAAAAGAGCAGTCATTGTGGATGAAGTCTCTCGCCTTCCTCTGTAAGTATCCTGACTTTCATCAAGTGAGAATAGGGATCCTTTGGGTCAAGTGAGTTCCTCAAACCCTGCAAGCTAGCCCGCGGGTTCTTGGGTTTTCTCATGACTCCAATTCACATAAAGAATCTAAAACCCACAGTCAGAAGGCCTCAAATTGGAGAAGCGGAGCAGAATTAATGGCAGGCCTATTTGATCACTCCTGGTCCACGGGAAGGTAGTACAGTCCACCCTGAATTTAGGCAAATCAGGGGCAAGGGAGATTTTTTTGGACACTGTCTTGGGCTGAGCCCCTCATTGAAGTTATAGCCTGAGGTTATGATGAGTGTCTAAATGGAAGAAGATGAGGGTCATATGGGAGTGTTTTGGTTTTAATCGTGGACATTTGTGTGGTGGTTGGAAGAGATGACTGCGTCCACCTGGGCTTGAACTCTGTTATGATTCCCCTTAGAGACTGAGTTCTGGAACTCACCTCAGCAACGTATTATCATGAATTGTGTTGGGATTTTAAGAGGCCACGCATGAGATTCGCCCTTGGAAGCTGAGATCTAGGCTCAGGGTGGCTTTCCACAGAGCACTGGGAAACTCAGCCAAGGTATCACATGATTTTATTCTGAAAGGCTTGGCAGCCATAGTTGAGAGTCAAAACACACATGGACCTCACATTGTAGACCTCAATGCACCTAGCTTCATGTGACCTTTTAGCCACTCTTTGGGAAGCCTAGCCTCTGTGAGTTCTCCAGAGCTTTCTTTGAAATGAGCATCCTCACCATTTAATTGTTCCTGAATGAATTGAAAAACACAGTGCCTCCAACTTCATCCTTTAATAATGGCTCGATAAATACCATGAAATTTCTGAAATTCTCATGTCCAGGTGGCACTGGAGAACCTTTCAATATCATGTTGTTGATAATGAGTATACCAAACAGTGCCTTGATTGACTGGGTTTTATTAAAATGGTGTCGAACAGAGATGTCAGTAAGTTGGAGCCTGCTGAGTAGTGGGCCTAGAGCCATGGTGGGCAGCTGTGTGATAAAACATCTGTGGTGGGGCCATGTGGATCTGCCATTGGCTTCCAAATGGCTTGTGGCTGACATGGTGCAGGCAGCAGACCCTTGTATGTAAAGGCATCTTGTTATATATAGAGGTTTCAGGTCAATGTTTAGAATCAGGTTGCTATGGTCAAGGGGGCAAGCTATGTGGGATATAAGCCTGGTTGGTGCATTCTCCTGTAGACCCTGACCTACTACAGGTGACAGAACTCCCTCACGCTCCGGGTAATAGTTGAATTCTTTGTATTTCGTGAAGCAAGTACCAAAATCCCAAAACTCCCTTTTATTCCCATCCGGTTCTGGGCTTTTCTTGCTTGGTAGTCTTTTGATTGCTTCTTAATTTCATCCATTGATATAGGTATGTTTAAATTGTGTGTATCCTCCTGAGTCAGTCTGGGCAAATCATATGACTTAAGAAATTTATTGATGTCTTTACTATTTTCAATTTTATTGGAATATAGGTTTTCGAAATAATTTCTAATTGTCTTCTGTATTTCTGTAGCATCTTTTGTGATATTGACTTTTTCATCCCGTATGTTAGTAATTTGAGTTCTCTCTCTTCTTCTCTTCGTTAGCATGGCTAAAGGTCTGTTGATCTTATTTATTTTTTCAAAGAACCAAACTTTAGTTTTGTTAATTTTTCAATAGTTTCTTGTTTTTTTTCAAATTTCATTGATTTCTGCTCTGATTTTAATTATTTCTTGCCTTCTGCTACATTTGCTGTAGTTTTGCTCTTCCTTTTCTAGGGGTGAGATGAAGTGTGAGTTCATTTATTTGTAGGTTTTTCCTTTTTTTGAAGAATGACCTCCACGTGATTAATTTCCCTCTTAAAACTGCTTTCATTGTGTCCCATAGATTCCGATATGTTGTGTCTGTAGTTTCATTTATCTCTAAGAATTTTTTGATTTCCTCCTTTATGTCTTCTGTAACCCATTGATCATTCAGTAATATATTGTTCATTTTCCATGTGATGTAGGATTTTTCCTTCCTTCTTTTCATTGATTTCCTGTTCATTCCATTATGATCAGATAAAATGCATGGTATTATCTCCACCCCTTTATATTTACTGAGGGTTGCCCTGTGGCATAATATATGGTCTATTTTTGAGAAGGATCCATGTGCTGCTGAGAAAAAAGTATATCCACTTGATGATGGTTGATATATTCTCTATATGTCAGTTAAGTCTAGGTTATTGATTGTGATATTGAGTTCTATAGTTTCTTTATTCAACTTTTGTTTGGAGGATCTGTCCAAAGGTGAGAGAAGTGTGTTGAAGTCACCCATAATTATTATGTTGTGGTCTATTTGATTCTTGAACTTGAGGAGAATTTGTTTTATGAATGTCGCAGCACCATTATTTGGTGTGTAAATATTGATAATTGTTATGTCTTGCTGTTGAATGCTTCCTTTTAACAGTATATAATGTCCTTCTTTTCCCTTTTGATTAACTTAGTCTTGAATTCGATTTTATTCAATATGAGGATGGCCACCCCTGCTTGCTTATGAGGACCGTGTGCATGGTATATTTTTTCCCAACCTTTCATCTTGCCCCTGTGTATGTCTTTTCCATTCAAATGTGTGTCCTGGAGGCAACATATTGTTGATTTTTTTTTTTAATCCAAGTTACCAGCCTATGTCCCTTTATTGGAGAGTTTAAGCCATTAATGTTTTGAGTTACTATTGATGTATGGTTTGTAATGCCAGCCACGTTTGATTATTTATCTTCTTTTTTAAATTTAGTTTGTTTCTCCATGATTAGCTTTCACCCCGCCCTCTGTCATTACTGAGGCACTTTCTTTCTTCTTCGAGTAATGTTTTGCTCAAGATGCTTTGCAATGCTGGTTTTCTGGCTGCAAATTTTTTTAGCTTTTGTTTATCATGAAAGATTTTTATTTTGTTGTCATACCTGAAGCTTAATTTTTCTGGATACAGAATTTTTGGTTGGCACCCATTGTTTTTCAGTGTTTGAAATACGTTGTTCCAGGATCTTTTTGCTTTCAGTGTCTGTGAAAAAAAATCCGTTGTTAACCTTAAAGGTTTACTCCTGAGTTTAATCTGCCTCCTTTCTCTTGTAGCTTTTAATATTTTCTCTTTGTTATGTATATTGGATATCTTCATAAAAATGTGTCTTGGCATTGGTCTACTGTGATTTTGTGTGCTCGGTGTACTCTAGGCATCTACAATTTGTATATCCATTTCCTTTTTTTATTTTTGGAAAGTTTTCTGAAATTATTTTATTCAGCAGGTTACTCATTCCCTTGGTTTGAATCTCTGTACCTTCCGCTATCCCGATGACTCATAAGTTTGGTTTTTTATGTTATCCCATATCTCTTGGATGTTTTTCTCATGATTTTTCACCAGCATTTCTGAGTTGGCTAGACTCTTTTAAAGATGATATATTTTGTTTTCATTATCTGACGTTCTGGCTTCTACTACCTCCACTCTGTTAGTGATACTCCTAATTGAGTTTTTAATTTGGTTTATCATTTTCTTCATTTCTGAAATTATTGTTTGATTTTTTTTAATAATCTCTATCTCCTTATAAAGATGCTTAACTTCTTCTTTAATCTGTTTATGTAATTCATTTTCAGTGTGTTCTTTCACTGTTTGGATTTGCTGTATCGTATCCTATTTAAGGTTCCATTCCATATGTCTAAGGTATTCCTTGAGTTCTTTATATGACCATTTTTCTGATGATTCTATGTTCTCCTGAATATTTACGCTGTCCTTCATTGTTTGTACTCCTTTTCTTCCTTGCTTTTTTATGCTGCTCATGTTACTTCTTGTTCTGTTTCACTGCTGAGTTACTGTTTACTCTTATAAATTTATTTGATGCTTGGGAGGAAAGATATTAAAAGGGAAGGGAAGAAGTCACTAAAGAGAATGAGAGTAGTCAGGTAGAATTCAAGGGAGGGGGAATAAGAAAATTTAAAAGAAATAAAAAGACAAAAGAAAAAAATAGAAAATAAAGAAAGAAAGAAAATAATTTTAAAAAATTAATGATGATAATAAATAATCAAAATTAAAATATAAAATAATTATAATAATAATAAAATTAAAAAACTAAAAACATTAAATAAAGTTAAAGAACAACAACAACAACAACAACAAATGAAAAAGAAAGAAAAAGAAAAAAACAAAAAAACAAAAACAGAACAAAGAAACCCCAAAATTTAAATAAATAAATAAATAATAATAATAAATGAAGTCATAGAGATCGATTAACTTCTCTTCCAGGAGGTGGAGCTGTGCCCACTGGGCCAAGCTTCTCTTCTCAATAGGTGGGAACCAATCACTGTGCATCAGCTCTTCCTCCCAGACTGGGCATGTGTCCAATCTTGAGTGCCTAGGGACTTCTCTTGTGTTTCCTCAAACTAGGCCCTGCTCACCTGTGATGCTCACCACAATACTGGCTACACCCCAGGTCTGCTGCTCCTGGGAGCCCTGTTTTAATGAACGCCTGGGAACATTCTCCCTCTTTGCCTCCCTCAGACCCTAAGTTTGTAGAGCTTGGGAATTCGAACCCCCAGCAAATTTTCTTGCCCTCCGGGAGCCACGTCCCTGGTAGCTGGTGCAAGAGACCTCAGTTGTCAGCACTGGTGGAAGTGGTAGTGTGGAGTTCTATGCCGTGAGTCCTGTGCCACTACTGATTCCCTCGGTCTGGCTATCGTGCTCATGGGAAAGCTGGGAGGGGCCCTTAAGGTTTCCCTGCTGTTTGGAGAGAGATGGCTAGGGGATTACACACCTGTTGCGCTGGTTTCAATTAAGTTATCTCCTCCGCCCGTGACGTCAGTTTTCTGCCATGGTGGTATCCCTTGCAAATGGTGACCGTTCGTTCCCTTTGCCGGGTTACCAATGCAATGGGTGGGTCTGACTGTCTCTCCCAAGTTCCATTTCAATCCTATGGCCACTGCACATGAAGGCTCAGTTGCCTCTTACCTCTGTACGTTCAGAAGGGTCGACCAGTTATTTCAGCGGGATCGTTAGTGCTGAGTCACGAGAAGCAGGCGAACGGCAGGTTGAATGTAGCAGTTCCGGTCTTGGTGTGTGTTCTGAGGGGCCCAGACTGTTAGCCCCAGATCCACGTAAGCTCAGCATTGCCTAGTGATACAGAGCAAACAGCATTTAGACAGTTTACGACTCCCTATTCCTGCGCAGATGAAGATGTCAGAGAATTGATCTCTCCGCACACTCCGCCATGTGGGATCTCTCTCCATGTGTTTTAAACTTAACAAATATGTGAATTCCTGTCTCACTTTTTCTGTAGCCTATTCAGCACATGTGTTTTTATATGCACATATAGAATCCTACCTTGTATCACATGTACACTCTTGTGAGGTGGCTGACTTGGCAGATACAAATTGTGAGAAGAGATCACTCCTCCTAAATGCTGTTGGAACTGAAAATGTAATCTATGTGTGACCTTCCTAGTTGAACAACATTATACATAAATTCATGTTCAGTAAAATAAATATTTCTGGATCTGTGGATGATATATATTTCTTGATGAATTTCGATAGGCATATATATTGCTACTTTTTAATGTCTCTGTGTGTGTGTTTTGTTTTGTATGTATATATATATATATATATATATATATATATATATATATACTCTCCAGATTTTTTAAATATGAAAAATATGTGTCTTATATACACTTCCTAAATTTATTCATGTTCATGTATGTGGATTTATAATCAACTTTTCACAAGATTATTCTCAGAAATATTCATCCACCTGAAATACGTATTTGTTTCCTAGTACTGAAAAATAACTTCAGTGAATGGTGCATACATATCCTAATATTTCTACAGTTACTGACCCAGTTTAACATCAATGCAAGTAGATTAATATGGGACATGATTTGTATTTTGACGTTCATTTTTATTCAACACTGGTACATTACTATTTCTTCAGTTTATGCACATCATAGGATATATATTTCATCCATAAGTTCGCAAATTTGTAGAAATTTGTTTCACTTTCAATAACCTCCTGCTTCAGGACACATGTAATCTTTATTTTTCTTGACTGGACTTTTCATCAGACTTCTTTCCAAAGACATTATTTTAGATTTCCATAATCACTTTTGAAGCAAAACTCACACACCCTTCATGATAAAACATAATCCAAATATTACCATTAGATGTATAACTGGTTGGAATTAATGATTGTATATCAATATAAGATTTTCTGTATATTTTCAGATATCAATTCAATACATTATTTAAAGTTGGAACGAGTTATATTATTTATTCACAGTATGGTCTATTCATGCATTATCTCCATATTCATAGACACATGGTGCACCTGTTTGTACCCCCAATACTAATATATACATATTCAAAATACTGTTCCCAGAAATGTTGGAAGAAATACTCATGTCACCTGATCTACATATATACTTTATCAGAGTGATATTATGGACACAAAATGCATAGGTCACACTTATGATTGTACCAAAGCGTAAATGGAAAGTGAGTCTGGATTTCTAACAACATCTATTCCAGGTTGCCTAAGGCTCTCAAATGTCCTTCCTATTGGTGAGTACATATTTGTTTCTTCCTAAGATTATGGATTCAACCTCAACACTGTTGAAAATGTTTAATCCTATCACTCACTTTACACTTTGCCTGATTTCCTAATGACTCTATTGATATCTGCTTTCATACATATTTTCCTCAGTTCATCATTGTTACTGAATCTTCACATGTGCTGACATTTACATTCACTCTCTACCCGAAACCCTATTGCAAAAGAACATTTGGTCCAAATCCTATACTCACACTTCTCTCTAAATCTACTGACTATCTTCCTGATTCTACCGATTATCCTTTTTTGACTAGGTGTTCTCTTCGACATTCAATCATCCAAGGTACATACTCCTCTGCCATTGTATATCAATTTTTCTGAGACATGTGTGCAGAACATAATTCAAAGCTAAGTATTCCAATCAAGGGCCCAATGCCCTTATGGGCTTCAAATCTTACGTAGATTTCTGTTTTCATATTATATTTCACCTATATATTCTTATAAATATCGCAGTTTCCCAATACCATTATTCATCCCGCAGAATGATTCCTAACCCAAATCGAAACTGTTATTAACAATAACCGTACACTATTCCCTCAATCTAACTTTACAGAAGAGCAGGGACAGAGTTGGTCTTACAATATAGAAATGTAGGGTACTTTCTACCTACTGAGAACCTCAATGGTCCATGCAGAAATGATCCCTGGAGAAGACTTAGGCAGCTATGAAAGACCTGAGAGATCAAAAGTCATCCTCCGTGACAAACTAGATGGTCAGGATGAAGGATGTGTCTGATTCAGCCTCTCGCTTCTTAATGTAGAGATGTACCAAACCAGGACTGCGTGGAGAGCTTTTCCTGGGTGCCTATGGTTGATATACCATTCTAACTTGTGAAAGTATCACAGGAACTAGGGGCAGCCTCCATGTTATGAGACCCTTGGAAGTAACTGTTAGGACAATGTGGTTACTAAGGTAGTGACCTCATACAGTTTCTGAAGGATGTGACCTAACTAACTTCCTTGGTGATGGAACTCTCTGAACTTGGGATCCAGAAAGCCAGTCACACAGAGCCAGTCCAAGTCCCAGTCCCAGTGGGCTCACTTGTTTGATTTACCAAGGACAGAGTCAGTCTTTCTTGGTACCTACTTATGTGAGGATGGCCAAAGCTAGGATATCTCAGAAAAGTGGCCTTTCCTGAGAAACCAGGTATTGGCTCACCCATGGCTTCTGACAACTTCACAGAGTTGGCCAAGGAGACCAGAAATGAGACAGGACAGGCCATTTCATGGGAACATACTATGGCACACCAGTCAGAGGACACTCCGGATAGTCACAGACCTTCTTGGGGGAAGAGGTGCCTTTGTGAGTGTGGGTGTGAGTTTGTGTTTTTTTCTCATGTTCTGAGAATATTCAGGAAAGGCAGTTCGTTTTGTTTGGAGTGGACTGTTTCTAGTAAGTTGTTTGATAAGGTGAGTGTTTTTATTTCTGTGTATCCGACTGTGTTCATGGTTGTAGACATTAGAAAAGAGAATGCATCAATTGATGTGTCTTGTCTAGTAGAAATCTTCCCAGCATTGATCCTGCCCAATTTATTAATGGAGTTTAACTTGCCTTATGGATGGGCAACACCTACTATCTTCCTACGTTCCTGTTTTCTTCCTGAATACAGCCCATTCTCCAGAATAGGCTCATGGATTTATGGCCAAGATATGTACATCCTCCAAGCTCTGTGACATGGCCTTGTACTGGATAGCTGAAGGGAATTGGAGCATCTCAGTATACTGAGATATCAGTGTGACCAGTAAAGTTTCAGTGAAGAAACTGTGCTTTGGGCCATTTGCTTACGTATTTTTCTGTTGCCCTGAATGTCATGAAGATCATTGCCTCAGGCCACAGCTTTGTGAATACTGAAGAAAACAGTTTTCAAATAGAAACGAATGGACATCGCCTGTGGCTCTTTGCTTAATTGCTTTGGAAAGGGATGTGTCTGAATCAGCCTCTTGGCCCTGTGTGAGGCTGTGGCTTAGATTGTCAGAACCTGATGGATCCAAAGAAAGATTCCATGTGTGATTCCAAAACCAAAATACTCAAAAGAACACTCATTTGAATCAAGTCTCCCGCCTTCCTCTGTAAAGTTCCTGACCTCCATCAAGTGAGAATATGAAACTTTTGTTTCAAATGAGTTCTTCAAACCCCTGCAGTTGCTAGCTCATAGGTGTTTGGGTTTTCTCATGAATCCAATTCACATAAAAAATCTATACCGGGTAGATTGGAGAAGGCCTCAGTAGGCCTCAAATTGGAGAAGCAGAGCAGTATTAAGGGCAGGTCTATTTGATCACTCCAGGTTCACAGGAAGGGTGTCCAGGCCACCCTGACTTTAGGCAAATAAGGGGCAAGGAAGTTTATTTTGAACACTGTCTTGTGCTGCGCCCCTCATGGAATCATCAAGCCAGAGGTTATGATGAGTGTCTATATGGAAGAAGAAGAGGGCCATGTGGGTGTGTTTCAGTTTTAATTGTGGTCATTTGTGTGTTTGTTGGAAGAGATGACTGGGTCCACCTGGGCTAGAATTCTGGTGTGATTCCTCTTAGAGACTGAGTTCTGAAACTGACCTCAGAGAAGTATTGCCATGAATTCTGTTGGGATTGTAGGAGGCTACGCATGAGAGTCGCTCTTGGTAACTGAGATCTAGGCCCAGGGTTGCTTTCCACTGATCACTGGGATCTCAGCCGGGATATCACACGATTTTTTTTCTGACAGACTTGGCAGCCATTATTGAGACTCAAAACACACATGGACCTCACATTGTAGACCTCAATGGGCCTGGCTTCCTGTGACTTTTTGATCACTCTTTGTGAAGCCTTGCCTGTGAAAGTTCTCCAGAGCTTTCACTGAAATAAGCTTCTTCATCATTTAATGATTCCTGAATGAATTGAAACCCACAGTATCTCCAACTTTATCCTTGAAAAATGGCTAGATAAATACCATGAAATTTTTGATATTCCCATGACCAGATGGCACTGGAGAACCTTTGGATGTCCTGTTGTTGATCATGAGTGTACCAGACAGTGCCTTGATTTACTGGGGTACATGAAAATGGTGTAGAACAGAGATGCCAGTATGTTGGAGCCTGCTGAGTAGTGCCCCAGAGCTGTGGTGTGCAGGTGTGTGATAAAACAATTGTGGTGTGTCCATGTGGATCTGGCATTGACTTTCAAATGGCTTGTGGCTGACATGGTGCAGCAAGGAATGCCTTATATATCTGAAAGCTCTCCATATAAAGGCATCTTGTTATATGGAGAAGTTTCAGGGCAATGTTAAGAATCAGGGTGCTATCTTCAAAGGGGCAAGCTATGTGGGATAGAAGCCTGCTTGGTGCATTCTCCTGCAGACCCTGACACTCCACACATGACAGAACTCCCGCCAGGACTGTGTCCCTGTTGAACTCCTTGTATTTCGTGATGCAAATACCAAACTCCCAGTGCAGCACCACGAAACACCACGACAATGGAAAATGACCAAATGGCTTCACAGTCCACTCGGGGAGACACTTAGCCCCCAGTGGCCACAGTTTACCTATAAAGAGAATTCAGCACTGCTGCCTCATGTTCATTGGAGAATAAGAAACCATGCCCTCTAGTCACATAGATGCAGACCCAGCTTTGATGGTCTCTCTAGAAAACAAGTTAAAGCTCCTGACAAAAACATATGTTTCAAGTACCCAACCTCAGAGGCAGTTTGTCAAGAAGTCTTTTTGCCAGCAGAGCTCTAAGTTTGTTGAGTGTTTACCTGTTATACCAGGATGTAAGAAAAGAATACTGACTCAAATTGAAATCAAATTAAAGAACCTTATTATTTTCACTGGCCAAGTTGCCTCTCCCTCCCCAAATGGCGGGTACAAGAGAGCAACCCCACCTTCCCTACAGCCCAGCTTTGAAGCCCAGAAAGTTACACCGAAGGGGGGTTACATATAACAGAACTCTGACAAGCATCACACAAATGGTAGTTTACATTTTTTTTTTGCTAGCCCCAACATCAGAATTTATGAGGACCATTAGAACCTCAGAGAGAGTCATTGTCTGGCCAGGGAAGGCCAAAATTTATGTGGTTTCACTAGAGTTTCATAGAAGGATGCTATTTGGTAAGAGAGGCAGGCATGGTTGAGTTCAAGGCACGGACAGGCATTGCAAGCAGGTTCAGAATTTTCAGTAATTTATAGTAAAGCCAAAATTATCTTTTCATGGCTTTGTAACAAGATGGCTCCCAATTTTAATAAAAGATCAGGTTGGGTCTATCATTCCCCCGTTTAATTATGTCTCCCTTTCAAATCTTTGATAGGGTAGCGGAAGAGCACTGAGGAAAATTTAATCCCTCAGGTAACAGTCTCCAAACTTTTAGAACTCACCAAAAACCGGTCTCCCTGATTTTACCTGACTTAATATATTACTTATAATGATAGTCAATTTATGTTTGGCTCCATTGTTGTAAGAAGAGAGGCGTCACTCATTTTGGCTTCTTCTGAGCTGAGAGAGGGTGACGTGAGGGGGCATGGTGTGAGGGACATGAGTTGCCTTTTAGAAGTCAGTTGAGGGACATGAGTTGTCTTTTAGAAGTCAGTTCAGTTTGAAGTCTGGTTGGGGAAGAACAGGTTGTAAAGTCATCTGGGGATGGGTTCTTCTGTGAGAGAAACAAAAACCATGAGTACTGAATAAATGTTGCAGCAGCTGGAACATGTCACTGTATAGAAGTTCACTCCCCAGTCTTTAATATCCCCAGTTATCAGGACTGTCAACTAAATATTTAACTTTTAGTGTTAAAGTTGTACCTTCCCATAAGATACAGTTTAATAATTTAATGTCTTCTGATCTTGCAAAATCCTTTTACTAGTATGACAACTGTGTCTAATAGAGAAATCTTTAATTCTATTACTCAGGGCTGGATAATCGTAGTAGCAAACATCAAGCCTACCTGTGTAGGTTAGGAATATCTGTAGGCCTTAAACTAAAAACTTCTGCCTCTGGCAGCTCCTTTTAATAGTCTCTTTTTACAGTTACAGTCATTCCTGTCTGAGAAACCTTTTTTGTAGCCAACAGTGTTACTTATTTTGGGAGGCTACAATAAAGTGTATACCTAAAAATATTGTTATTATTATTATTATTATTATTATTATTTTTATTATTATTTAAAATGCCCAGGAATGACTGTATTTTGGTTATAACTGTCATTGCTAAGTGTTTAAGATGAAGCAGAAAAACTGACATTTGTTTCTATCTATTGTTAACAGTCAGCTAAGCTTTTATGGGAGTCATTTCTGGGGAAACTTGAGAGCAGTATCTCAGTTCTGCTAGTGCCATTTGCACTAGGTGGGTCCAGGACTTGCTTGACCATGTGGCTTCCCTCAGAAGCATCAGGGATGTCTTCCTTCTCTGATGACTCTCCTCTTTTTAGAAAAAGCACTTATTTGCTTTGTGTTCTCCAGTGGTCTCATTAATTCCCTGATCTGGAGGTTATGTGGCCCAGAGTGTAAAAGCTCTTTAGAGAAGTCCCCTGTTCCCAGGATTCAGACTGACTCAGAGGGCAAAAGCCAAATATCAGTTTTCTAGGCCCATTTCATTTAATTTTAATTTTAAATCCCAATCTTAAACATCAAACAAAGAAATTTAAACAGTCTTATATTAAGAGCTTTAATGTCTATTACTTTATAATTATTTATCTTTTTATTAATTGGGATCTCAATATTCTGTCTGTCTTGTAGGTGATGACTTATTATCTTAAATTAACCCATGTTGTGTTCTTAAAGCAACACTTCTGTAAAACACTAACAGGGAATCTTTAGATCACTTATAAGGAAATTACAAAATAAAATTTTTTAACAAGAGTAAAAATACTTAGTTTGCGTAATAGATACCCTGAATTTTTTGTCTGAGTTATACATTATATCCTCTGTTTGAGATCCTAGTAATCTTGACAGAAAAAAAAACAACTTATTAACATAACGTTAAATGAAATAAAATCTGACCTACTGCTTCAGTAGTGATTCTCACATGTAGTAAGATGGTACACAGAGCCTTATCTCAGGTAAGGCAGGACTCTTTATAAATCTTAATTGTTTTTGTTCTAAAGCTGATCTTTGTTTTTTTAAATATCATTTTACAAAGTTTCATAAATTGTTTGAGGTCACCTATACATTAGCTAACACCATATGATATCACAATTAAAACATGAATTAAAAAAATGCTGAAAGTTTTTAACCTTTACATAGATTAGGTTCTCATTAACTTAAAAATACATTTAAATTTTTTCCAAATGTAAAAAGTAACTTAAAACTTTACATATCTTAATGAAAACAGGTAAATAAATCCACAGTATCTTTTTTTTTTACCATGCAACTTCAGAACATCAGAGTGATATAATGCTCTTTTAAAGTTTCTCCCTTATAGACTTGTATACCTAGAAGATATGAGCACATTAATAGCATCACAATGACATTGATATTTCTATATTAACCAAGTTTACCTTTAAATGAAATGGCAGTAAAGTGCTCTAAAATAACAGTTCTTATGTAATCAGTTGTTTAAATTTTATGGTTTCTTGCCCTAGAAAAAATTTAATAAACACAATGTTAATGGTAAAGTTATATTTTCAGAAATTTTTATCTCTTTAACACATGACTAATTTTTACACTCTTATACAGACTTTAGTACACACTTACACAGACCTTAGTAAATCAAACAGATATCTTACAAAAGTACTCATGAATGAGTAATACCATATCAAATTTACTTTACTTATTTTTCAAAATATTAGACAAATGTATTGAACAGTGTAAAACATGTTTTTTGTTGAAGGAAAAGTTGTAGAACCAAGGCATATTTGACCTTTTGTAGACATTAATATTTTATTAGATTTTTGAACACCTAGAAAAACTTGTAAGCTTAAATTTAAGACATTTATTTTACCTGTTTATCCAATTTAAATTGAACCATTTAAATCACTTGAATTAAAGATAATTGGATCCACTTTTTAAAATTTGTTTTCATGAGCTCTTTTTATATGAGTGCTCCTTATATATGTTAATTTGTATATCATATATATGATATATAGACATATGCATATATATAGACATACAACACACAACAAAAGTGTGCACACATAATAATAGTAAAGGCCTTGTAGCTTTTCGCAGGTGAAATCTCCATTGCACTGTTTCAAAAATTCCACACTTGGTCAAAGATAGAACTGATCAGAAAAACATTAAGTTATTTCTGTAGGATCAAACTCATGAGATCAAAAAAAAATCAAATCTAAGAAAAAAATAAGAGTCCTAGAAAAAGTGACTGGCCAGTAATTAGTAAATACCATACAATTTAGCTTTTTTATTTTTTTCATTAGGCCTCACATCTGTCTCCTACTGAGCTTGCAGGGTTCTTTTATTTGCATTTCAACATAAATCCTGGCTGAAGTCTGGAAGGAGCAGGATAAAACTGCTATTTTGTGCAGACACCTCAGGCCTAAGGCATTTTAACCCTAATTTTCAGGTTAGGATGTTGAAAATTATGATACAAGTTTAATATACAATTCAAAAAATTTTATATCTTTACATTTTGTTTTGTCAACAGATATGATACTATGATTTACTATCTTGTCCAAATTAATGCACTGGTACACACAGTGACATTTTCCCAGGCTACCCAGTTGAAAGTTGGTAAAAAAAAAAAAAGACTGAATGATTGGGAAGTTTCTTGCCAACTTGGAAGTAGAGTTCTTTAGTTTTACATGCTAAGTATTTAAGTTCTCTGGCATGAATTATCTGAAATTATAAACTAAACAACTACCTAAACATGATTTTTAACTGCAAGATTGTGCAATGCTTCTAAAAACCATTCAGATACCAGATTGTTACAATGAAACATCATCAGTTAGACACACATTCAGCTAAGATCATTCCCAAGAAACAATTTGTAATATCAACACATTGTTGCACATGTCTTAAAGGGCCAGAAACAAAGACACAAGACAGACAGAAAGAAGCTCCAGACTATGGCTGACAGACAGAAGCCTTTAAAACAGAGCAGATAACAGAATAATCTCCTACACCAGTGGCACCATAGATGTCTCAACAAGGGGACAAGATGTTTTCACAGAGGGGCAACCTGAAATGTAAAATCAAGGGTCTCCATGGTGACTTTACTGCATTTATTGTCCCCTTTTTCTTTTTCCCTTTTTTAGAAAGACAGAGGTGGCATAATTCTTGCAGTGCAGGGAAGGAAGGAGGGAATTCCCTGAAGCAACAGGGCTTCAGCAGCTGCTGGGAGTGCTTCAGTCCCTCCATTTACTTACAGGATTAGCTCCTCTGGTTCGTTTACAACCACAGCATGCTCCATCTCCTAACATTTCAGTAGTCAGCTCTAAAAAAGTTCCGTGACGGGGGGTGGGTATCAAAATTTGTAACTTAAAGTTCGGTTCCTGCCCTTGAAGTCAATTAATGCCAATTTAATAATGAGGACAGGGTTTCGATAAAAAGAAAAAGGGAGGTTTATTGCTTTGCTAACAAAGGAGAAACACATGGGACTGTGCCCAAAGGTTGTGACTCTCTTGATCTGGAGGGACAAGCGGTTTTTAAAGAGTTTCACTTGTTAACCTGGGAGATACTCAGTTCTTAGCTCCCCAGCAGGCATTGCCCTCTGCAGTGGTTTTGCTCCGGGCAGCCAGCTAGGGGCTTCTCTCATCCTGCTTAACAAAGGGGGATAAAGTTCATCGCAGTACCTTAAAACACAGTCCAAAGGGGTGTCAGACTTACTTGCTTTATAACCCATTTTCACGTCCAATATCCTTTAGTTTATACCACAGTAATCACACAACATATCACACAAAAACAAACAAACAAAAAACATATAGAACACAGAACAAAACACAAAAAAACAGAAACCCGGTGCTGGAACAGAAAAACAGAGGAGCAATGCAACGTCTTGCTAAAGGTCCAGGGTAGGAGCGCGTGCTTACCCATTGGCACCTCTCTACCCTTCCTGAGAAATTCCCTACAGAACAGAACAGAGGACAGAACGATTCTTATTACTGTCCTGGACAGGAGTATATGTGAGCCTCCCCAGGCCACTACTCTATAATCAGAAGAGATCTCCCTTAACCAGATATCAGATGTTATAAAGGCCCCTCTTACCTATTGAGGCCCCGTCCACCAGGTGCTTGCTAATACTTTTAGTGTGGTGGTTCACTGCAGTGCTCCCCGGACTGAAGGCTCTCTCCAAGGCCTTTGAACATCTCAAGTTGTGGACAATCTATAGTGGCTCTCCAGCCTGGAGCCCTGGAGAGAAGGCCAGCTTCAGAATTTCCAGTTGTTTGGTCTTGTGATCTGGTTGTGCAGGGACATCTCGCTGGAGAACTCCAAAATGTTACACCAGGATGCAAGAAAAGACCACTGATTCCAATTAAAATCAAATTATGGCAAGCTTATTATTTCAACCGGCCAGCCTGCCTCTCCCTCCCAAAAAGGCAAGAACAAGACAGCAACCCCACATGTGATTGACAAGCATCACACTAAGAGTAGTTTACATTTTTTTTCCTGGCCCCCAAATCAGAAATTATGAGAACCATTAGAACCTCAGAGAGGGTCATTGTCTGGCCAGGGAAGGCCAAAATTTATGATGTGTCACTAAAGTTTCAGAGAGGGCTTCTATCTGCTCAGATATCCAGGCATGGGTGAGTTCAAGGCATGGGCAGGCATCCCAAGCAGGTTCATAATTTTCAGTAATTTATAGTAAAGCCAAAATTATCTTTTCATGGCTTTGTTGCAAGACAGATTCCAATTTTAATAAATGACCAAGTTGGTTCTATCAACCCTGTCCCTTACTTTTGGAAACTCTTCTACCACATCCAAGGTTGTGAACTCCTGAGCATTTTCCATTCCAGATATGTATTCACAGATTTTCTAACACTTCTCCTCTAATTGTGTCTTACTGAGGCGAATGTAATGTCAAGGCATTGTTCTGGATGAGACTGGGAAGATTTTTGTGTAGCACATAGTTGCATACACATTGGATTCATTATTCAATTTTCCATTAGAAATACTGAATCCCTGACACTAACCCATACACTACTAGACTCTGAATACTAATCCTAATATGATGGAGAAAAATAACCCAAACAGAATTGAAATAAAAGCAGTTCAGAGGAGACATGATATATAGTTGGACTGCCTTTTGCATGATAATGGTTTGGTGTTATAAATCTAGTCAATTTTTAATTGAAATAGTTTTCCATGTGTTATTAAAGTTAACAAATATGTGAATTCCTGTCTTCTTTCTCTGTAGACTATTCAGAACATGTATTTTTATATGCACTTATAGAATCCTACCTAGTATCAGACGTACATTCTTGTGAGGTGGCTGACTTGGCAGATACAAATTGTGAAAAGAGATCACTACTCCTAATCACTGTAGGAACAGAAAAGGTAAGCTTCGTTGTTGAACAAAATTATACATAACTCCATGTTCAGCGAAATGAATATTTTAGGATCTGTGGATGATATATATTTCATGGTGAATTTCCATTGGAATATATATTGCTATTTTTAATGTCTCTGTGTGTATTTGTATATATATATATACTCTTGAGATTTTTCAAAATATGAAAAATGGGTGTTATACACTCCCTAAATTCATTCATATTCATGTATGTGGATTTATAATCAACTTTTCACAAGATTATTCTCAGGAATATTCACACACCTGAAATACATATTTGTTTCCTAGTACTGAAAACTAACTTCAGTTAATGGTGCATACGAATCCTAATATTTCTACAGTAACTGACCCAGTTTAACATCAATGCAAGTAGATTCCTATGGGACATGATGTTTAGTTTGTCATTCATTTTTATTCAACACTGGTACATTACTATTTCTTCTGTTTATGCTCATCATAGGATATATATATTTCATCCACAAGTTAGCAAATTCATAGGCATTTGTTTCACTTTCAATTACTTCCTGCTTCAGAACACATGTATTCTTCCATATTTCTTGGCTTGTCTTTTCATGAGAATTCTTTCCACACACATTATTTTTGATTTCCATAATCACTTTTGTAGCAAAACTCACACACCTTCATGATAAACCATAACCCTAATATTACCATTAGTTGTATAACTGGTTGAAATGTATGATTGTATATCAATATAAGATTTCTTATAAGTTTTCCGATATCAATTCAAGCCATTATTTAAAGTGGAACTAGTTGTATTATTTATTCACAGTAATGTCTATGCATGCATTGTCTCTGTATTCATAGACACAGGGTACAGCTCTTTGTACCCTCTATAATAATTTATACATCTTCAAAAGATTGCACCCAGAAATGGAGGAAGAAATACTCATGATACCTGATCTACATATGCATTCTTTCAGAGTAATAATCTGGCCACAATATGCAAATGTCACACGTATAATTTTACCAAAACCTAAATGGAAAGTGAACATGGATTACTAGAAACATCCATGTCCAGGTTGCCTTATGGTCTCAATTGTCAATCCTATTGGTGACTACATATTTGTTTTTCCTAAGATTATATATTCAACCTCAACCCTCTTTAAAATGTCTAATCCAATCACTCACTTTATACTTTGCCTGAATTTGTAATGTATCTATTGATATCTGCTTTCCTACATATTTTCCCCAGTTAATCATTGTGACTTACTCTTCACGTGTGCTGACATTTAACTCCACTCTCTAACTGAATCCCTATTGCGAAAGAGCTTTTGTTCCAAATCCTATAGTCACTCTTCTTCCTAAACCTACCGACTATCTTTCTAATCCTACCGACTATCTCTTTTTGACTCGATGTTCTCTTCTAATTCAATTATCCAATAATATTCGGGCGAGCGTCAGAGAAAGAGACCACCAAGAGATTGTCCTATACAACAGCTAAGGGTTTGTTGGGCGTCCAGCATGCTGGGGCTCAGAGCTCCCTTGAATAGAGCAGAGAGCTCTGAGAACAGGTTAAGCAGATCTTATATACTTTCCTTGGAGGTGGCAGGGAGAGAAGTTTATTGATGTGTCAGGGCGAGTGGGCTGTTTGCGTGCAACCAGTTGAGGGAGTACATTCTGCAATTTGGCAGTTGGGGACAGCACATTCTGGGAACAAGATTATGAAACAGTTGTCAATATTTCCACAGTGTTTTTCTAAGCATACAGAAAAAAAGGAAGTGACAAGTACCTATTTTATTAACCTTTCATTCCCCACTTCTTCTTCTGGATACTTTCAATCATGAAAGTGATCATTGGGGGTGTACATTTTATGTCTGCTAGTGGGTTATTGCCATATGTTTAAATTGTCCAATTTGAGCATGGAGAAAAGAAATTACACGGTTGAGCAAACAGGGTTTTATAGTTAGCAATAATATGAGGATTATTACTGGACCGGCCAGAGTTGATAAAAGCGTAGTTAACCAGGGGGACTGTGTGAACAAATACTCAAACCACACTTTTTGAGCCTCTCTCTCTCATTGATGCTCTTCAAGGCGTCTTTTTAATTTACTCATAGATTTTTTTACAACTCCAGTATTGTGGGCATAAAAACAACATTCTTCCCTCAATGCAGCACAAAGGCCCCCTTCTCTAATAAAGAGGAGGTCTAACCCTCGACTGCTCTGTAAAACAACTTCAGATAGGGAGGTTAAAGATTCCTGCAAAGCTGTGATGGAGCTTTCTAATATCTTTATGTATTGGTTTATTGCTGCTAGTAATTGGGTCACTTGTTGTGTCCCATGGACCAGGGCAGTGGTTTCTGTGACCACCCCTGCAGCAACCCCTATTCCTAATAGTATGGCTAAAGTGAGGGTATATATTCCCAGCAGAACTGGATTAAATGCCCCCCCCCATTTTATCTTCAAATGAACCTGTGTCATGATAGTGCACTCTGGGAAACATCTGTACCATTACACAATTAATAACATCGATTGACCATTTCATGAAAACATAAACAATGTTTAAGTAAATAGAATTATACTGTTATAGGGAAGGAAAAGGCAAGGCACCTAAGATAGCATCAAAGACAGGGAAGCTGTCCTATTTGGTTGCAACTGGATTCAGAGATCATTGTTTCTGTTATAATCAAACAATCCCCTGAATCCCAAGTTTAGACAGTTTCAGAATTTTGTACCCAACATGTAAGGGAAGGGGCTCAGAAGTTCACATTCTGCAGAAGTTCACAAAAAGCAGCTTTAGTTTCTGTTTTTTCCTTTATTCTGGGCAAGTTAACTTTTCAAAGACAACTAGGAGGGGGAGAGCTTTTTCTTCCCTTTCTTTTTCCCCTGCCAGCTGATACCATGGAGCCCAGTTGGTAACTCCTTTATCTTAGAAATGTAGCTATTTCTGTGAAGCCCCAGATCAAGGCCACAGGCCTTGTTCACATATTTTGTGAAAATCTAGTAAGGGGGTGTCTAGCTTAGAAGTGCTGAGTTATTTAGCCAGTGGCCAAGTAGAACAGGGCAACACGAAAAGAGAAAGTTTATCTACATTGAACTCTTTTATAGGGACTCTTTTGCTGAAAGTCCTAAGGGTAGCCATGGTGAAGACTTCTGGAGAAGATCAGTTAAGACTTTTCTGTGGGCCTGGTACAGCGGGGGAAGACAGGGAAGGTGGGGCTGAGAGCAGCTCAGAGGATCTGATAATGAGGAAGGAGAGATGTAAAGGAATAATGGGAATGGGTTTTGGGATTTTCCAGGCAACAAAAAAGTGAGCAGTAGAACAGGTAGAGCAGAGGGGAAGACGGGAGTGAGTATCCCAAAATCCTGTGAGGGACTTTAAATTCTTAGTAACCTGTTTTCCATGATGACAAAGCAACATTAAAGGCCATTTTTATTACATCTTGGATAAGGGTCTGAGGGCTCTCCTCAGCTGGTTTGAGCTTTGGGTTAGCTGGTAAGAGGACCTGGTGGGACCCGGTGTGGGCACTGACAGTAGAAGAGTGGAATGAGCAGGTGGAGGGGTACCTCAGTACCTACTACCTCAGCAATGGGGCAATGGTGAGAACCGGTGGAGGTTTGGGTTTTTGATCTAGTAATTGGAGGGGAGCAATCAGGTTGTTGAGGTGGGAGTGACAGCAGAGAGTCTGGAGCAGACGGCTGGGGGTGAGGATATATTGAAGAAGCATAGTTCAGAATGTGAGTGAAGGAGGGAAAAGCCTTCCACATAGGGGAATCACCTTTCACCCTTTTCAGCACTTGCAGAAGTTAAAAAGTTTATGCAGAATTTGAGGATCTAGAGATTCCTCTGGGGGTCATCGGTTTTGGTTATCTAATTGGTAATATGGCCAATGCTGTGTACTGAACTTGATGAGGAATTTGGGTTCCATCAGGCAGCCCCTGTATGCTCACATCCCCATGACATTCAGAAGAAGTAGGCTTTTCTCCCACACAACAGTGACTGTTTGTGGCTTTGATAGTCCGCCAGGCAAACATAATCTATGCTAGCCAACCTGCATCTGGCTTGCGTGTACCTTCATCCACAATGTTTGTTTCCACAATCTATGGTACATAAGGGATTTAATGGAATTTTAGTGGGATCCTCTTCATCAGGGATATGCCAATAAGTAAAAACCTATAGCCAGCTGACAAATGTCTTGGTGGAGAGATGGCCACCAGGTTCCTAAGTGGGCTGTATGTGAGATAGATTATACTTCTTTTTCAGTAGGATTTGTGATCACCCATGCCTGCTGAACAGACTGATGAGGGTTAGGACTACTGGTGGTAAACGGGAGAGTCTATAGCCTTATTCACAGGGTGAATATGCAATTTGAAAGGGTTACCAGTCTTTTCCAGTTTCCAGCCAGAGTCTGGACAGGTCGCAGGCTTGAGATGAGAGGCAAGGATCCAGGAAGTGATTTTGTCAACCTTTACCACTCTAGGTGTTATAAGTAGCACCTGCTATGGTCCTTTCCAGCGGGGTTCCAGAGATGACACCTGATGTCGTCTTACATAGACAAAGTCTCTTACTTGATATCTATGTGGTGTCCCCTCTTCCCCAGGTTAGTAGGCAGTGGCCAGCTGTTTTCACAGGTATTTCTGAGTTCTTTGAAGAGCTTTAAGTCTGTCCAGCAAGGGGCTGTGGAAGGGATTGTTAGGTCTTAGAGTTTGGGTAAGGTCCATTACTGGAGGAGGGGCACAATATAGAATTTACTAGGGGGTGAGATTACACAAAGAAACAGAGGGAGTATTTCTTGATTGCAACATTGCATAAGGCAGGAGCATAGTCCAATCTTTTACGCCGATATCTAAGCTTAATTTTGTTAAGGGGTCTTTAATGATTCTATTTATTCTTTCTACCTGTCCTGAACTCTATGGTCTATAAGCACAATGTAACTTCTAATTAATCCCCAGGGTCCTGTCTAACCCCTGAAATACCTGGGCCATGAACGCTGGTCCATTATTAGACCCTATTACTTTAGGCAGTTCGTATCTTGGAAACATATCTTCCAGGATCTTCTTGACCACCATTTGCGCTGTTTCTTTTTTCTTTGTCTTTTTCTTTTTTTCTTTTTTTCTTTTTTGTGGGGAAGGCTTCAATTCATCCTGAAAATGTATCCACAAAGAATGGAGATATTTAAGTCCATACCTTGCTGGCTTAATTTCAGTTAAGTCCACTTCCCAGAATTGTCCTGGTCTGTTTCCTCATAGCTGCTTTCCTGCAGGAAGCTTGGAAGGGTAAGCATTAACCAATTGATGGACCTGACAGGCTTTTGTTAACCATTCCATTATTTCCTTTTGCTGTGAGTCGGTTAGTGGAAAACTCTGTTCTGGATCCTTCAGGAATGCCTGCAATTTCTTTGAACCAAGGTGAGTGAGTTGATGTACATTTTCTACTGACATAGTTACAGTCGTGACTATAGGAGTTTTTACTGAAAGATTTAGAAATTCCACTTGGGGGCCTTCAGGGTTAAAAGTTATTTTAGCCTGGAGTTTGGTGAGCAGATCTCTGCCCATCAACAGGGCCGGGCATTCTGGGATTACTAGGAAGGAGTGATGGATTTTTCCTTTCCCCACGTCCATGGTCCTTTAAGTTTTCTAAGCCCGATATTTACTGCTGTTAGCCCTTTGAACTAGAGACCTATTATTTGATAGAAGGCCAAATGGTGCCTTAAGGGCTGAGTATATTGCCCCTGTATCCACTTCAAAGTTTACTGGGGTCCCCGCCACTTCAAAAGTTACCCTGAGCTAGGGGAGGGGATCTGAGAACCAACTTTCATAGTCATCTTCCAGAGTCAGAATGTCTGGCTGGTGTGGCTGTCTATTTCTGGTGCACTCTTTGGCCCAGTGTCCTTTTTCTTTACAGTAAGCACATTGATCTGAGACCAGGGGTGGCCTCTGGCATGGGCCCAGGTATTCCTTCTTGTCTCCCTGTTTCTTAATTTCTGGCCTATTTGTTGTTGTGACCAGGACTTTCTTGAATGCCTTAGTCTGTCTTTGTTTCTTTTATCCTCCCTTTGCTCCCTTCTCTTCCTCAGTTTCTCTCTTATAGTATACCTTCACAGCTTCTCTGACTAAATCTCTCAAAGTCATATGTTGTAATCCATCTAAGCATTGTAACTTTCTTTTATTATCCAGGGCAGCTTGCCCAATAAAGCCCATCATGACGGATGTCTCTTGATCCTCTGCCTGAGAATCAAAAGGAGTATATCTCCTATATGCCTCCATTATTCTCTCTAGAAACATAGAGGGAGATTCATCAGGCCCTTGAATAATCTCTCTTACTTTGTCCAAATTAGTCACCTAGCGGCCACTTGAAAACCTGCTATTAGAGCCTGGCGATAAGTGGACAGATTCTCCCTACCTTCAAAGGTGTTGGGGTCCCAGTTGGGTCAGTTCAAGGGAGAGTCAGCTTTGATAATGTTGGGAAGTTGTGTTGGTAGCCCATCCGGTCTGTGAATATTTTTTTCTAGATTGCAGAAGGATTCCCTTTGGTTCCTCTGTCATGAAGAGAGACCCTAGGAGTTGTTGACATTCATCCCAAGTAGACTGGTGTGAAAACATCAATGACTCAACCATACCTGTGAGCCGGGTGGGTTCCTGGGAAAAAGGGGGATTGTTATTTTTCCAGTTATATAGGTCTGAAGAGGAGAAAGGCCAATACTGGTAGGCTTGCATTTTTGCCCCATGGCCATCGTCAATCTTTGGCCCTTAGGGATGAAGGGGGTGCATCACGGGAGTTACAGGGTTTTCAATCATTTGCCGTCGGCGAGTTACTTTAGCTGGGCCAGCTTCCTCCAGGGAGGGGATGTGTGTGCCACGAGGAGTTATCTGGATGGCGCTTGGCCGGCTTAGCTTCCTCCAATGGCGGAGAGGCTGAGTCAGCAAAAGGAGAATTACTTAGAGGGTGTTGTGAGTTAGGGGATGAGGGAAGGGGATAAGGAGGGGGAGGAGAGTTCAGTAGAGTTAAATCTTGTGACTCAGGGAGAACAGAGGGTGGAGGAGGAGGAGGAGCAGAGGGTTTGAGAGATCATGGGGGAAATAGTAGGAGTGGTGGCAGGGGCAAGGAAAGGCTTCACCCATGGAGGAGAAGATTTGCAGAGTTCCTTCCAAGTTAAGATATATGGCTGTTGATCAGCATGGCTATGTGGCTCCGGGTGAAAGACAATATATCTGACTTTTTAAATTAGTGGGAAGTAGAAAGATCCTCCTAGGGGCCATCCGACTCCAAAGGTGGGCCATTTTGAGGCACAGAGAGTCTGCCACGTTTAGCGTCTTACTAAATAAGAAAGATTCTGAGCCCTTAAGCGGACTTTGGTCCAGTGATCAACCGTCAGGGAGAGAGGCATTAAAGTGCTCTGTCCCATAATGAAAGGTACACAAATAGTAAAAGAAACGACACAGGACACAGAGAAGACAAGACAATAAAGACAGGCAATGGACGTCCAACACTGAGACCAGGAATGAGTAGCCGGCAAAACCCATTAGAATGGCAATACCGAATCTGAAACAAAATATCACTGAGTTGAGGAGACTATTTTTTTTTTTTTTATTTCCAGAGTCCTCTGGAGCATCCCCCAGGGACGTTCCCTGTGTCTCTATGACACGTCTCTCAGACACCGTGAGAGAGAGAGCTCAGGCTCTTCATTGCCAACGATTTTGCCAAGCCCTAGCCTGAATCAGGAACCCAGAAGAGGTGCCTTACTTGCCCCAAGAGGAGCCCATTGGGGTCTCTCATCCACCGCTGCCAGAACTCTATGGAACCTCAATATGTAAAGGTCGTGTGAGCGTTGCAGGAAGAGACAACCAAGAGATTGTCTCATGCAACAGCAAAGGGTTTATTTGGGGTCCAGCATGCTGCGGCTCAGAGCTCACTTGAATAGATCAGAGAGCCCTGAGAACAGCTTAAGCAGAGCTTATATACTTTCCTTGGAGAGGGAAGGGTGTGAAGTTTACTGATGGGTAAGGGCGAGTGGGCAGTTTGCGTGACACCGAGTGAGGGAGTACATTCTGCAGTTTGGCAGTTGGGAAGAGCACATTCTGGGAAAAAGATTAGCAAACATTTCTCAAGATTGCAACAGAGTTTTCTTAAGCATACAGAAAAACAGGAAGTGACAAGTACATATTTTATTAACCTGTCACTACAGATTATCCCTTTTTGACTGGATCTTCTCTTCCACATTCAATCATCCAAGGTACAAGGTCCTATGCCACTGTATATTGATGTATCTTAGACATCTGTGCAGAACATAATTCAACACTGCGTATCCCAATCTGCAGGCAGCAGACCCTTATATGTAAAGGCATCTTGTTTTATGGAGAGGCTTCAGGGAAATGTTCAGAGTAAGGTTGCTATAGTCAAGGGGGAAAGCTATGTGGAATAGAAGCCTGGTTCAAAATTCTCTTGAAGACCCTGACCAAGCACACGTGACAGAACTCTCTCCAGCATTGTGACCCAGTTGAACTCCTTGTATTTCGTGAAGCCAATACCAAAATCCCAGTGCAGCAGTAAGAAACACCACGAAAAATGGAGGATGACCAAATGGCTTCACAGACCACACGGGAAGACACTTAACTCCCAGTGGCCACAGTTTACCTACAAAGAGAAAATTCAGAACTTCTGCCTCATGTTCATTAGAAAATAAGGAACCATACCGAACATGTTATTAATCATAACCATACACTGTTCCCTCAATCTAACTTTACAGAAGAGCAGGGAAAGAGTTGGTCTTACAATACAGGAATGTAGGGGATCTTCCACCTGCTGAGAACCTCAAAGGTCCATGCAGAAATGATCCCTGGAGTAGATGTAGGCAGATATGAAGGACCTGAGTGAGCAAAAGTCATCTTCCATGGCAAACAACCAGGTCAAGATAAAGGTTTGTTTCTGAATCTGCTTCTCTTCTAAATGTAGAGAAGATGGACCAAATCAGGCCTGTGTGGAGATCTCTTCCTGGGTACCTATGGTTGATATACCATTCTAACTTGTGAAAGTGTCACAGGAAGTAGAAGCAGCCTCCATCTCATGGAACCCTTGGAAGCAACAGTTTGGACAAAGCTGGGTATTCATCTATGTGACCTGGAGGACATGCTTCCTTATTTTCTAGTGAACATGAGGAAGCAGTTCTGAAGAAGATGAGGGCCATGTGGGAGTGTTTTGGTTTCAATTGTGGTCATTAATGTGGGGGTTGGAAGAGATGACTGGGTCCACCTGGGTTTGAACTCTGGTGTGATTGCCCTTAGAGACTGAGTTCTGGAAATGACATCAGGGAAATATTGCCATTAATTGTGTTGGGATATTAGGAGGCCAATCTTGAGCATCGCCCACGCATGACAGTAGGCCTCAAATTGGAGAAGCAGAACTTTGTGTACAAATCCTTTACTCATTCTTCTTTCTAATCCTACCAACTATCTTTATAATCCTACCAACTATACCATTTTGAGTGGATTTTCTCTTTGAAATTCAATCATCCAAGGTACAAGGTCCTGAGACATTGTATATCGATTTATCTGAGACACCTCTGCAGAACATAATTCAAATCTAAGTATCAAAATCAAGGGCCCAATATTCTTCTGGGTTTCAAATCTTACCTAGGCGTCTGTTTTCATAATTATATTTCACCTATATATCCATGTTAAGTAAAATGAATATTTTTGGGTCTGTGGATGATATATTTCATGATGAATTTTCTACTCACCTGATATACATATTCATTTCATCTCAGTAATATTCCTGACACAATGTTCAAGGGTCACACTTATGATTTTACCAAAGCCTAAACTGAATGTGACCATGTATTACTAACAACATCCATGTCCTGGTTCCCTAATGCACTCAAATATCATTCCTATTTGTGACTACATATTTGTTTCTTCCTAAGATTATATATTCAACCTCAACCCTGTTAAAAATGTCTTTTCCTATTACA
This sequence comes from Callospermophilus lateralis, assembly GCF_048772815.1. NCBI lineage: Eukaryota > Metazoa > Chordata > Mammalia > Rodentia > Sciuridae > Callospermophilus > Callospermophilus lateralis. The sequence continues at coordinate 1,087,883 of NW_027513281.1, forward strand.
CACTTTGTACTTTGCCTGATTTCCTAATGTCTCTATTGATATCTGCTTTCCGACATATTTTCTCCAGTTAATAATTGTGAAAGACACTTCACATGTGCTGACATTGACATTCACTCTCTAACTGAATCACCATTGCTAAAGAACTTTTGGTCCAAATGCTTTACTCACTCTTCTTTTGAAAGCTACCAACTATCTTCCTAATCCTACAGATTATCCCTGTTCTCTTCTACATTCAATGATCCAAGGTACAAGGTCCTATGCCATTGATTATCTATTTATCTGAAACATCTGTGCAGAACTTAATTCAAAGCTAAGTATACCAATCAAGTACCCAATGACCTTCTGGGCTTCCAATCGTTCCTAGTTTTCTGTTTTCATACTTATATTTCACCTCTATAGTCATAGAAATATCGCAGGTTCCTAGTACCATTATACATCCAGCAGAATGATTCCTAACCCAAATCGAACATGTTATTAACAGATTTCAAAGAGCACTGTCAGAATTCTGCTCAAAAAAAATTTAACTAAGCCCTCCTCTAAATCCTAGACTTATGTTAAGCTAGTGGGCAAAGCGTCTTTTGACACTAAAACTAAACAGGCATGTTTCCCTGCTGGAATTTTGGTGCAGATTCAGATGGCTGGCTTACATGCTTGGAGACGCCTCCCTCAAAAGGCCTCGGCTACCACTTCCCTGGCAAAAATTCGACAAGGGCCCTGTGAGCCTTTTAGCCACTTCACTCCCCAGCTTAACCTAGGGGTGGAATGCTTGCTTGCACCAAACGAAAGCGAAAGCACCTTTGTAAAATATCTTGCCTTTGAAAACGCCAACCCGGCATGTCAGGATGTTCTTCGACCACATAAGAATAAAGGGAAACTTTCTGACTTTATTAGACTCTGTGCGGGGTGGGTGCAGCCCATGCCATGGGGTCCGCCCTAGGCTCCGCCTTTACCAAGGCCTTTCACAATCCTGGCTCACGTACTTGCTTTACTTGTAAACAACTCGGCCATTTTGCACACAAGTGTCCAACAGGCAAACAAAGCCTAGGAACAGTGTCTTCTCAAACTTGGGCTAAACCACCCCCAGCTACCGTTTTCCCTAGATGTGGTAAAGGTCATCACTGAGCCAGTGAGTGTAGATCTAAGACAAATGCCCTCGGACAACCTATTTCTTCCTGCTTCTCGGGAAACTCCCTGCAGGGCCAGCCTCTGGCCACGACCTCCCCCAGGACAAACACAGGGGCAATAATGTTTGTTCCCTCCCAAACTCCCAACCTACCTCAAAATCCTTCTCCACAATTGCCTCCCTCCAACTAGCCACCCCAGGCAGCACAGGATTGGACCTTTTCGCCGCCACCAATACAATATTAGACTCAATGCAAGGGCCCCAGAAAAAACCCACTGGAATTATAGGTCCCCCTCCATCTCATTCGTGTGCCCTTATTCTTGGAAGATCCTCTAGTACCTTGAAAGGTGTTCAGGTCTTCCCTGGCATTAATGATAATGATTTCACTGGAGAAATAAAAATACTGGCCACAGCTATTAATGGAGTTGCGGCCATCCCAGCAGGAACAAGACTTGAACAATTAATACTCCTTCCCATGGATTCACGAGGCACTTCCACTGCCCAAACCTACCGCGGGGGACTGCCTCCTTGGGCTTCTCTGATGTACATTGGGTTCAGCCCATTTCTCACAATAGACCCACCCTTACCTTACTTATTGAAGGAAAGGAATTCCAAGAAATTGTAGATACTGGAGCTGATGCCACAATTATTTCTCAAAAATACTGGCCATCAGGTTGGCCCCTCACCCCATCCTTGACATCCTTAAAGGGATAGGACAGTCAAAAAATCCTGTGGTCAGCTCTAGGGATCTTAGCTGGACTTATAAAGAGGGTAATAAGGGAACTGTCACTCCTTTCATTGTTCCTGACCTTCCTGTTATCCAATGGGGCCGAAATGTTTTGAGTCAAATGGAAGTCATTCTTGCCAGTCCCAATTCCATGGTGACTCCTCAAATGCTTGCTATGAATTTTGTCCCTGGTACAGGCCTTGGGAGAGTGAGACAAGGACTGGTTGATACTATACAACCCATAAAATAAACAAATACATATGGACTTGGGTATTCGGAGTTTTAGTGTCGGTCCCTGACCCTCCCCTACCCCATGGAGATAAAATTATGTGGGAGACTCAGAATCTTGTGTGCGTGGATCAGTGGCCCCTTACCCAAGAAAAATTGGAGGCTGCCTCCATGTTAGTGCAGGAACAGCTGGCAGCCGGCCATGTAGAGCCCTCAACCTCACCATGGAATACTCGTATTTTTGTTATCAAGAAAAAATCAGGCAAGTGGCGCCTTTTACCATATTTGTATGCCATTAATAAAATCATGCGCCCCATGGGAGCACTACAGCCAGGCATTCCCACACCAGTGGCTATTCCCAAAAACTATTGTAAAATGATTATTGACTTAAAAGATTGCTTTTTTACCATTCCTTTACATCCTGAGGTTACACCCTATTTTGCCTTTAGTCTCCCTATGCAGAGATTTCAATGGAAGGTTCTTCCACAAGGTATGGCCAACAGCCCTAGTCTTTGCCAAAAATACGTTGCTCAAGCAGTAGACCCTGTGAGAGAGTGATGACCACAAATTAATATTTTACATTATATGGATGATTTATTAATTGCAACACCGAATACCCATGATCTTAATAATTGTTACTTGGATCTTTAAAAAACCCTCACTACCTTGGGACTACATATATCTCCTGATAAGGTTCAAACACAGGACCCTTATACCTATTTTGGCCTTAAACTTCAAGATAATCAGATCCAAATTCCTAAAATATAACTACGTGTGGACCATCTTCACACCCTTAATGATGTTCAAAAATTACTAGTGCATATTCAATGGCTAAGAACCTACTTGTGTACTTTTGTCCCTTAATGATATTTTGAAAGGTGATTCCCACCCCTCCTACCCTCAAAAGCTTACTCCCGAGGCATGACAGGCATTAAACCAAGTCACAGAAGCCATTGCCCAATAGTTTGTTACACAAATTTCTTATAACCTTCCTCTGGTTCTGGTTATTTTACAGACTCCTAATACACCCATAGGAATATTTTGGCAACGAGATCCACATTTTAGAAATGAAGGCTGCCCCTTGCTTTGGGTCCATTTACCCACCACTTCCTCCAAAGTTATTACAGTTTATCTTGCTCAGGTAGCTTCTATTATTATTAAAGGTCGTTTGTTTTCTCTACATCATTTTGGCAAAGACACTGATAATATTTTAATTCCATATACTAAGGACCAAACTCAAATTTTACTTCAGACATTGGATGAATGGGGTATTTCCATATCACGTTTTTGGGAACAATTGATAACCACCTCCCCAATGACGCCCTTTTACATTTTGTCCAGGTACATCCATTTATTTTTCCAAAAATTACTCAAAATGCTTCCATTCCTCAAGTCCTTACTGTCTTTACAAACGGTTGCAGTAATGGCCGAGCAGTCTTAGTTGTTAATAACCAGCCTAAAACATTTGATACTGTCTATCAGTCAGCACAGTTTGTGGAACTGTTTGCCATAACACAAGATTGATAACATTTTTTGATATTCCTGTTAATATTTATACAGACAGTGCCTACATTGCTCATTCTGTGCCCCTGCTGGAGATTTCACCACCCATTAAGGCTTCTTCTAATGCGGCCTTACTGTTTCACCAGCTTCAGCAGCTAATTCAGGCCAGACAACACCCATTTTTCTTAGGACACATCAGGGCACACTCTGATCTTCCCAGCCCACTAACACAAGGTAATTTCCAAGCTGATGCAGCAACTCGTTCCATCTTTCCAATTTTTGTTGGCTCCATTCAAAAGGCCACGGAGTAACACAATCTTCATCATCTAAATTCCCAGAGCCTTCAATTACTTTGTAAAATTACCTGGCAACAAGCACGAGAAATAGTAAAAGCATGCCCTGGTTGCGCTGTCTCCCTCCCCATTCAACACTTGGGAGTTAACCCCCTAGAATTACTGCCCAATCAGTTTTGGCAAATGGATGTTATTCATTTTCCTGAATTTGGAATAACCAAATATATACACGTTTCTATAGATACCTTCAGCGGCTTTAATTTTGCATCACCACATTCTGGAGAGGTTACTAAAGATGTCCTTTCTCATCTTGTTTCAGCCTTTTCCATAATGGGTAAACCAATACATATTAAAACAGATAACGCTCCTACATACACCAGTGCCAAGTTTAAACAGTTTTGTGCTACCTTGGAAATTTGTCTTACTACTGGATCTCCTTAAAACCCTCAGGGTCAAGGCATTGTAAAACATGCCCACCTTACCTTAAAGACTTGGCTAACCCTCCTTAAGGCTTCCACCCTTATATTTACCACTTCCAGGCATCACGTGAACCATGCATTATTTGCCCTTATTTTTTCTACCCTAGACAGTGATGGCCATTCGGTCGCAGACAGACACTGGCATCCCTCGTCGAATTCTGTTTGCCCACCTGTTATGTGGCACAATCCCCTTACAAATAAATGGAAAGGCCCAGATCCTGTCATCATCTGGGGACGAGGATCAGCTTGTGTTTTGGACCAAGAGCAAGCATCCCCAAGATGGTTACCAGAACGCCTGGTTAAACAGGTTAATGACTTACCTCAACACAGGGACGGAGGCCCTCCCACTGAGGACAAATTTTCCTCTTTTTCAGATGCAGCCAACAATCTGTGTGAGGATCCTGCTTAAGGCACTTCTGCTGAACAGGTTTGTACATGGAGCCCTTGGCCCTCCACCTTCCAACATCATGGAGTACCTTTTTGCCCCCCCCCTGTGAATGCAAGGGAGGATCTTGGGCTCAGGCTCCCACTAGTTGGACCCAGACTTCTGACTGCATGACTAAGGTGGCTTACCTCCGTGCCGAGTTTGACCATGAACTCAGAGGAGTTCATCAGCCTAAATGGGTATGTGTTAATAAGCGAAAGATTATTCCTCCTAGTAAAAGTAAATCTATCCAAAATTGTTCTGCAACTTGTACGCATACCCAGGTGATGCATGTCTCTTGTTATGCATCGCCCTCAATTTGTGCGAACAAGCAGAGAGAACAATTTTTTGAAACCTCCCTAAGACTCATGCAGCAGGGGGGACCACTATTCATTATATCCCCGTTCTCTTTGACCGGGGAGCAGAAGGCAAATACACCAAGCTAAAGCCAGCTGGGTTCCAAGGCACTGTAGGTAAACCCTCCTGCTGGGTCATTATGGCCCCTACAGGGGTCTCTGATGGTGGAGGACCCACTGATACTGTCAAGCATTCTCAAATAATCAAACTTTTGAAACCCCAAATCCCTGAGCTCACATATCATCCCTTAATGTAGCCTAAATCCCAGCTCCCAGGTTTAGATACCAATATATTAGATATTTTGGAAACTACATTCTCCTTGCTTAATAATTCCAACCCCACCCTTGCTGGTGATTGCTGGCTCTGCATGACAACAGGGGTAATCATACCTAAGGCAGTTTCTTTTAATTCTATCATAGACAATGATAATACATGACACCCCAGATTTTCTTTTAAAGTACAGCCTATTGGCCCTTTTACATTATGTCTTTTAGGCGCGATGCAGAATAAAACCTATGATATTGATTTTGGGGATACTTAATTTTGAAATTGCTCAACATACAAAATTATTCCTCACCCACCCCATATCTTTGTCCCCCCAATGGCACAGTTTTTATGTGTGGAGGAAACTCAGCCTTCCCCAGGCTTCCAGCGAATTGGACCGGTGGCTGTGTTCTTGCCTAATTACTCCCTGATATAACTATTGTCCCAGTAGACGAACCTGTACTCATCCCTAGCCTAGATACCTTAGTCAAAAGACACAGGCGGGCACTACAGGTCTTACCACTCATTGCCAGCCTTGGAATAACAGCTGCAATGGGCACAGGTACACTGGCTTAGGCACGGCTATACACTCTTACCATCGCCAGTCTCAACAACTTATAAATGATGTACAAACTCTATCAGGAACCATTAAAGATTTGCAGGACCAAATAGACTCCCTGGCAGAAGTGATCCTTCAAAACAGACAAGGCTTAGATTTGCTGACAGCTAACCAGGGAGGTATTTGATTGGCCTTAGGGGAATGATGCTGATTTTATGCCAATAAATCAGGCATAGTATGCACTCAAATTAAGCAGCTTCAAGACGATCTAGAAAAGAGACGAAGGGAATTTTTGAAAATCCCCTCTGGACTGGGCTTAATTGATTTCTACCCTACCTTCGTCCCCTATTAGGCCCTTTGTTGGGTTCACTTTTAATGGTGTCCATAGGACCCTGCATTATAAACAGGCTTGTACAATTTATTAAATAACATATTAATATTTTGGCCTCTAAGCCCATACAGGTCCACTATCATCATCTGGAGATGGAAGACCATGCTGCCAACACTTAAAAGGATGTTCTACTCTTCTCACAGGCTTATTTCTTAAGTTCACATCCCCACAGATCTCTCTTTCTTACATGAAACTATAAGTAACAGCTCTGACCAACCATCTTCTGCCTTGCCATAAGGGTTCGTCCTCCATGGTTCCCTTGGCTTGGGGGAGGACGCACCCATGGAGTGAGGAAGATTGGCCATAATAAGGGAGGGTGCAGGAAGGACAGCAGGAAAATGGATCCACAGATCCCAAATCACAAGACCTCTGAGTGACACGCTCTGGTGCATGGCGGTTGGCATGCTTCCCCCTCAAAGCCGTGTTCTCCCAAAACATGCCAAGGCCACCACGAAATTTTTTAGTAAACATACTCACTCATATCAGGAGATATTCTAAGGCCTCCTAGAGAAACAGAGCCTCTATTACCCCCTAAAACATTGGCCGGTAAGGTATGGTCAAATATTTTATATAAGAACAGGGGAGATGTTAGGGGCTAGAAGGAAGTTCTCCTTCAAAGAATAGCCTGACACTTACAAGAAACAGCCTCCTGGGAGACATCCTGCCTGGGAGACATCCCGCAGCCATCTATCTCCCTGAGACATCTTGTGGCCATCTGTCTTCCTGAAATATCCTGAGGTTATCTCACCCTGTGAAGACATCCAGCAACTGCCAATAAGAGAGCTTTCCCATTCGCAGCATATAAATACCCTGTGAGAACAATAAAAGTTTGCAACATGATCAGAACTCTTGTCTTGCTGTCATCTCTCATGTCTCTTGTCCCTTCATTCCTCCCCAACTAGGTTTGACGCCCACGTTGAAGTGCCCTACCGGCCGGAACACCTAACACTAAAGCATAGCAGTAAAATAAATATTTTTGCATCTGTGGATAATATATATTTCATGATGAATTTCGATTGGCATATATATTGATACTTTTAATTGTGTATGTGTGTTTATATATTTATATATATATATATATATATATATATATATATATATATATATATATATATACTTTCCAAATTTTTCAAAATATGAAATAAATGTGTCTTATATACACTACCTAAATTCATTCAAGTTCATGTATGTGAATTTATAATCAACTTTTCACAAGATTTTCTCTGAAATATTCATCCACCTGAAATACATATTTGTTTCCTTTTACTGAAAACTAACTTCAGTGAATGGTGCATACAATCTTAATATTTCTACAGTAACTGACCCAGTTCAACATCAATGCAAGTTGATTCCTATGGGACATGATGTGTATTTTGAAGTTCATTTAATTCAACACTGCCACAGTACTATTTCTTCATTTTATTAACAACATAGCATATATATTTCATCCATAAGTTCACAAATTTGTAGAAATTTGATTTACTTTCAATCATTTCCTGCTTCAGAACACATGTATTCCTCAAGGTTTCTTGAAAGGAATATTCATAAGACTTCTTTCCAAACACATTATTTTCGAATTCCATAATCATTTTGAAGCAAAACTCCCACACTCTTCATGATAAACCATAACCCTAATATTACCATTAGATGTATAACTGGTTGAAGTGAATGATTGTGTATCAATATAAGATTTCCTGTATATTTTAAATATCAATTCAATCCATTATTTAAAGTTGGAACCAATTATATTATTTATTCACAGTATGGTCAATTCCTGCATTATCTCTATATTCATAGTCACAGGGTACATGTATTTGTAACCCTAATACTAATTTATTCGTATATGAAATGTTGCTCCAAGAAAAGGTGGAAGAAATACTCATGTCACCTGATCTACATATGCATTTTATCACAGTAATATTCTGGACACAAAAAGCAGAGGTCACACTTATGATTGTACCAAAGCCTAAATGGAAAGTGAGCATGGTTTAATAAAATATCCATGTCCAGGTTTCCTAATGCTGTCAAATGTCAATCCTATTGGTGACTACATATTTGTTTCTTACTAAGACTATATATTCAACCTCAACCCTGTTGCAAATGTCTAAACTTATCACTCACTTTATACTTTCCCTGATTTCCTAATGTCTCTATTGATGTCTGCTTTCCTAAATATTTTCCCCAGTTCACCATTGTGACTGAATCTTCACATGTGCTGACATTTACATTCACTCTCTACCCGATACCCTATTGCTAAAGAACTTTTGGTCCAAATCCTGTACTCACTCTTCTTTCTAAACATTCCGAATATTGTCCTAATCCTACCGACTATCCCTGTTTGAGTGGATACTCACTTCTACATTCAACCAACCAATGTACAAGGTCCTATGTCATTAATTATCGATTTATATGAAACATCTTTGCAGGACATATTTCAAAGCTAAGTATCACAATCAAGAGTGCAATGCCCTTCTGGTCTTCAAATCATATGTAGATTTCTGTTTTCATACTTATATATTACCTATACATTCTTATAAATATCACAGGTTCCCAGTACCATTATTCAACAAGCAGAATGATTCCTAACCCAAATCGAACCTGTTATTAACACTAACCATACACTCTTCCCTCAATCTAAATTTACAGAAGAGCAGGGACAGTGTTGGTCTAACAATACAGGAATGTAGGGAATCTTCCACCTCTTTAAAAACTCAAAGGTCCATGCAGAAGTGATCCCTGGAGAAGATGTAGGCAGCTATGTCAGACCTGAGAGAACAAAAGTCATCTTCCATGCAAAAAAACTTGTCAAAATGAAAGGTTGTTTCTGAAGCAGCCTTTCTGTTCTTAATGTAGAGAAGATGGACCCAAACAGTCCTGTTTGGAGAGCTGTTACCGGGTGCCTAGGGTTGATATACCATTCTAAATTGTGAAAGTGTCACAGGAAGTAGGGGCAGCCTCCATCTCATGGGACCCTTGGAAGCAACTATTAGGACAAAGTAGTTGGCAAGGCAGTGATCTCATTCAGTTTCTTAAAGAAGTGACCTCACCTCACTTCCTTGGTAATGGAACTCTCCGAATTTGGGATCCAGGAAGCCAGACACCCAGAGCCTGTCCCAGTCCCAGTCCCAGTGGTCTCACTTGTTTGGATTTACCAAGATCAGAGTCAGGCTTTCTTGGTACCAACTGATATGAGGATGGCCAAATGCCAGGAAAGCTCTGAAGAGGGGCCTTTCCTGAGAAATCAGATAGTGGCTCACCGCTGGCTCCTGATAACTTCAGATAGTTTCCTAAGGAGAACAGATCTGAGACAGGACAGGCCATTTTGAAGGAATAGTCAGAGGACACTCCGGATAGTCACAGACCTACTTTGGGGAAGGAGGTGTCTTTGTGGGTGTTGGTGTGTGTTTCTGGTTTTGTCTCATGTTCTGAGAATAGATTTGAAAGGCGGTTTGGTTTGGTGTGAACTGTTTCTTGTAAGTCGTTTGACAAGGTGAGTGTTTCTATGTCTGTGTATCCCACTGTGTTCATGGTTGTAGACATTAGAAAAGAGAATGCATCAACTGATGTGTCCTGTCTAGTTGAAAGCTTCCCAGCTTTCATTCTGCCTAATTCATGAATGGATTTCGGCTTGCTGTATCGATGGGCAACACGTGATATCGTCCAAATTTCCTGCTTTCTTCCTGAATTTTGACCACTCTCCAGAATAGGCTCATGGTTTTGTGTCCAGGATTTGTACCACTTCCAAGCCCTGTGACATGGCCATGTACTGGATAGCTGAAGAAAATGACGAGCATCTCAGAAAACTCAGATATGATTGTGACCAGGATAGTCTCAGTGGAGTAACCAAGCTTTGGGCCTTTTGCTTACCTATTGTTCTGTAGCTGTGAATGTCACCAAGCACTTTGCCCCAGGCCACCCGTTTGTGAAGCCTGAAGATAACAGTTTTCAAATGGAAATTAAAGGGCATCACCTGTGGCTTTTTGTTTAATTCCTTTGGAAAGGGATGTGTCTGAATCAGCCTCTGGGCGCTGTGTGAGGCAATGGCTTAAATTCTCAGCACCTGATGGATCTATAGAAAGATCCCATGTGTGCATCCAAAACCAAAATGGCCCAAAGAGCAGTCATTGTGGGTGAAGTCTCTCCCCTTCCTCTGTGATGTTCCTGACCTCCATCAGGTTAGAATAGGGATCCTTTGGGTCAAATGATTTCTTCATAGCCCTGCAGAGGGTGGCCCATAGGGGCTTCAGTTTTCTCATGACTCCAATTCACATAAAGAATCTAAACCTCACAGTCAGTAGGCCTCAAATTGGAGAAGCAGAGAAGTATTAACAGCAGGCCTATTTGATCATTCCTGGTTCACAGGAAGTGTGTCCAGGCCACCCTGATTTTAGGCAAATAAGGGGCAAAGGAGATTGTTTTGTAGACTGTCTTGGGTTTCGCCCCTCATGGCAACATCCAGCCAGAGGTTATGATGAGTGTCTATATGAAAGAACATGAGGGCCATGTGGGAGTGTTTTGGTTTTAATTGTGGTCATTTTTTTGGTGATTGGAAGAGATTACTCGGTCCACCTTGATATGAACTCTGGTGTGATTTCCCTTAGAGACTGAGTTTTAGAACTGACCTCAGAGAAGTATTGCAATGAATTGTGTTTGAATTTTAGGAGGCCATGCATGAGAGTCACCCTCGGAAACTGAGATCTAGGCCCAGTGTGCCTTTCCACAGCGCACTGGGAATCACAGCCAAGATATTACATGATTTTATTCTTAAACACTTGGCAGGCATAGTTGAGAGTCAAAACAAACACGAACATCACATTGTAGACCTCAATGGACCTGGCTTCATGTGACCATTTGGACACTCTTTGGGAAGCCTTGCCTGTAAGAATTCACCAGAGCTTTCATTGAAATGAGCTTCCTCAAAATTTATGGTTCTGGAACTATTTGAAACCACAGTGCCTCCAACATCATCATTGAAAAATGGCTAGAAAAATACCATGAAATTTTTGAAATTCCCATGAGCAGGTGGCACTGGAGAACATTTGGATGTCCTGTTGCTGATCATGAGTATACCAGACAGTGCCTTGATTGACTGGGTTTCATGAAAATGGTGTAGAACAGAGATGCCAATAAGTTGGAGCCTGCTGAGTAGTGGGCCTAGAGCAGTGGTGGGCAGGTGTGTGATAAAACATCTGTGGTGGGGCCATGTGGATCTGCCATTGACTTCCAAATGGCTTGTGACTGACATGGTGCAGCCAGCAGTCACTTCTATCTAAAGGCATCTTGTAATATTGAGAGGTTTCAGGGCAATATTCAGAATCAAGTTGCTATGGTCAATGGGGCAACCAATGTGGGCTAGAAGCATGGTTGTTGCAATCTCTTGCAGTAACTGACCCACCACACGTGACAGAATTCCCTCTAGCACTGTGTCCGAGTTGAACTCCTTATATTTCTTGAAGCTAATAGCAAACTCCCACTCTAGCAGCAAGAACCACGATCAAAATTGGAGGATAACCAAATGGCTTCACAGTCCACACGGGGAGACACTTAGACCCCAGTGGCCACAGTTTACCTACAAAGAGCAAATTCAGCACTGCTGCCTCATGTTCACTGAAAAATAAGAAACCATGTTCTCCAGGTCACATAGATGCAGACCCAGCTTTGATGGTCTCACTACAAAGGAAGTTAAAGCTCCTGACAAGAACATATATTTCAAGTGCCCAACCTCAGAGGCAGTTCCTAAAGAAGTCTTTAGGCCACCAGAGCTCCATATTTGTGGAGTGTTTACCCTTTCCCTTACTTTTGGAAACTCCTTTACCACCTCCCCGGTTTTGAACTCCTTAGGATATTCCATTCCAGATATGGATTCACAGATTTTCTAACTCTTCTCCTCTAATTGTGTCTTACTTGGGGTAAAAATAATGGCAAGCCATAGTTCTGGATGAGAGTGCAAACATTTTTTTGTAGCACATATTTGCATACACATTGGATTCATTTTCCAATTTTCCATTTGAAATACTGAATCCCTGACACAAACCCCTACCCTACTAGACTCTGACTACTAATCATTATATCATGGAGAATAATAACACAAACAGAAGAGAAATACAAAGAGCTCAGAGGTGGCATGGTGAATAGTTGGACTTGCCTGTTGCATTATATAGGGTAAGAGTTATACACCTAGTTAATTTTTGGTTTAAATAATTCTCCATGTGTTTTTAATGTTAACAAATATGTGAATACCTGTCTCCCTTTCTCTGTAGCCAATTTATCAGAAGTATTTTTATATGCATATATAGAATCCTACCTGGTATCACAGGTACATTTTTGTGAGGTGGCTGACTTGGCAGATACAAATTGTGAGAAGATATCACTTCTCCTATATACTGTTGGAACTGAAAATTCAACCGATGGGTGAGCCTATTATTTGAACAACATTAAACACAAATCCATGTTCAGTAAAATGAATATTTTTGCATCTGTGGATGATATGTATTTCTTGATGAATTTTGATTGGCGTATATAATGCTACTTTTTTTAAAATTTTTATTGTTGGTTGTTCAAAACATTACATAGTTCTTGCTATATCATATTTCACACTTTGATTAAAGTGGGATATGAACTCCTATTTTTACCCCGTATACAGATTGCAGAATCACATCAGTTGCACATCTATTGATTTACATATTGCCATACTAGTGTCTGTTGTATTCTGCTGCCTTTCCTATCCTCAACCATCTCCCTCCCCCCTCACCTCCCCTCTTCTCTCTCTACCCCCTCTACTGTAATTCATTTCTCCCCCTTATATTTTCCCCCTTTCCCCTCACTTCCTCTTGTATGTAATTTTCTATACCCCTGAGGGTCTCCTTCCAATTACATACAATTTCCCTTCTCTCTCCCTTTCCCTCCCACCTCTCATCCCTGTTTAATGTTAATCTTCTTCTCATGCTCTTCGTCCCTACTCTGTTCTTAGTTACTCTCCTTATATCACAGGAAAACATTTGGCATTTGTTTTTAAGGGATTGGCTAGCTTCACTTAGCATAATCTGCTCTAATGCCATCCATTTTTCTCCAAATTCTATAATTTTGTCATTTTTTTAATGCAGAGTAATACTCCATTGTGTATAAATGCCACATTTTTTTATCCATTCATCTATGGAAGGGCATCTAGGTTGGTTCCACAGTCTTGCTATTGTGAATTGTGCTGCTATGAACATGGATGTAGCAGTGTCCCTATTGTGTGCTCTTTTTAGGTCATTAGGGAATAGACCGAGTAGGGGAATAGCTGGGTCAAATGGTGGTTCCATTCCAAGCTTTCCAAGAAATCTCCAAACTGCTTTCCAAATTGGCTGCACCAATTTGCAGTCCCACCAGCAATGTACAAGTGAAACCTTTTCCCCACATCCTCGTCAGCACTTGTTGTTGTTTGACTTCTTAATGGCTGCCAATCTTACTGGAGTGAGATGGTATCTTAGGGTGGTTTTGATTTGCATTTCTCTGACTGCTAGAGATGGTGATCATTTTTTCATGTACTTGTTGATTGATTGTATGTCCTCCTCTGAGAAATGTCTGTACAGGTCCTTGGCCCATTTGTTGATTGGGTTATTTGTTATCTTATTGTCTAGTTTTGTTAGTTCTTAGTATATTCTGGATAATAGGCCTCTGTCTGAAGTTTGAGGAGTAAAGATTTGTTCTCAGGGCGTAGGCTCCCTATTTACCTCTCTTATTGTTTCTTTTGCTAAGAAAAAACTTTTTAGTTTGAGTAAGTCCCATTTGTTGATTCTAGTTATTAACTCTTGTGCCATGGGTGTCCTATTGAGGAATTTGGAGCCTGACCCCACAGTATGTAGATCATAGCCAACTTTTTCTTCTATCAGACGCCATGTCTCTGATTTGATATCCAGTTCCTTGATCCACTATGAGGTAACTTTTGTGCATGGCGAGAGAAAGGAATTCAGTTTCATTTTGTAGCATATGGATTTCCAGTTTTCCCAGCACCATTTGTTGAAGATGCTATCCTTCCTCCATTGCATGCTTTTAGCCCCTTTATCAAATATAAGATAGTTGTAATTTTGTGGATTGGTTTCTGTGTCCTCTATTCTGTACCATAGGTCCACCTGCCTGTGTTAGTAACAGTACCATGCTGTTTTTGTTACTATTGCTCTGTAGTATAGTTTGAAGTCTGGTATAGCTTTACCGCCTGATTCACACTTCCTGCTTAGCATTGTTTTTGCTATTCTGGGTCTTTTATTTTTTCATTTGAATTTCATGATTGCTTTCTCTATTTCTACAAGAAATGCCGTTGGGATTTTGATTGGCATTGCATTAAACCTATAGAGAACTTTTGGTAATAACGCAAATTTGATGATGTTAGTTCTACCTATCCATGAACAGGGTATATTTCCAAAACAATGCTAAGATCTTCTTCTATGTCTCTCTTTAGGTTTCTGTAGTTTTCATTGTATAAGTCTTTCACCTCTTTTGTTAGTTTGATTCCTAAGTATTTTATTTTTTTTTGAGGATATTGTAAATGGAGTGTTTGTCCTCATTTCCATTTCAGAGGATTTGTCGCTTATATACAGGAATGCCTTTGATTTATGCGTGTTGATTTTATATCCTGCCACTTTGCTGAATTCATTTATTAGCTCTAATAGTTTCTTCGTAGACCCTTTTGGTTCAGCTAGGTATAGAATCATGTCATCTGCAAATAGTGATAATTTGAGTTCTTCTTTTCCTATTTTTATGCCTTTAATTTCTTTTGTCTGTCTAATTGCTCTAGCCAGTGATTCTAGAACTATGTTGAACAGAAGTGGTGAGAGAGGGCATCCCTGTCTTGTTCCAGATTTTAGAAGGAATGCCTTCAGTTATTCTCCATTCAGAATGATGCTAGCCTGAGGCTTAGCATAGATTTCTTTTACAATATTGAGGTATGTTCCTGTTATCCCTAGTTTTTCTAGAGTTTTGAGCATAAAGGGATGCTGTACTTTGTCGACTGCTTTTTCCGCATCTATCGAGATGATCATATGGTTCTTATTTTTCAGCCTATTGATGTGGTGGATAACATTTATTGATTTCTGTATTTTGAACCAAACTTGCATCCCAGGGATAAATTGTAACTGATCATGGTGCACAATTTTTTTGATATGTTTTTGTATCCGGTTCGCCAGAGTTTTATTGAGGATTTTT
Organism: Callospermophilus lateralis; assembly: GCF_048772815.1. Taxonomy (NCBI): domain Eukaryota; kingdom Metazoa; phylum Chordata; class Mammalia; order Rodentia; family Sciuridae; genus Callospermophilus; species Callospermophilus lateralis. Next base: position 1,103,414 of record NW_027513281.1, read on the forward strand.
GATTCTAGGTTCATTAGAGATATTGGTCTGTAGTTTTCTTTCTTTAAAGTGTCTTTGTCTGGTGTATGAATCAGGGTGATGTTGGCCTCATAGAATGAATTTGGAAGTTCTCCCTCTTTTTCTATTTCCTGAAAAAGCTTGAAAAGTATTGGTATTAGTTCCTCTTTAAAGGTTTCATAAAACTCTGCTGTATACCCATCCGGTCCTGGGCTTTTCTTAGTTGGTAGTCTTTTGATGGTTTCTTCTATTTCCTCAATTGATATTGGTCTGTTTAGGTTGTCAATATCCTCCTGACTCAATCTGGGCAGATCATATGACTTAAGAAATTTATTGATGCCTTCACTATTTTCTATTTTATTGGAGTATAAAGATTCAAAATAATTTCTGATAATCTTCTGTATTTCTGAAGTCTCTGTTGTGATATTGCCTTTTTCATCCTGTATGCTAGTAATTTGAGATCTCTCTCTTCTTCTCTTAGTTAGCGTGGCTAAGGGTCTGTCGATTTTATTTATTTTTTCAAAGAACCAACTTTTAGTTTTGTCAATTTTTTCAATTGTTTTTTTGTTTCGATTTCATTAATTTCTGCTCTGATTTTAATTATTTCTTGCCTTCTACTTCTTTTGCTGTTGTTTTGCTCTTCTTTTTGTAGGATTTTGAGATGAAATATTAGATCATTTATTTGTTGGTTTTTTCTTTTTTTAAGGAATGAACTCCAAGCAATAAATTTTCATCTTAGAACTGCTTTCAATGTGTCCCATACATTCTGATATGTTGTGTCTGTGTTTTCATTTATCTCTAAGAATTTTTTAATTTCCTCCTTGATGTCTTCTATAACCCATTGATCATTCAGTAACCTATTGTTCATTCTCCAAGTGATGCATGATTTTTCCTTACTTCTTTTATCGTTGATTTTCAATTTTGTTCCATTATGATCAGATAAGATGCATGGTATTATCTCTACTCCTTTATCTTGTCTAAGAGTTGCCCTGTGACATAATATATGATCTATTTTTGAGAAGGATCCATGTGCTTCTGAGAAAAAAGTGTAACTGCTTGATCTTGGGTGGTATATTCTATATATGTCAATTAAGTCTAGGTTATTAATTATGTTATTGAGTTCTATAGTTTCCTTATTCAACTTTTGTTTGGAAGATCTGTCCAGTGGTGAGAGAGGTGTGTTGAAGTCTCCCATGATTATTGTATGGTGGTCTATTAGACTCTTGAACTTGAGAAGAGTTTGTTTGATGAACATAGCTGCACCATTGTTTGGGGCATATATATTTATGATTGTTTTGTCTTGTTGGTGTATGAATCCCTTGAGCAGTATGTAGTGTCCCTCTTTTTCCCTTTTGATTAACTTTGGCTTGAAATCTATTTTATTTGATATGAGTGTGGACACTCCTGCTTGTTTCTGAAGTCCATATGAGTGATATAATTTTTCCCAACCTTTCACCTTCAGTCTATGTATGTACTTTCCTATCAAATGCGTCTCCTGAAGGCAGCATATTGTTGGGTCTTGTTTTGTGATCCTTTCTACTAGTCTGTGTCTCTTGATTGGTGAGTTTAAGCCATTAACATTTAGGGTTATTTTTGAGATATGGGTTGTTCTTCTAGGCATATTTGTCTATTTATATTACTAAATATGGTTTGTTTTCCTCTTTGATTATCCCCCCCCCCTTACTGTACTACCTCCCGCTGTTGGTTTTCATTGATATTTTCCATTTCCTCTTCCTGTAATATTTTGCCGAGGATGTTTTGAAGAGATGGTTTTCTAGCTGCAAATTCTTTTAACTTTTGTTTATCATGGAAGGTTTTAATTTCATCTTCCATCCTGAAGCTTAATTTCGCTGGATACACGATTCTTGGTTGAAACCCATTTTCTTTCAGTGTTTGAAATATGTTATTCCAGGATCTTCTAGCTTTTAGAGTCTGTGTTGAAAGATCAGCTGTTATCCTGATTGGTTTACCCCTAAATTTAATCTGCTTCCTTTCTCTTGTAGCTTTTAAAATTCTGTCCTTATTCTGTATGTTGGACATCTTCATTATAATGTGTCTAGGTGTGGATCTCTTATGATTTTGCACATTTGGCGTCCTGTAGACTTCTAGGATTTGGGATTCTGTCTCATTCTTCAAGTGTGGGAAGTTTTCTCATATTATTTCAATGAATAGATTGCTCATTCCTTTGGTTTGACCTCTATACCTTCCTGTATCCCAATGACTCTTATGTTTCGTCTCTTTATGTTATCCCATATTTCTTGAATGTTCTGCTCATGGTTTCTTAACAGTTTTCCTGAGCTGTCTATGTTCTTCTCCAGTTGAAATACTTTGTCTTCATTGTCTGATGTTCTATCTTGTAAGTGTTCTACTCTGCTGGAAGTATTCTCAATTGAGTTTTAAAGTTGGTTTATTGCTTCCTGCATTTCTAGGATTTCTGTTTGTTTGTTTTTCATAACTTCTATCTCCCTGTATAATTGATCTTTTGCTTCTTGGATTTTTTTATGTAATTCATTGTCAAAGTGGTCAAAGTGGTCTTTCATTGTCTGATTTTGCTGTCTAATGTCTTCCTTGAGACTCCAGATCATCTGAAGCATGTATATGCTGAATTCTTTATCTGACATTCCATCTGCTGCAGATATTACCTCTTCTAAAGTTGAGTTGACCTACATTGCTTGTGGTCCTTTCTTTCCTTGTCTTTTCATACTGATCGCGTTTCTTTCTGCTTGGTGAAACTGTTGTGTTATTGATTTTCCCCCCTATATATTTGTATTTCTCTTGTATAGTTGCAAAGTCTTCCAAGCAGCCTTTGGCTGTGGTTCTGCCCCTCCTCCAATTGGGGCATTGTGCCTACAATGCTGGCAGGCCACTGGGCCTGTTATTTTGGTGAGCCTGTTCTTTTGGTGGTCACACGTCCGCCTACCTTGCAGGCACGATCAGCGGCTCTGCACCTCCGCTGGCCGCTAGGCCTGTTCTGTCTGTTGGTTGCAGGTCTGTCTACCTAGCAGGCGCTGGTGGCGGCTATGCCCTTCCCCCAACTGGGGCGATGTGTCTGGCGGGCCACTGGGCCTTTTTGTCGGTGGTCACGGTTGTGCGTACCTTGCAGACGTGTAGAGCAGCTGTTCCCCTCCGCGGGTTGCTGGGCCTGACCTGCTGATGGGTGGCAGGTGCGCCTACCTTGCAGGCACGGGAGGTGGCTATGCCGCTCCGCGGGTCGCTGGGTCTGATCTGCTGATGAGTCATAATTCTGCCTATCTTGTAGGCGCCCTGAGGCTCTGCCCGTTCCCCAACCAGGGCCATGTGTCTGGCGGGCTTCTGGGCCTCTTCTGTCGGTGGTCACAGTTCTGCCTACCATGCAGGCAGGTGGGGCAGCAGTGCCCCTCCGCAGGTTGCTGGGCCTGACCTGCCAGTGGGTCGCAGGTCCGCCTACCAGGCAGGTGCTAGCGGGTGGCTCTGCCGCTCTGAGGATTGCTGTGCCTGTTCTGCTGGTGGGTCGCGGGTCCGCCTATTTTGCAGGCTCCTGGCGCCTCTGCCCGTCCCCCAACCGGGGCGATGTGTCTGGTGGGCCACTTGGCCTGTTTTGTCGGTGGTCATAGTTCCGCCTACCTTGCAGGCGTGTGGATCAGCTGTGACCCTCCACGGGTTTCTGGGTCTGACCTGCTGGTGGGTCGCAGGTCCGCCTACCTTGCAGGCGCGGGTGTGGCTCTGCCGCTCTCCGGATTGCTGTGCCTGTTCTGCTGGTGGGTCACGGGTCCACCTACCTTGCAGTCGCTGGGCGGCTCTGCCCCTCCCCAAACCGGGGCGATGTTTCTGGCGGGCCACTGGGCCTGTTTTGTCCGTGGTCACGGTTCCACCAACCTTGCAGGCGCGTGGAGCCGCTGTGCCCCTCCGCGGGCTGCTGGGCCTGACCTGCCGGTGGATGGCAAGTGCGCCTACCTTGCAGGCCCGGGGGGTGGCTCTGCCATGCCCCGGGTTTCTGGGCCTGATCTGCTTGTGAGTTGCAGGTCTGCTTACCTTGCAGGCGCCCGGTGGCTCTGCCCCTCCCCCAATTGGGGCTATGTGTCTGGCAGGCCGCTGGGACTCTTCTGTCGGTGGTAACGGTTCCACCTACCTAGCAGGTGCATGGGGCAGCTGTGCCCCTCAGCAGGTTTCTTGGCCTGACCTGCTGGTGGGTCGCAGGTCCGCCTACCTTGCAGGCTCGGGGTGTGGCTCTGCCGCTCTGCCGATTGCTGTGCCTGTTCTGCTGGTGGGTCACTGGTCCGCCTACCTTGCGGGGGCCCGGCGACTCTGCCCCTCCCCCAACCGGGGTGATGTGACTGGCGGGCCACTGGGCCTGTTTTGTCGGTGGTCACAGTTCCGCCTACCTTGCAGGCGTTTGTAGCAGCTGTGCCCATCCGCGGGCTGCTGGGACTGACCTGCCTGTGGGTGGCAGGTGCGTCTACCTTCTAGGCGCGGGGGGGTGGCTCTGCCGCTCCGCGGGTCGCTGGGCTTTATCTGCTGAAGAGTCGCAGGTCTGCCTACCTTGCAGGCGCCCGGTGGCTCTGCCCGTCCCCCAACCAGGGCGATGTGTCTGGCGGGCTTCTGGGCCTGTTCTGTCGGTGGTCACGGTTCTGCCTACCTTGCAGGCAGGTGGGGCAGCTGTTCCCCTTTGCATGTTGCTGGGCCTGACCAGCCGGTGGGTCGCCGGTCCGCCTACCAGGCAGTCGCTGGGGGGATGGCTCTGCCGTTCTGCGGACTGCTGTGCGTATTCTGCTGGTGGGTCTAATGCTACTTTTTAATGTCTCTGTATGTGTGTGTCTGTGTATATATATATATATATATATATATATATATATATACACTCTCCAGATTTTTCAAAATATGAAATATATGTGTCTTATTATGCATTCCCTAAAATCATTTACATTCAGGTATGTGGATTTATAATCAACTTTTCAAAAGATTATTCTCAGAAATATTCATCCACCTTTAACACATATTGGTTTCCTACTACTGAAAACTATATTCAGTAAATGGAATGCATAGAAATCCTAATATTTCGACATTGCAAGATGGCCGCGAATAAAGTGCATCACCCCCAGTGTACCGCGCCACTTTGCAGGTGAATAACGAGTTAGAACGACAAAAAACTATCTTGTTAGGATCTTACAGAAAAATGGGTGTGCACCAAAACCTAGAAGAATGATTTTCACCAGCGAGGTCCGGTAATTGGGTCTCAAACATGAGCCAAATGTTCGACCGGAGATGCTCTCTGACTGATCCGTGTGGTCCGCCCTGTGGCTACAGACAGCGGGGCACCACTGAAAAGGGAGAAGCATGCAGGGAGAAATGTTGCTGCGGATTCTGTGGAATCCTGCCGGGTGACCACCCACTGAACCCTGGGCTGAGTTCGGGATTTCTGATGGGGAAGGAAGCTCTACAGTTCTATCCCCCACAATGGAAACTCCACCAAGGAAACCAACGGCCACCATCTGGGAGAGCTGAAGTAACCACCACCACACTCCGACAGATTGCAACAATAAAACAGGTGTGTTTTAGTCAGCTCATCTCCCATACAACAGGAAATTTGCATAAAATCTCTCCTAGGCTTTCCAGGGGACGAATTATCAGAGAGAGCCTGCGTAAAGATGGCGGGAAAAGTAGAGGCACCTGACCTTCAACTCCCCTCCCATCAGCGGTGAAAACGAAACATATCCAGCTAGCGCTGGGGGAGGGCAAGCGGAAAAAATCAAAACAATAGACACCCTCCACACCCAAGAAACGGCAGGCCCAGAGTACAGTTTGAGCTGCCGAGAGGCATCACTCAGGGGAAATCTGGTCTAGCAGGAGAAACCAGGACTAGTAGGAGAAACCAGTGGACTAGATGCCAGGCCCGCGTGACGGGGCGACTGGAAAACGCCTGCCCGCCGGCGACCGATTGTCCACCGTCTGCCCGCCCAACTGGGCAGCTAGAGATCGCACGACCACTGGTCACATCTCACCTGCTGACTGCGCGACTGGACAGGTGGTGACTGCCCACCCGATGGCGACCAGGAGCTGAAACCAAACAGAGACAGTCCAGTCCCACTCCCCCTTTCGAACACCGTGGCAAGGAGCCTGGGGCCCGCCATAGCAGAGAGGTGACATCACTAGAGCTCCGCCATCGGAATTCCTTCCCAGCGGAATCCACTTAGCATGCATAGTCTACCAACACAAAGGAGAGGCAACAGAGATATATAAAACCAAAACAAATCTATAGAAGAGAGAAGAAACACAGCAATCAAATAGAGCTGTAATGTAACGTGAACATTTTGAAAAACAAGAAAAAAAAGGTATACAAACAATGCAGGACAACTTAATTCTACTGGAGGACCTAGAATCATCAGAAACAGGGTTAAGGAAAAAACTAAAGGCATGACTAACTCAGATGGAAAGGAATATTAGAGAAGACATGAGGAAGCAAGTTCAAGCAATAAAAGTATATTTTGAAAATGAATTAAACAAACAAATTCAAATGGCAAAGAACAAGCTTTACCAGGAGTTAGAGATCTTAAAAAAAATCAAACAGTAATCCTAGAACTGCAGGAAACTATAAACAAAATTAAAAACTCAAACGAGAATATTACAAATAGACTAGATCAAGTAGAAGTCAGAACATCAGATAATAAAGACAAAGTATATCAACTTGAAAAGAATATACTCAACACAGAAATGATGCTTAAGTCCTAAGAGCAATCTATTAAAGAGATATGGGATGTCATATAAAAACCAAATTTCAGAGTTATCGGGATAGAAGAAGGCATAGATATTAAAACCAAAGGAATGGACAACATATTAAATAAAATAATTCTTGAAAACTTCCTGGAGATGAAAGATGGAATGGATTGCCAAATCCTGGAATCCTAGAGGACCCCAAACATTCAATACCATAATAGACAAACTCCAAGACATATAATTATGAAGATAGCCAACATACAGAACAAGGAGAGAATATTAAAAGCTACGAGAGAAAGGAGGAAGATTACATTCAGTGGTAAACAAATTAGGTTAAAAACTAATTTTTCATCACAAATTTTGAAAGTGAGAAGATCCTGGAACAATGTATTTCTAACGCTGAAAAATAATGGATTTTAACCAAGAATACTGTATCCAACAAAACTAAGCTTCAGATTTGACAATGAAATTAAAGGCTTTCACAATAAACAAAAGCTAAAGAATTCACAGCCAGAACACCAGCACTGCAAAGCATATTGAGCAACATACTGCAAGAAGAGAAATTGAAAAATAGTGCCTCAAACAGTGGGAGGTATCTCAGTAAAGGGGGAGGAAAATAACCAAAAAGTAAAAATTAGCCAAACTAAAATAAATAAATAAATAAACATGAATGGAAGTACAAAACATATTTCAATTGTAACCTTAAATGTTAATGGTCTAAACTCACTAATCAAGAGACATACGCTAGTAACCTGGATCAAAAAAACAAATCCAACAATATGCTGCCATAAGGAGACTCATATGATAGGTAAAGACATACACAGGCTGAAAATAAAAGGTTGGGAAAAATCATACCACTCACAGGGCCCTTGGAAGCAACCAGGAGTGGCCATACTCATATCAAAAAAATAATTAACTTTAAACCTACTTTAATCAAAAGGGATAAAGAAGGACACTATATACTATTAAAAGGAACCATCCAACAACAAGACATAACAATTATCAATTTGTATGCACCAAACAATTGAGCTGCAACACTCATAAAACAAACTCTCCTCAAGTTCAAGAGTCAAATAGAGTACAACACAATAATTATGGGTGACTTCAACACACCACTCTCACAATTAAACAAATCCTCCAGACAAAAACTGAAAAAAGAAACTATAGAATTCAACAGCACAATCAATAACCTAGACTTAACCGACATATATAGAATATATCAACCATCATCAAGTGGATACACCTTCTTCTCAGCAGCACATGGATGCTACTCAAAGATTGACCATATATTATGCCATAGGGCAACTCTTAGCAAATATAAAGGCGTGGAGATAATACCATGCACCATATCTGATGACAATGGAATGAAACTGGAAATCAGTGATAAAAGAAGGAAGGAAAAATCCTACATCACATGGAAAATTAACAATATTCTACTGAATGATCAATGGGTTACAGAAGACATAAAGGAGGAGATAAAAAATTTCTTAGAGACAAATAACAATACAGACAAAACATACTGGAATCTACGGGACACAATGAAAGCAGTTTTAAGAGGGAAATTCATTTCTTGATGTTCTTTCCTCAAAAAAAGAAAAAAAACAACAAATAAATGAACTCACACTACACCTCAAAAACCTAGAAAAGGAAGAGCAAAACAGCAGCAAATGTAGTAGAAGACAAGAAACAATTAAAATTAGAGCAGAAATCAACGAAATTGAAACAAAAAAAATGAAAAAATTGATAAAACTAAAAGTTTTTTCTTCCAAAAAATAAATAAGATCAACAGGCCCTTAGCCATGCTAATGAAGAGAAGAAGAGAGAGAACTCAGATTACTGACATACGGGAATAAAAAGGCAATATCACAACAGACACTATAGAAATACAGAAGATAATTAGAAAGTATTTTGAAACCCTATATTAAAATGAAATAGAAGATAGTGAAGATATCAATAAATTTCTTAAGTCATACGATCTGCCCAGATTGAGTGAGCAAGACACACACAATTTAAACAGACCAATAACAAAGGAAGAAATAGAAGAAGCCATCAAAAGACTATCAACCAAAAAAAGCCCTGGACCGGATGGGTATAGAGTGGGGTTCTACAAAACCTTCAAAGAAGAATTAATAACAATACTTTTCAAGCTATTTCAAGAAATAGAAAAAGAAGGAGCTCTTCCAAATTTATTCTATAAGGCCAAAATCACCCTGATCCCGAAACCAAACGAAGACACTTCAAAGAAAAAAAACTACACCCAATATCTCTAATGAACTTGGATGCAAAAATTCTCAATAAAATCCAGGTGAATCGAATACAAAAGCATATCAAAAAAATGTGCACCATGATCAAGTAGGATTTATCCCTGGGATACAAGGCTGGTTCAATATACGGAAATCAATGAATGCTATTCAGCACATCTATAGACTTAAAGACGAGAACCATATGAACATCTCGATAGATGCAGAAAAAACATTCGACAAAGTTCAGCAATCTTTATGTTCAAAACACTAGAAAAACTAGCGATAACAGTAACTTACCTCAAAATTGTAAAAGCTATATATGCTAAACGTCAGGCTAGCATCAACCTAAATTTAGAAAAACTGAAGGCATTCCCTCTAAATCCTGGAACAAGACAAGGTTGCCTTCTATCACCACTTCTATTCAATTTAGTTCTTGAAATACTAGCTAGAGCAATTAGACAGACAAATAAAATTAAAGGCATAAAAATAGAAAAAGAAGAACTTAAATTATTGCTATTTGCGGATAACATGATAATATATTTAACAGACCCAAAAGAGTCTACAAATAAACTGCTAGAGTTAATTAATGAATTCAGCAAAGTGGCAGGATATAAAGTCAACATGCATAAATCAAAGACATTCCTGCATATCAGCAGCAAAACTTCTGAAATGGAAATGAGGAAAACCACTGCATTCACAATATCCACAAACAAAATAAGATACTTGGGAATCAACCTAACAAAAGATGTGAAAGATTTATGTAATGGAAACTACAGAACCCTAAAGAGAGAGATAGATGTAGATCTTAGAAGATGGAAAAATATACCCTGTTCATGGATAGGCAGAACTAACATCATCAAAATAGAGATATTACCCAAAGTTCTCTAGAGGTTTAAATCGATGCCAATCAAAATCCCAAAGGCATTTCTTGTAGAAATGATAAAGCAATCATGAAGTTCACATGGAAAAACAAAAGACCCAGAATAGCAAAAGCAATTCTAAGCAGTAAGTGTGAATATGGAGGTATAGCGATACCAGAGTTGAAACTGTACTACAAATCAATAGTAACAAAAACAGCGTGGTACTGGTACCAAAACAGGCAGGTGGACCAATGGTACAGAACACAGGACACAGAAACCAATCCACAAAATTACAACTTTCTTATATTTGATAAAGGGGCTAAAAACATGCAATGGAGGAAAGATAGCATCTTCAACAAATGGTGCTGGGAAAATTGGAAATCAAAATGCAACAAAATGAAACTGAATCCCTTTCTCTCCCATGCACAGAAGTTAACTCAAAATGGATCAAGGAGCTAGATATCAAATCAGAGACACTGCGTCTGATAGAAGAAAAAGTTGGCTACGATCTACATACTGTGGCGTCGGTCTCCAAATTCCTTAATAGGAGGCCCATAGCCCAAGAGTTAATAACAAGAATAAACAAATGGGACTTACTTAAACTAAAAAGTTTTTTTCTCAGCAAGAGAAACAATAAGAGAGGTAAATAGAGAGCCTACATCCTAGGAAGAAATTTTTACCCCTAACTCTTCAGATAGAGCCCTAATATCCAGAATATACAAAGAACTCAAAAAAATTAAACATTGAGATAACAAATAACCCAATCAACAAATGGGCCAAGGACCTGAAGAGACACTTCACAGAGGAGGACAAAAACCAATCAACACTTACATGAAAAAATGCTCACCATCTCTAGCAGTCAGAGAAATGCAAATCAAAACCACCCTAAAATACCATCTTACTCCAGTAAGATCCGCAGCCATTATGAAGTCAAAAAACAATAAGAGTTGGTGAGGATGTGAAGAAAAGGGTACACTTGTACACTTCTGGTGGGACTGCAAATTGGTGATGCCAATTTGGAAAGCAGTATGGAGAGTCCTGGGAAAGCTGGGAATGGATCCACCATTTGACCAAGCTATCACCCTTCTAGGACTATTCCCTGAGGATCTTAAAAATCGTAATATAGGGATACTGCCACATCAAAGATCATAGCGGCACAATTCACAATAGCTAGACTGTGGAACAAACCTAGATGCCCTTCAATAGATGAATAGATAAAAAAAATGTGGCATCTATACACAATGGAGTATTACACTGCACTAAAAAAGAAAGGGAGAGAGAAGGGAAAGCATATGGAAATGGTAGGAGACACTCAATGTTACACAAAATTGCCTATAAGAGGTTGTGAGGGGAAATGGGGGGAAAACAATGGAGAGAATTGAACAACAGCAGATGAGGTAGAGAGGGAAGATGGGAGGGGAGGGGAGGGGGATATTAGGGGATAGGAAATGTATCAGAATACAATATGCCATTATGTAAAAATGTGAATGTGTAACCAATGTGATTCTACAATTCGTATTTGGGGAAAAAATTTGAGTTCATAACCCAATTGAGTCAAATGTATGAAAGATGATATATCATGAGCTTTGTAATGTTTTGAACAACCAATAAAAATAAATAAATAAATAAAGGTTTAAAATTGAGTGGGAAGAAGTCAGCTAAAAAAGGGTTGAGATGCATTCATTTTGCTCAGCAGAAACTTTGTTTTGTGTAGTTGTAACTATCACAAATTTATTTGACCAGAAAATTGGCTTTTGAAAATGCACATGAATTGAGATTAAAGGATAATTAATCTACCTTCATGAAAAATTCATAGCATTTTCTATATTTTTCATATTTCATTTCTTTCGTGAATATTATGTCATGGACCAGGTCTAGACTTAGGCTATTCTTCCAGAATACTACCTCATCTGACAAATTGGTACAATGTGTTGAATTGTTCTTTTCATCTTTTATTTAATAGTTTCTAGCTGATAATGTGTATTTTTCCTTATCTTTACTTGGACATACATACCCAACTATATCATTGCATTTTATGTTTTACTGGGGAAAAGACTCATCAAAAGCTCTTTGTTATATGTATCAAAAATCAAACATTTGGAGGATGCAATTATTCTTAATTTTGCATGAAAATATCTTTGTACCATTTTCTAACAAAGATTTAGAATTATTAATAATGTCCCTACTGTAATAAGTAACTACTTACAAGAAGAATTAAACAATTCACTTTATATTAATTATGAATATGAAAAGTACTAAAATAAGTATTTGGCAATTAATACACAATTGACAGAAATTGAAATCACAAGAAAGCCATTTAAAATGTCAGTGCATATGGTCCTTAAATAATAGGTTGTTCAAAAAAATTTCTCTAATTCATAAGAGTTAATAAGCCATATTGCAGCTTAATGTGATATGAATCCTTAAATTTTCAGTATTGATAAATAAGAATGATACCTGTTTACTTAAATATGTTTATTTGATATTCATGTAAAATTTTAATTCTGGAAGACTTGAGAATTAAAAAGTCTTGGTCTATATTATTTCTAACAGGCTAATCAAAGTAATTTTAAATATATATGTATATATATATATATACATATATATATATATATATACATATATATATATATATATATATATATATATATATATATATATATAATGCATATGCATGAATATAGATACCTATGTATAACAAATGTATTGTAATATATCTGTCAGGTGATTATATTTATTAAATTTTCTCAAGAATAAAGAATGACTATAAAAAACAGTCTTAAATTTAAATTTTATAGCATACTACTGTTTGTAATGACCTGAGAGAAAAATAGATATGGAGGGAAAAGGAAAAAGGAAGAGAAAAAAGGGGGAAAATGAGGAACAAAGTGAGTAAAGAGGGAGAGGCGAGGTCGAAGTTAAGATAAAAGTGGAAGGGCTGGGTTTGTGTTTCAGTGGTAACATGCTTGTCTAGCATGTGTGAGGCACTGGGTTCTATTCTCAGCACCACATAAAAATAAACAAAATGAAGGTCCATCAACAACTGAAAAAATAAAAAAATTAAAAAGTAGATATATTACCAAAATTCCAAGCTTTTATGAATGTTAAATAAAAAAATTATGTTACATAGCCTTATGTAATTTCTAGACTCCCCAAAAGAGTCATTAAGTGTTAGATTATTAGTGCTATACCTAAAAATTCATTGCTCTTTCCTCTACATTCTAGAGCTAAAATAAATTGTATTATAACACCAAAAACAAAACAAAACAAAACAAAACAAAAAAACAAATCCTAATATTTCTACAGTAACTGATCCAGTATCACATCAATGCAAGTAGAGTTCTATGGGACATGATGTGTATTTTGACATTAATTTTTATTCAACACTGTAACATTACTATTTTTTCAGTTTATGCACATCATTGGATATATATTTCATGCACAAGTTCGCAAATTTATAGGCATTAGTTTCACTTTCAATCACTTCCTGCTTCAGAACACATGTATTCCTCCATGTTTCTTGACTGCTCTTTTCATGAGACTTCTTTCCAAACACATTATTTTCGATTTCCATTATCACATTTGAAGCAAAACTCACACACCCGTCGTGATAAACCATAACCCTAATATTACCATTAGATGTACAACTGGTTTGAATGAATGATTGTATATCAATATAAGATTTCTTACTTAGTTTCAGATATCAATTCAATTCATTATTTAAAGTGGAACCAGTTATATTATTTATTCACAGTATGGTCTTTTCAGGCATTACCTCTACATTTATAGTCACAGGGTACACCTCTTTGTACCCCCAATACTAATTTATACGTCTTCAAAATATTGCTCCCTGAAATGGTGAAAGAAATACCCATGTCACCTGATCTATATATACATTTTATCACAGTAATATTCTGGACACAAAAAGCAAAAGTCACACTTAGGATTGTAGCATACCTAAATGGAAAGTGAACATGGATTACTAAGATCATCCATGTCCAGGTTGCCTAATGCTCTCAAATGAAAATCTTATTGGTGACTACATATTTGTTTCTTCCAAAGATTATATATTCAAACTCAACCCTGTTGAAAATGTCTAATCCGGTAACTCACTTTATACTTTGCCTGATTTTGTAATGTCTCTATTGATACCTGCTATCCTACACAATTTCCCAAGTTTATCATTGTGACTGAATCTTCACATGTACTGACAATTACATTCACTCTCTAACCGAAACCTATTGCTAAAGAACTTTTTGTCCAAATCCTATATTCACTCTTCTTCTTAAAACCTACCTACTATCTTCCTAATCCTACCAACTTTCAGTTTTTGACTGGATGTTCTTTTCTACATTCAATCATTCAAGGTACAAGGTCCTATGCCATTGTATATCGATTTATCTGAGACATCTGTGCAGAACGTAATTCAACACTAAGTATCCCAATCAAGGGCCCAACAAACTTCTGGGCTTCAAATTTTACTTAGATTTCTGTTTATGTACATATATTTCACCTCTATATTCTTATAAATATTGCAGGTTCAAATACCATTATTCATCCAGCAGAATGGTTCCTAACCGATATTGAAAATGTTATTAACACTGACGATACACAGTTCCCTCAATCTAAATTTACACTAGAGCAGTGACAGTGTTGGTCTTACGATACAGGAATGTATGGGATTTTTCACCTGCTGAGAACCTCAAAGTTACATGCAGAAACGATCCCTGGAGAAGATATACAGAGCTATGAAGGACCTGAGAGAGCAAAATCATCTCCATGGCAAACAACCTGGTAGGATGAAGGAATGTGTCTGAATCAGCCTCACTCTTCTTAATGTAGAGAAGATGGACCAAAACAGGCCTGTGTGGAGAGCTGTTCCCTGGACCCAATGGTTGATATACCATTCTAACCTGTGAAAGTGTCAAAGGAATTAGGGTCAGTCTCCATCTCATGGAATCCTTGGGGGCAACTGTTTGGAAAATGTGGTTGCCAAGGCAGTGACCTCATTCATTTACTGAAGGAAGTGATGTCATCTCACTTCCTTGGTGATGGAAGTCTCTGAACTTGGGATCCAGGAAGCCAGGCACCCAAAGCCATTACCTGTCCAAGTCCCAGTGGGCTCACTTGTTTGGATTTACCAATGACAAAGTAAGTCTTTCTTGATACCTATTGATGTGAGGATGGCCAAATGCCAAGAAACCTCTGAAGAGGATCCATTCCTGATAAAGCAGGTAGTGGATCACCGCTGGCTCCTGACTACTTCACAGAGTTGGCAAAGGGGAGCAGATCTGAGACAGGACAGGCCATTTCTGGGGAACATAATATTGCCCACCAGTCAGAGGACACTCCGGATAGTCACAGACCTACTTGGGGGAAGGAGGTGCCTTTGTGGGTGTGGGTGTGGGTTTGTGGTTTTGTCTCATGTTACAAGAATAGGGAAGAATGGCGGTTTGTTTGGTTTGGAGTGAACTGTTTCTAGTAAGTCGTTTGACAAGGCGAGTGGTTCTATGTCTGTGGATCCCACTGTGTCCGTTGTTGTCTACATTAGAAAAGAGAATTCACCAATTGATGTGTCCTGTCTAGTAGAAAGCTGCCCAGCATTCATCCTGCCCAATTGATAAATGGACTGTGGCTTGCCTCATGGATGGGCCACAACTACTATCTTCCTAACTTCCTGTTTTCTTCCTGAATTTTGGCCACTCTCCAGAATAGGCTCATGGTTTTGTGTCCAAGATATGTACCACCTCCAAGCTCCGTGACATGGCCATGTACTGGACAGCTGAAGGGAATGGGAGCATCTCAGAAACTCAGATATCAGTGTGACCAGGAAAGTCTCAGTGGAGAAACACTTCTTTGGGCCATTCTCTTATCTATGTTTCTGTTGCCCTGAATGTCATGAAGGTCTTTTACTCAGGCCACCCCTTTGTGAAGCCTGAAGAAAACAGTTTTCTAATGGAAATGAATGGGTATCACCTATGGCTCTTTGCTTATTTGCTTTGGAAAGGGATGTGTCTGATTCATCCTCTTGGCCCTGTGTGAGGTTGTGGCTTAGATTCTCACCATCTGATGAATCTAAAGAAAGATCCCATGTGTGCATCCAAAAGCAAAATGGCAAAAAGATCAGTTATCGTGGATGGAGTCTCTTGCCTTCCTTTGTTAGGTTCCTGACCTACATCAAGTGAGAATAGGGATCCTTTGGGTATAATGAATTCTTCAAATCCCTGCAGAAGTGCTTGGGTTTTCTCATGACTAAAATCACATAGAGAATCTATACCTGACAATCAGTAGGCCTCAATTTGGAGAAGCAGAGCAGTATTAACTGCAGTCCTATGTTATCACTACTGTTTCACTTGCAGGGTGTCCAGGTCACCATGACTTTAGGCAAATGAGGGGCAAAGAAGCATATTTTGGACACTAACCCATAGCCTACTAGACTCTGACTACTAATTCTAATATGATGGAGAATTATAACCCAAACAGAATAGAAATACAAGCAGTTCAGAGGAGTCATGTTGTATAGTTGGACTTTCCTTTCGCATTATAGAGGGTAGAATTGATAAATCTAGTCAATTTTTAATTGAAACAGTTCTAAATGCATTTTTAAAGTAAACAAATATTTGAATTCCTCTCTCCCTTTCTCTGTTGCCTATTCAGAACATGTATTTTTATATGCACATATGGAATCCTACCTGGTATCACATGTACATACTTGAGAGTTTGCTGACCTGGCAGATACAAATTGTGAGAACAGATCACTCCTCTTAATGCTGTTGGAACTGAAAATTCAAACTATGGAGGACCTTCCTAGTTGAACAACATTATACATAAATCCATGTTCAGTAAATTGAATATTTTTGGATCTGTGGATTATATATATTTCATGATAAATTTCGATTGGCTTATATATTGATACTTTTTAATATCTGTGTGACTGTGAGTGTATATATATATATATATATATATACTCTTCAGATTTTTTAATACATGAAATATATGTGTCTTATTATACACTCCCTAAATTCATTCGTGTTCATGTATGTGGATTTATAATTAACTTTTCACAAGATTATTCTTAGAAATATACATCCACCTGAAATACATATTTGTTTCCTAGTACTGAAAACAAACTTCATTGAATGGTGCATACAAATCCTAATATATCTAAAGTAACTGACACAGTTTAACATCAATGCGTGTAGATTCCTATGGGGCATTATGTGTATTTTGATATTCAATTTTTTACAACAGTGGTACATTATTATTTCCTCAGTTTATGCCCATAATAGGATATATATTTTATCCACAAGCTCACAAATTAATAGGCATTTGTTTCACTTTCAATCACTTCCTACTTCAAAACATATGTATTCCTCCAGGTTTTTTGGCTGGTCTCTTCATGAGACTTCTTTCCAAATACATTATTTTGGAAGTCCATAATAATTTTGAAACAAAATTCACACACTCTTCATGATAAACCATAAACCTAATATTAAAATTAGATGTATAACTGGTTGGATTGAATGATTGTATATCAATATAAGATTTTCTGTATATTTTCAGATATCAATTCAATCCATTATTTAAATTCGAAAAAAGTTATATTGTTTAATCAAAGTATGGTGTATTCATACATTTTCTCTATATTCCTAGACACAGGGTACACCTATTTGTAACCACAATACTAATTTATACGTCTTCAAAATATTGTTCCCAGAAATGGTGGAATAAATACTCACATCACCTGATCTACATGTACATTTTATCACAGTAATATTCTGGACACAAAATTCCAAGGTCACACTTATGATTGTACCAAAGCCTTTATGGAAAGTGAGCATGGATTACTAAAAACATCCATGTCCAGGTTGCCTAATGCTCTCAAATGTCAATCTTATTGGTGACCACATATTTTTTCTTCCTAAGATTATATATTCAAACTCAAGCCCGTTGAAAATGTCTAATCCTATCACTCACTTTGTCATATGCCTGATTTTCTAATGTCTCTTTTGATATCTACTTTCCTACATATTTTCCCCAGTTTATCATTGTGACTGACTCTTCAAATGTGGTCACATTTACATTCACTCTCTACTCGAAACTCTATTGCTAAAGAACTTTTGGTCCAAATCCTCTACTCACTCTTCTTTCTAAACCTACCAACTATCTTTCTAATAATATCGACTATCCCTTTTTGACCTGAAGTTCTCTTCAACATTCCATCATCCAAGGTACACGGTCCTTTGCCATTGTACATCGATAAATCTGAGTCATCTCTGCAGAACATAATTCAAATCTAAGTATCCTAATCAAGGGCCCAATGCCCTTCTGGGCTTCAAATCTTACCTAGATTTCTGTTTTCATTCTTATATTTCACTTATACATTCTTGTAAATATTGCAGCTTCCCAATACCATTATTCATCCCGCAGAATGATTTCTAACCCAAATCGATCCTTTTATTAACTCTAACCATACACTCTTCACTCAATCTAACTTTACAGAAGAGCAGGGACAGAGTTGGTTTTACAATACAATAATGTAGGAGATTAACCTGCTGAGAACCTCAAAATCTCATGCAGAAATGATCCCTGGAGAAGATGTAGGCAGCTATGAAGGATTTGAGAGAGCAAACGTCATCTTGCATGGCAAACCACCAAGTCAGGATGAAGGGATGTGTCTGAATCAGCCTCTCTATTCTAATTGTAGAGAAGATGGACCAAACAAGGCCTGTGTGGAGAGATGTTCCTGGGTACCTATGGTTGATATACCATTCTAAATTGTGAAAGTTTCACAGGAAGTAGAGGCAGCCTCTATCTCATTGGACCCTTGGAAGCAACTGTTAGGACAAAGTGGTTGCCAAGGCAGTGACCTCATTCAGTTGCTGAAGGAAGTGACCTACCTCACTTCCTTGGTGATGGAACTCTCTGAACTCGGGATCCAAGATGCCAGGCACCCAGAGCCTGTCCCCGTCCCACTCCCAGTGGGCTCACTTGTTTTGGAATTACCAAGGACAGAGTCAGTCTTTCTTGGTACCTACTGATGTGAGGATGGTCAAATGCCAGGACAGAACTGAAGAGGGGCCTTTCCTGAGAAAACAGGTAGTGGCTCACCGCTGGCTCCTGACAACTTCACAGAGTAGGCCAAAAAGACCAGATCTGAGACAAGACAGGCCATTTTGTTGGAACATATTATGGCCCAACACACAGAGGACACTCCAGATAGTCAGAGACCTACTTGGGGGAAGGAGATGCCTTTGTGGGTGTGGGTGTGAGTTCGTGCTTTTGTCTCATGTTCTCAGAATAGGTAGGAAAGGCGGTTTGTTTGGTTTGGAATGGACTGTTTCTAGTAAGTCGTTTAACATGGTGAGTGATTCTATATCTGTGTATGCCACTGTGTCCATGGTTGAAGACATTAGAAAAGAGAATGCATCAATGGATTTGTCCTGTCTACTAGAAAGCTTCCCAGCACTTATCCTGCCCAATTAATGAATGGACTGTGGCTTGACTTATGGAGAGGCAACACCTACTATCTTCCTAAGTTCCTGTTTTCTTCCTGAATTATGGCCACTCTCCAGAATAGGCTCATGGTTTTGTGTCCAAGATATGTATCACCTCCAAGCTCTATGACAAGGCCATGCACTTGAGAGCTGAAGGAAATGTGGAGCATCTCAGAAAACTGTGATATCAGTGTAACCACGAATGTCTCAGTGGTGAAACCCTGCTTTGGGCCTTTTGCTTACCTAGTGTTCTGTTGCCCTGAATGTCAAGAATGTCTTTGCCTCAGGCCACACCTTTGTGAAGCCTGAAGAAAATAATTTTCAAATGGAAAGTAATGGGCATCACCTGTTGCTCTTTGCTTAATTGCTTTGGAAAGGGATGTGTCTGAATCAGCCTCTTGGCCCTGTGTGAGGTTGTGGCTTAGATTCTCAGCATCTGATGGATCTAAAGGAAGATCCAATGTGTGCATCCAAAACAAAATTTGCAAAAAAGGTCAGTTATCGTGGATGAAGTCTCTTGCCTTTCTTTGTTGGGTTCCTGACCTACATCAAGTGAGAATATGGATCCTTTGGGTCAAATGAATTCTTCAAAGCCCTTCAGAATTGCTTGGGTTTTCTCATGACTCCAAATCACATAAAGAATCTATACCTGCAAGTCAGTAGGCCTCAAATTGGAGAAGAAGAGCAGTATTAACTGCAGTCCTATTTTGTCAGTGCTGGTACACATGCAGGGTGTCCAGGCCACCATGACTTTAGGCAAATGAGGGGCAAGGGTGCTTATTTTGCACACTGATCCATACCCTACTAGACTCTGACGACAAATCCTAACATGATGGAGAATTATAACCCAAACAGAATAGAAATACAAGCAGTTCAGAGGAATCATGTTGTATAGTTGGACTTGCCTTTTGCATTTTATAGGGTAGAATTTATAAATCTAGTCAAGTTTTAATTGAAACAGTATTCCATGTGTTTTTAAAGTTAACAAATATGTGAATTTCTCTCTCCCTTTCTCTGTAGCCTATTCAGCACATGTATTTTTATGTGCACATATAGAATCCTACCTTGTATCACATGTACATACTTGAGAGGTTGATTACTTGGCAGATACAAATTGTGAGAAGAGATCACTCCTCTTAATGCTGTTGGAACTGAAAATTCAAACTATGGGTGACCTTCCTAGTTGAACAAGATTATACATAAATCCATGTTTAGTAACAAGTATATTTGTGGATCTGTGGATTATATATATTTCATGATAAATTTTGATTGGCATATATAAGGTCTGTGTGAATGTGTGCGCGTGTGTGTGTATATATATATATATATATATATATATATATATAGATATATAGATATATAGATATATAGATATATAGATATATAGATATAGATATATATAGATATACTCTCCAGATTTTTTAATATATGAAATATATGTGTCTTATTATACACTCCCTAAATTCGTTCATATTCATGTATGTGGATGGTACACCTCTTTGTACCCCCAATACTAATTTATATGTCTTCAAAATATTGCTCTCAGAAATGGTGGAAGAAATACTCATGTCACCTTATCTACATATACATTTTATCACAGTCATTTTCTGGACACAAAATGCAAAGATCACACATATGTTTGTACAAAAGCCTAAATGGAATGGGAGCATGGATTACTAAAAGCATCCATGTCAAGTTTCCCTAATGCTCTCAAATGTCCATCCTATTGGTGACTACATATTTGTTTCTTCGAAGATTATGTAGTCAACATCAACCCTGTTAAAATATCTAATTCAATGGAAAGATCACACATATGTTTGTACAAAAGCCTAAATGGAATGGGAGCATGGATTACTAAAAGCATCCATATCAAGGTTGCCTAATGCTCTCAAATGTGCATCCTATTGGTGATAATATATTTGTTTCTTCGAAGATTATATAGTCAACATCAACCCGGTTAAAATGCCTAATTCTATCACTTACTTTAAACTTTGCCTGATTTTCTACTGTCTCAATTGATGTTTGCTTTCCTACATATTTTCCCCAGTTCACCATTGTGAGTGACTGTTCACATTTGCAGACATTGACATTCATTCTATAACTGAAACCCTATTGCTAAAGAACTTTTCGTACAAATCCTGTACTCACATTTCTTGCAAAAACTACCGACTATCTTCCTAATCCTATGGACTATCCCTGTTTGAGTGGATGTTCTTTTCTACATTCAATCATCCAAAATACAAGGACCTATGCCATTGATTATCAATTCATCTGAGACATCAGTGCAGAACATAATTCAAAGCTAAGTATCCCAATCAAAGGCACAATGCCAATCTGGACTTTAAATCTTACTTAGATTTCAGTTTTAATACTTATATTTCAACTCTATATTCGTATAAATATCACAGATTCCCAATACCATTATTTATCCAGCAAAATGATTCCTAACCCAAATCAAACATGTTATTAACCCTAACCATAAACTGTTCCCTCAATCTAACTTTACAGAAGAGCAGGGACAGAGTTGGTCTTACCATACAGAAATGTAGGAGATTGTCCACCTGCGGAGAACCTCAAAGGTCCATGCAGAATTGATCCCTAGAGAAGATGTAGGCAGCTATGTAGGTCCTGAGAGAGCAAAAGTCATCTTGCATGGCAAACAACCTGGTCAGGATGAAGGGTTTTGTCTGAATCAGCTTCTCTCTTCTTAATGTAGAGAAGATGGACCAAATGAGGCCTGTTTGGAGAGCTGTTCCCGGATGCCTATGGTTGATATACCATTCTAACTTCTAAAAGTGTCACTGGAAGTAGGGTCAGCCTACATCACATGAGACCCTTGGATGCATGTGTTAGGATAAATTGGTTGCCAAGGCAGTGAACTCATTCAGTTCCTTAGAGAAGTTACCTCACCTCACTTCCTTGGTGATGGCACTTTCTGAACTTGTGATCCAGGAAGCCAGGCACCCAGAGCCTGTCTCAGTCCCAGTCCCCGTGGTCTCACTTGTTTAGATTTTCCAAGGACAGAGTCAGTCTTTCTTGGTACCCACTGCTGTGAGGATGGCCAAATAACAGGAAAGCTCTGAACAGGGGCCTTTCCTGAGAAAGAGGGTAGTGACTCACTGGTGGCTCCTGGCAACTTCACAGAGTTGGCCATGGACATCAGATCTGAGACAGGACAGCCCATTTCGGGGGTACATAGTATGGCCTGTCAGAGGACACTCCAGATAGTCCCAAACCTACTTGGAAGAAGGAGGTGCTTTTCTGGCTGTGGTTGTTGGTTTGTGTTTTTTTCTCATGTTCTAAGAATATGTTGGAAAGGTGTTTGGTTTGGAGTGAAGTGTTTCTTGTAAGTCGTTTGAAAAGGCGAGTGTTTATATGTCTGTGTATCCCACTGTGTCCGTGGTTGTAGACATTAGAAAATAGAATGCAACAATGGATGTGTCCTGTCTACTAGAAAGCTTCCCAGCATTCATCCTGACCAATTTATGAAAGGACTGCGGCTTGCCTTATGGATGGGCAACACCTGCTATCTTCCTAAGTTACTGTTTTCTTCTGGAATTCTTGCCAATCTTCAGAAGAGGATCATGGTTTTGTGTCCAAGTTATGCACCACCTCCAAGCTCTGTGACATGGCCATGTACAGGATAGCTGAAGGGAATGGCGAGCATCTCAGAAAACTCAGATATCAGTGTGACCAGTAAAGTCTCAGTGGAGAAACCCTGCTTTGGGCCTTTTGCTTACCTTTTGTTCTGTTTCCCTGAATGTCAGGAAGGTCTTTGCCTCAAGCCACCTGTTTTTAAAGCCTGAAGAAAGCAGTTTTCAAATGCAAATGAATGGGCATCATCTGTGGCACTTTGCTTAATCGCTTTGGAAAGGGATGTGACTTAATCAGCCTCTTGGCCTTGTGTGATTCTTTGGCTTAGATTCTCAGCACCTGATGGATCTAAAGAGAGATCCCATGTATGCATCCAAAAGCAAAATGTTCCAGAGAGCAATCATTGTGGATAAAGTCTCTCTTCTTCCTTGGTAAGGTTCCTGACCTTTATCAAGTGAGAATAGGGCTCCTTTGGGTCAAATAAGTTCTTCAAAGCCCTTCAGAATTTAGCTCATATATGCTTGGGTTTTCTCATGACTCCAATTCACATGGACAATCTAAACCCCACCGTCAGTATGCCTCAAATTCGAGAAGCAGAGGAGTATAAAGGGCAGGCCTATTTGATCACTCCTAGTTCACAGGAAGTGTGTCCAGGCCACCCTGACTTCAGACAAATGAGGGGCAAGGGAGCATATTTGGACACTGTCTTGGGCTGCACCCCTCATGGAAACTTCCAGCCAGAGGTTATGATGAGTGTCTATATGGAAGAAAATGAGAGTCATGTGGGAGTGTTTTGGTTTTAATTGTGGTCACTTTTGTCGTGGATGATAAAGATGACTTGGTCCACCTGGGCTTCAACTCTTGTGTGATTCCCCTTAGATACTGAGTTCTGGAACTGCTCTCAGAGAAGTATTGCCATGAATAGTGTTGGGATTTTAGGAGGCTACGCATGAGATTTGCCCTTGGAAACTGAGATCTAGGCCCAGGGTGGCTTTTCACAGAGCACCTGGAATGTCAGACACGATATCACATGAGTTTATTCTCAAAAACTTGGCATCCATAGTTGAGAGTCAAAACACACATGGATGTCACATTGTAGACCTCAATGAGCCTGGATTCATGTGACCTTTTGGCCACTCTTTGGGAAGCCTTGCCTGTGAGAATTCTCCAGAGATTTCATTGAAATGAGCTTCCTCACCATATAATTGTTCCAGAATGAATTGAAACTGAGAGTGCCTCCAAGGTCATCCTTGAAAAATGGCTAGTTAAATATCATAAAATTTTTAAAATTCCCATGACCAGGTGGCACTGGAGAATCTGTGGATATCCTGTGGCTTATCATGAGTATACCAGTCAGTGCCATGATTAACTGGTTTTCAAGAAAATGGTGCAGAACAGAGCCTGCTGAGGAGTGGGCCTAGAGCAGTGGTGGGTAGGTGTTTGATAAAACATCTATGTTGGGGCCATGTGGAACTGCCATTGGCTTCCAAATGGTTTTGACTGACATGGTGCAGCCAGCAGACCCTTATATGTAAAGGCATCTTGTTATATGGAGAGGTTTCAGGGCAATATTTAGAATAAGGTTGGTATGGTCAAGGGGGCAAGCTATGTGGGATATAAGCCTTGTTGGTGCATTCTCCTGCAGACCCTGACCTACCACACATGACAGAACTCCCTCACACACTGGGTAAGAGTTGAATTCTTTGTATTTCATGAAGGAAATATCAAAATCCCAGTGTAGCTGCAAGAATCATCAGGAAAAGTGGAGGATGACCAAATGGCTTCACAGTCCACATGTGGATACACTTAGCCCTCCGTGGCCACAGTTTACCTAGAAAGAGAGAATTCAGCACTGTTGCCTCATCTTCAGTGGAAAATAAGAAACCAATTCCTCCAGGTCACATAGATGCAGACCCAGCTTTGATGGTCTTACTACAAGGGAAGCTAAAGCTCCTGACAACAACATATATTTCAACTGCCCAAACTCAGAGTCAGTATCTCAAGAAGTCTTTAGGCCAGCAGAGTTCCATGTTTTTGGAGTGTTTACCCTGTCCGTTACTTTTGGAATCTCCTCTACCACCTTCAAGGTTGTAAACTCCTGAGCATATTCCATTCCAGATATTTATTCACAGATTTTCTAAATCTTCTTCTCTAATTGTGGTTTACTCTCGGCGATTATAATGTCAAGGCATTGTTCTGGATGAGAGGGTAAGATTTTGGTGTACCACATATTTATATACACATTGGATTTTTTTCCAATTTTCCATTCGAAATACTGAATACCTGACACAAACACCTACCCTACAAGACTCTGACTACTATTCCTGATAAGATGGAGAAAAATAACACAAAATAATAGGAATACAAGCAGTTCAGAGGATGCATGGTGCATAGTTCGAATTGCCTTTTGCATTATATAGGGTAGGAGTTATAAATCTAGTCAATTAATTGTTGAAATAGTTCTCCATATGTTTTAAAGTTAACAAATATGTGAATTCCTGTCTCCCTTTCTCTGTAAGCTATTCAGCACAGGTATTTTTACATGCATTTGTAGAATCTGAACCTGATACCACACGTACATTCTTGTGAGGTGGCTGACATGGCAGATACAAATTGTAAGAGATCACTCCTCCTAAACGCTTTTGGAACTGAGAATTGAACCTTTGAGTGAGCTTCCTAGTTGAACAACATTATAAATAAATCCATGTTCAATAAAATAATAATGTTTGGATATGTGGATGATATACATCTCATGGTGAATTTCAATTGGCATATATTATGCTATTTTTAATGTCTGTGTGTGTGTTTGTGTGTATGTGTGTGTATATATATATATATATATATATATATATATATACATATATATATTATATATTTACTCTCCAGATTTTTCAAAATATGAAATATGTGTCTTATTATACACTCCCACACTCATTCATATTCAAGTATGTGGATTTATAATCAAATTTTCACAAGAGTATTTTCAAAAATATTCATTCGCCTGAAATACATATTTGTTTCCTAGTACTGAAAACTAACTTCAGTGAATGGTGCATACATAACCTAATATTTCTACAGAAATTGACCCAGGTTACCATCAATGCAAGTAGATTCCTATGGGACATGATAAGTATATTGACGTTCATTTTTATTCAACACTGGTACATTTCTATTTCTTCAGTTTATGCACATCATAGGATATATATTTCATCCACAAGTTTGCAAATTTATAGGCATTTGTTTCACTTTCAATCAATTTCTTCTTCAGAACACATGTATTCCTCCATGTTTCTAGACTGGTCATTTCATGAGACTTCTTTCCAAACATATTATTTTCAATTTCCATGATCATTTTGAATCAAAATAGACACACCTTTCATTATAAACCATAACCCTAATATTACCTTTAGATGTATTGCTTTTTGTAATGAATGATGCTATATCAACATGAGAATTCTCGTAAGATTTCAGATATCAATTCAATCCATTATTTAAAGTGGGATGAGTTATATTATTTACTCAAAATGTGGTCTATTCATCATTTTCTCTATAGTCATACACACAGGGTACACCTCTTTGTATCCACAATAGTAATTTATAGGACTTCAAAATATTGCTCCCAGAAATGCTGGAAGAAATACTCATGTCACCTGATCTACATATACATTCTTTGAAAGTAATATTCTGGACAAAAATGCAAAGGTCACACTTATGATTGTACCAAAGCGTAAAAGGAAAGTGAACATTGATTACTAAAAGCATCCATGTCCAGGTTGCCTAATGCTCTCAAATGTCAATCCTATTGGTGACTACATATTTGTTTCTTCCTAAGATTATATATTCAAACTCACCCCTGTTCAAAATGTCTAATCCGGTAACTCACTTTATACCTTGCCTGATTTTGCAATGTCTCTGTTCTTATCTGTTTTCCTACATATTTTTCAAAGTTCATCATTGTGACTGAAACTTCATATGTGCTGACATTTACATTCACTCTCTAACAGAAACCCTATTGCTAAAGAACTTTTGGTCCAAATCCTATACTCACTTTTCTTCCTAAACCCACAGACTATCTTCCCAATTTTGGTCAGGATGAAGGCTTGTGTCAGAATCATCCTCTCTCTTCTTAATGTAGAAAACATGGACAAAACCAGGACTGTATGGAGAGCTGTTCCCAGTTGTCTATGGTTGATATACCATTCTAATTTGTGAAAATGTCAGAGCAAGTAGGTGTAGCCTCCATCTCATGGGACCCTTGGAAGCAACTGTTAGGACAAAGTGGTTGCCAAGGTAGTGACCTCATTCAGTTCCTGAAGGAAGTGACCTCAACTCACTTCCTCGGTGATGGAACTCTCTGAACTTGGGATCCAGGAAGCCAGGCACCCAGAGCCAGTCCTAGTCTGCGTCCCAGTGGTCAAACTTGTATGGATTTACCAAGGACAGTGTCAGTCTTTCTTGGTACCTGCTGATGTGAGTATGGCCAAATGCCAGGAAGGTCTGAAGAGGGACCTTTCCTGAGAAATCAGGTAGTGGCTCACCGCTGGCTCCTGGCAGCTTCAGAGAGTTGGACATGGACACCGGATCTGAGACAGGATAGCCCATTATGGGGGAATATATTATGGCCCACCAGTCAAAGGACACTCTGTATTGTCACAGACCTACTTGGGGGTCTGTGTGGGTGTCGGTGTGGTTGTGGGTTTGTGGTTTTGTCTCATGTTCTCAGAATATGTAGGAAAGTCGTTTTGTTTGGTTTGGTGTGAATAGTTTCTAGTAAGTGGTTTGACAAGGCGAGTGCTTCTATGTCTGTGTATCCCACTGTGTCCGTGGTTGTAGACATTAGAAAACAGAATGCCTCAATGAGTGTGTCCTGTCAAGGAGAAATCTTCCCAGCATTCATCCTGCCCAATTTATGAATCGTCTGTGGCTTGCCTTATGGATGGGCAACACCTACTATCTTCCTAAATTCCAGTTGTCTTCCCCAATTCTGGCCAATCTCCAGAATAGGCTCATGGTTTTGTGTCCAAGATATTTACCACTTCCAAGCTCTGTGACATGGCCATGTACTGGATAGCTGAAGGGAATGGTGAGAATCTCAGAAAACTGAGTTATCAGTGTGACCAGGAAAGTCTCAGTGGAGAAACCCTGCTTTGGGCCTTTTGCTTACCTATTATTCTCTTGCCCTGAATATCAGGAAGGACTTTGCCTCAGGCCACCCCTTTTTGAAGCCTGAAGAAAACAGTTTTCAAATGAAAATGTGTGGGGATCACCTGTGGCTCTTTGCTTAATTGCTTTTGAAAGGGATGTTTCTGAATCAGCCTCTTGGCCCTGTTTGAGGCTGTGGCTTAGATTCTCAGCACCTGATGGATCTAAAGAAAAATCCCATGTGTGCAACCAAAAGCAAAATAGCCGAAAGAGCAGTCATTGTGGATGAAGTCTCTCACCTTCCTCTGTAAGGTTCCTGACCTCCATCTTTGAAAATAGGGATCCTTTGGGTTAAATGAGTTCTTCAAATCCCTGCCAAGGCTAGACCATAGGTGCTTGGGTTTTCTCATGACTCCAATTAACAGAAAGAATCTAAACCCAACAGTCATTAGGCGTCAACATGGAGAATCAGAGCAGTATTAATGGCAGGCCTCTTTGATCACTCCTGGTTCACAGGAAGGGTGTAATGGCCACACTGACATTAGGCAAATGGGGGCAAGGGAGCTTATTTTGGTCACTGTCTTTGGCTCTGCCCCTCATGGAAACCTACAGCCAGAGGTTATGATGAGTGTCTATATGGAAAAAGATGAGGGCCATGTTGGAGTGTTTTGGTTTTAATTGTGGTCATTTGTGTGGCCATTGGAAGAGATGATAGGGTCCACTTGGTCTTGAACACTGGTGTGATTCCCCTTAGAGACTGAGTTCTGGAACTGAGCTCAAAAAAGTATTGCCTTGTATTGTGTTGGAATTTTTGGAGTCCACGCAAGAGAGTCGCCCTTGGAAACTGAGATCTAGGCCCAGGGTGGCTTTCCACAGAGCACTGGGAATCTCAGGAAGGATATCACACGATTTTATTCTTAAAGACTTGGCAGCCATAGTTGCAAGTCAAAACACACATGGACCTCATATTGTAGACCTCAATCACCTGGCTTAATGTGACCTTTTTGCCTATCTTGGGGAAGCCTTGCCTGTTAGAGTTCTCCAGAGCTTTCATTGAAATAAGCTTCCTCTCCATTTACTGGATCCTGAATGAATTGAAACTCACAGTGCCTCCAATTTCATCCTTGAAAAATGGCTAGATAAATACCATAATATTTTGAAAGTCCCATCACCAGGGTGACACTGGAGAACCTTTGGATATCCTATTGATGATCATAAGTGTACCAGACAGTGCCTTTATTGACTGGGTTTCATGAAAATGGTGTAGAACCGAGATGCCAGTAATTTGGAGCCTGCTGAGTAGTCAGCCTAGAGCAGTGGTGTGCAGGTGTGTGTTAAAATATCTGTGGTGGGGTCATGTGGATCTGCCATTGGCTTCCAAATGGCTTGTGACTAACATGGTGCAGCCCCCATACCCTTGTATGTAAAGGCATCTTGTTATATGGAGAGGTTTCAGGGCAATATTTAGAATCAGATTGCTATAATCAAGGGGACAAGTTATGTGGAATAGAAGCCTGGTTGGTGCATTCTCCTGCAGACCCTTACCCACCACACGTTACAGAACTCCCTCCAGCACTGTGTCCCAGTTGAACTCATCATATTTTGTGAAGGAAATACCAAACTCCCAGTGCAGCTGCAAGAAACACCATGAAAAGTGGAGTATGACCAAATGGCTTCACAGTCCACACTGGGAGACACGTAGCCCCCAGTGGCATCAGTTTACCTATAAAGAAAGAATTCAGACCTGCTACCTCATGTTCATTGGAAAATAAGAAACCATGTCTTTCCGGTCACATAGTTGCAGACTCAGCTTTGATGGTCTCACTACAAAGTAAGCTAAAGCTCCTGACAACAACATATATTTCAAGTGCCCACCCTCAGAGGAAGTTTCTCAAGAAGTCTTTAGGCTGGTAGAGCTCAATGTTTGTGGAGATTTTACCCTCTCCCTTACTTTTGGAAACTCCTCTACCACCTCCAAGGTTGTGAACTCCTGAGCATTTTCCATTCCAGATTTGTATTCACAGGTTTTCTAAGTCTTCTCCTCTAGTTGTGTCATACTTGCAGTGAAGGTAATGTCAAGGCATTGTTGTGAATGATAGTGGGAAGATTTTTGGGTAGCACATATTTGCATACACATTGAATTCAATTTCCAATTTTCCATTCAAAATACTGAATCCCTGACTATCAGGGGTATAAGGAATTCTCCTTCAAAGAACAGCCTTACACTTACAAGAAACAGCCCCAGGAGACATCCTGACTGGGAGACATCCTGTAGCCATCTGTGTCCCTGAGACATCCTGCGGCCATCTGTCTTCCTGAAACATCCTGAGGTTATCTCATCTTGTAAAGACATCCAGGATCCTCTGATAAGAGAGCTTTCCAAAATTCAGCATATAAATACCCCTGTGTAAACAGTAAAAGTTAGCAGCTTCATCAGAACTCCTGTCTTGCTGTCATCTGTCATGTTTCTTGTCCCTTCATTCCTCCCCATCTAGGTTTGCTGCCCACAGTGATGTGTCCTGTCGGCCGGGACATCTGGCGCCCACCGACTGGGGCTCAAGCCTTTGACTGAAGGGGAACCCCGTCCTCCTGAAAGACTTGGTCAAGCTGAGCTCGCGATTGCCTTAGCAGACACCACCGAGAGACAGATCCAGGAGGAGAGTAGGGATGATGCACGGTGAGTGACCCACCATGGTACAAGCAGTTTCGTCACATGATTTGTTTTTGTCAGGCCTCAAAGAGTCCTTCAAGACATGGGGGGCACATGTTAAGAAAAAGGACTTAAAATTTTTCTTTTCTTACATAGGAGAATTGTGTCGATATTTTCTCCTTGAAGGGATCATTGATGGTAAAAGATGGCTTAGAAAAGGAGACTGTTTAAAAGATTATTATGAATCCTTTGGCCCAGAAAAAGTGCCTGTTCCCACCTTTTCTTACTGGAACTTAATTAATGAAATTCTTAAAAGTTTACACTTTCACAATGGTACCTTAAAACTTGTCAGGATTGGGGAAGAGACTATGCAAAAATCTCTTGTCCCTCCTCGGCCTGCCCATCATTAGTATAGACATAAACCCTTCTCAGTCTCCCCAGGACCCTGGGAACCTTCCTGGTCCCCCTCAAAATACCACCTTAATGAATAAGGATCCAATGGTTACCAAACGCCTTTATCCAGTTTTAAGTGCTGGAGACACATTGACCCCTGGGAGGAGGCTACCTTGGAGAAGGAAGCAGCTCGCTGCCATTTAGAAGACCCGCCACCTCTCAGGACCCTGCCACAGCCAATAGGACTTACACATCCACCTCCCTCCTATATCTCTCCTGCCTTTTGTGCTCCGGGCCTTCAGGGGGCAAATGCCCCCACCCCAGATATTTTTTCCCCACTTCCCTTGCCTAACCTGGCTCCCTTGCAATAGTCTCTCCAACATAGACAGGAACAGATCCAACTTTTAAAAGAATTAAGATCCCTTGACTCTGAGCTCTGTTCATTAGCCTTAGGCACGGAGTCAAAGCATGCTGGCCCACAGCGGTCTAATACAAAGGCGAAGCCGCTCCATCGGCCTGTTCTTGCCTTCCCAGTCACCCACAGTCTGATAGATAAGCCTGACCAGGCTGAGGTCAAATACTTCAATGAGGATCAAGAGGAGAAAGCGGGGGAAATGGATCACAGAGATCAGGACTCAGAGGATGAGATGTTCACCCCTAGGCAGGAAGGAACCCAGAGTCTACAAAAAATTAAGCCTGTTTTTTTTACAAAACTTAAAAAGGCTTGTGCTTACTATGGCCCCACTGCGCCCTACACGTTGGCTTTATTAGAAAGCAACAGTGCACAATGGCTTACTCCCAATGATTGAAAAATTTTAGTCCAACTACCCTCAGTGCCGTAGAAATTGTGTTATGGAATGCAGATTTCAAGAGCACTGTCAGGAAACTGCTCAAAAAATTTTAACTAAGGCCTCTAAATCCGGGACTTATGTTAACCTAGTGGGCAATGCGCCTATTGACACTAAAAGTAAACAGGAAGATTTCCCTGCTGAACTTTTGGCACAGATTCAGACTGCTGGCTTACATGCTTGGAGACGCCTCCCTCAAAAGGCCTCGGCTACCACTTCCCTGGCAAAAATTCGACAAGGGCCCTATGAGTCTTATAGCGACTTCACTCCCCAGCTTAACCTAGCCGCGGAATGCTTGCTTGGACCAAGTGAGAGCGAAAGCACCTTTGTAAAATATCTTGCCTTTGAAAACGCCAACCTGGCATGTCAGGATGTTCTTCAACCACATAAAGATAAAAGAAAACTTTCTGACTTTATTAGACTCTGTGCAGGGGTGGGTGCAGCCCATGCCAAGGGTCTCACCCTAGGTGCCGCCTCTACCAAGGCCTTTCACAATCCTGGCTCAATTACTTGCTTTCCTTGTAAACAACTTGGCCATTTTGCACACAAGTGTCCAACAGACAAACAAAGCCAAGGAATAGTGTCTTCTCAAACTGGGGCTAAACCGCCCCCAGCTACCCTTTGCCCTAGATGTGGTAAAGGTCATCACTGGGCCAGTGAGTGTAGATCTAAGACAAATGCCCTCGAACAGCCTATTTTTCCTGCTTCTCGGGAAACTCCCTGCGGGGCCAGCCCTTGGCCACGACCTCCCCCAGGACAAACCCAGGGGCAATAAGGTTTGTTCCCTTCCAAACTCCCAACCTACCTCAAAATCCTTCTCCACAATGCCTCCCTCCAACTAGCCACCCCAGGCAGTGCAGGATTGGACATCTATGCCGCCACCTATACAATATTAGACTCAATGCAAGGGCCCCAGATAATACCCACTGGAATTCTGGGTCCGCCTCCATCTCATAAGAGTGCCCTTATTCTTGGAAGATCCTATACTACCTTACAAGGTGTTCAGGTCTTCCCTGGCATTAATGATAATGATTTCACTGGAGAAATAAAAATACTGGCCACAGCTATTAATGGAGTTGCGGCAATCCCAGCAGGAACAAGACTTGCAAAATTAATAAACCTTCCCTTGGATTCAGGAGGCACTTCCACTGCCCAAACCTACTGCGGGTGACTGCCTCCATGGGCTACTCTGATGTATATTGTGTTCAACCCATTTCTCACAATACACCCACCCTTACCTTACTTATTGAAGGAAAGGAATTCCATGGAATTCTAGATACTGGAGCTGATGTCACATTATTTTTCAAAAATATTGGCCAACAGGTTGGCCCCTCACCCCACCCTTGACTAAACTTAAAGGGATAGGACTGTCCAAAAATCGGCTGGTCACATCTAGGGCTCTTAGCTGGACTGATAAAGAGGGAAATAAGGGAACTGTCACTGCTTTTGTTGTACCTGACCTCCCTGTTTACCTATGGGGCCGAGATATTTTGAGTCAAATGGAAATTATTCTTGCCAGTCCCAATTCCATGGTGACTCATCCAATGCTTCGTATGAATTTTGTCCCTGGTACAGGCCTTGGGAAAGTGAGACAAGGACTGGTTTTGCCTATACAACCCATAGAAAAAACAAATACATATGGACTTGGGTATTTGGATTTTTAGTGTCGGTCCCTGACCCTCCTGTACCCTATGGAGATAAAATTATTTGGGAGACTCAGACTCTTTTGTGGGTGGATCAGTGGCCCCTTATCCAAGAGAAATTGGACGCTGTCTCTATGTTAGTGCAGGAACAGCTGGCAGCAGGCCATGTAGAGCCATCAACCTCACCATGGAATATTCCTATATTTGTTATCAAGAAAAAATCAGGCAAGTGGTGCCTTTTACAATATTTGTGTGCCATTAATAAAGTTATGTGCCTGATGGGAGCACTACAGCCAGGCATTCTCACACCAGTGGCTATTCCCAAAAACTATTGTAAAATTGTTAATGACTTAAAAGTTTGCTTTTTTACCATTCCTTTATATCCTGAGGATAGACCCTATTTTGCCTTCAGTCTCCCTCACATTAATTTTCAGAGCCCTATGCAGAGATTTCAATGGAAGGTTCTTTCCCAAGGTATAGCCAACAGCCCTAGTCTTTGCCAAAAATACGTTGCTCAAGCAGTAGACGCTGTGAGAGAGCAATTGTCACAAATTTATATTTTATATTATATGGATGATATTTTTTAAGAAAGTGAGAGAGAGGGAGAGAGAGAGAATTTTTTAATATTTATTTTTTTAGAATTTGTTTGTATGTGGTGCTGAGGATCCAACCCGGGCCGCAGGCATGCCAGGCGAGCACGCTACCGCTTGAGCCACATTCCCAGTCCATGGATGATATGTTAATTGCTGCACCGAATACCAATGACCTTAATAATTGTTACTTGGACCTTTACAAAATCCTCACTACCTTGGGACTACAGATAGCTCCTGATAAGTTTCGAACACAGGACCCTTATACATATTTGGGCCTTAAATTCAAGATAATCAGATCCAAATTCCTAAAATACAACTACGTGTGGACCATCTTCACACCCTTAATGATTTTCAAAAATTACTGGGGCGTATTCAATGGCTAAGAACCCACTTGTGTACTTTTGTCCCTTAATGATATTTTGAGAGGTGATTCCCACCCCTCCTCCCTTCAAAAGCTTTCTCCCGAGGCATGACAGGCATTAAACCAAGTCACAGAAGCCATTGCCCAACAGTTTGTTACACAAATTTCTTATAACCTTCCTCTGATTCTGGTTATTTTATACACTTCTAATACACCCACAGTAATATTTTGGCAGCGAGATCCACATTTTGAAAATAAAGGCTGCCCCTTGCTTTGGGTCCATTTACCCACCACATCCTCCAAGGTTATTACTGTTTATGTTGCTCAGGTAGCTTCTATTTTTATTAAATGTCGTTTCCTTTATCGACAACATTTTGGCAAAGACCCTGATAATATTTTAATTCCATATACTAAGGACCAAACCCAAGTTTTACCAGAGACAAGGGATGAATGGGGTATTGCCCTATCAGGCTTTTTGGGAACAATTGATAACCATCTCCCCAATGACCCCCTTTTACATTTTGTACAGGAACATCCATTTATTTTTCCCAAAATTACTCAAAATGCTTCCATTCCTCAAGCCCTTACTTTCTTTACAAACGGTTCCAGTAATGGTCGTGAGGTCTTTGTTGTCAATAACCACCCTACCACCTTTCATACTATCTATCAGTCAGCACAGTTTGTTGAATTGTTTGCCATATCAAAAGTTTTTATAATATTTTTTTAATAATACTGTTAATATTTATACAGACAGTGTCTACATTGCTTATTCTATGCCCTTGCTGGAGATTTCACCCGCCATTAAGTCTTCTTCCAATGCGGCCTTTCTGATTCACGAGCTTTGGCAGCTAATTCAGGCCAGACAACACCCATTTTTCTTAGGACACATCAGGGCACACTCTGATCTTCCCGGCCCTCTAACAAAAGGTAATGCCCAAGCTGATGTAGCAACTCGTTCCATCTTTCCAATTTTTGTTGGCTCCATTCAAAAGGCCACAGAGTTACACAATCTTCACCATCTAAATTCCCAGAGCCTTCGGTTACTTTTTAAAATTACCTGGCAACAGGCAAGAGAAATAGTAAAAGCATGCACTGGTTGCGCTGTCTTCCTCCCTATTCAACACTTGGGAGATAACCCCCGAGTATAACTACCCAATCAGTTTTGACAAATGGATGTTACTCATTTTCCTGAATTTGGAAAAACCAAATATATACACGTTTCTATAGATAACTTCAGTGGCTTTATTTTTGCATCACCGCATTCTGGAGAGGCTACCAAAGATGTCCATTCTCATCTTGTTTCAGCCTTTTCCTTAATGGGTAAACCAATACCGATTAAAACAGATAATTGTCCTGCATATACCAGTGCTAAGATTAAACAGTTTTGTGCTACCTTGCATCTTTGTCATACTAAAGGAATTCCATACAAGCCTCAGCGCCAAGGCATTTTGGAACGTGCCCACCTTACCTTAAAGACTTGGCTAACCTGCCTTAAGGCTTCTGTCCTTGTATTTACCACTCCCAGGCATCGCCTTAACCATGCATTATTTGCCCTTACTTTTCTTACCCTAGACAGTGAAGGCCATTCGGCCTCAGACAGACACTGGCATCCCTCGTCCAATTCTGTTCGCTGACCTGTTATGTGGCGCAATCCCCTTACAAATAAATGGAAAGATCCAGAACCTGTCCTCATCTGGGGACAAGGCTCAGCTTGTGTTTTGGACCAAGAGCAAGCAGCCCCAAGATGGTTACCAGAATGCCTGGTTAAACAGTTTAATGACTTACCTCAACACAGGGATGGAGGCACTCACCCTGAGGACTAATTTTCCTCTTTTTCAGATGCAGCCAACAATTTGTGTGAGTATCCTGATTAAGGCACTTCTGCTGAACAGGTTTGTACACGGAGGCCTTGGCCCTCCACCTTCCAACATCATGGAGTACCTGTTTGGCACCCCCTGTGAATGCAAGGGAGGATCTTGGACTCAGGCTCCCACTAGTTGTACCCAGACTGCTGACTCCGTGACTAAGGTGCCTTACCTCCATGCCGAGGTTGACCATAAACTCGGAGGAGTTTATCAACCTAAATGGGTATGTGTTAATAAGCCAAAGATTATTCCCCCAAGTACAAGTAAAGCTCTCCAAAATTGTTCTGCAACTTGTACGCATACCCAGGTGATGCATATTTCTTGTTATGTGTTGGCCTCAATTTGTGTTAACAAGCAGGGAGAACAATTTTTGGAAGCCTCTCTAAATAAAACTCATGCAGCAGGGATGACCACTATTCATTATACCCCCGTTCTCTTTGACGGGGGAGGAGAAGGCAAACACACCAAGCTACAGTCAGCTGGATGTCAAGGCACTGTCGGTAAACCCTCCTGTTAGCCCATTAAGGCCACTACAGGGGTCTCTGATGGTGGAGGACCCACTGATGCTGTCAAGCATCCTCGGATAATTAAACTTTTGAAACCCCAAATCCCTGAGCGCACATATGATTCCTTAATGTAGCCTCAATCCCAGCTCCCAGGTTTAGATACCAATACATTAGATATTTTGGAATCTACCTTCCCCTTGATTAATATTTCCAACCCCACCCTTGTTGGTAATTGCTGGCTCTGCATGACAACAAGGGCAATCATGCCTATGGCAGTTCCTATTAATTCTATCATAGACAATGATAATACACGCCAACCTGGGTTTCCTTTTAAAGTACAGTCAATAGGCACTTTTACATTATGTCTTTTAGGCGCGATGCAGAATAATACCTATGATATTGATGTTGGTGTTACTTCCTTTGGAAATTGCTCAACAGTACAAAATTATTCCTCACCCACACCATCTCTTTGTCCCCCCAATGGCACAGTTTTTATGTGTGGAGGAAACTCGGCCTTCCCCAGGCTTCCAGGGAAATGGACCGTTGGCTGTGTTCTTGCCTTATTACTTCGTGATATAACTATTGTCCCAAGAGATGAACCTCTACCCATTCCTACCCTAGACACCTTAGTCAAAGGACACAGGCGGGCAATACAGGCCTTACCAGTCATTGCCAGCCTTGGAATAACAGCTGCTGTGGGCACAGACACAGCTGGCTTATGCACGGCTATACACTCTTACCATCGCCTGTCTCAACAACTTATAAATGATGTACAAACTATATCAGGAACCATTAAATATTTGCAGGACCAAGTAGACTCCCTGGCAGAAGTGTTCCTTCAAAAGAGTCGAGGCTTAGATTTGCTGAAACCTAACCAGGGAGGTATTTGCTTGGCCTTAGGGGAATGATGCTGCTTTAATGCCAATAAATCAGGCGTAGTACGCACTAAAATTAAGCAGCTTCAAGAAGATCTAGAAAAGAGATGAAGGGAACTTTTTGAAAATCCCCTCTGGACTGGGTTTAATGGATTTCTACCCTACCTTCTTCACCTATTAGACCCTTTGTCGGGTTTACTTTTAATGGTGTCCATAGGACCCTGCATTATTAACAGGCTGGTACAATTTACTAAAGAACAGATTAATATTTTGGCCTCGAAGCCCATACAGGTCCACTATCATCATCTGGAGATGGAAGACCGTGCTGCCAACATTTAAAAAGATATTCTAGCCTTCTCACAGGCTTATTTTTTAAGTCTACATTCCCACAGATCTCTCTTTCTTACATAAAACTATAAGTAACAGCTCTGACAAACCATCTTCTGCCCTTGGAAAAAGTGTTCGTCTTCCATGGGCCCCTCCGCTTGGGGGAGGATGCACCCATGGAGTGAGGACATAAGGCCATAATAACGGAGGGTGCAGGAAGGACTGCAGGAGGATGGATCCACGGATCCAAAAACCCAAGACCTCTGAGTGACATGCTCTGGGGCATGGCGATTGGCATGCTTTTCCTTACCCCTCAAGCCATCTTCTCCAAAACCATTCCTAGGCCACCACAAAATCTCCTAGTGAAAACACTCGCTTGGATCAGGAGATATTCAAAGGTATCCTAGAGAAACAGCGCCTCTATCACCCCCTAAAAATAAGGTCGGTAAGGTATGGTCAAATATTTTATATAGGATAGGGGGAGATGTCAGGGGCTAGAAGGAAGTTCTCCTTCAAAGAATAGCCTGACACTTACAAGAAACAGCCCCCTGGGAGACATCCCTCAGCCATCTATCTCCCTGAGACATCCTGCGGCCATGTGTCTTTCTGAAACATTCTGAGGTAATCTCACCTTGTGAAGACATCCAGCAACTGCCGATAAGAGAGCTTTCCCATCCGCATCATATAAATTTCCATGTGAGAACAATAAAAGTTTGCAGCATGATCAGAACTCCAGTCTTGCTGTCATCTCTCGTGTCTCTTGTCCCTTTATTCCTCCCCAACAAGGTTTGCTGCTCATGTTGATGTGTCCGGCCGGCTGGGACAACTGACAATAACCCATATCCTGCCAGACTATGACTACTAATACTAATATGATGGGAAAAAATAACACAAACAGAATAGAAATACAAGCAGTTCAGAGGAGGCATGGTGTGTAGTTGCACTTGCCTTTTGCATGATATAGGGTAGGTGTAATAAATCTAGTTAATTTTTAATTGAAATAGGTCTCCATGTGTTTTTAAAGTTAACAAATATGTGAATGCCTGTCTGCCTTTATTTGAAGCCTATTCAGCACATGTATTTTTATCTGCACATATAGAATCCTACTTGGTATCACACGTACATTCTTGTGAGGAAGCTGACTTGGGAGATACAAATTGTGAGAAGAGATCCCTCCCCATAAACGCTGTTGGAACTGAAAATTCAACCTATGGGTGAGCTTCCTAGTAGAACAACATTATAGATAAATCCATGTTCAGTAAAATAATTATTTTTGCATCTGTAGTTGATATATATTTTATGATAAATTTCAATGGGCATATATATTGCTACTTTTTATTGTCTCTGTGTGTGTTTTGTGTGTGTGTGTATATATATATATATATATATATATATATATATATATATATATTCTCCAGATTTTTCCAAATATGAAATATATATGTCTTAAATACACTCCCTAAATTCATTCATGTTCATGTATGTGGATTTATAATCAACTTTTCACAAGATTATTCTCAGAAATATTCACCCACCTGAAATACATATTTGTTTACTAGTATTGAAAACTAACTTCAGTGAATGGTGAATACAATCCTAATATTTCTACAGTGACTGACGCAGTTTAACATCAATGCAAGGAGATTTCAATGGGACATGATGTGTATTTTGAAGTTCATTTTATTCAACACTGGTACATTACAATTTCTTCAGTTTATGCACAACATAGGATATATATTGCATTCACAAGTTCACAAATTTATAGGAATTTGATTCACTTTCAATCATTTCCTGCTTCAGAACACATGTGTTCCTCCTGGTTATTGACTGGACTTTTCATAACACTTCTTTCCAAACACATTATTTTCGATTTCCATAATCATTTTGAAGCAAAACTAACACACTCTTCACGATATACCATAACCCTAATATGACCATTACATGTGTAACTGGTTGGAATGAATGATTGTATATCAATATAAGTTTCTCTGTATATTTTTGGATATCAATTCAATCCGTTATTCAAAGTTGGAACCAGTTATATTATTTATTCAAATATGGTCTATTCATGCATTATCTCTATATTTATAGACACAGGGTACATCTATTTGTAACCCCAATACTAATTTATTCATCTTCAAATTATTGTTCCAAGAAATGGTGGAATAAATACTCATGTCACCTGATCTATATATACATTTGATCACAGTAATTTTCTGGACACAAAAATCAAAGATCACATTTATGATTGTACCAAAGCCTAAATGGAAAGTGAGCATGGATTACTTAAAACATTCATGTCCAGGTTGCCTAATGCTCTCAAATGTCAATCCTATTGGTGACTACATATTTGTTTCTTCCTAAGGTTATATATGCAACCTCAACCCTGTTGAAAATGTCGAATCCTATCACTCACTTTATACTTAGCCTGATTTCCTAATGTCTCTATTGATTTCTGCTTCCCTACATATTTTCCCAGTTCATTATTGTGACTGACTCTTCACATATGCTGACATTTACATTCACTCTCTATCCAAAAACCTATTGCTTTAGATCTTTTGGTCCCACTCCTACACTCACTATTCTTTCTCAACCTACCAAATATCTTCCTAATCCTACCAACTATGCCTTTTTGACTGGATGTTCTCTTTGACATTCAATCATCCAAGGTACAAGGTCCTATGCCATTGTATATCGATTCATCTGAGACATCTGTGCAGAATTTAATTCAAAGCTAAGTATCCTCATCAATGGTCTACTACCTTACTAGGCTTCAAATCTTACCTAGATTTCTATTTTCAAACTTATATTTCACCTGTATATTCTTGTGAATATCGCAGGTTCCCAATACTATTATTCATCTTGCAGAATGATTCCTAACCCAAATAGAACCTGTTATTAAACCTAACCATACACTGTTCCCTCAAAATCACTTTACAGAAGAGCAGGTACAGAGTTGGTCTTACAATACAGGAATGTAGGGAATCTTCTGCCTGCTGAGAACCTCAGAGTTCCATGCAGAAATAATCCCTGGAAAAGATGCAGGCAGCTATGGAGAACCTAAGAGAGCAAAAGTCATCTTCCATGGCAAACACCGTGGTCAGGATGAAGGGATGTATCTGAATCAGCCTCTCACTTCTTAATGTAGAGATGATGGACCAAACCAGGCCCGTGTGGAGAGCTGTTCCTGGGTGCCTATGGTTAATATACCATTCTAAATTGTGAAAGTGTCACAGGAAGTAGGGGCAGCCTCCATCTCATGGGACCCATGGAAGCAAATGTTAGGACAAAGTGGTTGTGAAGGCAGTGACCTCATTCAGTTCCTGAAGGAATTGACCTACTTAACTTCCTTGGTGATGGAACTCTCTGAACTTGGGATCCAGGAAGCCAGGAACCCAGAGCCAGTCCCAGTCCCAGTCCCAGTGGGCTAACTTGTTTGAATTTACCAAGGAATAGGTCAATCTTTCTTGATACCTACTGATGTGAGGTTGACCAAATGCCAGGAGAGCTCTGAAAAGGGGCCTTTCCTGGGAAAGCAGGTAGTTGCTCTCCCCTTACTCCTGGCAACTTCACGGAGTTGGACAAGAAGACAAGATCTTTGACCACACAGGCCATTTTGGGGTAACATAGTATGGCCCACCAGTCAGAGGACACTCCATATAGTCACAGACCTACTTGGGGGAAGGAGGTGCCTTTTTGAGTGTGGGTGTGAGTATGTGGTTTTGTCTCATGTTCTGAGAATAGGTAGGAAAGTCGATTTGTTTGGTTTGGAGTGGACTGTCTCTTGTATGTCATTTGACAAGGCTGGTGTTTCTATGTCTGTGTATCCCACTGTGTCCGTGGTTGTAGAAATTAGAAAAGAGAATGCATCAATGGATATGTTGTGTGTAGTAGAAAGCTCCCAGCATTCATCCTGCCCAATTTATGAATGGACTGCAGCTTGCCTTATAGATAGGCAACACCTATTATCTTCCTAAGTTCAAGTTTTCTTCCTGAATTCTGGCAATACTCCAGAATTGGCTCATCATTTTTTGTCCAAGATATGTACCACCTCCAACCTCAGTGAAATGGCGATGTACTGAATAGCTGAAAGGAATGGCAGCAACTCAGAAAACTCAGATATCAGTGTGACCAGGAAAGTCTCAGTGGAGAAACCATGCTTTGGGCATTTTTCTTATCTATTATTCTGTTGCCCTGAATGTCAGGAAGCTCTTTGCCTCAGGCCACACTTTGTAAAGACTGAAGAAAATAGTTTTCAAATATAAATGAATGGGCATCACCTTTGTCTCTTTGCTTAATTGCTTTGGAAAAGAATGTATTTGAATCAGCATCTTGCCCTGTGTGAGGTTGTGGCTTAGATTCTCAGCACCAGATGGATTTAAAGAAAGATCCCATGTGTGCACCCAAAACCAAAATGGCAAAAAGATCAGTTATTGTGGATGAAGCTTCTTGCCTTTCTCTCTTATGTTCCTGACCTCCATCAAGTGAGAATAGGGATACTTTGGGTCAAATGAGTTCTTCAAAGCCCTGCAGAGGTGCTTGGGTTTCCTCATGACTCCAAATCACATGACGAATCTATACCTGACAGTCAGTAGGCCTCAAATTATTGAAGCAGAGCAGTATTAACAGCAGGGCAATTTGATCACTCCTGGTTCACAGGAAGGGTTTCCTGGCCACAATGACTTAGGCAAATGAGAGGCAAGGGAGCTTATTTTGGACACTGTCTTTGGATGTGCCCCTCATGGAAACCTCCAGCCAGAGGTTATGATGAGTGTCTCTATGGAAGAATATGAGGGCTCTGTGAGAGTGTTTTGGTTTTAATTGTGGTCATTTGTGGTGGTTGGAATAGATGACTGGGTCCACTGGGGTTTAAACTCTGGTCTGATTCCCCTTAGAGACTGAGTTGTGGAACTGACCTCAGAGAAGTATTGCCATAAATTGTGTTGGGATTTTTGGAGGCCACGCATGAGAGTCGCCCTTAGAAATTGAGATCTAGACCAAGGGTGGCTTTCCACAGAGCACAGGGAATCTCAGCCACAATATCATATGATTTTATTCTGAAAGACATGGCAGCCATAGTTGAGATCAAAACACACATGGACCTCACATTGTAGATCTCTATGGGCTTAGCTTCATGTAACCTTTTGGCCACTCTTTGGGAAGCCTTGCCTGTGAGAGTTCTCCAGAGCTTTCCTTGAAAACATCCTCCTCAACATTTAATGGATCCTGAATGAATTGAAACCGACAGTGCCTCCAACTTCATCCTTATAAAATGACTACATAAATACCATGACACTTTTGAAATTCCCATTACCAGGTGGCACTGGAGAACCTTGGATATCCTGTTACTGATATGAGTGTACCAGACAGCGCCTTGATGGACTGGGTTTCATGTTAATGGTGTAGAACAGAAATGTCAGTAAGTTGGAGCCTGCTGAGTAGTGGTCATACAGCATTGTTGTGCACGTGTGTGATAAAACATCTGTGGTGGCGTCATGTGGATCGGCCACTGGCTTCCAAATGGTTTGTGACTGACATGGTGTAGCCAGCAGAACCTTGTATGTAAAGGCATCTTGTTATATGCAGGATTTTCAGGGCAATGT
The DNA here is from genome assembly GCF_048772815.1 of Callospermophilus lateralis. Classification (NCBI taxonomy): domain Eukaryota; kingdom Metazoa; phylum Chordata; class Mammalia; order Rodentia; family Sciuridae; genus Callospermophilus; species Callospermophilus lateralis. The sequence goes on from NW_027513281.1 coordinate 1,147,101, forward strand.
TCAGAATCTGGTTGCTTTGGTCAAGGGGGAAAGCTATGTGGGACAGAAGCCTGGTTGGTGCATTCTCCTGTAGAACCTGACCCACGACACGTGACAAAACTCCGTCCAGCACTGTGTCCCAGTTGAACTTTTTGTATTTCTTGAAGCATATAACAAACTCCCAGTGCAACAGCAAGAATCACCACGAAACTTGGAGGATGACCAAAGGGCTTTACAGTCCACACGGGGAGATACTTAGCCCCCAGTGGCCACAGTTTACCTACAAAGAGAGAATTTAGCACTGCTGCCTAATGTTCATTGGAATATAAGAGACCATGTCTTCCAGGTCACATTGATGCAGACCCAGCTTTGATGGTCTCACTACAAAGGAAGATAAAGCTCCTGACAACAACATATATTTCAAGTGCCCAACCTCAGAGGCAGTTTCTGAAGAAGTCTTTATGCCAGCAGAGCTCCATGATTGTGGAGTTTTACCCTGTCCCTTACTTTTGAAAACTCCTCTACCACCTCCAAAGTTGTGAAGTCCTGAGCAATTTCCATTCCAGATATGTATTCACAGATTTTATATCTCTTCTCCTCTAATTGTGTCTTACTTAGGGCGAAGGTAATGTCAAGGAACTGTTCTGGATGAGAGTGGGAGGATTTTTGTTTAGCACATAATTGCATAAACTTTGGATTCATTTTCCAATTTTCCATTTGAAATGGAAATACCTATACCCTACTACACTCTGTCTACTTATCCTAATTTGATGCAGAAAAATAACCCAAACAGAATTGAAATATAAGCAGTTCAGAAGAGGCATGGTGTATAGTTGGTCTTGCCTTTTGCATTATATAGAGTAGGAGTTATAAATCTAGTCAATTTTTTGTAGAAAGAGTTCTCCATGTGTTTTTAAATTTAACAAATATGTGAATTCCTGTCTCCCTTTCGCTGTAGCCTATTCAGCACATGTATTTTATAAGCACATGTAGAATCATACCTGGTACCACACGTACACTATTCTGTGGTGGCTGACTTGGCAGATACAAATTGTGAGAAGAGATCACTCCTCCGAAACGCTGTTGGTACTGAAAATTCAACATATCGGTGAGCTTCCGAGCTGAAACATTATACATAAATCCATGTTATTTAAAATGGATATTTTTGATCTGTGAATGATATGTATTTCATGGTGAATTACAATTGGCATATAGTGCTACTTTTTACTCCCTGTGTGTGTTCGTATATATATATATATATATATATATATATATATATATATATATACATTCTCCAGATTTTTCAAAATATAAAATATATGTGTCTTATTATACATTTCGTAAATTCATTCATATTCATGTATGTGAATTTATAATCATCTTTTCACAAGATTATTCTCAGAAATATTCATCCACCTGAAATACATATTTGTTTCCTATTACTGAGAACTAACTTCAATGAATGGTGTATACAAATCCTAATATTTCTACAGTAACTGACCCAGTTTAACATCAATGCTAGTAGACTTTTTTGGGACATGATATGATGTGTATTTTGAAGTTCATTTTTTTCAACACTGGTACATTACTATTTCTTTAGTTTATGCACATCATTGAATATATATTTTCTCCACAAGTTCGCAAATTTATAGGCATTTGTTTCACTTTCAATCACTGTCTACTTCAGAACACATATATACCTCCATGTTTCTTGACTGGTCTTTTCATGAGACTTCTTTAGACAACACATTATTTTTGATTTCCATAATTACTTTTGAAGCAAATCTCACACACCCTACATGATGATCCATAACCCTAATATTACCATTAGATGTATAACTGGTTGGAATGAATGATTGTATATCAATACATGATTTCGTATATTTTTTCAGATATCAATTCAATCCATTATGTAAAGTGGAACCAGATATATTATTTATACACAGTATTGTCTATTCATGCATTATCTCTATATTCATAGACACAGGGTACCCCTCTTTATACCCCCAATACTAATTTATACGTCTTCAATATATTACTCCCAGAAATGGAGGAAGAAATACTCATGTCACCTGATCTACATATACATTTTATCACATTAATATTCTGGACACAAATAGCAAATCTCACACTTATGATTGTACCAATGTAAAGGTCAGGCAAGCGTTGGAAGAAGAGACCACCAAGAGACTGTCTCATGCAACAGCAAAGTGTTTATTGGGGGTCCAGCATGCTGCGTCTCAGAGCTCACTTGAATTTAGCAGAGAGCCCTGAGATCAGCTTATGCAGAGCTTATATACTTTCCTTGGAGAGGGCAGGGAATGAAGTTTATTAATGGGTCAGGGCAGGTGGGCAGTTTGCGTGCAAATGTGTGACGGAGTACATTCTGCAGTTTAGCAGTTGGGGACATCACATTCTGGGAACAAGATTAGCAAACAGTTCCCAAGATTTCAACAGTGTTTTGTTAAGCATACAGAAAAAAAGGAAGTGACAAGTACCTATTTTATTAACCTTTCATTCCCCACTTATTTTTCTGGTTACTTTTAATCATAAAAGTGATCTTTGGGTGGTGTCACATTTTATTTCTACTAGTGGGGTATATTGTTGTCTGATTACCATAAGTTTAACTTGTCCAATTTGAGCTTGGAGAAAGGAAACTACACGGTGGAGCAAACAGGGTCCTACAGTTACCAATAATATGAGGATTATTAATGGACCGGCCAAGGCTGATAAAAGCGTAGTTAACCACGGGGTCTGTGTGAACCAAAACTCAAAGCACCCTTTTTGGTCCTCTCTCTCTCGTTGATGCTCTTCAAGGCGTTTTCTTAATTTACTCAGAGATTCTTTTACAACTCCAGTATTGTTGACATAAAAACAACATTCTTCCCTCAATGCAGCACAATGGTCCTTTCCCTCATGAAGAGAATGTCCAACCATCGACTGTTCTGTAAAACTACTTCAGAGAGATGTTAAAGATTCATGTAAAGCTGTGATGGAGGTTTTTAATATCTTTAAGTTTTGGTCTATTGCTGCTTATCATTGGGTCATTTGTTGTGTCCCATGGACTAGGGCAGTGTTTCCTGTGCCCACCCCTGCAGCAACTACTATTCTGAATAGGATGGCAAAAGTGAGGGATACAGGTTCCGGTGGAACCGGGTTTTATGCCCCCCCATTTTATCTTTAAATGAAGCTGCGTCATTATAGAGCACTTTGGGAAACATCTGCACCATTATATAATTAATCACATCTGTTGATAATTTTATGAACACATAAACAATGTTTAAGTATATAGAATTATACTGTTGTAGGGACGGACAAGGCAAGGCTCCTAAGATAGCACGGAAGCTAGGAAAGCAGTCTTATTTGGTTGCAAATGGATTTAGAGGGCATTGCTTCTGTTGTAATCAATTAATACACTGAACCCCAAGTTTAGGTCATTTCAGAATTTTGTACCCAACATGTAAGAGAAGGGTTTCAGAAGTTCACAGACTGTGGAAGTTCACAAAAAGCTGTTATTTTTCTGTTTTATTTCCTCTGTTCTGGGCAAGTTAACTTTTTAAGGACACCTGGGAGGGGGAAAGCTTTTTCTTCCCTTTCTTTTTTTTCCCTGCCAACTGTTACCATACAGCCCAGTTGGTAACTTCTTTATCTTAGAAATATAGCCATCTTTGTGGAGCCCCAGCTCAAAGCCAGAGGCATTTTTCACATATTTTGTGAAAAACTAGTAAGCGGGTGTCTAGGTTAGAAGTGCTGATTTTTCCAGCCAGTGACAAGTAGAACAGGGCAGCAAGAAAAGAGGAAGTTTATGTACATTGAACTATTTCATAGTGACTCTTTTGCTGAAAGTCCAAAATTCAGTCATGGTGAAGACTCCTGGAGAAGATCAGTCAAGACTTTTCTGTTGTCCGGGTACAGAGGCGGAAGACGTGGAAGGCGGAGGGTGAGAGCTGCTCCTTGGATCTGAGAATGAGGAAGGAGAGATGTAAAAGAATATTGGGAAAGGGGTTTCCGATTTTCCTAGCTTCAAAAACTTCAGCAGTAGAACAGGTAGACCAGAGGGGAAAATGGGAGTGAGTATCCCAAAGAGCCTGTGAGGGACTTTAAATTCTTAGTAGCCTCTTTTCAGTGTTGACAAAGCAACTTTAAAGGCCATTTTCATTACATCTTGGATAGGGGTCTGAGTGCTCTCCTCAGCGTGTTTGAGCTTTGGGTTAGCTAGTAAGAGGACCTGTTTGGACCCGATGAGGGCACTGACAAGAGAAGAGAGGAGTGAGAAGGTGGAGGGGTACCTCAGTACCTGCTACTTCAGCAAGGGACAATATTCTGAGAACCGTTGGAGGTTTGGGTATTTGATCTAGTAATTGGAGGGGAGAAATCAGGTTGCTGAGGTGGGATTGACAGCAGAGCATCTGGAGCAGAAGGCAGAGGGTGAGGATCTATTGCAGAAGCATAGTTCAGGATGTGAGCGAAGGAGGGAAAAGGACTCCACTTAGGGGAATTTTCTTCCAGCCTATTGAGCACTTGTAGAATTTAAAAAGTTCACGCAGAATTTGAGGATCTAGAGACCCCTCGGGGGTAATCAGTTTTTGTTTTCCAATTGGTAATATGCCCAATGCTGTGTACTGAATTTGATGAGGAGTTTGGGTTACACCAGGCATCCCCTATATGCTCACATCCCCAAGACTTACAGAAGAAGTCGGCTGTTTGTGGCTTTGATAGTCTGCCGGATTAACATAGTAATCTAGGCTAGCCAACCTGCATCTGGCTTGCATGTCCCTTCACCAATAATAGAAAAATTCACACACTCTTCCTGAAAAACCATAACCCAAATATTACCATTAGATGCATAACTAGTTGGAATGAATGTTTATATATCAATATAAGATTTCCTATATATTTTCAGATATCAATTCAAACCATTATTTAAAGTTGGAACCAGTTATATTATTTATTCACATTATGGTCTATTCATGCATTATCTCTATATTCAGAGACACTGTGTAAACCTATTTGTACCCCCAATACTAATTTATAAGTCTTCAAAATATTGCTCCCAGAAATGGTGGAAGAAATACTCATGTCACCTTATCTACATATATTTTTTATCACAGTAATATTCTGGACACAAAAACCAAAGGTCACACTTATGTTTCTACCAAAACCTAAATGGAAAGTGAGCATGGATTACTAAAAACATTCACGTTCAAGTTGCCTAATGCTCTCAAATGTCAATCCTATTGGTGACTACATAATTGTTTCTTCCTAAGATTATATATTCAATCAAGCCTGTTGAAAATGTCTGATCCTATCACTCACTTTACTTTGCCTGATTTCCTTATGTCTCAATTGATATCTGCTTTCCTACATATTTTCACCAGTTCATCCTTGTGACTGACTCTTCACATGTGCTGACATTAACACTCATTCTCTACCCGAAACCCTATTGCTAAAGAACTTTTGGTTCAAATCCTATACTCACTCTTCTTCCATAATCTACCCACTACCTTCCTAATCCTACCGACTATCCCTCTTTGCCTGCATGTTCTCTGCTACATTCAATAATCCAAGGTAAATGGTCATATGCCATTGTATGTCGATTTATCTGAGACATCAGTGCAGAATGTAAATCAAAGCTAAGTATCCCCATCAAGGGCCCAATGCCCTTCTGGGTTTCAAATATTACCTAGATTTCTGTTTTCATACTTATATTTCACCTCTATATTCTTATAAATATTGCAGGTTCGCAATACCATTATTCATCCAGCAGAATGATTTCTAACCCAAACTGAACATGTTATTAATCCTAACCATACACTGTTTTCTCAATCTAACTTTTCAGAAGAGCAGGTACAGAGTTTTTCTTACAATACAGGAATGTAGGAGATCTTCCACCTGCTGAGAACTTCAAGGTCCATGCAAAAATGATCCCTGGAGAAGATGTATGCAGCTATGAAGGACCTGAGAGAGCAAAAGTCATCATCCATGGCAAACAAATTGATCTGGATGGTCTGAATGAGCCACTCTCTTTTCAATTTAGAGAAGGTGGATCAATCCAGGCCTGTGTGGAGAGCTGTTCCAGGGTGCCTATGGTTGATATACCATTCTAACTTGTGAAAGTGTCACAGGAAGTAGGGACAGCCTCCATCTCATGGGACTCTTGGAAGCAAATGTTAAGACATATGGTTACCAAAGCAGTGAATTCATTCAGTTCCTTAAGGAAGTGATCTCACCTCACTTCCTTGTTAATGGAACTCTCTGAACTTGGGATCCAGGAAGCCAGGCACCCAGAGCCAGTCCCAGTCCCAGTTTCAGTGTGTTCACTTGATTGGAATTACCATGGACAGAATCATTCATTTTTGGTACCTACTGATGTGAGAATGGCATATGCCAGGAAAGCTCTGAAGAGGGGCCTGTCCTGAAAAAGCAGGTTGTGGCTCACCTCTGGCTACTGAATATCACAGAGAGTTAGCCAAGGGACCATATCTGAGACAGGACATGCCATTTCAGGGGAAGATAGTGTGGCCCACCAGTCAGAGGACAATCCAGATAGTCACAGACCTACTTGGTGGAAGGAGGTGCATTTGTTGGTGTGGGTGTGAGTTTGTGGTTATGTCTCAGGTTCTGAGAATAGGTAGGAAAGGCGGTTTGTTTGGTTTGGACTGGACTGCTTCTAGAATGTAGTTTGACAATGCAAGTGTTTCTATATCTGTGTATCCCACTGTGTCTGTTGATGTAGACTTTAGAAAAGAGAATGCATCAATGAATGTTTCCTGACTAGTAGACAGATTTCCAGCATACATCCTGCAATATTTATGAATAGAGTGTGGCTAGCCTTATTGATGTGCAACACCTGCTATCTTCCTAAGTTCCTGTTTTCTTAATGAATTCTGGCCACTCTCCAGAATTGGCTCATGGTTTTTGTGTCCAAGATATGTACCTCCTCCAAGCTCTGTAACATGGCCATGTACTGGATAGCTGAAGGAAATGGGAGCATTTCAGAAAACTCAGATATCAGTGTGACCAGGGAAGTCTCAGTGGAGAAACTCTGCTTTTTGCAATTTGCTTACCTAATGTTCTGTTGCCCTGAATGTCAGGAAGGACTTTGCCGCATGCCATACTTTTGTGAAGCCTGAAGAAAACCATTTTCAAATGGAAATGAATGGGCATCACTTGTGTCTCTTTGCTAAATACTTTGGAAAAGGATGTGTCTTAATCAGCTACTTTGCCCTGTGTGAGGCTGTGGCTTAGATTCTCAGCACCTGATGGATCTAAATAAGGATCCCATATATGCATCCAAAACCAAAATGGCAAAAAGATCAGTCATTGTGGATGAAGTCTCTTGCTTTCCTCTGTTAGGTTTCTGACCTCCATCAATTGAGAATAGAGATCCATTGGGTCAAATGAGTTCTTCAAAGCCCTGAAGATGTCCTTGGGTTTTCTCATGACTCTCAATCACATAAAGAATCTATACCTGACAGTCAGTAGGCCTCAAATTGAAGAAGCAGAGTAGTATTAACGGCAAGCCTCTTTGATCACTCCTGGTTCACAGGAAGGGTTTCCAGGCCACTCTGACATTAGGCAAATGAGTGGCAAGGGAGATTATTTTTAACACTGTCTTGAGCTGCGCCCCTCATGCAAACAACCAGCCAGATTTTATGATGAGGGCCTATATGGAAGAAAATGAGGGCCATGTGGGAGTGTTTTGATTTTAATTGTGGTAATTTGCGTGGCAGTTGGAAGAGATGACTGGGTCCACCTGGGCTTGAACTCCGGCGTGATTCCCCTTACAGACTGAGTACTGGAACTGACCTCAGAGAAGTATTGCCATGAATTGTGTTGGGATTTTAGGAGGCCACGCATGAGAGTTGCCCTTGCAAACTGATCTAGGGCCAGGGTTGCTTTAAACAGAGCACTGGGGATCTCACCCAGGACATCACATGATTTTATTCTTAAAAACTTTGCAGCCAGAATTGAGAGGCAAAACACACATGGACCTCACAATGTAGACCTCAATGGGCCTGGCTTCATGTGACCTTTTGGCCACTCTTTGGGAAGCTTTGCCTGTGATAATTCTCCAGAGTTCCTTTGAAATGAGCTTCCTCACCATTTAATGAATCCTGAATGAATTGAAACCCACACGGCCCCCAACTTCATCCTTGAAAAATGGCTAGATAAATACCATGAATTTTTTGAAATTCCCATGAACAGGTGGCACTGGACAACGTTTGGATTTCCTGTTGCTGATCATGAGTGTACCAGACAGTGCCATGATTGACTGGGTTTCATGAAAATGGTGTAGAACAGAAATGCCAGGAAGTTGGAGCCTGCTTAGTAGTGCGCCTAGAGCAGTGGTGGGCAGGAGTGTGATAAAACATCTGTGCTGGGGCCATGTGGATCTGACATTGACTTCCAAATGGCTCGTGACTGACATGGTGCAGCCAGAAGACCCTTATAAGTAAAGACATATAGTTATATGGAGAGATTTCAGGGCAATGTTCAGAATCAGGTTGCTATATTCAAGGGGGCAAGCTATACGGGATAGAAAACTGGGTGGTGCATTCTCATGCCAACCCTGACCCACCACATGTGACAGAACTCCCTCCAGCACTGTGTTCCAGTTGAACTCCTTGTATTTTGTGAAGCAAATACCAAACTCCCAGTGCAGCAGCAGGAAACACCAGGAAAAGTGGAGGATGAACAAATGGCTTCACAGTCCACAGGGGGGGGAGACACTTAGTCCCCAGTGGCCACAGTTTACCTACAAAGAGAGAATTCAGCACTGCTGCCTCATGTTCAATGAAAAATAAGAAACCATGTCCTCCATGTCACATAGATGCAGACCCAGCTTTGATGGTCTCACTACAAAGGAAGCTAAAGCTCCTGACAACAACATATATTTCATGTGCCCAAACTCAGAGGCTGTTTCTCAAGAAGTCTTTCTTCCAGCATAGCTCAATGTTTGTGGTGTGTTTACCCTGTCCCTTACTTTTGGAAACTCCTCTACCACATCCAAGGTTGTGAACTCCTGAGCATGTTCCATTCCAGATATATATTCACAGATTCTCAAACTCTTTTCTTCTAATTGTGTCTTAATTGGGATAAAGGTTATGTCAAGGCATTGTTCTGGATGAGTGTGGGAGGATTTTTTGTAGCACATATTTGCCTACTCATTGGATTCAATTTCCAATTTTCCATTCGAAGTACTGAATCCCTGACACTACCCCATACCCTACTAGTCTCTCACTACTAATCCTAATATGATGGAGAAAAATAACACAAACAGATTGGAAACTCAAGCAGTTCAGAGGAGGCATGATGTACAGTTTGACTTGCCTTTTGCATGATAACGTGTAGCTGTTATAAATCCAGTCAATTTTTTGTTGAAATGGTTCAAAATATGTTTTTTTAAGTTAGAAATATATGAATTCCTGTCTCCCTCTCACTGTAGCCTATTCAGCACATATAATTTTATATGCACATATATATTCCTACCTGGTATCACATGTACATTCTTTTGAGATGGCTAATTTGGCAGATACAAATTTTGAGTAGAGATCACTTCTACTAAAAGCTGTTGGAACTGAAAATTCAAACTATCGGTTAATTTCCTAGTTGAACAACATTATATATAAATCCATGTTCAGTTAAATAAATATATTTGGATCTGTGGATGATATATATTAAATGATGAATTTTGATTGGCATATATATTGCTACACACACACACTCTCCAGATTTTTCAAAATATGAAATATATGTGTCTTATTACACATTCTATAAATTCATTCATATTTATGTATGTGAATTTGTAATCAACATTTCACAAGATTATTCTCAGAAATATTCATCCACCTGAAATACATAATGTTTCCTAGTACTGACAACTATCTTCAGTGAATGGTGCATACAAATCCTAATATTTATACAGTAAATCACCCAGTTTAACATGAATGCAAGTAGATTCCTATGGGATATGATGTGTGTTTTGACATTCATTTATATTCAACACTAGTACTTTACTATTTCTTCAGTTTATGCACATCATAGGATATATATTTCATTCACAAGTTCGCAAAATTATAGACATTTGTTTCACTTTCAATAACTTCCTGTTTCAGAACACATGTATTCCTCCAGATTTCTTGACGGGTCTTTTCATGAGACTTCTTTCCAAACACATCATTTTCGATTTCCATAATCACTTGTGAAGCAAAACTCACACACCTTTCATGATAATCCATAACCCTAATGTTAACTTTAGATGTGCAACTCGTTGGAATGAATGAATGTATATCAATGTAAGATTTCTTATATATTTTCAAATATCAATTCAATCCATTATTTAAAGTGGAATCAGTTATATTATTTATTCACAGTATCATCTATTCATAAATTATCTCTATATTCATAGACAAAGCGTCCATCTCATTGTACCCCCAATACCAATTTATACGTCTTCAAAATATTGCTCCCAGAAATGGGGGAAGAAATACCCATGTCACCTGATCTACATATATATTTTATCACAGTAATATTCAGGACACCAAAAGCAAAGGTCACACTTATGATTGTACCAAACCTAAAAGGAAAGTGAACATGGATTACTAAAAACATCCATGTCTAGGTTGCCTAATGCTCTCAAATAAAAATCCTATTGGTGACTACATATTTGTTTCTTCCAAAGATTATATATTCAAACTCAATTCTGTTAAAAAAAAGTCTAATCCTGAAACTCACTTTATACTTTGCCTGATTTTGTAATGTCTCCATTGATATCTTCTTTCCTACATATTTTCCCTAGTTCATCATTGTGACTGAATCTTCACATGTGGTGACATTTACATTCACTCTCTACCTGAAACCCTATTGCTAAAGAACATTTGTTCCAAATCCTAAATTCACTCTTCTTTCTAAACCTACCGACTATCTTCCAAATCCTAACTTCTATCACTTTTTGACTGGATGTTCTCTTCTACACTCAATCATCCCAGGTACAAGGTCATTTGCCATTGTATTTCGATTTATCTGAGAAATCTGTGCAGAATGTAATTCAACACTAAGTATCCCAATCAAGGACCCAATGACCTTCTGGGCTTCAAATCTTACATAGATTTCTTTTTTCATAATTATATTTCACCTATATATTGCTGTAAATATTGCAGGTTCCTAATGCCTTTATTCATCCTGCAGAATGATTCCTAACCGAAATCGAATCTGTTATTAAACCTAAACATACACTGTTCCCTGAATATTACTTTACAGAACAGCAGGGACCGAGTTGGTCTCAAAATACAGGAATGTAGAGGATGTTACACCTGCTAAGAACCTCAAAGGTCCATGCAGAAATGATCCCTGGAGAAGATGTAGGCAGATATGAAGGTCCTGAGAGAGCAAAAGTCATCTTCCATGGAAAGCAACCTGGTCAGGATGAAGTTTTGTGTCTGAATCAGCCTCTCTCTTCTTAGTTTAGAGAAGATGGACCAAACCAGGCCTGTGTGGAGAGCTGTTCTTGGGTGCCTATGGTTGATATACCATTCTAACATGTGAAAGTGTCATAGAAAGTCGGGGCAGCCTCCATCTCATGGGACACTTGGAAGCAACTGTTAGGACAAACTGGTTTCCAAGGCAGTGACCTCATTCAGTTCAGAAAGGAAGTGACCTCACCTCACTTCCTTGGTGATTAAACTCTCTGACCTTTGGATCCAGGAAGCCATGAACCCAGAGCCAGTCCCAGTCCCAGTAACAGTGGTCTCACTTGTTTGGATTTACCAAGGACAGAGTTAGTCTTTCTTGGTACCTACTGATGTTTGGATGGCCAAATGCCAGAAAAGCTCTGAAGAGGGGCCTTTCCTGAGAAAGCAGGTAGTGGCTCACCACTCGCTTCAGACAACTTCACAGAGTTGGCCAAGGAGACCAGATCTGAGATAGAACAGGCCATTTCTGATGAATATAGTATGGCCCACCAGTTAGAGGACACTTCGGAGAGTCACAGACCTACTTGGGGGAAGGTGGTTCCTTTGTAGGTGTGGGTGTGGGTTTGTGGTTTTATCTCATGTTCTGAGAATAGGTAGGAAAGGCGGTTTATTTGGTTAGGAGTGAACTGTTTTTTGTAAGTCATTTGACAAGGCGAGTGTTTCTATGTCTGAGTATCCCATTGTATCCGTGGTTGTAAACATTAGAAAATAGATTGCATCAATGGATGTGTCCTGTCTAGTAAAAAGCTTCCCAGCATTCATCCTGCCCAATTTTTGAATGGACTATGGCTTGCCTTATGGATGGGCAAAACCTGCTATCTTCCTAAGTTCCTGTTTTCTTCCTGAATTCTGGCCACTCTCCAGAATAGACTCATGGTTTTTTGTCCGAGATATGTACCATCTCCAATCTCTGTGACATGGCCATGTACTGGATAGCTGAATGGAATGGCGACCATGTCAGAAAACTCAGATATTAGTGTGACCATGAAAGTTTCAGTGGAGAAACCATGCTTTGGGCCTTTTGATTACCTACTGTTCTGCTGCCCTGAATGTTTTTGTTTCTTTATGAGAGATCTGAGGGGGCATGGCGTGAGGGACATGATTTGCCTTTTAGAATTCAGTTGAAGGACATGAGTTGTCTTTTAGAAATCAGTTCGGTTTGAAGTCTGGTTGGGGAAGAACAGGTTGTAAAGTCATCTGGGGATGGGTTCTTCTATGAGAGAAACTAAAACAATGAGTACTGAATAAATGTTGCAGTATTTGGAACATGTCACTGTATAGAAGTTCCCTCACCAGGCTTTAGTATCCCCAGTTATCAGGACTGTCAACTTAACCTTTTCATTTTAGTGTTACAGTTGTCCCTCCCCATAAGATACAGTGTAATAATTTAATGTCATCTGAACTTGCAAAACCCTTTTACTAGTATGACCTCTGTTTCTAATAGAGAAACCTTTACTTCTGGGCTGGATAATCGTACTAGCAAACACCAAGACTACCTGTGTAGGTTAGGAATATCAGTAGGTCTTAAACTAAATATTTCTGCATCTGGCAGCTCCTCTTGATAGTCTCTATTTATAGTTATCAGGCATTCCTGTCTGAGAATCCTTCTTTGTAGCCTCCAATCTTACTTATTTTTGGAGGCTTACATAAAGTATATACCTTAAAATATTATTATTATTATTAGTAGTAGTAGTAGTAGTAGTAGTAGTATTAATTAAAATGCCCAGGAATGGCTGTATTTTGGTTTTAACTGTCTTTGCTAAGTGTTTAAGATAACACATTCAAACTGACTTTTGTTTCTATCTATTGTGAACAGTCAGCTGAGCTTTTATGGGAGTCATTTCTTGGGAAACTTGAGAGTAGCTTCTCAGTTCTGCTAGTGCCATTTGCGCTAGGTGGGCCCAGGTCTTGTTTGACCATGTGGCTTCCCTCGGAAGCATCAGTGATGTCTCCCTTCTCTGATGACTCTCCTCATTTTAGCAAATGCACTGACTGGCTTTCTGTTCTCCAGTGATCTCATTAATCTCCCTGATTGGGAGGTTATGTGCCCCGCAGTTGCAAAGCTCTTTAGAGAAGTCCCCTGTTCCCTGGATTCAGACTGACTCAGAGGGCAAGAGCCAAATATTGGTTTACTTGGACCTGTTCATTTAAATTTAATTTTAAATCCTAACCTTAAACATCCAGCAAATAAATTTTAACAGCCTCATATTATGAGTACTGGGCTTTAATGTCTATAACTTTATAATTATTTATCTTTTATTAATTGGAATCTGTATTATTCTGTCAGTCTTGTAGGTGATGACTTATTATCTTAAATTAACCCATGTTATGTTCTTAAATCTACACTTGGTAATACACTAACAGGGAATCTTTAGATCACTTATAAGGAAATTACAAAATAAAATTTTTTAAAAAAGAGTAAAAATACTTAGTTTGTGTAATAGCTACCCAGAATTTTTTGGCTGACTTATGCATTATATCCCCTGTTTGAGATCCTAGTAATCTTGACAGAAAAAAAGAAACTTTTGAACATAACTTTAAATAAAATTAAATCAGACCTACTGTTTCGTAGTCATTCTCACATTTACTAAGATGGGACACAGAGCCTTATCTCAGGTAAGGCAGGGCTCTTTATGAATCTTAAGTGTTTTAGTTCTAAAACTGATCTTTGTTTTTTTTAAATATCATTGTACAAAGTTTAAATAAATTGTTTGAGGTCACATGAACATTAGTTAACACCATATGCTATCACATTTAAAACATTAATTAAAGAAAGGCTGAAAGATTTTAACCTTTACATAGATTAGGCTCTCATTAACTTAAAAATACATTTAAATTCTTCCCCAATGTAAAAAGTAACATAAAATTTTACATATCTTATTGATAACAGGTAAATAAAACCCCAATATATTTTTTTTACCATATAACTTCAGAACACCAGTTTGATATAATGCTCTTTTCAAGTTTCTACCGTACAGACTTGTATACCTGGAAGATATGAGCACATTGATAGCATCACATTTACATTGATGTTTCTACATTAACCAAGTTTGGCTTTTAAAGAAATGGCACTAAAGTGCTCTGAAATAACAGTTCTTATTTAATCAGTTGTTTAATTTTTATGGTTGCTTGCTCTAGAAAAAATAAAACTTAATAAACACAATATTATGGGTAAACGTATGTTTAAAGAAATTTTTGTTTCTTTAACACATGACTGATTTTTACAATCTTATACAGACTTTAGTACAAACTTATACAGACCTTAGTAAATCAATCAGATATCAAACAAAAGTACTCATGAATGAGTAATCTCATATTAAATTTACTTTACTTATTTATCAAAATATTAGACAAAAGTTTTGAACAGTGTAAACCATTTGTGTTGTTGAAGGAAAATTCCTAGAGCAAAGGCATATTAGACCTTTTGTAGACATTATTATTTTATTCGTTTTTTGAACACCTAGAAAAAATTGTAAGCTTAAATTTAAAGACATTTTTATCTGTTTATCCAATTTAAATTGAAACTTTTAAATCACATGAATTAAAGATATTTAGATCCACTTTTTAAAATTTGTTTTTATGAGCGCATTTTTTATGAGCGCTTCTTATATATGTTAATTTGTGTATCATATATATGATATAAGGATATATATATATATATATATATATATATATATATATATATATATATACACACATACAACACATAACAAAAGTCTGCACACATAATAATAGTAAAGGCCTTGTAGCTTTTCACAGGTGAAATCTCCATTGCAATGTTTCAAAAACTCCACAGTTGCTCAAAGATAGAACCTATCAGAAAAACATTAACTTAGATTTGTAGGATTAAAATCATGAGCTCAAAAAAAAAATAAAGAATCTAAGAAAAAAAAAGTGTCCTTGAAAAAATGACTGGCCAGTAATTAGTAGATACCATACAATTTACCTTTTTTTTTCCCTTAGGCCTCAGATCAGTCTCCTACTGAGCTTGGAGGCTTCTTTCATTTGCATTTCAAAATAAGTCCTGGCTGAGTTCTGGAAAGAGCTGGACAAAACTGCTATTCTGAGCAAACACCTAAGGCCTAAGGCATTTTAACCATAATTTTCAGTTTAGGATGTTGAAAATTATGATACAATTTAAGATACAATTCACAAAATTTTATATCTTTACATCTTGTTTTGTCAACAAATACCATACTATGATTTAATATCCTTGTTCAAATTAATGCACTGGTACACACAGTGACATTTTCCCAGGCAACCCAATTCAAAATTGGTGGAAAAAAAAAAGACTGAATGATTGGGAAGTTACTTGTCAACTTGCAAGTAGAGTTCTTCAGTTTTCCATCCTAAGTATTTAAGTTCTCTGGCATGAATTATCTGAAATCATAAACTAAACAATTACCTAAACCCGACTTTTAACTGCAAGATTGTTCAATGATTCAAAAAACCATTCAGATACCAGATTGTTACAATAAAACATCATCCTTTAGACACACATTCAGCTAAGATCATTCCCAAGAAAATTTAATAATATCAACACATTATTGCACATGTCTTAAAGGGCCAGAAACAAAAACACAAGACAGACAGAAAGGAGCTCCAGACTATAGTTGACAGACAGAAGCCTTTAAAACCGAGCAGATAAGAGAAAAATCTCCTACATCAGTGGCACCATAGATGTCCCCACAAGGGGACCAGATGTTTTCACAGATGGGCAATCTGAAACGTAAAATCAAGTGTCTCCATGGTGACTTCACTGCATTTAGTGTCCCCTTTTTCTTTTTCTCTTTTTTAAGAATACAGAAGTGGTATAATCCTTACAGTGCAGGGAAGGAAGGAGGGAATTCCCTGAATCAACAGGGCTTTGGCAGCTGCTGGGAATGCTTCAGTCCCTCCATTTACTTACAGGATTACCTCCTCTGGTTCAGTTCCATCCTAAGCATGCTCCTTCTTTTAACATTTCATTAGTCACCTCTAAAAAAGTTCTGGGACAGGGGGCCCATATCAAAATTTGTAACTTAAAGTTCGGTTCCTGACCTTGAAGCCAATTAATGCCAATTTAATAATGAGGACAGGGTTTTGAGAAAAAGAAAAAGGGAGGTTTATTGCTTTGCTAATAAAGGAGAAACACAGGGGACTTTGCCCAAAGGTTGTGACTCTCTTGATCTGGAGGGACAAGGGGTTTTAAAGGAGTTTCACTTGTTAACCTGGGAGATACTCAGTTCTTAAGTCCCCAGACGGCATTGCCCTCTGCAGTGGGTGTGCTCCAGGCAGCCAGCTAGGGGCTTCTCTCATCCTGATTAACAAAGGGGGGTGAAGTTCATCACAGTTTCTTAAAACACATTCCAAAGGGGTGTCAGACTTACTTGCTTTATTCCCCATTTTCACGTTCAATATCCTTAAGTTTTTACCACAGAAATCACACAACAAAACTCACAAAAACCAACAAACAAAAAAAAAATATAGAACACAGAACAAAACTCACACAAAAAAAGAAACCCGGCGCCAAAACAGAAAAACAGAGGAGCAATGCAACATCTTGCTAAAGGTCCGGGGTAGGAGCGCGTGTGTGCCCATCGGCACCTCTCTACCCTTTCAGAGAAATTCCCTGCAGAACAGAACTGAGGACAGAACAATTCTCATTACTGTCCCGGACAGGAGTATATGTGAGGCTCCCCAGGCCACCTCTCTGTCTTCAGAAGAGATCTCCCTTAACCGGATATCAGATGTTATAACAGCGACACTTACATATGGAGGCCTCCTCTACCAGGTGCTTGCTAATAGTTTTAGTGCGGTGGTTCACTACAGTGCTCCCCAGACCAAAGGCTCAATCCAAGGCCTTGGAATGTCTCAATTTGTACACCCCCTAGAGTGGCTTTCTAGCTTGGAGCCCTGGAGGGAAGGCCAGCTTCAGAATTTCCAGCAGTCTGGTCTTGTGATCTTGTCAGGCAGGGTCATCTCGCTGGGGAACTCCAAAATGATAGACCAGGATGCAAGAAAAGACCACTGACTCCAATTAAAATCCAATTGAGGCAAGGTTATTATTTCAACAGGCCAGGTTGCCTCTCCCTCCTTTAACGGCGGGAACAAGACAGCAACCCCACTTTTGCTACAGCCCAGCTATATAGCCCAGAAAGATACACAAAAAGGGGGTTACAGATAACAGAACTTTGACAAGCATCACACGAATGATAGTTTATATATATATATTTTTTTTGCTCACACCAACATCAGAAATTATGAGGACCATTAGAGCCTCAGAGACTCGTTGTCTGGCCAAGGAAAGAAAATATTTATGAGGTGTCACTAAAGTTTCAGAGAGTGCTGCTATCTGGTCAGAGAGCCAGGCATGGGTGAGTTCAAGGCATGGGTAGGCATTTCAAGTAGGTACAGAATTTGCAGTAATGTATAGTAAAGCCAAAATTATCTTGTCATGGCTTTGTGGAAAGATGGCTCCCAATTTGAATAAAAGATGAGGTTGGATCTATAAACCCTGTCCCTTACTTTTGGAAACTCCCCTACCACCACCAAGGTTGTGAACTCCTGAGGATTTTGCATTCCTGATATGTATTCACAGATTTTCTGACTCTTCTCCTGTAATTGTGTCTTACTTGGGGCCAAAGTAATGTGAAGGCATTGTTCTGGATAAGAGTGGGAAGAATTTTGTGTAGCACATATTTGCATACACATTGGATTCATTTTCTTATTTTCCATTCGAAATACTAAATCCCTGACACTAACCAATAGCACTGAATCTCTGACACTAACCAATAGCTGACTAGACTCTGCCTACTAAACCATTATGATGGAGAAAAATAAACCAAACACAATAGAGATACAAGCAGTTCAGAGGAGGCATGGTGTATAGTTGGACTTGTCTTTTGCATGATAAAGGGTTGGTGTTATAAATCGAGTAAATTTTCTGTTGAAATAGTTCTCCATGTGTTTTTAAAGTTAACAAATATGTGAATTCCTGTCTCCCTTTCTCTCTAGCCTATTCAGCACATGTAATTTTAAATGCACATATAGAATCCTACCTGGTATCACACATACATACTTTTGAGGTGGCTGACTTGGAAGATACAAATTGTGAGAAGAGATCACTCCTGCAAAACGCTATTGGAATGGAAAATTCAAACTATGGGTCAGCTTCCCACTTGAAAAACATTATACAGAAATCCATGTTTACTAAAATAATTATTTTTGCATCTGTTGATTATATATATTAAATGATGAATTTCGATTGGCAGCATATATATTGCTACTTTTTAATGTCTGTGTGTGTTTTTTTGTTTATATATATATATATATATATATATATATACTCTCCAGATTTTTCAAAATATGAAATATATGTGTCTTATATTCACTTCCTAAATTCATTCATGTTCATGTATGTGGATTTATATTCAACATTTCACAAGATCATTCTTAGAAATATTCATCCATCCACCTGAAATACATATTTGTTTCTTAGTACTGAAAACTAACTTCAGTGAATGGTGCATACAAATCCTAATATTTCTACAGTAACTGACCCAGTTTAACATCAATACGTGTATATTCCAATGGGACATGATGTGTATTTTGACGTTCATTTTCTTACAACACTGGTCCATTATTATTTCTTCAGTTTATGCACATAATAGGATATATAATTCATTCACAAGTTCACGAATTTATTGGCACCTGTTTCACTTTCAATCTCTTCCTGCTTCAAAACACATGTATTTTTCCAGGTTTCTTGATTGGTCTTTTCATGAGACTTCTTTCCAAACACATTATTTTCTATTTCCATAATCACTTTTGAAACAAAACTCACACACTCTTCATGATAAACCATAAACCTAATATTAAAATTAGATGTATTACTGGTTGGAATGAATGATTTTTTATCAATATAAGACTTCCTGTATATTTTCAGATATCAATTCAATCCTTTATTTAAATTTGGAAACAGTTATATTGTTTAATCATAGTATGGTCTATTCATGCATTATCTCTATATTCCTAGACACAGGGTACACCTATTCGTAACCCCAATACTAATTTATACATCTTCAAAATATTGCTCCCATAAATGGTGAAATAAATACTCATGTCATTTGATCTACATATACATTTAATCACAGTCATATTCTGGACACAAAAAGCAAAGGTCACACTTATGATTGTACCAAAGCCTTAATGGAAAGTGAGCATGCATTACTGAAAACATCCATATCCAGGTTGGCTAATGCTCTCAAATGTCAATCCTATTGGTGACTACATATTTGTTTCTTCCTAAGATTATATATTCAAACTCAAGCCTGTTGAAAATGTCTAATCCTATCAATCACTTTATCATTTGCCTGAATTCCAAATGTCTCTATTAATATATGCTTTCCTACATATTTTCCCAGTTCATTATTGTGACTGACTCTTCACATGTGCTCACATTTACATTCAATCTCTGCCCGAAACCCTATTGCTAAAAAACTTTTTGTGCAAATCCTATACTCACTCTTCTTTCTAAACCTACCGACTATCTTTTAATAATACCGACTATCCCTTTTTGACTAGAAGTTCTCATCGACATTCCAACATCGAAGGTACAAGGTCCTACACCACTGTACATCAGTTTATCTGAGACAACTCTGCAGAACATAATTCAAAGCTAATTATCCCAATCAAGTGCCCAATGCCCTTCTGGGCTTCAAATCTTACCTAGATTTCTGTTTTCATTCTTATATTTCACTTATACATTCTTGTAAATATTGCAGGTTCCCAATACCATTGTTCATCCCACAGAATGATTCCTAACCCAAATCGAACCTTCTATTAACCCTCACTATACACTGTTCCCTTCCTAGTTGAACAAAATTATACAAAAATCCATGTTCAGTAAAATGAATATTTTTGGATCTGTGGATGATATATATTTCATGTTGAATTTCGATTGGCATATATATTGCTACTTTTTAAAGTATGTGTGTGTGTGTGTGTGTGTGTGTGTGTGTGTGTGTGTATACACTCTCCAGATTTTTCAAAATATGAAATATATGTGTCTTTTTATACACTCCCTAAATGCATTCATATTCATATATGTGGATTTTTTTTTTTTCGAGCAATCTCCAGAGAGAGAGCTAATGCATCTTTCTCTGGGTCATCCGTTATTACAATTTTTCTCATCATTAGAGTTTCAGAATACGTCATTGATTATATAATTTAAAACTTTGCCAAGACATGACATTTCCTTAACCATGATTGGAGGTACAAAAAATGCAACATTAATTTACATTTTTCCAGGATATGTCCTTGAGTTATATAATTATTAAAAGTACAGAATCATTAATGAAATACATCACTAATTTACATTTTTCAGATTTTCCCAAGAGTTACTATTTTTCACAAGATATGCTATTTTCTTATTAACTAATGCCAAACTACATAACCAGACTCTAAGTCTCCTAACCAATCATTAACCTAAAAGACACTTGTACTTTATTTCTAATCTAAAATTCCCATCTAAAAAAGTCCCTTTAAATTTTATATTTAAAATATCCTAAAGTTTATGAATCATTCTTAAAACATATCAGAAACCTATATAACTAAAAACTTAAGAATTTCTAAACTTAAGAATCAAAATAAAATAATATTTCTAACATTATTCTAAAACTGTGTCTTATAAAGCTGTTTTAATTAATTCCTAAATTTATTCTCATAAAACTGGTTGAGCTGCTTTCTCAAGGAGTTTCTTTGTTTCTCAGTCAAGGTGCACTAGTTCTAATATCTTTATAATCTTTCTCAATAGAAAGTAAGTTCTAAAAATCAATCCACTTTCCACCAATATTAACTATGCTCATCATATATCCCTATGTAAAGTAAGAAAGGGTTTATAAAAAGAGAAAAATATAACTTTATACGTTTTAACATTCCTAAGTGTATAATATAACTTTCCTTAATCAAAAATGAGACTGCATGTGGTGAACTTTGTGAAATAAGCATACTGATTAGGTTTTATAAGAGAGTGGAAATATGGACTTGGGTTCCAGTTGATATAATCAATGTGGTGCCTAAAATTCACATGACCTTTTAAATGATGATTGTTGTCCATTATGAGGTTTGTCCACAATGTACTGAGATAGAAGAACAACCTTATTTGTCCTTGATATGCTGAGTGGTAGTAGAACAGCCTCCAAGGCATGAACTACCTGTTATGTTCTAGCCATCTGAAATTTAATTTCTTTGACATTTAACATACTCATGCCTCCTGTCAGAAACATATGCATGAAAAAGAAAAGTCCCAATTACATAAAAAGGGGTCTCATGGTTTCCGTTTCCCAACAACCAGTGTGTCTTTGCCAGCATTCATCCTCACTGTGACCCTGTCTAGACAATGGGAGAGCAGCTTTGACAACACTTTTTCTCACTGTGACCCTGTCAAGACAGTGAGTGGGGGATCACCTTCACCATGTTGGTTTTTTCTTTTTTTAAGGAATGAACCCCAAGCAATAATTTTTCCTCTTAGAACTGCTTTCAATGTGTCACATAGATTCCAATATGTTGTATCTGTGTTTTCATTTATCTCTAAGAATTTTTTACTTTCTTCCTTGATGTCTTCTATAACCCATTCATCATTCAGTAACCTATTGTTCATTCTCCAAGTGATGTATGCTTTTTCCTTCCTTCTTTTATCATTGATTTTCAGTTTCATTCCATTATGATCAGATAAGATGCATGGTATTATCTCTACTAGTTTATATTGTCTAAGAGTTGCCCTGTGACACAATATATGATCTATTATTGAGAAGGATTCATGTGTTGCTGGAAAAAAAGTGAAACTGCTTGATGTTGGGTGGTATGTTCTATATATGTCAATTAAGTTTAGGTTATTAATTGTGTTATTTGTATTAATTGTGTTATTGAGTTCTATAGTTTCCTTATTCAACTGTTGTTTGGAAGATCTGTCCAGTGGCGAAAGAGGTGTGTTGTAGTCTCCCATGATTATTCTATGGTGGTCTATTAGACTCTTGAACTTGAGAAGAGTTTGTTTGATGAAAATAGCTGCACCATTGTTTGGGGCATATATATTTATGATTGTTATGTCTTGTTGGTGTATGGTTCCCTTAAGCAGTATGTAGTGTCCCTCTTTATCCCTTTTGATAAACTTTGGCTTGAAATCTATTTTATTTTATATGAGTATGGACACTCCTGCTTGTTTCCAAAGTCCATATGAGTGATATGATTTTTCCAAACCTTACACATTCAGCCTATGTATGTCTTTTCCTATCAAATGCGTCTCCTGTAGACAGCATATCGTTGGGTCTTGTTTTGTGATCCATTTTACTAGCCTGTATCTCTTAATTGGTGAGTTTAAGCCATTTACATTTAGGGTTCTTGTTGAGATATGGGTTGTTCTTCCAGCCATATTTGCTTATTTCTGTCACAAAATATGGTTTGTTTTCCTCTTTGATTATCTCCCCCCCCCTTTATTGTCCTACCTCCCATTGTTGGTTTTCATTGTTATTTTAAATTCATTCATATTCATATATGTGGATTTATAATCAACTTTTCACAAGATTATTCTCAGAAATATTCATCCACCTGAAATACATATTTGTTTGCTAGTACTGAAAACTATCTTCAGTAAATGGTACATACAAATCCTAATATTTCTTCAGTAACTGACCCAGTTTCACATCAATGCAAGTAGATTCCTATGGGACATGATGTGTATTTTGAGATTCATTTTTATTCAACACTGGTACATTACTATTTCTTCAGTTTATGCACATCATAGGATATATATTTCATCCACAATTTATCAAATTGATAGGCATTTGTTTCAGTTTTAATCACTTCCTGATTCAGAACATGCCGCAGTCTGGCTGGGCACAAATCACGAGCCACTGAAGCAGGAACAAACTTTATTTTTGAACTGCAAGAAAAAACCTCACATATGCTCCTGGGGAAATCTCCCGAATGCCACGCGGCTCATAAAGGTACCCGGCAGCAGGAAATATCTCCTCTGGAAAACCCTCCTCCTGCACTTCCCCAACCAATGGGAACTCTCGGGGAATCCCTGGTAATCCCCATGAGAGCTTGAAAGTAGTGCAAGAACTCAAAAGTAGCGCAGAGGCAGACAGTAATGCCTCACCTGTCAATCAATACTGTTGGCAAAATTCCAGGGGCCATACAGACTCCACTGGCTCTCAACATCTCCCCCCTTCTGTTTAATTAAAAAACAAGCAATGTGGCTTAGGGACCATGCCTGTTAGGTAGTCCAATTCAACATATGGTTCTTACCCATCTTTGGATGAACTTACCTCTAGGCGTCAGCCTCCTGTCTTAGGTTGGTACCACTGCAATTGGATCATACCCATAACTGACTACCGGTCCAGCATGCAGCCAAACTTGTGGATAGGCCTTTGCACAAGTGGGGGGGTGAGGTTCTTTGCCTCACCTCTGTTGGCCCCCAAATTTGGCCTTGGTGCCAGTGGGGGGGGGTGAGGTTTTTTGCCTCACCTCTGTTGGCCTCCAAATTTTAGACCATCACTAGTAGAAGGGAGGAGGATTCAAAAGGCCATGACACTAAGCCAATTGACAGCTCCTTTGAAAAATTGTACCACCAGTGACACCATGAGCGAAAATACTCCAGCACTACCAAAATTCACTACACCAACAGATAGTTCACAATGCATGCAAGTGATACATAGTCCAGGCAAGTTCT
The DNA here is from genome assembly GCF_048772815.1 of Callospermophilus lateralis. Lineage (NCBI taxonomy): Eukaryota > Metazoa > Chordata > Mammalia > Rodentia > Sciuridae > Callospermophilus > Callospermophilus lateralis. The sequence goes on from NW_027513281.1 coordinate 1,171,269, forward strand.
GCAAGCAGTTCAAAGCAGACTAATCTGTCAATATGTCCATTTCCTCCCAAGTAAATCAACTCCTTGAATGAGCATTACTTGTTGAGTTATTATTCATTGATGCATCAGTTTATACAGTTTATTGTGATAACTATTGAGGAAGCTGTAGTTTGGTTTTATCTTTGTCTTCACCAGCACTGGGAAGATGATAGGAATTCTGGCAATGATGCTAAGAAAAAAAATTATGTAACATTCCAACAGGCACTAAAAAAACAATTTTTTGAACAATTTACATTATCCTGAACAGAATTATTAAGTATAATGAAAAGGAAAGGTGAAAGTAAACAAAGAGATCTGTTAAACTCCTTATTAGTTTACATATTAAAACAATTTTCAACAGCTGTTTACCCAATTTAAATTAAACCATTAAAATCACGTGAATAAAAAAAATTCATATCCATTTATTCATGAGCGCTCCTCATATATGATCTATGGACATACGCACATACAGACATACAACACAAAACAGAAGTGTGCACACATAACATACAACTCATAAGACAATAGTAAAGGCCTTGTAGCTTTACTTAGGTAAAACCTCCATTGCAATGTTTAAAAACTCCACAGTCAAAAAATAAAACTGATAAGAAAAACATTAACCTAGGTCTGTATGAGCTCAAAAATACAATAGAACTTTATGCTGTGGGAAAACGCAATAATAAAATAAATATTGAAAAGAACGTCCTGGTTAATCACTGTCACAGATGTAAGAAAAGCCAAACTGGAGCTCTTGATATCAGCTGTTATGCATTTGAGTCAAATCACTTTTTTTTTTTCCATCCGTAGAATTCGCTTTAGTTAGTTTCTCTGGAATCCTAATTGGCTGTTGTTCTCCCTGTGGAAACACATAAACAGAACCCCAACTCCAGAAAATCACTGGGTCAGGACATTAGTTAATCTCTCTGGAATCCAAATTGGGTGCTGTTCTCCCTGTGGAAACACACAAACAGACCCCCTATTACAGACAATCACTGGGTCAGGACCTTTCCATTGTCCTGTTAGAATATCCTTCCAAAGCACCTTAGGCTTATGGACATTTTTTGGACACATATGCCTTTCCGTAGCACTAAGTCCTGATGAATCCAAATTTTAAAAAGTTTAGAGTAAAGAGGGTTATTTTAAGTTTACCTTTGGGAGATATATACCCCTTTCCAATGCCCTCTTTTTGCTTTAATAAGTACATTTTAATAGTTTGATGAGCTCTTTCAACTATGCCTTGTCCCTGTGGATTGTATGGGATTCCTGTTATATGATTAATGCCAAATGATGAGAAAAATTGTTTAAAAGAGGTAGAAGTATAACCAGGACCATTATCTGTTTTTAACTGTTTTGGAACGCCCACAGTGGCAAAATTTTGTAAGCAATGAGCTATAACATCTTTAGTTTTTTCTCCGGCATGAAGGGAGCCCATTAACAATCTGGAAGAAGTATCAACTGTAACATGCAAATATTTTAATTTTCCAAATTCTGGCAAGTGTGTGACGTCCATCTGCCAAATATGGTTAGGTATCAGTGCTCTAGAATTGACTCCAAGATTAACTTGTGGTTAAAAGTTCACACAATTTTGACATTGTTTTATTATTTGTCTAGCTTGTTCCTTAGATATTTTAAAATGCTTTTGTAAAGATTTAGCATTGACATGGAACCTTTTATGACAATTTGTAGCTTCTTCTAGTGTAGAGAAAATATGTATGTCATGTGTAGTTTTATCTGTTAAATCGTTGCCCAAACTAAGGGCTCCAGGCAACCCTGTATGTGCTCTGATATGTCCTATAAAGAATGGATCTTTTCTCTCCCATATTAGACTTTGTATAGTGGAATACAAAGAGAAAACAGTAGAGGAAGGGGAAATCCTACCAGCATTTTCAAGGGATAATATAGCATTAACTATATACTGACTATCAGAAAATAAATTAAATACAGAATCTTTAAACATCACAAAATCTTGTAAAACCACATTAAGCTCTACCTTTTGAGCTGATTGTTTGGGTACTAAAAATTTAAAAGTTTGATCAGGGGTAACTACTGATGCTGTACCATTATTTGACCCATCAGTGAATACATTTGGAGCATTCATGATAGGGGTTTTTCTTGTCATTTTTGGAAAAACTACAGGATGCATAGACCAAAAAGACAACAAAGGATTAGATGGTAAGTGATTATGAAATGAAATATTAGATTTACACATGATTATTGCCCAAGTACTTAACTCATTAGATAACTCATCAATTTGATCCATAGTATATGGAGAAATAATTTTATTGGGAGAAATTCCTAATACTCCCTTTGCTGCTTTTATTCCTTTGAGTATTAATTGTCCTACAGCCTCAGGATACCTAGTAAGAATAGTGTTAGGTGAATAAGATAAATGTATCCACAATAATGGACCTTCTTGCCAAAATACACCTGTAGGAATATTTTTGTTGGTATTACAATAAATAATGAAGGCAAAGTTATATCAATTCTATCCAAATGCATATTTTCCATATATGTTCCATTAATTTTTAATGCCTTTCTTGCTTCAGGCGTTAACACGAGGGATGAATTTGGATCTGATGGACCTTTTAGGATATCAAATAAAGGTCCCAACTCCTCTGTTGTTATGCCTAGATAATGCCTTATCCAATTTATGTCTCCTAATAACTTATGAAAGTCATTAAGTGATTTGATTTGATGTACTCATATTTGAATTTTTGGTGGTTGGACCATGGTTGAGGATAATAGAACTCCTAAATAATTAATTGGAAGATTTAATTGTACTTTATCTAATAAGTTTGAAGTGTGGCATAACATTCTAGCAATGGGTTTTTAGCTTTGTGTGCTAAGAATACATCATCCATATAGTGAAATATTTGTAGTTAAGGATTTTTATATCTAAGTGGCTGGATTACTTTGTTAACATAAATTTGACACATAGTTGGGCTGTTAGCCATCCCTTGAGGGATTACCTTCCACTCATACCTCTGATCAGGACCTTCATGATTCAGTGCAGGGATAGTAAATGCAAAACGTGGACTATCCTCAGGAAGAATTGGAAATGAAAAAAAAAAAAAAACAATCTTTAATATGTATAACTAAAACATACCAAGTTTTTGGCAAAGCAGAGAGTTGATTAATCCCTGATTGAGCAGGTCCCAAAATAACCATCTCATTATTAATGGCTCTTAAATCTTGCAATAATCACGATTTACCAGATTTCTTTTTGATGACAAAAATGAGAGTATAATGGGGAGATACAGAAGGTTGTATATGTTCTTCCGCTAATTTTTGTTTGACCAGGTCCTGGGCTGCTTGTATCTTTTCTTTAGTCAAGGTCCACTGAAGAACCCATATTGGTCTTTCTGATTTCCAAGTAATTTTTATTATCTCAGTTGCCCTTTCTGAATATCCAACCCATGTCTGTCTGTTGCTTGGTCTATTTGTATTGGTTCTGCTATACCTTGTTCTTGTTTTTCTAATCTTTTTCCTTTCCTAAAACCTTCTCTAGCCATAATAGTGGGTGCATATTAATTGATGTTATTTGTTAATGTCAAACCTAATTGATCTAGGACATATCATCCCCATAAATTTACTGGAAGATGATCCAATACATATGGCTGTATAGTTCCTTCGCATCCTTCAGGATCGTTCCAATCTAATACCATTGCACTTCTATGGCGATTAGTCACCACTCCTAGGTCTCATAGCGTTTGAGTGGCTTGTTGTAATGGCCAATGTTTTGGCCATTCTTGATGAGAGATGATGCTAAGGAGTTCACCTGTATCCAGTAGCCCATTAAATTCATGTCCTTGAATATTTACTTTTAGCATGGGGAGAGAATCTAAATTTAAAGACAGCATAGCCCAATCTACACCTGTGGAACCTAATCCCCTGGAACCTCTTTCTTTACTACTACTGGAAAATTTATCATGTAGGCTGGGTATTATTAATAACTGTGCTATTCTATCTCCTGGAAAAATTACTGATATACCCTTTGGAGAACTAGCTAAAATTTTTATTTCACCTTCATAATCGGGATCAATTACCCCAGGACTTATCATAAGTCTTTTTAGAGTAGAAGAACTGCGTCCTAACGATAAGCCTACTGTTCCTTGCGAAGAGGTCCTTTTATTCCTTTGGAAATGATTTGAACTCCCATCTCTGGAGTTAGTACTGCTCTGGCGGAGGCGTGGATGTCCAACCCTGCGATCCCTCTGGTTTGTCTGATGAGAGATCTGATGGATAATGTGTCCGGTGCACTACCCTGATGCTGTTGCTGGGTTCCTCCATGGTGTATCTGGGTTCCTCCAGTGCCCCATACATTTGCGGTCGTGGGCCCCGGAGCATTGGGCCCCCCTGTCCGTTTTTTTGGCAATGGAGCTCGATGCCTTTCTCTATGATATTGTGGGTAAACACCTGGTCCTTGTTCATTTTTTATTAACGGAGTACCCTCTCTGGTGGTTTGAGAACGGCATTCATTAGCCAAATATCTCCCTCTACGGCATCGTGGACAAATACCTGGTATTCTATTCCTTTGATACCTAGCTTTGTTAAACCCTCCTCTTATGGAGGAACTCCTTTTAAAGTGTCCTGCTTGTTCACAATTGTAGCATGTTTTTGGCCTGGCATCTAAAGCCTGTTGTACTGCTGCCATGACTTGTCCTTGTTCATTAATGTCTCTACATAATTTAATATATGTTTTTAAATCTTCATGTCTCCATGGTCTAATGACCTCTCGGCAGCAACGATTTGCTTGGTCATAAGCCAGTTGTTTTATAAATGGCATTGCTTGTTCTGTATCCCCCAAAATTCTAGAAGCTGCTTGAATTAGCCTATCTTTAAATTCAGCATAAGGTTCATTAGTTTCCTGTATTACCTTATATAACTGTCCTTGTAAATCTCCATGTCCCTGTAGAGTTTTCATTGCCCTAACCACATCTACAGCAATTTGTGCATATACGCCAGGATCATATTCAATTTGTTGCCGTTGACCCTCATAAGGTTCTTTTCCTAACAACATACCTAGATTTTTTTGAGGGTAACCGGCTGCTGCATTGCGCCTAGCTGTCTCCCTGCAAAATTCCTCATTGGCAACCTTCCATAACAAATATTGTCCTCCATTTATCACAGATTTACACATACTAGCCCAATCTTCTGGCGTCATGTCCAAGTTGGTAATGGATTCGACCATGCTCACCGTGAAGGGTGCTTGAGGACCACAGGTTGTTACAAATCCTTTAACTGCTTCACTGTTTTGAAATCTAAAGCACGGTGAATTTTCTGCCCTCCTGCCTGCTCAAGTACAGGGCATGCTAATCTTTGAGGTCCTGTCTCAGGATCCCACCTATCAGCTACCGGGGTTGAAGGCCACTCACTTATCTCCATAGGTGGAGCTGTTGGTTGAATTACGCCCTCTGGTGTTAGAACAGTGTTAGTAGTAGCCTACTGTTTTAGCTTTTTCCCTAATAGCTGTTTCTCCTCTAAGCTTTCTTCCTTTAAATTTTTTTCCTCTGTCTGACTAGCTCGAGAGACCTTCTCTTTTGCTTGATCTATAATGTCTTTCTCCATGGTCTAAACCTCTAACAATTTACTTAACACTTTTTCATTTTGTTTTTTACTATTTTCTAATATGTTATAAAGATAACGCAACCCAATAAGATAACACAAAACAAAACCGAAACAAAATGAAGCAAAAACGGAACAAAAGATCCTTGTATAAATTTTCCTATTTTCTTGACATGTGCATTTGTGGTCTATTTCTATCTCTTCCTCAGGGGCGAAAAACTTCAAACCTTTAGCCAACCATTTTTCTCATTCTGCCTGAGAAAATTTTAGGGATAGGCAGATTGAAACAAACACAAAACAAATCAAAACCAGAACACATTGTTGTTTAAAATGGTCACCCATTCTCTCGCCTTCCCTTAGGGGCAAGCAATTTCACTTACTCCGAAGCTTCAGACGTTCCCCGCACGGGCCGCCAATTGCTGCAGTCTGGCTGGGCACAAATCACGAGCCACTGAAGAAGGAACAAACTTTATTTTTGAACTGCAAGAAAAAACCTCACACACGCTCCTGGGGAAATTTCTCGAATGCCACGCGGCTCGTCCAGGTACCCGGCAGCAGGAAATATCTCCTCCGGAAAACCCTCCTCCTGCACTTCCCCAACCAATGGGAACTCTCGGGGAATCCCTGGAAATCCCCACGAGAGCTTGAAATTAGTGTGAGAACTCAAAAGTAGCGGCAGAGGCAGAAAGTAATGCCTCGCCTGTCAATCAATACTCTTGGCAAAATGCCAGGGGCCATACAGAATCTGCTGGCTCTCAACAAGAACACATGTATTCCTCCATGTTTCTTGACTGCTCTTTTCATGAGTCTTCCTTCCAAACACATTATTTTCAATTTACATTATCACTTTTGAAGCAAAACTCACACACCTGTCATGATAAACCATAACCATAATATTATAATTATATGTATAATTGGTTGGAATGAATGATTGAATATCAATATAAGATTTCCTGTATATTTTCAGATATCAATTCAATCCATTATTTAAAGTGTAACCAGTTATATTATTTATTCACAATATGGTCTCTTCATGCAATATCTCTATATAAATTGACACAGCGTAAACCTCTTTGTACCCCCAATACTATTTATATGTCTTCAAAATATTGCTCCCAGAAATGGTGGAAGAAATACTCATGTCACCTAGTCTACATATGCATTTCATCATAGTAATATTCAGGACAAAAATGCAAAGTTTGCACTTATGATTGTACCAAAGCCTAAATGGAACGTGAAAATGGATTACAAGAAATATCCATGTACAGTTTGCCTAATGCTCTCAAATGTCAATCCTATTGGTGACTTCATATTTGTTTCTTCCTAAAATTATATATTCAAACTCAACCCTATGAAAACGTCTAATCCTATCACACACTTTATACTTTGTCTCATTTTGTAATGTCTCTATTGATATCTGCTTTCCTAAATATTTTCCCCAGTTCATCATTGTGACTCAATCTTCACATGTGCTGACATTGACATTCACTCTCTAACCGAAACCCTATTACTAAAGCACTTTAATCCAAATCCTATACTCACTCATTTTTCTAAATCTACCGACTATCTTCCTAATCCTACCAACTGTCTCTTTTTGAATGGATGTTCTCTTCGACATTCAATCATCCAAAGTACAAGGTCCTATGCCATTTTATATCGATTTATCTGAGGCATGTGTGCAGAACATAATTCAAAGCTAAGTATCCCATTCAAGGGCCCAATTCCCTTCTGGGGTTCAAATCTTACCTAGATTTCTGTTTTTATACTTATATTTCACCAATATATTCTTGTAAATATGACAGGTTTCCAATACCATTATTAATACCGCAGAATGATTCCTAACCCAAATCTAACATATTATTAACCCTAACCATACACTGTTCCCTCAATCTAACTTTACAGAAAAGCAGGGACAGTGTTGGTCTTACAATACAGTAATGTAGGGGATCTTCCACCTGCTGAAAACCTCAAAGGTACATGCAGAAATAATCTCTGGAGAAGATGTATGCTGCTATGAAAGACTTGAGAGCGCAAAAGTCATCTTCCATGGCAAACAACCTGGTCAGGATAAAGATTTGTGACTGAATCAGCCTCTCTCTTCTTAATTTAGAGAAGATGGACCATCCAGGCCTGTGGGGAGAGCTGTTCCCAGGTTCCAATGGTTGATATACCATTCTAACTTGTGAAAGTGTCACAGGAAGTAGGGGCTGCCTCCATCTCATGGGACCATAGGAAGCAACTGTTAGGAAAAAGTGGTTGCCAAGGCTGTGACGTCATTCAGTTTCTGAAGGAAGTGACTTCACCTCACTTCCTTGGTTTTGGAACTCTCTGATCTTGGGATCCAGGATGGCAGGCACCCATAGCTAGTGCCAGTCCCACTCCTAGTGGTCTCAATTGTTTGGATTTACCAAGGACAGAGTCAGTCTTTCTTGGTACCTACTGATGTGAGGATGACCAAATTTCAGAAGAGCTCAGAAGAGGGGCCTTTCCTGAGAAAACATGTAGTGGTTAACCGCTGGCTCCTCTCAACTTCACAGAGTTGGAGAAGGAGACCAGATCTGAGACAAGACAGGCCAATTAGGGGGAACATACTATGGCCCACCAGTCAGAGAACACTCTGTATAGTCTCAGACCCACTTAGGGGAAGGAGGTGACTTTGTGGGTGTGGGAGTGTGTTTGCGGTTTTGTCTCATGTTCTGAGAATAGGTAGGAAAGGCCGTTTGTTTGGTTTGGTGTGAACTGTTTCTGGTAAGTCGTTTGACAAGGAGAGGGTTTCTATGTCTGTGTATCCCACTGTGTCCGTGGTTGTAAACATTAGAAAAGAGAATGCATCAATGGATGTTTCCTGTCTAGTAGAAAGCTTCCCAGGATTCACCTTGCCCAATTGATGAATGCACTGTGGCTTGACTTATAGATGGGATACACATACTATATTTCTAAGTTCCTGTTTTCTTCCTGAATTCTGGTCACTCTCCAGAATTGGCTCATGATTTTTTGTCCAAGATATGTACCACCTCCAAGCTCTGTGACATGGCCATGTACTAGATAGATGAAGAGAATGGCAAGCATCTCAGAACACTCAGATATCAGTGTGACCAGTAAAGTCTCAGTGGAAATACCCTGCTTTGGGCCTTTTGCTTGCATATTGTTCTCTTGCCCTGAATGTCAGGAAGGTCTTTGCCTCAGGCCACCCCTTTGAAAAGCCTGAAGAAAACAGTTTTCAAATGGAAATGAGTGGACATCACCTGTGGCTCTTTGCTTAATTGCTTTGGAAAGGGATGTGTCTGAATCAGCATTTGGCCTTGTGTGAGGCTGTGGCTTAGATTCTCATCACCTGTTGCATCTAAAGAAAATTCCCATGTGTGCATCCAAAACCAAAATGGGCAAAAGAGCACTCATTGTGGATGAAGTCTAACCAACTCCACTAACCAACTCACCGTGAAAGTAAATAACTTTTGAAGTTGAGGGGACCCTTGTAAACTTTGAAGTGGATACAGGGGCAATATACTCAGCCCTTAAGGTCCCATTGGGCCCTCTATCAAATAAAAGGTTTCTAGTTCAAGGGGCTAATGGCAGTAAATATTGGGCTTGGACAAATAAGAGTACCGTGGACCTGGGGAAAGGAAAAATCCATTACTCCTTCCTAGTAATCCCAGAATGCCCAGCCCCATTAATGGGTAGATATCTGCTCACCAAGCTCTGGGCCAAAATTACTTTTAACCCTGAATCCCCCAAGTGGAATTTCTAAATCCTTCAGTAAAAGCTCCTATAGTCATGGCTCTTTCAATATCCGTAGAAAATGTACATAAACTCACTCACCTTGGTTCAAGAAAACTACAGGCATTCCTGAAGGATCAAGAACAGAGTTTTCCACTAACAAACTCACAGTGAAAGGAAATAACTGAATGGGTATCAAAAGACTGTCGGGTCCATCAAATGGTTAATGCTTACCCTTTCAAGCTTCCTGCAGGAAAGCACCTTTGAGTAACCAGACCAGGACACTTCTCGGAAGTGGACTTTACTGAAATTAAGCCAGCAAGGTATGGACTTAAATATCTCCTAGTCTTTGTAGATACATTTTCAGGATGGATTGAAGCCTTCCCCCGCCCCCGAAAAAAAAAGGAGTAGAAAAAAAAATGGCGCAAATGGTGGTCAAGATCATACTGAAAGATATTTTTCCAAGATACGGCCTGCCTAATGTAATAGGGTCTGATAATGCACCGGCGTTCATGGCTCAGGTAAGTCATGGGTTAACCAGTACCGTGGTGATTAATTGGTAGTTACATTATGCTTATAGACCCCAGAACTCAGGAAAGGTAGAAAAAATAAATAGAAAAATTAAAGAGACCTTAATGAAATTAAGCTTAGAGAGCGGCATAAAAGATTGGACTATGCTCCTGCCTTATGCACTGTTTCATGCAAGAAATACTCCCTCTGTTTCTTTGTGTAACCTCTCCCCTTGTGAAATTCTCTATGGTGCCCCTCCTACAGTATGGGACCTAACCCCAACTCTAAGACATAACTATCACTTCCACACCCCCTTGCTTGACAGACTTAAAGCTCTTGAAAGAACTCAGTGATACCTGTTAAAACAGCTGGCCACAGCCTACCAACCTGGGGACGAGGGGACTCCACATCGATATCAAGTAAGAGACTTCATCTACATAAGACAACATCAGGTGTCATCCCTGGAACCCCACTAGAAAGGAACTTACCAGGTGCTACTTATAACACCTATAGCAGTAAAAGTAGATAGAATCACATCCTGGATCTATGCCTCTCATCTCATGCCTGTGCACTGTCCAGATTCTTGCTGGAAACTGGAAATGACTGGTAAACCTTTCAAATTGCGTATTTGGCATGTGGATAAGGCTATAGACTCTCCCCTTGGCCACCAGTACTCCTAACCCTTATCAGTCCATTCAGCAGAGATGGCTGATCACAAATACTCATAGAAAAGAAGAATAGTCTATCTTGCATACAGCTCCTTTAGGGACCTGTGGACCATCTCAACACCCAGACATTTGTCAGCTGGCTATAGGTTTTTCCTATTGGGATATCCCTGATAAAACGGATCCCACTAAATTTCCATTAAATCCCTTCCGTTTCATAGATAATAGAAACAAACATTATGGATGTAGGCACAGGCAAGCCAGATACAGGTTGGCTACCCTATATTACTAAGTTTTCCCACAGACTATCAAAGCCACAAACAGCCAAAGCTGTGTGGAATAAAGGAAAACTTCTGTAAGTCATGGGGATGTTAGCATACAGGGACTGCCTGGTGGAACCCAAACTCCTCATCAAATTCAATACACAGCATTGGCCATATTACCAATTAGACAACCAAAACCGATGGCCCTCAGAGGGGTCTCTAGATCCTCAAATTCTGCATCATCTTTTTAACTTCTAAAAGTGCTCAAAAGGGTGGAAGGAGTTTCTCCTATATGGAGTCCTTTTCCCTCCTTTGCTCACATCCTGAACTATACTTCTCCAATAGATCCTCACCCTCAGCCTTCTGCTCCAGACTCTCTGTTGTCTCTCTCACTTCAGCAACCTGATTTCTCCCCTCCAATTACTAGATCAAAAATCAAAACCTCTGCCGGTTCTCAGACCATTGCCCCCTTACTGAGGTATCAGGTACTGAGGTACCCATCCACCCACTCACTCCTCTCTTCTACAGTCAGTGCCCACAGCAGGTCCCATCAGGTCCTCTTACCAGCTAACCCAAAGCTCAAACCAGCAGAGGAGATCCCTCAGACCCCTATCCAAGATTTAATGAAAATGGCCTTTAAAGTTGCTTTGTCATCACTGAAAACAGGTTACTAAGAATTTAAAGTCCCTCACAGGCTTTTTGGGATCCTCAATCCTGTCATACCCTCTTCTCTACCTGTTCTACTGCTCAAGTTTTTGTTTGCTAGGAAAATCCGAAACCCCTTTCCCAATATTCTTTAACATCTCTCCTTCCTCATTCTCAGATCCATTGAGCTGCTCTCAGCCTTGCCTTCCCCGTCTTCCCCCTCTGTACCAGGCCCACAGAAAAGTTTTTAATGACTTCTCCAGAAGTCAGAGTTCAATGTAGATAAACTTCCTCTTTTCGTGTTGTCCTGTTCTACTTTGGCAGTGGCTGGAAATATCAGCACTCCTAAGCTAGACACCCCCATACTAGTTTTTCACAAAATATGTGAATAAAACCTCTGGCCTTGAATTGGGGCTTTACATAGATGGCTACAATTCTAAGATAAAGAAGTTACCAACTAGGCTCCATGGTAACAGCTGGCATGGAGAAAAAAAATAGAGAAAAAAAAAAAAGCTCTCCCTTTTTCAGTTGTCTTTGAAATGTTAACTTGCCCAGAACAGAGGAAAAAGAACAGAAACAAAAACTGCTTTTTGTGAACTTCTGCACACTGTGAACTTCTGAGCCCCTTCCCTTACATGTTGGGTAAAAATTCTGAAACATCCTAAACTTGGGGTTCAGGGGATTCATTGATTACAACAGAAGCAATGCCCTCTAAATCCGTTTTCAACCAAATAAAACTGTTTCCATGTCTTCGGTGCTATCTTAGGTGCTTTGTCTTGTCTGTCCCTACAACAGAAAGATTCTATATACTTAAATATTGTTTATGTTTTCATGAAATGGTTAACAGATGTGATTAATTATGTAATGGTGCAGATGTTTCCCAGAGTGCTCTATGATGACGCAGGTACATTTAAATATCAAATAGGAGGGCATACAACCCAGTTTCGCTGGGAACCTGTATCTCTCACTTTAGCCATCCTATTAGGAATAGGAGTTGCTGCTGGAGAGGGCACAGGAACTACTGCCCTAGTCCATGGGAGAAAACAAATGACCCAATTAGAAGCAGCAATAGACCAATACATAAAGATATTAGAAACGTCCATCACAGCTTTGCAGGAATCTTTAACCTCTCTCTCTGAAGTTGTTTTACAGAACAGGCAAGGGTTAAACCTCCTCTTCATGAGAGAAGGGGGACTTTGTGCTGCATTGATGGAAAAATGTTGTTTTTATGCCGACCATACTGGAGTTGTAAAAGAATCTATGAGTAAATTCAGAAAACACCTTGAAGAGCGTCAACGAGAGAGAGAGGCCCAAAAAGGTTGGTGTGAGTCTTAGTTCACACAGTTCCTCTGGTTAACTATGCTTTCATCAGCCCTGGCCTGTCCATTAATAATCCTCATATTATTGTGAACTGTAGTACCCTGCTGGCTCATAAATGTAGTTTCCTTTCTCCAAGCTGAAATTGGACAAGTTAAACTTATGGTAATCAGACAACAATATTCCCCACTAGCAGATATAAAATGTAACACCCCTCAATGATCACTTTTATGATTAAAAGTAACCCGAAGAAGAATTGGGGAATGAAAGGTTAATAAAATAGGTACCTGTTACTTCCTGTTTCTCTGTATGCTTAACAAAACACTGTTGAAATCTTGAGAACTGTTTGCTAATCTTGTTCCCAGAATGTGCTGTCCCCAACTGCCAAACTGCAGAATGTACTCTGTAATTTGGTTGAAAGCAAACTGCCCACTCGCCCTGAGGCATCAATAAACTTCCATCCCTGACTTCTCCAAGGAAAGTATAAGAGCTCTGCTTAGGCTGTTCAGGGCTTTCTGCTCAATTCAAGTGAGCTCTGAGCCCCAGCATGCTGGACCCACAATAAACCCTTTGTTGTTGCATGAGACAGTCTCTTGGTGGTCTCTTCCTCTTATGCTCGCCCGACCATTATAATATTTCACCTCTATATTCTTATAAATATCAGAGGTTACCAGTGCCATTATTCATCCAGCAGAATGATTCCTAACACAAATCAAACATGTTATTTATCCTAACCATATCCTCTTCCCTCAATCTAACTTTACAGAAGAGCAGGCACAGAGTTGGTCATACAATACAGGAAAGTAGGGGAACATTCACCTGCTTAGAACCTCAAAGGTCCATGCAGATATGATCCCTGATGAAGATGTAGGCAGCTATGAAGGACCTGGGAGAGCAAAAGTCATCTTCCATGTCAAATAACCTGGTCAGGATGAAGGGTTGTGTCTGAATCAGCCTCTCCCTTCTTAATGTAGAGACGATGGACCAAACCAGGCCTTTCTGGAGAGTTGTTCCTGGGTGCCTATCGTTGATATACCATTCTAACTTGTGAAACTGTCACAGGTTGTAGGGGCAGGCTGCATCTCATGGGACGCTTGGAAGCAACTGTTATGACAAAGTGGTTGTTAAGGCAGTGACCTCATTCAGTTCATGAAGGAAGTGACCTCACCTCACTTCCTTTTTAATGGAACTCTCTGATCTTGGGATCCAGGAAGCCAAGAACCGAGAGCCAGTCCCAGTCCCAGTCCCAGTCCCAGTGGTTTCACTTGTTTGGATTTTCCAAGCACAGAGTCAGTCTTTCTTGGTATCTACAGATGTTAGGATGCCAAAATGCCAAGAGAGTTCTGAAGAGGGGCTTTTCCTGGGAAAAAAAATGGTAGTTGCTCAATGTTGGCTTCTGACAACTTCATAGAGTTGGATAATGAGAACAGATCTGAGACAGGACATGCCATTTTGAGGGAACATACTATGGCCCACCAGTCAAAGGACACTCCAGATATTCTCAGAATTACTTGCGGAAAGGAGGTGCCTTAGTGGGTGTTGGTGTAGGTTTGTGGTTTTCTCTCTTTCTGAGAATAGGTAGGAAAGGCGGTTTGTTTGGATTTAGTGAACATTTTATAGTAAGTCCTTTGACAAGGCGTGTGTTTCTATGTATATCCCACAGTGTCTGTGGTTGTATACATGAGAAGAGAGAATGCATCAATGGATGTGTCCTGTCTAGTAGAAAGAATCCCAGCATTCATCTTGCCCAATTTATGAATGGACTGCGGCGTGCCTTATGGATGGGCAACACCTAATATCCTCCTAATTACCTATTATCTTCTTGAATTCTGGCCTCTCTCAAGAATAGGTTCATGGTTTTGTGTTCAAGATATGTAACACCTCCAAGCTCTGTGACATGGACATGTACTGGATAGCTGAAGGGAATGGCGAGCTTCTTAGAAAACTCAGATATCAGTGTGACCAGTAAAGTCTCAGTGGAGAAACCCTGCCTTGGGCCTTTTTCTTACCTATTGTTTTATTGCACTGAATATCAGGAAGGTCTCTGCCTCAGGCCACCCCTTTGTGAAGCCTGAATCAAAGAGTTCTCAAATGGAAATGAATGGTCATCATCTGTGGCTGTTTCCTTAATTGCTTTGGAAAGGGATGTGTATGAATCAGCCCCTTGGCCCTGTGTGAGGCTGTGGCTTAGATTCCCAGCACCAGATGGATCAAAAGAAAGATCCCATGTGTGCATCCAATACCAAAATGGCCAAAAGAGCACTTATTGTGCATGAAGTCTCACGCCTTCCTATGTAAAGTTCCTGACCTCCAATAAGTGAGAATAGGAATCCTTTGGGTCAAATGAGATCTTAAAAGCCCTTCAGAGGCGAGCCTATAGGTGCTTGGGTTTTCTCATGACTCCATTTCACATAAAGAATCTAAACCCCACAGTCATTAGGCCTCAAATTGGAGAAGTGGGGCAGCATTAACGGCAGGCCTATATGATCACTCCTGGTTCACAAGAATGGTGTCCAGACCACCCTGACTTTAGGCAAATGAGGGGCAAGGGAGCTTATTTGGACACTGTCCTGGGCTGCGCCCCACATGGAAAACTCCAGCCAGAGGTCATGATGAGTGTCTATATGGAAGAAGATGAGGGCCATGTGGGAGTGTTTTGGTTTCAATTGTGGACATTTTTATCAAGGTTGTAACAGATGACTGGGTCCACCTGGGCTTGAACTCTAGTGTGATTCCCCTTAGAGACTGAGTTCAAGAAGTGACCTCAGAGAAGTATTGCCATGAATTTTGTTGGGATTTTATTAGGCCATGCATGAGTGTCACCTTGGAAACTGAGATGTAGGCCCAGGGTGGCTTTCCACAGAGCACTGGGAATCTCAGACAGGATATCACATGATTTTATTCTGAAAGACTTGGCAGCCATAGTTGAGAGTCAAAACACACATGGACCTCACATTGTAGACCTCAATGGGCCTGGCTTCATGTGACCTTTTGCCCAGTCTTTGGGAAGACTTGCCTGTGACAGTTCTCCAGAGCATTCATTGAAATGAGCTTCCTCACCATTTAATGGTTCCTGAATGAATTGAGACCCACAGTGAATCCAACTTCATCCTTGAAAAATGGCTAGATAAATACCATAAAATTTTTGAAATTCCCATGACCAGGTGCCACTGGAGAAACTTGGATGTCCTGTTGCTGATCATGAGTATACAAGACAGTTCCTTGATTGACAGGGTTTCATGAAAAAGGTATAGAACAGAGATGCCAGTACATAGGAGCCTTCTGAGTAGTGAGCCTAGAGCTGTGGTGGGCAGGTGTGCGATAAAACATATGTGATGGAACCATATGCATCCGCCATTGGCTTCCAAATCGATTGTGACTGACAGGATGCAGCCAGCAGACGTTTATATGTAAAGGCATCTTTTTACATGGAGAGGTTTGGCCCTGTCCCTTACTTTTGGAAACTCCTCTACCTCCTAAAACTTTGTGTACTCCTGAGCATATTCCATTCAAGATTTTTATTCACAGAATTCCTAACTCTTCTCCTCTAATTGTGTCTTACTTGGGGTGAAGGTATTGTCAAGACATTGTTCTGGAAGAGAGTGAGAAGATTTTTTGTAGCACATATTTGCATACACATTGGACTCATTTTCCAATTTTCCATTCAGAATACTGAATCCCTGACACTAACCATACCCTACTAGACTCTGACTACTAATACTAATAGATGGAGAAAAATAACCCAAACGGAATAGAAATACAAGCAGTTCAGAGGATGCATGTTGTATAGGTGGACTTACCTTTTGCATTATACATGGTAGGAGTTATAAATCTAGTCAATTTTTTGTTGAAATAGTTCTCCATGTGTTTTTAAAGTTAACAAATATGTGAACTCTAGTCTCCCTTTCATCACATGTATTTTTATATGCACATATAGAATCCTACATTGTATCACCCTTACAATCTTGTTAGGTGCCTGATGGCAGATACCAATTGTGAGAACAGATCACTCCTCCAAAACGCTGTTGGAACTCAAAATTCAACCTATGGGTGAGCTTCCTAGTAGAAAAAAATTATACATAAATCCATGTTTAGCAAAATGAGTATTTTTGGATCTGTGGATGATATATATTTCATGATGAATGTTGATTGGCATATACATTGCTACTTTTTAATGTCTTTGTGTTTGTGCATATATATATATATACACACACACACACACGTCAGATTTTTTAAAATATGAAATATATGTATTTTATTCACACTCCCAAAATTCATTCATGTTCATATATGTGGATTTATAATCAACTTTTCACAAGATTATTCTCAGAAATACTCATCCACCTGAAATTCATATTTGTTTCCTTGTACTGAAAAGTAACTACAGTGAATGGTTCATACAAATCCTAATATTTCTACAGTAAATGACCCAGTTTGACATCAATGCAAGTAGACTCCTATAGGACATTATGTGTATTATGATGTTCATTTTTATTAAACACTGGTACATTACTAATTCTTCATTTTATGCACATCATTGGGTATATATTTCATCCACAAGTTAGCAAAATTTTACGCATTTATTTCACTTTCAAGCACTTTCCGGCTCAGAACACACATATTTCTCCATGTTTCTTGACTATTATTTTCATGAGTCTTCTTTCCAAAAACGTTATTTTCGATTTCCATAATCACTTTTGAAGCAAAACTCACACACCCTTCATGATAAACCATAACCCTAATATCACCATTAGATGTATTACTGGTTGGAATGAATGATTGTATATCAATATAAGATTTCTTATATATTTTATGATATTAATTCAATCCATTATTTAAAGTGGAACCAGTTATATTATGTATTCACCTTATGGTCTATTTATGTATTATCTCTATATTCATAGACACATGGTACACCTCTTTGTACCCTCAATACTAATTTATACATCTTCAAAATATTGCTCCCAGAAATGGTGGAAGAAAGAGTCATGTCACCTGTTCTACATATACATGTTATCACAGTAATATTCTGGACACAAATACAAAGGTCACATTAATGTTTGTACCAAAGCCTAAATGGAAAGTGACCATGGATTACAAAAAACATCCATGTCCAGTTTGCCTAATGCTCTCAAATGTCAATCCTATTGGTGACTGCATATTTGTTTCTTCCTAATCTTAAATATTCAACCTGAACCCTGTTGAAAATGTCTAATTCTATCACTCACTTTATACTTTGCCTAATTTCCTAATGTCTCTATTGATATCTGCTTTCCTAAATATTTTCCCCAGTTCATCATTGTGACTGACCCTTCACATTTGCGGACATTGACATTCACCCTCTAACCGAAACCCTATTGCTAAAGAACCTTTGGTCCAAGACCAGGTGCCACTGGATGACTTTGTATGACCTGTTGCTGACCATGAGTGTACCAGACAGTTCCTTGATTGACTGGGTTTCATGAAAATGGTGTAGATGAGAGATGCTAGTAAGTTGGTGCCTGCTGAGTAGTGAGCCTAGAGCAGTGGTGTGCAGGTGCGTGCTAAAATTTCTGTGGAGGGGTCATGTGGATCTACCATTGGCTTCCAAATGTCTTGTGTCTGACATGGTGCAGCCAGCAGACCCTTGTATGTAAAGGCATCTTGTTATATGGAGAGGGTTCAGAGCAATGTTCAGAATCAGAAAGCTATGGTCAAGGGGACAAGCTATGTGGGATAGAAGCCTGGTTGGTGCATTCTCCTGCAGTTCCTGACCCACCAAACGTCCGAGAAATCCCTGCAACACCGTGTCCCTGTTGAACTCATTGTATTTTGTGAAGCAAATACAAAACACCCACTGCAGCATGAAGAAACACCATGAAAAGTGTAGGATGACCAAATTGCTTCACAGTTCACACGGGGAGACACTTAACCCCCAGGGGCCACAGTTTACCTACAAAGAGAGAATTCTGCACTGTTGCCTCATGTTCATTTGAAAATAAGAAACCTTGTCCTCCCGGTCACATAGATGCAGACCCAGGTTTGATGGTCTCACTAGAAAGGAAGCTAAAACTAATGAAAACAACATTTTTTTCAAGTGCCCTATCTCAAAGGCAGTTTCTCCAGAAGTCTTTAGGCCGGAGGAGCTCTATGTTTGTGGCGTGTTTACCCTATCCCTTACTTTTGGAAACTCTTCTACCACCTCCAAAGTTGTGAACTCCTGAGAATTTTCTATTCCAGATATGTATTCACAGATTTTCTAACTCTTCTCCTCTAATTGTGTCTTACTTTGGGCGAAGGTAATGTCAAGGCATTGTTCTGAATGAGAGTTGGAAGATTTCTGTGTAGCACATATTTGTATACACATTGGATTCATTTCCCAGTTTTCCATTCGAAATACTGAATCCCTGACACTAACACATACCCTACTAGAATCTGACTACTAATTCTTATATGATGGGAAAAAATTACCCAAACCGAATTGAAATACAAGCAGTTCAGTGGAGGCATGGTGTATATTTGGACTTGCCTTTTGCATGATAAATGGTAGGTGTTATAAATCTAGTCAATATTTAATTGAAAGAGTTCTCCATATGTTGTTAAAGTTAAGAAATATGTGAATTCCTGACTCTCATTCTCTTAGCCTATTCAGCACATGTATTTTTATATGCACCTATAGAATCCTACCTCATATCACACTTATATTTTTGTGAAGTGGATGACTTGGCAGATACAAATTTTGTGAATAGAGCACTCCTCATTAACGCTGTTGGAACTGAGAATTCAACCTATCGGTGAGCTTCCTAGTAGAACAGCATTATACCTAAATCAATGGTAAGTAAAATAAATATTTTTGCATCGGTGGATGATATATATTTCATGATGAATTTCGATTGGCATATATATTGCTACTTTTTAATTTCTGGGTGTTTGTTTTGTGTATGTTTACAAATATATATATATATATATATATATATATATATATATATATATATATATTCTCCAGATTTTTCAAAATGTGAAATATATGTGTTTTCTTTACACTCCCTAAATTCATTCGTGTTCATGTATGTAGATTTAAAATCAACTTTTCACAAGATTATTCTCAGAAATATTCACCACCTGAAATATGTATTTGTTTCCTAGTACTGAAAACTAACTTCAGTGAATGGTGCATACAAATCCTTATATTTCTACAGTAACTGACCCAGTTTCACATCAATGCAAATAGATTCCTATGGGACATTATGTGTATTTTGACGTTCATTTTCATTCAACACAGGTAGATTACTATTTTTCAGTTTATATATATCATATTATATATATATATATATATATATTTCATTCAAAAGTTCAGAAATTAATAGGCATATGTTTCATTTTCAATCACTTCCTTCTTCCGAACACATGTATTCCTCCACTACTGTTGACTGGTGTTTTCATGAGACTTCATTCCAAACACTTTATTTTAGATTTCCATTATCACTTTTGAAGCAAAACTCACACACTCTTCATGATAAACCATAACACTATTATTACCATTGCATGTATAACTGGTTGGAATGAATGATTGTATATCAATATAATACTTGCTGAATATATTCAGATATCAATTCAATCCATTATTTAAAGTTGGAACCAGTTATATTTTTTTATTCACAATGTGGTCTATTCATACATTATCTCTATATTCATAGACACAGGGTACAACTAATTGTACCCCCAATACTAATTTATACGTCTTATTTTCTTCCTGAATTCTGGCCACTCTCCAGAATAGGCTCATGGTTTTGTGTCTAGGTTATGTACCACCTCCAAACTCTGTGACATGGCCATGTACTGGATAGCTGAAGGAAATGGGAGCATCTCGAAAACTGAGATATCAGTGTGACCAGGAAAGTCTCACTGGAGAAATCCTGCTTTGGGTCATTTGCTTACCTAAGGTTCTGTTACTCTGAATGTCACAAGGTCTTTGCCTCAGGTCAACCCTTTGTGAAGCCTGAAGAAAACAGTTTTCAAATGGAGATGAATGGGCATCACCTGTGGATCTTGGCTTAATTGCTTTGGAAAGGGATGTGTCTGGTTCAGCCTCTTGGCCCTTTGTGAGGCTGTGGCTTAGATTAGCAACACCTGATGGATCTAAGAAAGATCCCTTGTGTGCAGTCAAAACCAAAAGAGCAAATAGAGCAGTCATTGTGGATGTAGTTTCTTGCCTTCCTCTGTGAGATTCCTGAACTCAATCAAGTGAGAATAGAAATTCTATGGGTCAAATGATTTCTTCAAACCCCTGTAGAGGCTAGGCCAAAGGTGCTTGGGTTTCTCATGACTCCAATTCACATAAAGAATCTGTACCCGACAATCATTAGGCCTTAAATTGGAGAAGTGGAGCAGAATTAAGGGCAGGCCTATTTGATCACTCCTGGATCACAGGAAGGGTGTCCAGGCCACCCTGACTTTAGGCAAATGAGGGGCAATGGAGTTTATTTTGGAAAGTGTCATGGGTTGTGCCCCTCTTGGAAACCTCCAGCCAGAGGTTATGATGAGTGTCTATATGGGAGAAGATGAGGGCCATGTGGGAGTGTTTTGGATTTACCTGTGGTCATTTGTGTGGCGGTTGGAAGAGATGACTGGGTCAACCTGGGCTTGAACTCTGGTGTGATTCCCTTTAGAGACTGAGTTCTGAACCTGACCTCAGAGAAATATTGCCATGAATTGTGTTGAGATTTTAGGAGGCCACGCATGAGAGTCGCCCTTGGAAACTGAGATCTAGGGCAAGGGTGGCTTTCCACAGAGCAC
Source organism: Callospermophilus lateralis (assembly GCF_048772815.1). Classification (NCBI taxonomy): domain Eukaryota; kingdom Metazoa; phylum Chordata; class Mammalia; order Rodentia; family Sciuridae; genus Callospermophilus; species Callospermophilus lateralis. Next base: position 1,192,744 of record NW_027513281.1, read on the forward strand.
TGGGAATCTCAGCCAGGATATCACAGGATTTTATTCTGAAAGACCTGGCAGCCATAGTTGAGAGTCAAAACACACATGGACCTCACATTGTAGACCTCAATGGGCTTGACTACATGTGACATTTTGACCACTCTTTCCGAAGACTTGCCTATAAGGGGTCTCCAGAACAATCAATGAAATGAGCTTCCTCAGCATTTAATGGTTCCTGAATGAATTGAAACCCAGAGTGCCTCCAACTTTATCCTTGAAAAATGGCTAGATAAATACCATGAAATTTTTGACATTCCCATAACCAGATGGCATTGGAGAACCTTTGGATGTTGTCTTGCTGATCATGAGTGTACCAGACAGTTCGTTGATTGACTGGGTTTCATGAAAATAGTGTAGAACAGAGATGCCAGTAAGTTGGAGCCTCCTGAGTACTGGGCATATAGCAGTGGTGTGCAAGTGTGTGATAAACCATCTGTGTTGGAGCCATGTCTATCTGCCATTGTCTTCCAAATGGCTTCTAACTGACATGGTGCAGCCAGCAGACCCTTGTATGTAAAGGCATCTTGTTATATGGAGAAGTTTCAGGGCAATGCTAAAAATCATGTTGCTATGGACAAGGGGGCAAGTTATGTGGGATAGAAGCCTGGTTGGTGCATTCTCATGCAGACCCTGAACCACCACACATGTCAGAACTCTCTCCAGCACTGTGTTTCAGTTTAACTCCTTGTATTTCATGAAGCGAATACCAAAATCCCAGTGCAGCAGCAAGAAATACCACGAAAAGTGGAGGATGACAAAATAGCTTTACTGTCCACACGGGGAGACACTAAGCCCCCAGTGGCCACAGTTTACCTACAAAGAGAGAATTAAGCACTTCTGCCTCATGTTAATTGGAAAATAAGAATCCATGTCCTCCAGGTCACATAGATGCAGACCCACGTTTGATGGTCTCACTAGAAAGGAAGCTGAAGTTCCTGACAACAATATATATTTTATGTGCCCAACCTCAGAGGCAGTTTCTCAAGAAGTCTTCAGGACAGCAGAGCTCCATGTTTGTGGACTGTTTACCCTGTCCCTTACTTTTGGAAAATCATCTACCACCTCCAAGGTATGAAATCCTGAGTATTTTCCATTCCAAATATGTGTTCACAGATTTTCTAACGCTTCTCCTCTATTTATGTCTTTCTTGGGGGGAAAGTAATGTGAAGTCATTGTTCTGGATGAGAGTGGGAAGATTTTTTTGTAGCATATATTTCCATACACATTGGATTCATTTTCCAATTTTCCATTCGAAATACTGAATCCCTGACACTAACCCATATCCTATTAGACTCTGACAACTAATCCTAATATGAAGGAGAAAAATAACCCAAACTGAATAGAAATAGAAGCCGTTCAAAGGAGGCATGGTGTATATTTGGACATGCCTTTAGCATCATAAAGGGTAGGTGTTATAAATCGAGTCAATTTTATTTTGAAATAGTTCTCCATGTATTTTAAAGTTAACAACTATGTGAATTCCTGTCTCCCTTTCTCTGTAGTCTACTCAGCACATATATTTTTATATGCACATATAGAATCGTACCTGGTATCACACGTACATTTCTGTGAGGTGACTGACTTGGCAAATACAAATTGTGAAAAGAGATCACTTCTCCTAAATGCTGTTGGAACTGAAAATTCAACCTATGGGTGAGCCTCCTAGTTGAACAACATAATACAGAAATCCATGTTCAGTAAAATGAATATTTTTGGATCTGTGGATAATATATATTTCATGATGAATTATTGGCATATATAGTGCTAATTTTTAATGTCTCTGTGTGTTTATATATATATATATATATATATATATATATACACTCTCTAGATTTTTCAAATATGGAATATATGAAATATATGTGTCTTATTATACACTCCCTAAATTCATTCATATTCATGTATGTGGATTTATAATCATCTTATTACAAGATTATTCTCAGAAATATTCATCCACCTGAAATACATATTTGTTTGCTAGTACTGAAAACTATCTTCAGTAAATGGTGCATACAAATCCTAATATTTCTACAGTAACTGACCCAGTTTCACATAAATGCAAGTAGATTCCTATGGGACATGATGTGTATTTTGACGTTCATTTTTATTCAACACTGGTACATTACTATTTCCTCAGTTTATGCACATCATAGGATATATATTTCTTCCACAATTAGCAAATTTATAGGCATCTGTTTCACATTCAATAAATTCCTGCTTCAGAACACATGTATTCCTTCAGGTTTCTTGACTGGTTTTTTCATGAGACTTCTTTCCAAACACATTATTTTCGATTTCCATAATCACTTTTGAAGCAAAACTCACACACTTTTTATGGTAACCATCACCCTAATAGTACCATTAAATATGTAATTGGTTGGAATGAATGATTACATATCAATATAAGATTTCTTATATATTTTTAGATATCAATTCAATACATTATTTAAAGTGGAACTTGTTATATTATTTATTCACAGTATGGTCTATTCATGCATTATGTCTATATTCATAGACACAGGGTACATCTCTTTGTACCCAAAATACTAACTTATACGTCTTCAAAGTATTGCTGTCAGAAATGGTGGTAGAAATTTTCATTTCACCTGATCTCCATATACATTTTTTCACAGTAATATTCTGCACACAAAATGAAAAGTTTACACTTATGATTGTGATAAAGCCTAAATGGAAAGTGAGCATGGATTACTAAAAACATCTATGTCCAGGTTGCCTAATGCTCTCAAATGTCAATCCTATTGGTGACTACATATTTGTTTCTTCCTAAGATTATATATTCAACCTCAACCCTGTTGATAATGCCTAATCCTATCACTTAAATTATACTTTGCCTGATTTTGTAATATCTCTATTGATATCTGGTTTCCTACCTATTTTCCCCACTTCATCATTGTGACTGACTCTTGACATGTGGTGACATTTACATGCACTCTCTACCCGAAAGCCTATTGCTAAAGAACAATTTGTCCAAATAGTATACTCAATCTTTTTCCGAAACCTACCGACTATCTTCCGAATCCTACTGACTGCCCTGTTTGATTAGATGTTCTCTTCTACATTCAATCATCCAAGGTACAAGGTCCTATGCCAATGATTATCAATTTAGCTGAGACACCTTGCAGAACGTAATTCAAAGCTAAGTGTCCCTATCAAGGTCCCAATGACCTTTTGGGCTTCAAATCTTACCTATATTTCTGTTTTCATACTTACATTTCACCTCTGTATTATTGGAAATATCACAGTTTCAAAATACCATTATTCATCCAGCAGAATGATCCCTAAACCGATGTGAACATGTTATTAATTTTAACCATACACTGTTCCCTCAATCTAACTTTACAGAAGAGAAGGACACAGTTCGTCTTACAAAACAGGAATGCAGGAGATCTTCCAGCTGCTGAGAATCTCAAAGGTCCATGCAGAAATGATCCCTGGAGAAGATGTAGGCAGCTATGAAGGACCTGAGAAAGCAAAAGTCATTTTTCATGGCAAACAACCTGGTCAGGATGAAGGGTTGTATCTGAATCAGCCTCTCTCTTCTTAATGTAGAGAAGATGGACCAAACCAGCCCTCTGTGGAGAGCTGTTCCCGGGTGCCTATGGTGTATATACCATTCTAACTTGTGAAAGTGTCACAGGAAGTAGGGGCAGCCTCCATCTCATGGGACCCTTGGAAGCAACTGTTAGGACAAATTGGTTACAGAGGCAGTGACCTCATTGAGTTTCTGAAAGACGTGACATCACCTCACATCTTTGGTGTTTGAAGACTCTGAACTTGGGATCCAGGAAGCCAAGCACCAAAGCCAGTTCCAGTCCCAGTCCCAGTGGTCTCACTTATTTCGATTTTCCAAAGACAGAGTCATTCTTTTTGGTACCTACTGATGTAAGGATGGCCAAATGCCTGGAAAGCTCTGAAGATGGGCCTATCATGAGAAAGCAGGTAGTGGCTCACCGCTGGCTCCTGACAACTTCATAGATTTGGCAAAGGAGTCCAGATCTGAGAACATAGTATGGCCCACCAGTCAGAGGACACTGCGGATAGTCACAGAACTACTTGGGAAAAAAAGGTGCCTTTGTGGGTGTGGGTGTGCGTTTTTGGTTTTCTCTCATGTTCTGAGAATAGGTAGGGAAGGAGATTTGTTTGTTTTGGAGTTGACTGATCTAGTAAGTCGTTTGATAAGGTGAGTTTTTCTATGTCTGTGTATCCCATTGTGTCCGTTGATGTAGACAGTAGAAAACAAAATGCATCAATGAATGTTCCCTGTCTATTAGAAAGCTCCCCAGCATTCATCCTGCCCAATTTATGAATGGACTGTGGCTTGCCTTAAGGATGGGCAACACCTAATATCTTCTTAAGTTCCTGTTTTCTTCCTGAATTCTGGCCACTTTCCAGAATAGGCTCATGGTTTTGTGTACAAGATATGTACCACCTCCAAGCTCTGTGACATGGCTATGTACTTGATAGCTGAAGGGAATGGCCAGCATCTCAGAAAACTCAGATATCAATGTGACCACGAAAGTCTCTGTGGAGAAACCCTGCTATTGGCCTTTTGCTTACCTATTCTTCTCTTTCTCTGAATGTCAGGAAGGTCTTTACCTCAGGCCACACCTTTATGAAGCCTGAAGAAAACAGTTTTCAAATGGAAAGGAATGGGCATCACCTGTGACTCTTTGCTTAATTGCTCTGAAAAGGGATGTGTCTGAATCAGCCTCTTGGCCCTATGTTAGGCTGTGGCTTAGATTCCCAGCATCTGATGGATCTAAAGAAAGATCCCATGTGTGCATCCAAAACCAAAATGGCCAAAATTGCTGTCATTGTGGATGAAGTCTCTATCCTTCTTCTGTAAAGTTCCTGACCTCCATCAAGTGAGAATAGGGATCCATTGGGTCAAATGAGTTTTTCAAAGCCCCTGACTCTAATTCACATAAAGAATCAAAGCTCATGACGCCAATTCACATAAAGAATCTTAACCCCACAATCAGAAAGGCTTAAATAGAGAAGCAGAGTATTATTAATGGCAGGACTATTTGATCACTCCTGGTTTACAGGAAGGGTGTCCAGGCAACCCTGACATTAGGCAAATGAGAAGCAAGGGAGCTTATTTATGAAACTGTCTAGGGCTGTGCCCCTCATGGTAAACTCGAGCCAGAGATTGTGAGTAGTGTCTATATGGAAGATGATGAGAGCCATGTGGGAGTATTTTGGTTTTAATTGTGGTCATTTGTGTGGTGGTTGCAAGAGATGACTGAGTCCACCTGAGCTTGCACTCTGGTTTATTGCCCTTAGAGACTGAGTTCTGGAATTGACCTCAGAGAAGTATTGCCATGAATTGAGTTGGGATTTTAGGAGGCCACGCATGAGAGGAACCCTTCGAAATTGAGAAATAGGCCCAGGGTGGCTATCCACAGAGCACTGGGAATCTCAGCCGAAATATCACATGATTTTATTCTCAAAGTATTGGCAGGAATAGTTGAGAGTCAAAACACACATGGATCTCACATTTACACCTCAATGGGTCTGGCTTCATGTGACCTTTTGGACACTCTTTGAGAAGCCTTGCCTGTAAGAGTTCTGCAGAATTTTCATTGAAATGAGCTTCCTCATCATTTAATGGTTCCTGAATGAATTGAAACCCACAGGGCCTCCAACATCATCCATGAAAAATGGCTAGACAAATACCATGAAATTTTTGAAATTCCCATTACCAGATGGCACTGGAGAACTTTGGACGTTCTGTTGCTGATCATAAGTATACCAGGCAGTGCCTTGGTTGACTGGGTTTCATGAAAATAGTGTAGAACAGAGATGCCAGTAAGTTGGAGCCTACTGAGTAGTGGGCCTAGAGCCGTGGTGTGCAGGTGTGTGACAAAACATCTGTGGTGTGGCCCTGTGGATCTGCCATTGTCTTCCAAATGGCTGGTGACTGACATGGTGCTACCAACAGACCCTTATATGTAAAGGCATCTTGTTATATGCACAGGTTTCAGAGCAATGTTCAGAATCAAGTGCTATGGTCAAGCGGGCAAGCTATGTGGGATAGAAGCATGGCTGTTGCATTGTCCTATAGACCATGACCCACCACACGTGACATAACTCCCTCCAGCACTCTTTCCCAGTTGAGCTCCTTGTATTTTGTGAAGCAAATACCAAACTCCAAGTGAAGCAGCAAGAAACACCATGAAAAATGGAGAATGACCAAATGGCTTCACAGTCCACATGGGTAGACACTTAGCCTTCAGAGGCCACAGTTTACATACAAAGAGAATTCAGCACTGCTGCCTCATGTTCATTGGGAAATAAGAAACCGTTTCCTCCCTGACCCTAACCATACCCTAGTAGACTCTGACTACTAATCCTAATATGATGGAGAAAAATAACCCAAACAGAATAGAAATACAAGCATTTCACAGAAGGCATGGTGTATAGTTTAAATTGCCTTTTGCATTATATATTGTAAGAGATATAAATCTAGTCAATTTTTTGTTGAAATAGTTCATCATGTGTTCTTAAAGTAAACAGATATATGAATTCCTGTCTCCCTTTCTCTGTAGCCTATTCAGAACATGTATTTTTATATGCACATATAGAAACCTACATGGTATAAGACTTACACTTTTGTGAGGTGGCTGACTTGGCAGATACAATTTGTGGAAAGAAATCACTCCACCTAAACGCTGTTGGAAATGAAAATTCAAACCATATGTGAGCTTCCTAGTATAACAACATTATACATTAATCCATGTTCAGTAAAATGAATATTTTTGATCTGTGGGTGATATATATTTCATGATAAATTTCCTTTGGTATATATATTGGTACTTTTTAATCTCCCTGTGTGTGTTTTGTGTGTGTGTGTGTGTGTGTGTATACATATATACATATGTATATATGTATATATGTATATATATATACATATATACATACACACACTCTCCAGATTTTTCAAAATGTGAAATATATGAGTCTTCTTATACACTACATAAATTCATTCATATTCATGTATGTGGATTTATAATCAACTTTTCACAAGATTATCCTCAGAAATATTTATCCACCTGAAATACATATTTGTTTCCTAGAACTGAAAAATAACTTCAGTGTATTGTGCATAGAAATCCTAATATTTCTACTATTAACTTCAATAGTTAAATAGTAGATTCCTATGGTACAAGTTTGTACTTTGACGTTCACTTTAATCAAAACTGGTACATTATTATTTCTTCAGTTTTTGCACATCATAGGATATATATTTCATTCACTAGTTCAGAAATTTATATGCATTTCTTTCACTTTCAATCACTTCCTGCTTCAGAGCACATGTATTCCTCCATGTTTCTTCACTGGTCTTTTCATGAGACTTCTTTCCAAACACATTATTTTCGATTTGTATAATCACTTTATAATATATATATATATATATATATATATATATATATATATATATATATATATATTATTCAAAATTCTTAACCTTCAAAATCAGGTTGCTATGGTCAAGGGGGCAAGGTATGTGGGATAGAAGCCTCGTTGGTGCATTCTTCTGAAGACCCTGACGCAGCACACCTGACAGAACACCCTCAAGAACTGTGTCCCTTTTAACGCGTCGTATTTTGTGAAGCAAATACAAAACTCCCAGAGCAGCTGCAAGAAACACCACGAAAAGTGGAGGATGACCAAATGGTTTTACAGTCCACACGGGGAAACAGTTAGTCCCAGTGGCCACATTTTCCCTACTAAGAGAGAATTCAGCTCTGCTGCCTCATGCTCATTGGTAAATAAGAAACCATGTTCTCCAGGTCACATAGATGCAGACGCAGATTTGATGGTCTCACTACAAAGGAAGCTAAAGCTCCTGACAACAACATATATTTCGAGTGCCCAACCTCAGAGGCAGTTTCTTAAGAAGTTTTTAGGCCAGCAGAGATCCATGTTTGTGGAGTGTTTACCCTGTCCCTTACTTTTAGAACACATCTTCCACCTCCAAGATTGTGGACTCCTGAGCATTTTCCATTCCAGATATGTATTCACAGATCTTCTAACTTTTCTCCTGTAATTGTGTCTTAGTTGTGTCGAAGGTAATGTCAAGCCATTGTTCTGGATGAGAGTGGGAAGATTTTTGTGTAGCACATATTTGCATACACATTAGATTCATTTTCCAGTTTTCCATTTGAAATACTGAATCCCTGACCCAAACCCATACCTTCTAAACTCTGACTAGGAATCCTAATATGATAGAGAAAAATAACCCAAACAGAATAGAAATTGAAGCAGTTCAGAAGAGGCATTATGTATAGTTGGACTTACCTTTTGCATGATATTGGGTAGGAGTTATATATCCAGTCAAATATTTGTTGAAACAGTTCTCCATGTGTTTTTAAAGTTAAAAAATGTGTGAATTCCTGTCTCCCTGTCTCTGTAGCCTATTCAGCACATGTATTTTTATATGCACATATAGAATCCTACCTCTTGTGAGGTGGCTGAATTGGCAGATACAAATTGTGAGAACAGATCACTCCTCATTAATGCTGTTGGACTGAAAATTAAACCTATGTGTGAGCTTCCTATTTGAACACATTATACATAAATCCATGTTCAGTAAAATAAACATTTTGCATCTGTGGATTATATATATTTCATGATGAATTTCGATTGGCATATATATTGCTATTTTTAATGTCTCTGTGTGTTTTGTGTATATATATATATATATATATATATATATATATATATATATATATATATATATACGCTCTACAGATTTCACAAAATATGAAATACATGTGTCTTATCTACACTCCCTAAATTCATTTTGTTCATGTATGTTAATGTATATTCCACTTTCAACAAGATTATTCTCAGAAATGTTCATCCACCTGAAATACATATATGTTTCCTAGTACTGAAAACTAACTTCAGTGAATGGTGCATAGAAATCCTAATATTTCTACAGTAACTGACCCAGTTTAACATCAATGCAAGTAGATTACTATGGGACATGATGTGTATTTTGAAGTTCATTTTCATTCAACACTGGTACATAATTATTTCCTCAGTTTACGCACATCATAGGATATATATTTAATTCTAAAGTTCACAAGTTAATAAGCATTTGTTTCACATTCAATCACTTCCTGCTTCTGAAAACATGTATTCCTCCATGTTTCTTGACTCGTTATTCATGAGAGTTCTTTCCAAACACATTATTTGAAGCAAACTCACACACCTTTCATGATAAAACATAACACTAATATTACCATTAGATGTATAACTGGTTGGAATGAATGAATGTATATCAATATAAGAATTACTGTATATTTTCTGATATCAATTCAACCCATTATTAAAAGTGGAACCAGTTATATTATTTATTCACAGTATGGTCTATTCATGCATTATCTGTATATTCATTGACAGAGGCTACACCTCTTTGTACCGACAATACTAATTTATACATATTCAAAATATTACTCCCCAAAATGGTGTAAGAATTACTCATGTCATTTGATCTACATATACATGTTATCACAGTAATATTTTGGACGCAAAATTCAAAGTTCACACTTTTGAAATTACCAAAGCCTAAATGGAATGTGAGCATGGATTACTAAAAACATCCTTGTCCAGGTTGCCTAATGCTCTCAAATATTAATCCTATTGGTGACTAGATACCTGTTTCTTTTTAAGATTATATATTCAAACTCAAGCCTGTTTAAAATCTCTAATCCTATCACTTACTTTATACTTTGCCTTATTTACTAATTTCTCTATAGTTATCTGCTTTCCTGCATATTTTTTCCAGTTCATCATTGTGACTGACTCTTCACATGTGCTGAACTTTACACTCACTCTCTCCCTGAAAAACTATTGCTAAAGAACTTTTTGTCCAAATCCTATACTCACTCTTCTTCCTAAACCTACTGAATATCTTCCTAATCCTACCGAATATCCCTGTTTGACTGGATGTTCTCTGTTACATTCAGTCATCCAAGGTAAATGGTCTTATGACATTGTATATCGATTTATTTGAGACATCTGTGCAGAACGTAATTCAACGCAAAGTATCCCCATGAAGGGCTCAATGTCCTTCTGGGCTTCAAATCATACCTAGATTTCTTTTTTCATACTTCTTTTTCACCTCATTATTCTTATAAATATCGCAGGTTCCCAATACCATTATTCATCCTGCAGAATGATTCCTAACCCAAGTTGAACATGTCATTAACCCTAACCATACACTTTTCCCTCACTCTAACTTTACAGAAGAGCAGGCACAGAGTTGGTCTTACAATACAAAAATGTGGGGGATCTTCCACCTGCTGAGAATCTCAAAGGTCCATGCAGAAATGATCCCTGGAGAAGATGTAGGCAGCTATGAAGGACCTGAGGGAGCAAAAGTCTTATTATATCACAAACAACTTGGTCAGGATGAAGGGATGTGTCTCAATGAGCCTCTCTGTACTCAATGTAGAGAAGGTGGACCAACCAGGCCTGTCTGGAGAGCTGTTCCTGGGTGACTATGGTTGATATACCATTCGAACTTGTAAAAGTGTCACAGTAAGTAGGGGCAGCCTCCATCTCATGGGACCCTTGGAAGCAACTGTTAGGACAAATTGGTTGCCAAGGCAGTGACCTCATTACTTAATGAAGAAAGTGACCTCACCTCACTTCCTTGGTGATGGAACTCTCTGAACTTGGGATCCAGAAAGCCAGGCACCCAAAGTCAGTTTCAGTCTCAGTTTCAGTGTGCTCACTTGTTTGAATTTACCAAGGACAGAGTCAGCCTTTTTTGATACCTAGTGAAGTGAGGATGGCCAAATGCCAGGAAAGCTCTGAAGAGCGCCTTTCCTGAGAAAACAGGTAGTGGCTCACCACTGGCTACTGACAACCTCAAAGAGTTGGCCAAGAAGACAAGATCTGAGACAGGACAGGCCATTTCAGGGGAACATTGTGTGGCCCACCAATCAGAGGACACTCCATATAGTCACACAGCTACTTGGGGGAAGCTGGTGCCTTTGTGAGTGTGGGTGTGAGTTTGTGGTTTTGTCTCATTTTCTGAGAATATGTAGGAAAGGCATTTTGTTTGGTTTGGACTGGACTGTTTCTAGAAAGTCGTTTTACAAGGCTTGTGTTTCTATGTGTGTGTATGCCACTTTGTCCATGGTTGTGGACATTAGAAAAGAGAATGTATCAATGGATGTGACCTGTCTAGTAGAATTCTGCCCAGCATTCATCCTGCCCAATTCATGAATGGACTGCAGGTAGCCTTATCGATGGTAATCACCTGCTACCTTCCTAAGTTCCTGTTTTCTTCCTGAATTTTGGCCAATCTCCAGAATAGGCTTATGTTTTAAAATTTAACCTATGAGGGATCTTCCTAATTCAACAACATTATATATAAATCCATGTACAGTAAAATAAATATTTTTGGAACTGTGGATGATATATATTTCATGGTGAATTTCGATTGGCATATATATTGCTACTTTTTAATGTGTGTATGTATGTGTGTGTGTGTTTGTGTGTGTATATATATATATATATATATATATATATATATATATATACTCTCCAGATTTTTCAAAATATGAAATATATGTGTCTTATAATACAGTCCCTTAATTCATTCATATTCATTTATGTGGATTTATTATCAACTTTTCACAAGATTATTATCAGAAATATTCATCCACCTGAAACACATATTTGTTTCCTAGTACTGAAAACTAACTTCAGTGAATGATTCATACAAATCCTAATATTTCTACAGTAACTGACCCAGTTTAACCTCAAAGCAACTAGATTCCTATGACACATAATGTGTATTTTGACGTTCATTTTTATTCAAATCTGACACATTAGTATTTCTTCAGTTTATGCACATCATAGAATATATATTCAATCCACAAGTTCGCAAATTTATAGGCATTTGTTTCACTTTCAATCACTTTCAGCTTCAGAACAAATGAATACCTCCATGTTTCTTGACTGATCTTTTCATGAGACTTCTTTCCAAACACATTTTTTTCGATTTCCATAAACACTTTTGAAGCAAACTCACACACCCTTCATGATAAACCCTAACCATCATATTTCCATTAGATGTATAACTGGTTGGAATGAATGATTCTATATCAATAAAATATTTCTTATATGTTTTCAGAAATCAATTCAATCCATTATTTAAAGTGGAACCAGTTGTATTATTTATTCACTGTATGGTCTATTCATGCATTATTTCTATACTCATAGACACAGGGTGCACCTCTTTGTACCCCCAATACTAATTTATACGTCTTCAAAATATTGCACCCAGAAATGGTGGAAGAAATACTCATGTCACCTTATCTACATAAACATTTTATCACACTAATATTCTGGAAACAAATGCAAAGGTCAAACTTATGATTGTACCAAAGCTTAAAAGGAAGCTGAACATGGATTACTAAAAACATCCATGTCCAGGTTACCTAGTGGTCTCAAATGTCAATCCTATTGGTGACTACATATTTGTTTCTTCCTAAGATTATATATTCAATCTCAACCCTGTTGAAAATGTCTAATCCTATCACTTAATTTTTGTTTTGCTGATGTCATAATGTCTCTGTTGATATCTGTTTTCCTACTTATTTTTCCCAGTTCACTTTTGTGACTGACTCTTCACATGTGATGACATTTATGTTCACTCACTAACAGAAACCCTATTGCTAAAGAATAATTTTTCCAAATGCTATATTCACTCTTCTTCATAAACCTACCGACTATCTTCCAATTCCTGTGGACTATCGCTTTTTGACTGGATGTTCTCTTCGACATTCAATCATCCAAGGTACAAGGTCCTATGGCATTGTTTTTTGATTTATCTGAGGCATTTGTGAAGAATGTAATTCAACGCTAAGTATTCCAATCAAGGGCCCAATGCCCTTCTGGGGTTCAAATATTACTTGGATTTATGTTTTCATACATATATTTCACCTCTATATTCTTTTACATATCACAGGTTGCCAATAGCATATTCATCCAGTAGAATGATTCCTAACCCAAATTGAACATATTATTAACCCAAACCATACACTGTTTCCTCATTCTAACTTTACAAAAAGAGCATGAACAGAGTTGGTCTTACAATACAGGAATATATGGGATCTTTGACCTTCTGAGAACCTCAAAGGTCCATGCAGAAATGATCTCTGAACAAGATATAGTCAGCTGTGAAGGACCTGAGAGAGCTAAAGTCTTCTTCCATGGCAAACAACTTAGTCAGGATGAAAGGTTGTGTCTGAATCGGCCTCTCTCTTCTTAATGTAGAGAAGATGGACTAATCCAGACCTGTGTGGAGAGCTTTACCTGGGTGCCTATGGTTGATATACAATTCTAACTTGTGAAAGTGTCACAGGAAGTAGGGGCAGCCTCCATGGGACTCTGGGAGCAACTGTTAGGACAAATTGGTTGCTGATGCAGTGACCTCATTCAATTTTTGAAGGAAGTGACCTCACCTCACTCCCTTGATGATAGCAATCTCTGAACGTGAAATCCAGGAAGCCAGGAACACAGAGCCAGTCCCAGTTACAGTCCCAGTGGTCTCACTTGTTTGGATTTACCAAGGACAGAGTCAGTCTTTTTTGGTACCTACTGATGTGTGGATGGCCAAATGCCAGGAATGCTCAGAAGAGGGTCCTTTAATGAGAAAGCAGTTATTGGCTCAACACTGTCTCCTGATAACTTCACACAGTTGGCCAAGGAGACCAGATATGAGACAGGACAGGCCATTTCAGAGGAACATATTATAGCCCACCAGTCTGAGGACACTGCGGATATCACAGACCTACTTTGGGGATGGAGGCTCCTTTGTGGGTGTGGGTGTGGGTTGGTGGTATTGTCTCATGTTCTGAGAATAGGTAGGGAAGGCGGTTTGCTTGATTTGGAGTGAACTGTTTCTCGTAAGTCCTTTGACAAGACGAGTGTTTCTATGTCTGAATATACCACTGTGTCTGTGGTTGTAGACATTAGAAAAGGGAATGCATCAACGGATGTGTCCTTTCTTGTAGAACGCTTCCCAGCATTAATCCTGCATAATTTATGAATGGACTGCAGCTTTCCTTTTCCATGGGCATTACCTGCTATGTTCCTATATTCCCATTTTCTTCCTAAATTCTAGCAACCCTCCAGAAGAGGCTCATGGTTTTTTGTCAAAGATATATGCCACCTCCAAGCTCTGTGACATGGCCATGTACTGGATAGCTGAAGGGAATGGCGAGCATCTCAGAAAACTCAAATATCAGTGTGACCATGAAAGTCTCAGAGGAGAAACCCTGTTTTTGGGCCTATGGATTACCTAATGTTCTGTTGCCCTGAATGTCAGGAAGGTCTCTGCCTCAGGCCAACCCTTTGTGAAGCCTGAAGAAACAGTTTTCAAATGGAAATGAATGGGCATCACCTGTGGCTCTATGCTTAATTGCTTTGGAAAGTGATGTGTCTGAATCAGGCTCTTGTCCCTGTGTGAGGCTGTGGCTTAGCACTTGATGGTTTTTAAGAAATATCCCAGAAGTGCATCCAAAACCAAAATTGCCAAAAGAGCAGTCATTGTGGATGAAGTCTCTCGCCTTCCTCTGTAAGGTTCCTGACCTCCATCAAGTGAGAATAGGGACACTTTGGGTCAAATGGGTTCTTCAAATCCCTGCAGAGGCTAGCCCATATATGCTTGGGTATTCTCATGACTCCAATTCACATAAAGAATCTCAACCTCAAAGTCAGTAGACCTCAAATTGGAGAAGTGGAGCAGTATTAACGGCAGGCCTATTTGATCACTCTTGGTTCACAGGAATGGTGTCCAGGCCACGCTGACTTTAGGCAAATGAGGGGCAAGGGAGCTTATTTTGGACAATGACTTGGTCTGCACCCTTCATGGAAACCTCCAGTCAGAGGTTATGATGAGTGTCTATATGGAAGTTGATGAGGGCCATGTGGGAGTGTTTTGTATTTAAATGGGGTCATTTGTGTGGTGGTTGGAAGAGATGCCTGGGTCCACCTGGGCTTGTTCTCTGGTGTGAACAGAGAAGAGACTTCTTAAAGACTGTGTTCTGGAACTGACCTCAGAGAAGTATTCCATGAATTGTGTTGTGATTTTAGGAGGCAAATCGTGAGAGTCACCCTTGGAAACTGAGATCTATGCCCAGGGTGGATTTGCACAGAGCACTGGGAATCTCAGCCAGGATATCACATGATTTTATTCTTAATGACTTGGCAGCCATAGTTGAGAGTCAAAACACACATGGAGCTCACATTGTAGACCTCATGGGCCTGGATTCATGTGACCTTTTGGCCACTCTTTGGGAAGCCTTGCCTGTGAGAGTTCTCCAGAGCTTTAATTGAAACGAGATTCATAACCATTTAATGGTTCCTGAAAGAATTGAAACCCACAGTGCCTCCAACTATATTCTTGAAAAATGGCTAGATAAATTGCAGGAAATTTTTGAAATTTCCATGACTGGAGAACCTTGGGATCTCCAATTGCTGATCATAAGTATACCAGACTGTACCTTGTTTGACTGGGTTGCATGAAAATGGTGTAGAACAGAGATGCCAGTAATTTGGAGGCTGCTGAGTAGTGGGCCTAGAGAAGTGGTGGGAAGGTGTGTGATAAAACATTTGTGGTGGGGCCATGTGGATCTGCCATTGGCTTCCAAATATCTTGTGACTGACATGGTGCAGCCTTGAGTCCCTTATATAAAAAGGCATCTTGTTAAAGGAAGAAGTTTCAGGGCAATGTTTAGAATCAGGTGGCTATTGTCAAGGGGGCAATGTCTGTGGGATAGATGCCTGGTTGGTGCATTCTCCTGCAGACCCTGACCCACCACACGTGACAGAACTCCCTCCAGCACTTTGTTCCAGTTGAACTCTTTGTATTTAGTGAAGCAAATACCAAATTCCCTGTGCAGCAGAAAGAAACACCACAAAAAGTGGAGGATGACTTAATGGCTTCACAGTCTATACGGGGAGACACTTAGCCCTCAGTGACCACAGTTTACCTACAAAGAGAGAATTCAGCACTGCTGCCTCATGTTCATTGGAAAATAAGAAACCATGTCCTCCAGGTCACATAGATGCAGACCCAGCTTTGATGATCTCACTACAAAGGAAGCTAAAGCTCCTGACAACAACATATATTTCAAGTGCCCAAACTCAGAGGCTTTTTATCAAGAAGTCTTTAGGCCAGCAGACCTCCATGTTTGTGCAGTGTTTACCCTGTCCCTTCCTTATAGAAACACCTCTAACAACTACGAGGTTGTGAAATCCTGAGCATATTCCATTCCAGATATGTATTCACAGATTATCAAGTTGGACTTGCCTTTTGCATTATATATGGTAGGAATTATAAATCTAGTCAATTTTTTGTTAAAATAGTTCTCCATGTGTTTTCACAGTTAATAAATATGTGAATTCCTGTCTCCCTTTCTCTGTAGCCTATTCAGCACATGTATTTTTATATGCACATATAGAATCCTACATCTTGTGAGCTGGCTGAATTGGCAGATACAAATTGTGAGAAGAGATCACTCCTCATAAATGCTGTTGGAACAGAAAATTCAAACTATTGGTGAGCATTCTTGTTGAACAGCATTATACATAAATCCATGTTCAGTAAAATGAGTATTTTTGCATCTGTGAATGATATATATTTCATGATGTATTTCAATTGGCATATATATTGCTAGTTTTTAATGTCTTTATGTGTGTGTGTGTGTATGTATGTATATATATATACATACATACATACACACACACACACACTCTTCAGATTTTTCAAAATATGAAATATATGTGTCGTATTATGCAATACCTAGATTAATTCATATTCATGTATGTGGATTTATTATCGTTTTTCACAAGATTATTCTCAGAAATATTAATCCACCTGAAATACATATTTGTTACCTAGTACTGAAAGGTAACTTCAGTGAATGGTGCAAACAAATCCTAATATTTTTACAGTAATTCACCCAGTTTATCATCAATGCAAATAGATTCCTATGGGACATGATGTGTATTTTGAAGTTCATTTTTATTCAACAATGTAACATTAGTATTTATTTAGTTTAGGCACATCATTGGATATATATTTCATCCACAAGTTACCAAATTTATAAGCATTTGTTTCACTTTCAATCACTTCCTGCTTCAGAACAGATGTATTCTTCCGTGTTTCCTGACTAGTATTTTTATAAGACTTCTTTCCAAACACATTATTTTCGATTTCCATAATCAATCTTGAAGCAAAACTCACACACGCTTTATGATAAACCATAACCCTAATATTACCATTAGATGTATAACTGGTTGGAATGAATGATTGTATATGAATATAAGATTTCTTATATATTTTCAGATATCAATTCAATCCATTATTTAAATGGAATCAGGTATATTATTTATTCACAGTATGGTCTATTCATGCATTATCTCTATTTTCATAGACACAGGGTGCACCTCTTTTTACCCCCAATACTAATTTATATGTCTTTAAAATTTTGCTCCCAGAAATGGTGGAAGAAATATGCATGTCACCTGATCTACATATATATTTTTTCACAGTAATATTCTGGACACAAAATGCAAAGGCCACACTTATGATTTTACCAAAGGCTAAATGGAAAGTGAACATGGATTACTAAAAACATCCATGTCTAGGTTGCCTAATGTTCTCAATGTCAATCCTCTTAATCAGTACATAATTGTTTCTTCCTACAATTATATATTCAACCTCAACCCTGTTGAAAATGTCTAATCCTATCACTCACTTTATATTTTGCCTGATTTCATAATGCCTCTATTGATATCTGCTTTCCTACATATTTTCCCAAGTTCAACATTGTGACTGACTCTTCACATGTGCTGACATTTACATTCATTCTCTAACCGAAATCATATTGCTAAAGAACTTTTGGTGCAAATCCTGTACTCACTCTTCTTACTATCCCTTGTTGATTGTATGATCTCTTCTACATTCAGTCATTCAAGGTACAATGTCCTATGCCATTGTATATCGATTTATCTGAGACATGTGTGCAGAACGCAATTCAACGCTAAGTATCCCAATCAAGGGCCCAATGCCCTTCTGGGCTTCAAATCTTACTTAGATTTCTGTTTTCATACACATATTTCAACTATACATTCTTATAAATATCGCATGTTCCCTATACCATTATTCATCCAGCAGAATAATTCCTAACCCAAATCGAACATGTTATTAACCCATCCATACACTGTTCCCTCAATCTAACTTTACAGAAGAGCAGGGATAGAGTTGGTCTTACAATACAAGAATGTAGGGGATCTTCCCCCTGCTGAGAATCTCAAAAGTCAATGCAGAAATGATCTCTGTAGAAGATGTAGGCATCTATGAAGGACCTGAGATAGCAAAGGTCATCTTCCATGGCAAACAACCTGGTCAGGTGAAGACATATGTCTGAATCAGGCACTCTCTTCTTAATGTAGAGAAGATGGACCAAACCAGGCCTTTGGGGAGAGCAGTTCCTGGGTGCCTATGGTTAATATACCATTCTAACTTGTGAAAGTGTCATAGGAAGTATGTGCAGCCTCCATCTCATGGGACCCTTGGAAGCAACTGTTAGGACAAAGTGGTTGTCAAGGCGGTGACCTCATTCAGTTCCTGAAGGAAGTGACCTCACCTCACATCCTTGGTGATGGAACTCTCTGAACTTAGGATCCAGGTAGTCATGCACCCAGAGACAGTCCCAGTCCCAGTCCCAGTGTTCTCACTTGTTTGCATTTAGCAAGGAAAGAGTCAGTCTTTAATGGTACCTACTGATATGAGGATAGCCAAGTGCCAGGAAAGATCTGAAGAGGCGTCTTTCCTGAGAAAGCAGGTAGTGGCTCACACCTGGCTCCTGACAACTTCACAGAGTTGCCCAAGGTGTCCAGATCTGAGACAGGAAAAGCCATTTCAGGGGAACATAATATGGCCCACCAGTCACAGGACATTCCGGATTATCACAGACCTTCTTGGGTGAAGGAGGTTCCTTTGTGGGTTTGGGTGTGGGTTTTTGTTTTTTACTCGTGTTCTGGGAAATGTTAGAAAACGCGGAGTTTTGGCATTTTAGGAGTCCACGCATGAGAGTCGCCCTCGGAAACTGATATCTAGGCCCAGGTTGGCTTTCCACAGAGAATAGAAATAGGCCCAGGTTGGCATTCCAAACAGAATAGAAATAGAAACAGTTCAGAGGAGGCATGGTGTATAGTTGGACTTGCTTTTTTCATTATACAGGGTAGGAGTAATATATATAGCAATTTTTTGTTGAAATAGTTCTCCATGTGTTTTTACAGTTACAAATATGTGAATTCCTGTCTCCCTTTCTCTGTATCCTATTCAGAACCTGGATATTTATATGCACATATAGGATGCTACCTGGTACCACACGTACATTCTCGTGAGGTGGATGATTGGCAGATACAAATTGTGAGAAGAGATCACTCCTCATAAACGCTTTTGGAACTGAAAATTCAACCTATTGCAGAGCTTCCTAGGTGAACAACACTATACATAAATCCATGTTCAGTAAAAGAGATATTTTTGCATCTGTGGATGATAAAATTTTCATGATGAATTTCGATTGGCATATATATTGCTGTTTTTTATGTCTCTCTGTGTGTGTTTTGTTTGGGTATGTGTGTGTATATATATATATATATATATATATATATATATATATATATATATATGTATTCACTCTCCAGATTTTTCAAAATATGGAATACATGTGTCTTATATACACTCCCTAAATTCATTCACATTCATGTACGCTGTTTTATAATCAACTTTTCACAAGACTATTCTCAGAAATATTCATCCACTTGAAATACATATTTGTTTCCTAGTACTGAAAACTAACTTCAGTGAATGGTGAATACAAATCCTAATATTTCTACAGTAACTGACCCAGTTTAACATCAAAGCAAGTAGATTCCTATGGGACACGATGTGCATTTTGACGTTCATATTTATTCAACACTGGTACATTACTATTTCTTCAATTTATGCACATCTTAGGATATATATTTCATCCACAAGTTAGCAAATTTATAGGCATTTGTTTCATTTTCCATCACTTCCTGCTTCAGAACACATGTGTTCCTGCAGTTTTCTTGACTGGTCTTTTCATGAGACTTCTTTCCAAACACATTATTTTCAATTTCCATAATTACTTTTGAAGCAAAACTCACACACTCTTCACGTTAATCCATTACCTTATTATTACCGTTATATGCATAACTGGTTGGAATGAATGTATATATCAATATAAGATTTCCTGTTTATTTTCAGATATCATTTCAATGCATTATTTAATGTTGGAACCAGTTTTATTTTTTATTCACAGTATGGTCTATTAATGCATTATCTCTATATTCATAGACACAGGGTACAACTCTTTGTATCCCCAATACTAATTTATTCATCTTCAAAATATTTCTCCCAGAAATATTGGAAGAAATACTCATGTCACCTGATCTTCATATACATTTTATCACAGTAATATTCTGGACACAAAATGCAAAGATCGCAATTATGATTGTACCAATGTAAAGGTCGGGCGAGCGTCAGAGAATGAAACCACCAAGAGATTGTCTCATGCAACAGCAAAGAGTTTACTGGGGGTCCAGCATGCTGGAGCTCAGAGCTCACTTGAATAGAGAAGAGAGCCCTGAGAACAGGTTATCAGAGCTTATATACTTTCCTTGGAGAGGGCAGGGAGGGATGTTGATTGATGGGTCAGGTCGAGTGGGCAGTTTGCTTACAACCGGGTGAGGAAGTACATTCTGCAGTTTGGCAGTTGGGGACAGCACATTCTGCGAACAATATTAGCAAACAGTTCTCTAAATGTGAAGAGTGTTTTGTTAAGCATACAGAAAAACAGGAAGTGGCAAGTACCTATTTTATTAACCTTTCATTCCCCACTTCTTCTTCTGGTTACTTTTAATAATAAAAGTGTTCATTGGGGGATATCATATTTTATGTTTGCTAGTGGGGTATATTTTTGTCTGATTATCATAAGCTTAACTTGTCCAATTTGATCTTGGTGAAATGAAACTACATGGTAGAGCAAACAGGGTCCCACAGTTAGCAATAATATGAGGATTATTAATGGACCGGCCAGGGCTGATAAAAACCTGGTTAACAAGGGGGACTGTGTGAACCAAGACTCAAACCACCCTTTTTGGCCTCTCTCCATCCTGGACGCTCTTCAAGGCATCTTCTTATTTTACTCATAAATTCTTTTACAACTCCAGTATGGTTGGCATAAAAACAACATTCTTCTCTCAATGCAGCACAAAGTTCCCCTTCTCTCATGAAGAGGAGGTCCAACCTTGGCCTGTTCTGTAAAACAACTTCAGAGAGAGAGAGTTTAAAGATTCCTTTAAAACTGTGATGGAGATTTTTAATATTTTTAAGTTTTGGTCTATTGCTGCTTCTAATTGGGTCATTTGTTGTGTCCCATGGACTAGGGCAGTGGTTCCTGTGCCCACCCCTGTAGCAACTTCTATTCCTAATAGGATGGCTAAAGTGAGGGATACAGGTTCCCAGCGGAACCAGGTTTTATGCCCCCTTATTTGATATTTAAATGAAACTGCTTCATAATAGAGGACTCTGGGAAACATCTGCACCATTACGTAATTAATCACATCAGTTGAAAATTTCATGAAAACTGAAAAATATTTAAGTATATAGAATTATGCTGTTGAAGGGACGGACAAGGCAAGGCACCTAAGATAGCACTGAAGACAGGGAAACAGTTCTATTTGGTTGCAAACGGATTTAGAGGCCATTGCTTCTGTTGTAGTCAATTAATCCCCTGAACCATACGTTTAGGTAGTTTCAGAATTTTGTACCCAACCTGTAAGGGAATGGGCTTAGAAGTTCACAGTCTGCAGAAAATCACAAAATGCAGTTTTTGTTTCTGTTTTTTTTTTTTTTCCTCTGTTCAGGGCAAGTTAACTTTTTAAGGACACCTGGGAGGGGTAGAGCTTTTTTCTTCTCCTTTTTTCTCCCTGCCAGCTGTTACCATGGAGCCCAGTTGGTAACTTCTTTATCTTAGAAATGTAGCCATCTCTGTGAAGCCCCAGCTCAAGGCCAGAGGCCTTGCTCACATATTTTGTGAAAAACTGGTAAGGAAGTGTCTAGGTTAGGAGTGTTGATTTTTGCATCCAGTGGCCAAGTAGAACAGGGCAACATGAAACGAGGAAGTTTATCTACATTGAACTCTTTTATTGGAACTCTTTTGCTGAAAGTTCTAAAGTCAGCCATGGTGAAGAATTCTGGAGAAGGTCATTTAAGACGTTTCTCTGGGCCTGGCACAGAAAGGGAAGATGGGGCAGGCGGGGGGCGGGGGTGAGAGAAACTCTGTGGATCCCAGAATGAGGAAGGAGAGATGTAAATGAATAATGTGAAAGGGATTTGGGATTTCCCAACAACAAAATCTTGAGCAGTAGAACAGGTAGAGCAGAGGGGCAGATGGGAGTGAGTATCCCCAAAAGCCTGTGAGGGATTTTAAATTCTTAGTGACCTGTTTTCATTGATGACAAAGCAACTTTAAAGGCCATTTTCATTACATCTTGGATAGGGGTCTGAGGGCTCTCCTCGGCTGATATGAGCTTTGGATTTGCTGGTAAGAGGACCTGATGGGACCCGGTGCAGGCACTGGCAGAAGAAGACAGGAGTGAGTGGGTGGAGGGGTACCTCAGTACCTGCTACCTCAGCAAGGGGGCAATCGTGTGAGAATCAGCGAAGGTTTGGGTTTTTGATCTACTAATTGGAGGGGAGAAATAAGTTTGCTGAGGTGGGAGTGACAGCAGAGAGTGTGGAGCAGAAGGCTGAGTGTGAGGATCTATTGGAGAAGCATAGTTCAGGATGTGAGCAAAGGAGGGAAAAGGCCTCCACATAGGGGAATTTCCTTCCATCCTTTTGAGCGCTTGCCGAAGTTAAAACTGTCACGCAGAATTTGAGGATCTTGAGACCCCTCTGTGGGCCATCAGTTTTGGTTATCTAATTGGTAATATGGCCAATGCTGTGTACTGAATTTGATGAGAAGTTTGAGTTCCACCAGGCAGCCCCTGTATGCCCACATCCCCATGACTTACAGAAGATGTCGGGTTTTACTCCACACAGCAGTGGCTGTTTGTTGCTTTGATAGTCCACCAGACAAACATAGTATTCTAGGCTAGCCAACTTGCATCTGGCAAGCGTGTCCCTACATCCATAATGTTTGTTTCCATTATCTATGATGCAGAAGGGATTTAATGGAATTTTAGTGGGATCCTCTTCATCAGGGATATCCCAATAAGAAAGACCTATAGCCAGCTGACAAATGTCTGGGTGGAGGGATGGCACCAAGGTCCCTAAGTGGGCTGTGTGTGAGATAGACCATACTTCTTTTCTAGTAGGATTTGTGATCAGCCATTGCTGTTGAATGGGCTGGTGAGTGTTAGGAATACTGGTGGCCAAGGGGAGAGTCTATAGCCTTATCCACAAGGCAAATACACAATTTGAAATGATTACCAGTCTTTTTTCAGTTTCCAGCCAGAGTCTGGACAGGGCACAGGCTTGAGATGAGAGTCCCAGATCCAGGAAGTGATTCCGTCTATCTTTACCACTGTAGGTGTTATAAGTAGCACCTGGTATGGTCCTTTCCAGTGGGGTTCCAGGGATGACACCTGATGTCTTCTTATGTAGATGAGGATTTGTGTTCAGCCACCGCTGTTGAATGGGCTGGTGAGTGTTAGGAATACTGGTGGCCAAGGGGAGAGTCTATAGCCTTATCCACAAGGCAAATACAAAATTTGAAAGGATAACCAGTCTTTTTTTCAGTTTCCAGCCAGAGTCTGGACAGGGCACAGGCTTGAGATGAGAGTCCCGGATCCAGGAAGTGATTCCGTCTACGTTTACCACTGTAGGTGTTATAAGTAGCACCTGGTATGGTCCTTTCCAGTGGGGTTCCAGGGATGACACCTGATGTCTTCTTATGTAGATGAAGTATCTTACTTGATATCGATGTGGAGTCCCCTCGTCCCCAAGTTGGTAGGCAGTGGCCAGCTGTTTCCACAGGTATTTCTGAGTTCTTTCAAGAGCTTTAAGTCTGTCAAGCAAGGGGGTTGGAAGGGATCGTAAGGTCTTACAGTAGGGATTAAGTCCCTTACTGAAGGAGGGGCACCATAGAGAATTTCATAGGGGGTGAGGTTACACAAAGAAATAGAGGGTGTATTTCTTGCATAAAACAGTGCATAAGGCAGGAGAATAGTCCAATCTTTTATGCCAGTCTCTAAGCTTAATTTCGTTAAGGCCTCTTTAATGGTTCTATTTATTTTTTTTTACCTGTCCTGAGCTCTGGGGTCTATAAGCACAATGTAACTTCCAATTAATCCCCAGGGTTCTGGCTAACTGCTGACTTACATGGTCCATGAATGCCAGTTCATTATCAGACACTATTACCTTAGGCAGGGCGTATCTTGGAAAAATATCTTTCACGATCTTCTTGACCACCATTTGTGCCTTTTTTTTTGGGGGGGAGGCTTTAATCTATCCTGAAAATGTATCTACAAAGACTAGGAGATATTTAAGTCCATACCTTGCTGGCTTAATTTCAGTAAAGTCCACTTGCCAGAATTGCCCTGGTCTGGTTCCTCCTAGGTGCTCTCCTGCAGGAAGCTTGGAAGGGTAAGCATTAACCAATTTAAAGACCCGACAGGCTTTTGTTACCCATTAAGTTATTTCCTTTTGCTGTGAGTCGGTTAGTGAAAAACTCTGTTCTTCATGCTTCAGGAATGCCTGCAGTTTCTTTGAACCAAGGTGAGTGAGTTGATGTACATTTTTAACGTTGTGTAGGGCTTTCTGAAATTGCAGGCTCGGCTCAGTGAAGTTGAGGAGTTCAGTGTCAGTGTCCTTAGATATTATCAAAAGCTTGCTGGTGCTCAGGGGTCCATTGGAATTGGGCATCTCCCTTTAACAGCGGGTATAAAGGAGCAGCTAAGGACGCAACCCAAGGTATCCATAACCTGAAAAAGCCAGCAGTCCCAAGAAACTCTCTGAGTTGTCTCCTGTTAGATGGGGGTGGTATCTGCACAACGTTTTGTTTTCTGGGCTCAGTGATCCATTGTTTACCGCCCCTAAGGGAATAGCCCAGGAAGATTACTTCTTGCTGGCAAATTTGGGCCTTTTTGGCCGAAGCTCTATACCCGAGTGGAGCAAGCTCGGATAATAGTGCTTGGGTCCCAGACTCACAGTTTTCCTTGTTGTTGACTGCCAGTAGCAGGTCATCCACATATTGAAGCAGGGTGACTTTGGGGTGTGTAGTTCTGAAGTTGTTGAGATCTCTGTGGATTGCTTCATCAAAGAGAGTGGGGGAGTTTTTGAACCCCTGTGGGAGTCTAGTCCAAGTTAGATGACCAGATGTTCCGGTTTCTGGGTCTACCCACTTGAAAGGAAACAGCAACTGACTATCTTTATGCAGAGGCAAGCAAAAGAAAGCATCTTTTAAGTCCAGAACAGTATACCATTTCCGCTCAGGGTTCAGAGTGCTAAGCAGATTGTATGGATTAGGTACCATGGGGTGAATGTCCTGCACTCTGTTGTTGATCTTTCTTAGGTCTTGAACAGGGGATAGTCTCCAATTCCTGGCTTTTTTTACTGGTAGCAGGGGAGTTTTCCAGGCCAATTGACAGGGCCTTAGGACCCTAAGGCCAGATATTTCTGAAAATGGAGCCTTATCCCATCTTTAGCTTTTTTGCTCAAAGGATATTGTCTGACATTGAATGGGGAGGCTGAGGTATTTAACTCCACTGTTATTGGAGTTTTTTTCATGGCTAAGCCTAACCCAGCATTTTTTCCCCAGGCATCTGGGTAATCTGTTATCCATTTCTGAGATAGCTTGCCTGTTTGATCAGTCTTGGGGGTGTGTGAAGAGTTGATGTTCATCTTCTACTGACATAGTTAATGCATTGACTATAGGAGTTTTACTGAAGGATTTAGAAATTTCACTTAGGGGCCTTCAGGGTTAAAATTTATTCTGGCCTGGAGCTTGGTGAGCAGATCTCTGCCCATCAATTTGGCTGGGCATTCTGGAATTACTAGGAAGGATTGATGGATTTTTTCTTTCCCCAGGTCCATGGTCTTCTTAGTTGTATAAGCCCGATGTTTACTGCCATTAGCCCCTTGAACTAGAGACCTTTTATTGGATAGAGGGCGCAATGGGGCCTTAAGGGCTGAGTATACTGCCCCTGTATCAACTTCAAAGTTTACTGGGGTCCCCTCCACTTCAAAAGTTACCCTGAGCTTGGAGAGGTGATCTGAGACCCGGCTTTCTTAGTCATCCTCCAGAGTCAGAATGTCTGGCAGGCATGGCTGTCTCTTTCTAGGGCACTCTTTGGCCCAGTGTCTTTTTTCTTTACAGTAGGCACATTAATCTGAGGCCAGGGGTGGCATTTGGCTTGGGCCAAAATATCCCTTCCTGTCTCCCTGTTTCACAATTTCTGGCCTATTTGTTGTTGTGACCAGGACCTTAGTCCATGCCTTAGTCTGTCTTTTGATTCTCTCATCCTCCCTTTGCGCCCTTTCATTCTCCCTCCTTTGTTCCTTCTCTTCCTCAGTTTCTCTCTTATAGTATACTTTTTCGGCTTTTCTGACTAATTCTCTCAAAGTTATATCTTGTAATCCATCTAAGCATTGTAACTTTCTTTTAATCTCCAGGGCAGCTTGCCAACAAAGGCCATCGTGACAGATGCTTTTGGTCCTCTGCTTGAGGATCTAAAGGAGTATATCTCCTATATGCCTCCATAATTCTCTCTAGCCACATAGAGGGAGATTCATCAGGCCCTTGAATAATCTCTCTTACTTTGGCCAAATTAGTTGGTTGCCTATCAGCCGCTTGCAAACCCTCTACTAGAGCCCAGTAATAAGTGGACAGATGCTCTCTACCTTCAAATGTGTTGGGGTCCCAGTTGGGTCGGTTCAAGGGGAAGCTGGCTTTGATTATGTTGGGAAGTTGTGTCGGTCGCCCATCTGGTCCGAGGATATTTTTTCCTAGCTTCCAGGAGGTTTCTCTCTCATTCCTCTGTCGTGAAGAGAGTCCCTAGGAGTTGTTGGCAGTCATCCCAAGTAAGAAGGTGTGAAAACGCCGGTGAGTTCTTTGAGTTCTTTTAGCCGGGCCAGCTTCCTCCAGGGAAGGTGGGATGTGTGTGCCAAGGGGGCGTAATCTGGAGGGTGCTGGGCCTGCCTGGCTTCCTCCAATGCTGGAGAGGCTGAGTCAGCAGCAGAGGAATCACTTAGAGTATGTTGGGGGTAGGTGGACGAGGGCAGGGGATAAGGAGGGGGAGGAGAGTCCAGTAGAGTCTTGAGACTCAGGGAGAACAGAGGGTGGAGGATTAAGAGCAGAGGGCTTGGGAGATAGAATCATGGAAAAAGGAGTAGGAGCAGGGACATGGACAAGGAAAGGCTTCACCCACGGAGGAGGAGATTTGTAGAGGTCCTGCCAAGTTAAGATATATGGCTGTTGATCTGGATGGCTATGTGGCCCCAGGTGAAAGGTGATTTCTCTGATTTTTCAAATTAGGGGGAAGTAGAAAGATCCTTCTGGGAGCCATCCGACTCCAAAGGTGTGTCATTCTGAGGCACAGAGAGTCTGCCAGGTCTGCTGTTTTACTGAAAAAGAAAGATTCTGAGCCATTAAGCGTACTTTGGTCCAGTGATCAAGGGTAAGGAACAGAGACCTTGAAGTGCTCTGTCCCATAATGAAAAATACACAAACAGTGAAAGCAAGGACACACGACACAGACAAGACAAGACAATAAAGACAGGCAATGGACTTCCAATACTGAGACCAGGACTGAGTGGCCGGCAAAACCTGATGAGCTGGCAATCCTGAATCCAAAACAAAATACCACTGACTTGAGGAGACTTTTGTTCCTCGAATTCCAGAGTCCTCTTGGGCAAACCCCAGGGACGTGGCCTGTGGCTCTGTGACACACGTCTGTCAGCCACCATCGGAGAGAGCTCACGCTCATCAATGATAGCAATTCTGCCAAGCCCTAACCTGAAACCTGAAATCAGAGAGAGGCGCCTTACTTACCCTGACAGGAGCCTGTTGGGGGTCATTCTTCTGCCGCTGCCGGATTTTGCTGGGGCCTCCAGATATAAAGGTCAGGCAAGCATCAGAGGAAGAGACCACCAAGAGACTGTCTATTGCAACAGCAAAGGGTTTATTGGGGGTCCAGCATGCTGGGGCTAAGAGCTCACCGGAATACAGCAGAGACCCCTAAGAACAGCTTTAGCAGAGCTTAAATGATTTCTTTGAAGAGGGCAAGGAGGGAAGTTTATTGATGGGTCAGGGTGAGTGGGCGGTTTGCGTGCAAATGGGTGAGGGAGTACATTCTGCAGTTTGGCAGTTGGGGACAGCACATTCTGGTAACAAGATTAGCAAACAGTT
The DNA here is from genome assembly GCF_048772815.1 of Callospermophilus lateralis. Lineage (NCBI taxonomy): Eukaryota > Metazoa > Chordata > Mammalia > Rodentia > Sciuridae > Callospermophilus > Callospermophilus lateralis. The sequence goes on from NW_027513281.1 coordinate 1,221,282, forward strand.
CTCCAGATTTCAACAGTGTTTTGTTAAGCATAAAGAAAAACAGGAAGTGACAAGTACCTATTTTATTAACCTTTCACCAAAGCCTAAATGGAAAGTGAGCATGGATTACTAAAAACAACCATGTCTAGGTTGCCTAATGCTCTCAAATGTCAATCCTATTGGTCACTACATACTTCTTTCTTCCTAAGATTATATATTCAACCTCAACCCTGTTGAAAATGTCTAATCCTATCACTCACTTTATAATTTGCCTGATTTCTTAATGTCTCTACTGCTATCTGCATTCCTACAAATTTTGCCAGTTCATCATTATGCCTGACTCTTCATATGTCCTGACATATACATTCACTCTCTACCGGAAACGCTATTGCTAAAAAACTTTTGGTCCCAATCCTATACTCACTCTTCTTTCTAAACCTACTGACTGTCTTCCTAATCCTACCAACTATTCCTTTTTGACTGGATGTTCCCTATGACATTCAATCATCCAAGGTACAATGTCCTATGGCATTGTATATTGATTATCTGAGACACCTGTGCAGAACATAATTCAAACCTAACTATCCCACTCAAGGCCCCAATGCCTTTCTGGGCTTCCAATCTTACCTAGATTTCTGTTTTTATACTTATATTTCACCTGTATTCTTGTAAATATCGCAGGTTCCTAAGACCATTATTCATTCCACAGAATGATTCCTAACCCAAATCGAACCCGTTATTTCCCTAAGCAGACACTGTTCCCTCAATCTAACTTTACAGAAGAGCAGGGACAGAGTTGGTCTTACAATACAGGAATGTAGGGGATCTTCAACCTTCTTAGAACATAAAAAGTTCATGCAGAAATGATTCCTGGAGAAGATATACGCAGCTATGAAGGACCTGAGAGAGCAAAAGTCATCTTTCATGGCAAACAACCTGGTCAGGATGAAGGGTTGTGTCAGAAAAAGCCTCTCTCTTCCTAATGTAGAGAAGATGGACCAAACCAGGACTGTGTGGAGAACTGTTCCTGTGTGCCTAGAGTTGATATACATTTCGAACTTCTGAAAGTGTCACAGGACATAGGGGCAGCCTCCATCTCATGGGATCTTTGGAAGAAACTGTTAGGACAAAGTGGTTGCCAAGGCAGTGACATCATTCAGTTCCTGAAGGAAGTGACCTACTCACTTCCTTGGGGATAGAACACTCTAAAGGTGGGATCCACAAAGCCAGGCACCCAGAGCCAGTTTCAGTCCCAGTCCCAGTGTGCTAACTTGTTTGGATTTACCAAAGACAGAGTGAGACTTTCTTGGTACCTACTGATATGAAAATGGCCAAATGCCAGGAGAGCTCTGAAGAGGGTCCTTTCCTGAGAAAGCAGGTAGTGGCTCAACACTGGCTTCTGACAACTTCACAGAGTTGGCCTTGAGACCAGACCTGAGACAGGACAGGCAATTTCAGGGGAACAAAATATGGCGCACCTATCAGAGGACATTCTGGATAGTCTCAGACCTACTTTGGGGACGGAGGTGACATTGTGGATGTGGTTGTGAGTTTGTGTTTTTTTATTTTTTTATTTTTTAATTAATTTTTATTGTAGGTTGTTCAAAACATTACATAGTTCTTGATATATTATATTTCACACTTTGATTCAAGTGGGATATGAACTCCCATTTTTACCCCATATACAGATCGCAGAATCACATCAGTTGCACAACCATTGATTTACATATTGCCATTCTGGTATCTGTTGTATTCTGCTGTCTTTCCTATCCTCTACTATCCCCCCTGTCCCATCCCCTCCCCTCTTCTCTCTCTACCTCCTCTACTGTATGTGGTTTTGTCTCATGTTCTGAGAATAGGTAGGAAAGGCAGTTTTTTTGGTTTGGAGTCGACTGTTTCTAGTAAGTTTTTTGACAAGGTGAGTGTTTCTATGTCTGCGTATCCCACTGTGTCCGTGGTTGTAGACATTAGAACAGAGAACGCATCAATGGATGTGTTCTGTCTAGTAGAAAGCTTCCCAGCATTCATGCTGCCCAATTTATGAATGGACTCTGGCTTGCCTTATGGATGGTCAACATCTGCTATCTTCCTAAGTTCCTGTTTTCTTCCTGAATTCTGGCCACTCTCCAAAATAGGCTCATGGTTTTGTGTCCAAAATATGTACCACCTCCAAACTCTGTGACATGGCCATATACTGGATAGCTGAAGGGAATCGCCAGCATCTCAGAAAACTAAGATATCAGTGTGACCAGTAAAGTGTCAGTGGAAAAACCCTGCTTTTGTCCTTTTGCTTTCCTATGGTTCTATTGCCCTGAATATCAGGAAGGTCTTTGCCTCAGTCCACCCCTTTGTGAAGCCTGAAGAAAACAGTTTACAAAAGGAAATGAATGGGCATCACCTGTGGCTCTTTGCTTAATTGCTTTAGAAAGGGATGGGTCTGAATCAGCCTCTTGGCTCTGTGTGAGGCTGTGTCTTTGATTCTCAGCACCTGATGGATCTAAAGAAAGATCCCATGTATACATCCAAAACCAAAATGGCCAAAAGAGCAGTCATTGTGGATGAAGTCTCTCGCCTTACTCTGTAAGGTTCCTGACCTCCATCTGGTGAGCTTAGGGATCCATTGGATTAAATGAGTTATTCAAAGCCTTGCAGAAGCTAGCAAATAGGTGCCCGAGTTTTCTCATGTCTCCAATTCACATAAAAAATCTAAACCCCACAATCAGTATGCCTCAAATTGGAGAAGCAGAGCAGTATTAATGGCGGGAATATTTGATCAATCATATTTCACAGGAAGGGTGTCCAGGCCACCCTGACATTACACAAATGAGGGGAAAGGGAGCTTATTTTGGACACTGTCATGGGCTGCACCCCTCATGGAAACCTCCAGCCAGAGGTTATGAGGAGTGTCTATATGGAAGATGATGAGGACCATGTGGGAGTGTTTTGGTTTTAATTGTGGTCATTTTTGTGGCAGTTGGAAGAGATGACTGGGTCCATTATGTCTTGAACTCTGGTGTGATTTCCCTTAGAGACTGAGTTCTGGAACTGACCTCAGAGAAGTATTGCCATGAATTGTGTTGGGATTTTAGGAGGCCACGCATGAGAGTCACCCTTGGAAACTGAGATCTAGGCCAAGGGTGGCTTTCCACAGAGCACAGGGAATCTCAGCCGGTATATCAGAGGATTTTATTCTGAAAGACCTGGCAGCCATAGTTGAGAGTCAAAACATACATGGACCTCACATTGTAGACCTCAATGGGCCTGGCTTCATGTGATCTTTTGGCCACTCGTTGGGAAGACTTGTCTGTGAGAGTTCTCCAGAGGTTTCATTGAAATGAGCTTCCTCATAATTTAATGGTTCCTCAATGAATTGAAGCCCACAGTTCCTCCAATTAAATCCTTGAAAAATGGTGATATAAATACCATGAAATTTTTGAAATTCCCATGACCAGGTCTCACTGGAGAAACTTTGGATCTCCTGTTGCTGATCATGAGTGTACAAAACAGAGCCTTGATTGAATGGGTTTCATGAAAATGGTGTACAACAGAGATGGCAGTAAGTTAGAGCCTGCTGAGTAGTGGGCCTAGAGCCTAGAGTGGTGTGCAGGTGTGTGATAAAACATCTTTGGTTGGGTCATGTGTATCTGCCATTGTCTTCCAAATGACTTGTGACTGACATGGTGCAGCCAGCAGACCCTTCAATATAAAGGCATCTTGTTATACGGAGAGGTTTCAGGGCAATGTCCAGAATCAGGTTGCTATGGACAAGGGGCCAAGCGATGAGGGATAGAAGCCTGGGTGGTGCATTCTCTTGTAGACCCTGACCCTTCACACGTGAGAGAACTCCCTCCAGCACTAAGTCCCAGTTGAACTCCTTGTATTTCATGAAGAAAACACCAAACTCCCAGTACAGCAGCAAGAAACACCACGAAAAGTGGAGGATGACCAAATGGCTTCACAGTCCACACGTGGAGACACTTAGCCCCCAGTGGCCACAGTTTACCTACAAAGAGAGAATTCATCACTGCTGCCTCATGTTCATTGGAATATAAGAAACCATGTCCTCCAGGTCACAGAGATGCAGACCCAGCTTTGATGGTATCACTAAAAACGAAGCTAAAACTCCTGACAAGAACATATATTTCAAGTGCCCAACCTCAAAGGCAATTTCTCAAGAAGTGTTTAGGCCAGCAGAGATCCAAGTTTGTGGAGTGTTTACCGTGTCCCTTACTTTGGGAAACTCCTCTACCATATCCAAGGTGGTGAAGTCCTGAGCATTTTCTATTCCAGATATGCACTCACAGATTTTCTTACTCTTCTCCTCTAATTTGGTCTTACTTTGGGTGAATGTAATGTCAAGAGGTTGTTCTGGATGAGAGTGGGAAGATTTTTGAGTAGCACATATTTGCATACAAATTGGATTCATTTTCCAATTTTCCATTCGAAATACTGATTCCCTGACACTAACCCATACCCTACTAGACTATGACTACTTATCCTAATATGATGCAGAAAAATAACTAAAACAGAATAGAATATCAAGCAGTTCAGAGGAGGCATGGTGTATATTTGGAGTTGTCTTTTGCATTAAATAAGATAGGAATTATAAATGTAGTTAAATTTTTGTTGAAATAGTTCTCCATTTTTTAAAGTTATCAAATATGTGAATTCCTGTCTCTCTTTCTCTGTAGCCTATTCAGCACATGTATTGTTATATGCACATATAGCATCCTACCTGGTACCACATGTACATTCTTGTGAGGTGGCTGACCTGGCATATACAAATTGTGAGAAGGGATCTCTCCTCCTAAACGCTGTTGAAACTGAAAATTCAATGTATGCCTGAGCTTCCTAGTTGAACAACATTATTCATAAATCCATGTTCAGTAAAATGAATATTTTTGGAACTGTGGATGATGTATATTTCATGGTAAATTTTGATAGGCATATATATTGCTACTTTTTAATATCTGTGTTTGTGTGGATATATATATATACACACACACACAAACACACACACACACACACACACATACACACACTCTCCAGATTTTTTAAAATATGAAATATGTGTCTTATTTACACCCCCTAAATTCATTCATGTTCATATATTTATTTAGTATATATATATATAAACTCATATGTAATACATATATATATATATATATATATATATATATATATATACTCTCAATATTTTTCAAAATATGAAAAATGGGTCTTAGTATACACTCCCTAAATTCATTCATATTCATGTATGTGGATTTATTATCAACTTTTCGTAACATTATTCTCAGAAATATTCATCCAACTGAAATACATATTTGTTTCCTAGTACTGAAAACTAAATTCAATGAATGGTGCATACAAATCCTAATATTTCTACAGTACCTGACCCAGTTTAACATCAATGCAAGCAGATTACAATGGGACATGATGTGTATTTTGACATTCATTTTTATTCAACACTGGTATGTTACTATTTCTTCAGTTTATGCAAATCATATGATATATATTTCATCTACAAGTTAGCAAATATATAGGCATTTGTTTCACATTCAATCACTTCCTGCTTCAGAACACATGTATTCCTCCATGTTTCTTGACTGGTCTTTTCATGAGACTTCTTTCCAAACACATTATTTTCAATTTCCATAATCACTTTTGAAGCAAATCCCACACTACCCTTCATGATAAACCAAAATCCTAATATCCCCATTAGATGTATAACTGGTTGGAATGAGTGATTGTATATCAATATAAGATTTCTTATATATTTTCAGATATCAATTCAATCCATTATTTAAAGATGGAACCAGTTATATTTTTTATTCACAGTATAGTCTATTCATGCATTATCTCTATATTCATAGACATAGGGTACACCTCTTTGAACCCGCAATAGAAATTTATACGTCTTCAAAATATTGCACCCTGAAATGGTGGAAGAAATACTCATGATACCTGATCTACATATGCATTTTTTCAGAGTAATAATCTGGGCACCAAATGCGAATTTAACATGTATGATTGTACCAAAGCCTAAATGGAAAGTGAACATGGATTACTAAATTCATCCATGTCCATGTTGCCTTATGGTCTCAAATGTCAATCCAATTGGTGACTACATATTTGTTTCTTCCTAAGATTATATATTCAACCTCAACCCTGTTGAAAATGTCTATTCCTATTACTCACTTTATACATTGCCTGATTTCTATATGTCTCTATTGATATCTGCTTTCCTACATTTATTCCCCAGTTCATTATTGTGACTGACCCTTCACATGTGCTGATATTGACATTCACTCTCTAACCAAAACCCTATTGCTAAAGAACTTTTTGTTCAAATCCTATACTCACTCTTCTTTCGAAGTCTACCAATTTTCTTGCTTATCCTACCCACCATCCCTTTTGGATTGGATGTTCTCTTAGACATTCCATCATCCTAAGTACAAGGTCCTATGCCATTGTATATCGATTTATCTGAGACAACTGTGCAGAATATAATTCAAAAGTAAGAATCCCAACTAAGGTCCCAATGCCCTTCTGGGCTTCAAATCTTACTTAGATTTCTGTTTCAATAGTTATATTTCACCTTTATATTTTTGTAAATATCCCAGGTTTTTAATACCATTATTCATCCTGCAGAATGATTCCTAACCTAAATTGAACCTGTTATTAACCCTAATCATACACTGTTACCTCAATCTAACTTTACAGAAGTACGGGGACAGAGTTGGTCTTACAATACAGGACCATAGAGGATCTTCAACCTGCTGAGAACCTCAAAGGTACATGCACAATAGATCTTGGAGAAGATGAAGGCAGCTATGAAGGACTTGAGAGAGCAAAAGTCAACTTCCATGGAAAAAAACCTGGTCAGGATGAAGGGATGTGTCTGAATCAGCCTCTCACTTCTTAATGTAGAAAAGATGGACCAAACCAGGCCTGTGTGGAGAGCTGATCCTGGGTGCCAATGGTTGATATACCATTCTAACTTGTGAAAGTGTCAAAGAAAGTAGGGACAGCATCCATCTCATGGGACTTTTGGATGCAACTGTTAGGACGAAGTTGTTGCCAAGGCAGTGACCTCATTTAGTTCTTGAAGAAAGTGACCTACCTAATTTTTTTGGTGATGGAACTCTCTGAACTTTGGATCGAAGAAACCAGGCACCCAGAGCCAGTCCCAGTCCCACTCCAAGTGGGCTCACTTGTTTAGATTTATGAAGGACAGATTCAGTTTTTCTTGGTACTTACTGATGTAAGGATAGCCAAATGCCAGGAGAGGTCTTAAGAGGGGCCTTTCCTGAGAAAACAGGTAGTGGCTAACCGCTGGCTCCTGACAATTTCACAGATTTGGGCAATGAGTACAGATCTGAGACAGGACAGGCCTTTTCTTGGGAACATCCTATGGCCCACCAGTCAGAGGATACTCGGGATAGTCACAGACCTACTTGGGGGAAGGAGGTGCATTTGTGGGTGTGGGTTTGAGTTTTTGGTTTTGTCTCATGTTCTGAGAATAGGTAGGAATTGCGGTATGTTTGGTTTGGAGGGGACTGTTTTTAGAAAGTCGTTTGACAAGCCGTGTGTTTGTATTTCTGTGTATCCCACTGTGTCCGTGGTTGTAGACATTCGAATAGTGAATGCATCAGTGAATGTGTCCAGTCTAGTAGAAAGTTTCCTAGCATGCATCCTGCCCAATTGATGAATGGCAAATTGATGAGTAGCCTTATTGAAGGGCAACACCAGCTATCTTCCAAAGTTCCTGTTTTCTTCTTGAATTCTTGCAAAACTCCAAAATAAGCTCATGGTATTGTGTCCAAGATATGTACCACCTCCATGCTCTGTTACATAGCCATTACTGGATAGCTGAAGGGAATGGGAGCATCTCAGAAAACTCAGATATCAGTGTGACCAGTACAGTCTCAGTGGAGAAACCCTGCTTTGGGCCTTTTGCTTACCTATTGTTCAGTTGCCCTGAATATCAGGAAGGTCTTTGCCTCAGGCCACCTCTGTGTGAAGCCTGAATAAAACAGTTTTAAAATGGAAATAAATGGGCATCACCTGTGGCTCTTTTTTTAATTGCTTTGGAAAGTGATGTGTCTGAATCAGCCTCCTGGCCCTGTGTGAGGCTATGGCTTAGATTCTCAGCACCTAATGGATCTAAAGAAATATCCCATTTGTGCATGCAAAACCAAAATAGCAATAAGATCAGTCATTGTGGAAGAAGTCTCTTGCCTTCCTCTGTTAGGTTCCTGACCTCCATAAGTGAGAATAGGGATCCTTTGGGTCAAATGAGTTTTTCAAAGCCCTTCAGAGGCTAGCCCATAGGAGCTTTTGTTTTTTCATGATTCCAAATCACATAAAGAATTTATCCCTGTCAGTCAGTAGGCCTCAAATTGGAGAAAAAGAGCAGTATTAAAGGCAGACCTATTTGATCATTCCAGGATAACAGTAAAGGTGTCCAGGCCACCCTGATTTTAGGCAAATGAGGGGCAAGGGAGCTTATTTTGGAGACTGTCTTGGGCTGTGGCCCTCATGTAAACCTCCAGGCAGAGGTAATGATGAGTGTCTATATGGAAGAAGATGAGGGCCATGTGGGAGTGTTTTGGTTTTAATTGTGGTAATTTGTGTGTTGCTTGGAAGTGAATACTGGCTCCACCTGGGCTTGAAGTCTGGTATGATTTCCCTTAGAGACTGGGTTCTGGAACTGACCTCAGTGAAGTATTGCCATGAATTCTGTTTGGATTTTAGGAGGCCATGAATGAGAGTCGCCCTTGAAAACTGAGATCTAGGCCAAGGGTGGCTTTCCACAGAGCACTGGGAATCTCAGCCAGGATATCACATGATTTTATTCTGAAAGACTTGGCAGCCACATTTGAGAGTCAAAACACACATGGACCTCACATTGTAGACCTCAATGGGCCTGGCTTCATGTGACCTTTTGTCCACTCTTTGGGGAGATTTGCCTGTGTGAGTTCTTTAGAGCTTTCATTGAAATGAGCTTCCTAACCATTTAATGGTTCCTGAATAAATTGAAATCCACAGTGTCTACAAATACAACCTTGATAAATGGCTAGATAAATACCATGAAATTTTTCACATTTCCATAACCAGGTGGCACTGGAGAACATTTTGGATCTCCTGTTGATGATCATGAGTGTATCAGACAGTGCCTTGATTGACTGGATTTCATAAAAATGGTGTATAACAGAGATGCCAGTATGTTGAAGCCTGCTGAGTAGTGACCCAGAGCTGTGGTGTGCAGGTGTGTGATAAAACGTCTGTGGTGGGGCCATGTGGATCCACCGTTGACTTCCAAATGGCTTGTGGCTTACATGGTGCAGCCAGGAATTTCTTATATGTCTGAAACCTCTCCATATAAAGGCATCTTGTTATATGGAGAAGTTTCAGGGCAAAAATGTTCAGAATCAGGTTGCTATCTTCAAAGGAGCAAGCTATGTGGGATAGAAGCCTGGTTGGTGCATTCTCATGCAGACCCTGACCCACCACACATGACAGAACTCCCACCAGCACTGTGTCCCAGTTGAACTACTTGTATTTCATGAAGAAAATACGAAATTCCCAGTACAGCAGCAAGAAACACCATGAAATGTGGAGGATGACCATATGGCTTCACAGTCCACATGGGGAGACACTTAGCCTTCAATGGCCACAGTTTACCTACAAAGAGAGAATTCAGCACTGCTGCCTCATGTTCATTGGAAAATTAGAAACCATGTTCTCCAGGTCACATAGATGCAGACCCAGGATTGATGGTCTCACTACAAAAGAAGCTAAAGCTCCTGACAACAATATATATTTCAAGTGCTCAACCTCAGAGGCAGTTTCTCCAGAAGACTTTAGGCCGTCAGAGCTCCATGGTTGTGGAGTGTTTACCTGTTAGACCAGGATGCAAGAAAAGACAACTGACTCAAATTAAAATCAAATAAATTAAAGCTAATTATTTCCACTCCCTGGGCTACCTCTCTCTCACAGAACTATGGTAACAAGACAGCAAACCCACCTTTCCTACAGTCCAGCTTTATAGTCCAGAAAGTTACACAATTGGGGGGTTACAGATAACAGAACTTTGACAAGCATCACACTAATGGTAGTTTACATTTTTTTTCTGGCCCCAAAATCAGAATTTATGAGGACCATCAGAACCTCAAAGAGGGTCGTTGTCTGGCCGGGGAAGGCAAATATTCATGAGGTGTCATTAAAGTTTCAGAGAGGGCTGCTATCTGGTCAGAGAGCCTGTCATGGGTGATTTCAAGGCACAGGCAGGCATTCCAATCAGGTTCAGAATTTGCAGTAATTTATAGTTAATCCAAAATTATCTTTACATGGCTTTGAGGCAAGATGGCTCCCAATTTTAATGAGAGATCAGGTAGGGTCTATCATTCCTGCCTTTTCTAATGTGTGCCTTTCAAATCTTTTATAGGTTAGGGAAAGAGCACTGAGGGAATTATAATCCCTTAGGTAACAGTCTCCAAATTTTTAGAACTCTCCAAAAACAGGTCTCCCTGGTTTTACCTGACTTAATTAATTACTTATATTTATTGTCTATTTATTTTTGGATCCATTGTTGTAAGAAGAGAAGCGTCACTCATTTTGGCTTCTTCTAAGCTGGGAGAGGGTGATGTGAGGGGGCATTGCGTGAGGGACATGAGTTGCCTTTTAGAAGTCAGTTGAGGGACATAAGTTGCCTTTTAGAAGTCAGTTCGGTTTGAGTCTGGTTGGGGAAGAACAGGTTGTAAAGTCATCTGGGGATGGGTTCTTCTAGGAGAGAAACAAAAAGCATGAGTACTGAATAATGTTGCAGCAGCTGGAACATGTGACTGTATAGAAGTTTCCTCACCAGTCTTTAATATACCCAGCTATCTGGACTGTCAACTTAACATTTAAATTTTAGTGTTACAGTTGTCCCTCCCCATAAGATAGAGTTTAATAATTTAATGTCATCTGATCTTGCAAAATACTTTTAGTAGTATGACCTCTGGGTCTAATAGAAAAACCTTAATTCTGTTACTCAATGGCTGAATAATCTTACTAGAAAATACCGAGCCTACCTGTGTAGGTTAGGAATATCTGTAGGCCTTAAACTAAATACTTCTGCCTCTGGCAGCTCCTCTTGATAGTCTCTTTTTATAGTTATCAGGCATTCCTGTCTGAGAATTCTTCTTTGTAGCCTCCAGTCTTACTTATTTTGGGAGGCTAACATAAAGTGTATACCTTAAAATATTATTATTAGTAGTAGTAGTACTATAATTATTTTAAATACCCCAGAATGGCTGCATTTTGGTTTTAACTGTCTTTTCTAAGTGTTTAAGGTAAAGCAGTCAAACTATCTATTGTTAACAGTCAGCTGTTCTTTAATGGGAGACATTCCTGGGGAAACTTGAGAGCAGCTTCTCAGTTCTGCTCATGCCATTTGCGCTAGGTGGGTCCAGGTCTTGCTTGACCATGTGGGCTCCCTCGGAAGCATCAGGGATGTCTCCCTTCTCTGATGACTCTCCTCTTCGTAGCAAATGCACTAACTGGCTTTCTGTTCTCCAGTGGTCTCATTAATTTCTCTGATCTGGAGGTTATGTGGCCCAGAGTTGCAAAGCTCTTTAGAGAAGTCCCCTGTTCCCTGGATTCAGACTGACTCAGAGGGCAAGAGCCAAATATTGGTTTTCTTGGCCCTTTTCATTTAACTTTAATTTTAAATCCTAATCTTAAACATCCAGTAAATAAAATTTAACAGCCTTATATTAAGAGTACTGAGCTCTAATGTCTATACCTTTATAACAATTTATCTTTTAATTAATTAGGATCTGTATTATTCTGTCTGTCTTTTAGGTGATGACTTATTATCTTAAATTAACCAATGTTTTGTTCTTAAAGCAACACTTCTGTAAAACACTAACAGAGAATCTTTAGATCACTTATAAGGAAATTACAAAATAAAATTTTTTAACAAGAGTAAAAATACTAAGTTTTCGTAATAGCTACCCTGAATTTTTTGGCTGAGTTTTACATTATATCCCCTGTTTGAGATCCTAGTAATCTTGACAGAAAAAAAAAACAAAAAAAAAACGACTTTTGTACATAACTTTAAATGAAATAAAATCTGACCTACTGCTTTCGTTGTCATTCTCATATGTACTAAGATGGGACACAGAGCCTTATCTCAGGTAAGGCAGGGCTCTTTATAAATCTTAAGTGTTTTAGTTCTAAAGCTGATCTTTGTTTTTTAATTATCATTTTACAAAGTCTACATAAATTGTTTGAGGTCACATGAACATTAGCTAACACCATATGCTATCAAATTTAAAACATGAATTAAAGAAAGGCTGAGAGTTTTATACCTTTACATAGATTAGGCTCTCATTAACTTAAAAATATATTTAAATTGTTCCCCAATGTAAAAAGTAACATAAAACTTTACATATCTTATTGATAACAGGTAAATAAATCCCCAATAATTTTTTTTTTTTTTTTACCATACGGCTTCAGAACACCAGCTTGATATAATACTCTTTTAAAGTTGCTACCTTATAGACTTGTAAACCTGAAAGATATGAGCATATTAGTAGCATCTCAATTACATTGTTGTTTCTACATTAACCAAGTTTAGCTTTTAAAGAAATGGCACTACAGTGCTCTAAAATAACAGTTCTTATTTAATCATTTTTTTTAATTTTTATGGTTGCTTGCTCTAGAAAAAATAAAACTTAATAAACACAATATTATGGGTACACTTATGTTTTAAGAAATTTTTGCCTCCTAAAAACATGACTGATTTTTTAAATCTTATACAGACTTTAGTACAAACTAATACAGACCTTAGTAAATCAATCAGATGTCAAACAAATGTACTCACGAATGAGTAATCCCATATCAAATTTACTTTACTTACTTATCAAAATATTAGACAAATGTAATGAACAGTTTAAACCATTTTTTTGTTGAAGAAAAAGTGCTACAACCAAGGTATATTATATCATTTGTTGACATTAATATTTTATTAGATTTTTGAACACCTAGAAAAACTTGAAAGCTTAAATTTAAAGACATTTATTTTTATCTGTTTATCCAATTTAAATTGAACCATTTTAATCATGTGAATTAAAAATCTTTGGATCCACTTTTTAAAATTTGTTTTTATGACCGCTTTTTTAAATTAGTGCTCCATATATATGTGTATTTGTGTATCATATATATGATATACTAACATATATATATATATATATATATATATATATATATATATATATATATACAACACCTAACAAAAGTGTGCACACATAATAATAATAAAGGCCTTGTAGCTTTTCGCAGGTGAAATTTTCATTGCAATGTTTCAAAATCTCCACAGTTGGTCAAAGATAGAACTGATCAGAAAAACATTAACCTAGGTCTGTAGGATCAAAATCATGAGTTCAAAAAATATAAAGAATCTAAGGAAAAAATAGGAGTCCTAGAAAAAATGACTGGCCAGTATTTAGCAGATACCATACAATTTACCTTTTTTTCCCCCTTAGGCTTCAGATCAGTCTCTTACTGAGCTTGCAGGCTTCTTTCATTGCATTTCAACATAATTCCTGGTTGAGGTCTGGAAGGAGCTGGAAAAAACTGCTTTTCTGAGCAGAACCCTCAGACCTAAGGCATTTTAGCCATAATATTCAGGTTAGGATGTTGAAAATTATGATAGAAGTTTAAGATACAATTCACAAAATTTTATATCTTTATATCTTGTTTTTGTAAAAAGTTATACTATGATTTACTATCCTTTTCCAAATTAATGCACAGGTACCCACAGTGACATTTTCCCAGGCTATATAATTCAAAATTGGTGAAAAAAAATAAAGACAGAATGATTGGGAAGTTACTTGCCATCTTGGAAGTAGAGTACTTTAGTTTTCCATTGTAAGTATTTAAGTTCTCTGGCATGAATTATCTGAAATCATAAACTAAACAATTACCAAAACCTGACTATTTACTGCAAGATTGTGCAATGTTTCAAAAACCCATTCAGACACCAGATTGTTACAATAAAACATCATCATTTAGACAAACATTCAGCTAAGATCATTTCCAAGAAACAATTTAAAATATCAACACATTATTGCACATGTCTTATAGGGCCAGATACAAAGACACAAGACAGACAGAAAGGAGCTCCAGAGTATGGCTGACAGATAGAAGCCTTTAAAACAGAGCAGATAAGAGAAAAATCTCATAAACCAGTGGCACCATAGATGTCCCCACAAGGGGACCAGATGTTTTCACAGAGGGGCAACCTGAAATGTAAAATCAAGGGTCTCCATGGAGACTTTACCGCATTTAGTGTCCCTTTTTAATTTTCTCTTTTTAAGAAGACAGAGGTTGCATAATCCTTATAGTCTAGGGAAGGAGGAGGGAATTTCCTGAAGCAACAGGGCTTCAACAGCTGCTGGGAGTCCCTCAGTCCCTCCTTTGACTTACAGAATTAGCTCCTCTGGTTCGGTTCCACCCCAAGCACGCTCTATCTCCTAACATTTCAGTAGTCAGCTCTCAAAAAGTTCCGGGGCGGGAGGGGGGGTGGTGTATCAATATTTCTAACTTAAAGTTCGGTTCCTGACCTTCAAGCCAATTAATGCCAATTTAATAATGAGGACAGGATTTTGCAAAAAAGAAAAAAAGGAGGTTTATTGCTTTGCTAACAAAGGAGAAACACAGGGGACTCTGCCCAAAGTTTGTGACTCTCTTGATCTGGAGGGACAAGGGGTTTTAAAGGCGTTTTCACCTCTTAACCTGGGAGATACTCAGTTCTTAGGTGCCCAGCAGGCATTGCCCTGTGCCATGGGTGTGCTCCAGGCAGCCAGCTAGGGGCTTCTCTCATCCTGATTAACAAAGGGGGGTGAAGTTCATCACAGTTTCTTAAAACACATTCCAAAGGGGTGTCAGACTTACTTGCTTTATTCCCCATTTTCACGTTCAATATCCTTAAGTTTTTACCACAGAAATCACACAACAAAACTCACAAAAACCAACAAACAAAAAAAAATATAGAACACAGAACAAAACTCACACAAAAAAAGAAACCCAGCGCCAAAACAGAAAAACAGAGGAGCAATGCAACATCTTGCTAAAGCTCCCGGGTAGGAACGTGTGCGTGCTCATCCGCAACTCTCTACCATTCCAGAGGAATTCCCCACAGAACAGAACAGAGGACAGAACAATTCTCATTACTGTCCCAGACAGGAGTATATGTGAGCCTCCCCAGGCCACCTCTCTGTCATCAGAGGAGATCTCCCTTAACTTGATATCAGATGTTATAAAGGCGCCACTTACCTATGGAGGCCTCCTCCATCAGGTGCTTTCTCATAGTTTTAGTGTGGTGGTTCACTGCAGTGCTTCCTGTACCTAAGGCTCACTCTAAGGCCTTGGAACATCTCAAGTTGCACACCCCCTAGAGTGGCTCCTCAGCCCGGAGCCCTGGAGGGAAGGCCAGCTTTAGAATTTCCAGCAGTCTGGTCTTGTGATCTGGTCGGGCAGGGTCATCTCGCTGGAGAACTCCAAAATGTTAGGCCAGGACACAAGAAAAGACCACTGATTCCCGAATAAAAAGCATATCAAAAAAATTGTGCAACATGGTCAAGTAGGATTCATCCCTGGGATGCAAGGCTGGTTCAATATACGGACATCAATAAATACTATTCACCACATCAATAGACTTGAAGACAAGAACCATATGATCATCTCGAACGATGCAGAAAAAATATTTGACAAAGTACAGCATCTCTTTGTGTTCAAAACACTAGAAAAACTAGGGATAACAGGAACTTACCTCAACACTGTAAAAGCTATATATGCTAAACCTCAGGCTAGCATCATCCTACATGGAGAAAAACTGAAGGCATTCCCTCTAAAATCTGGAACAAGACAGGGATGCCTTCTATCACCACTTCTATTCAATTTAGTTCTTGAAATATTAGCCAGAGCAATTAGACAGACAAAAGAAATTAAAGTCATAAAAATAGAAAAACAAGAACTTAAATTATCACTATTTGCAGATGACATGATAATATATTTAACAGACCCAAAAGGGTCTACAAAGAAACTCCTAGAGTTAATAAATGAATTCAGCAAAGTGGCAGGAAATAAAATCAACACGCATAACTCAAAGGCATTCTGTATATCAGCAACCAACTTCTGAAATGGAAATGAGGACAACCACTCCATTCACAATATCCTCAAAGAAAATAAAATACTTGGGAATCAACCTAACAAAAGAGGTGAAAGATTTATACAATGAATACTACAGAACCCTAAAATGAGAGAGAGAAGAAGATCTTAGAAGATGGAAAAATGTACCCTGTTCACAGATAGAACTAACATCATCAAAATGGCGTTATTACCCAACATTCTTTACAGGTTCAATGCGATGCTAATTAAAATTCCAACGGCATTTCTTGTAGAAATAGATAAAGCAATCATGGAATTTGTATGGAAAAACAAAAGACCCAGAATAACAAAAGCAATTCTAAGCAGGAAGTGTGAATCTGGAGGTATAATGATACTAGAGTTCAAACTGTACTACAAATAAATAGCAACAAAAACAGTGTGGTACTGGTACCAAAACAGGAAAGTGGACCATTGAATGGTACAGAATAGAGGACACAGAGACTAATCCACAAAATTACAACTTTCTTATATTTGATAAAGGGGCTAAAAGCATATTGGGAGAAGGATAGCATCTTCAACAAATGGTGCTGGGAAAATTGGAAATCCATATACAAGAAAATGAAACTGACTCCCTTTCTCTCGCCATGCACAAAAGTTAACTCAAAATGGATCAAGGAGCTAGATATCAAATCAGAGTCACAGCGTCTGATAGAAGAAAAAGTTGGCTACAATCTACATACTGTGGGGTAGGCTCCAAATTCCTTATAGGACACCCATAGCCCTAGAGTTAATTGCAAGAATAAATAAATGGGACTTACTTAAACTAAAAAGTTTTTTCTCAGCAAGAGAAACAATAAGAAAGGTAAATAGAGAGCCTACATCCTGGGAACAATTTTTTACTCCTCACACTTCAGATAGAGCCCGCATATCCAGAATATACAAAGAACTCAAAAATTAACAATAAGATAACAAATAACCCAAACAACAAATGGGCCAAGGACCTGAACAGACACTTCAAAGAGGAGGACACACAATCAATCAACAAGTACATGAAAAAATGCTCACTATCTCTAGCAGTCAGAGAAATGCAAATCAAAACCACCCTAAGATACAATCTCACTCCAGTAATATTGGCAGCCATTATGAAGTCAAACAACAATAAGTGTTGGTGAGGATGTGAAGAAAAGAGTACACTTGTACACTGCTGGTGGGACTGCAAATTGATAAGGCCAATTTGGAAACCAGTATGAAGATACCTGGGAAAGCTGGGAATGAATCCACCATTTGAACCAGCTATCGCCCTTCTTGGACTATTCCCTGAGGATCTTAAAAGAGCATACTATAGGGATACAGCCACATCAATGATCATAGCGGCACAATTCACAATAGCTAGACTGTGGAATCAACCTAGATGCCCTTCAATCGATGAATGGATAAAAAAAAATGTGGCATCTATACCAATGGAGTACTATGCAGCAATAAAAAATACAAAATCATAGAATTTGCAGGGGAATGGATGGCATTAGAGCAGATTGTGCTAAGCGAAGCTAGCCTATCCTTAAAAAACAAATGCCAAATGTCTTCTTTGATATAAAGAGAGCAACTAAGAACAGAACAGGGAGAAAGAGCATGAGAAACAGATTAACATTAAACAAAGATGAGTGGGGGGAGAGAAAGGGAGAGAGAAGGGAAAGCATAAGGAAATGGTAGGAGACCCTCAATGTTACACAAAATTTCATAGAAGAGGATGTGAGTGGACATGGGGGGGGAACAAGGGAGAGAATTGAAGAACAGCAGATGAGGTAGAGAGGGATGATGGGAGGGGAGGGGAGGGGGGATAGCAGGGGAAAGGAAAGGTAGAAGAATACAACCATCACTAATATGCCATTATGTAAAAATGTGAGTGTGTAACCGATGTGATTCTGCAATTTGTATTTGGGATAAAAGTGGGAGTTCAAAACCCAATTGAGTCAAATGTTTGAAAGAAGATATATCATGAGCTTTGTAATGTTTTGAACAACCAATAAAAAAAGACCACTGATTTCAATTAAAATCAAATTAATGCAAGCTTATTATTTCAACCGTCTGGGCTGCCTCCCCCTAACAAAACGGCGGGAACAAGACAGCAACCCCACCTTTACAACAGCCCAGCTATATATCCCAGAAACGGGGGTTACAGATAAAAGAACTTTATCAAGCATCACACTAATGGTAGTTTACATTATTTTTTTGTTGGCCCCAAAATCAGAAATTATGATGACCATTGGAACCTATGAGAGGGTCGTTGTCTGGCCAGGAAAGGCCAAAAATTATGATGTGTAACTAAACATTCAGAGAGGGATGCTATGTGGTCAGAGAGATAGGCATGGGCAAGTTCAAGGCATGGGCAGGCATTCCAAGCAGGTTCAGAATTTGCAGTAATTTATAGTAAAGCCAAAATTATCTTTTCATAGCTTTGTGGCAAGATGGCTCCCAATTTTAATAAAAGATCAGGTTGGGTCTATCAACCCTGTCCCTTGCTTTGGGAAACTCCTCTACCGCCTCCAAGGTTGTGAACTCCTGAGCATTTTCATTCCAGATATATATTCACAAATTTTCTAACACTTCTCCTCTAATTGTGTCTTACTTGGGGTGAAGCTAATGCAAGGCATTGTTCTGGATGAGAGTGGGAAGATTTTTATGTAGCACATATTTGCATAGACATTGGATTCATTTTCCTATTTTCCATGCAAATACTGATTACCTGACACTAACACATGCCCTACTAGACTCTGACTACTAATCCTAATATGATGGAGAAAAATAACCCAAACAGAATAGAAATACAAGCAGTTCAGAGGAGGCATGGTGTATAGTTGGACTTGCCTTTTGCATGATAAAGTGTTGGTGTTATAAATCTAGTCAATTTTTAATTGAAATAGTTCTCCATGTGTTTTTAAAGTTAACAAATATGTAAATTCCTGTCTCCATTTCTCTGTAGCCTATTCAGCACATGTATTTTTATATGCACATATAGAATCCTACCTGGGGTTACACGTACATTCTTGTGAGGTGGCTGACTTGGCAGATACAAATTGTGAGAAGAGATCACTTCTCCTTAAAACTGTTGGAATAGAAAATTCAATATATGGGTGAGCTTCCTAGTTGAACAACATTATACATAAATCCAAGTTCATAAAAAAATAAATAGTTTTGGATCTGTGGATGATATATATTTCATGGTGAATATGGATTGGCACATATATTGCTAATTTTTAATGTGTTTTTTCTGTATGAATATATATATATATATATATATATATATATATATATATATATATATATATATACTCCAGATTTTTCATAAAATGAAATATATGTGTCTTATATACACTCCCTAAATTCATTCATGTTCATGTTGTGGATTTATAATCAACATTTCACAAAATTATTCTCAGAAATATCATCCACCTGAAATACATATTTGTTTCCTAGTACTGAAAACTAACTTCAGTGAATGGTGCATACATATCCTAATATCTCTATATTCATTCATCGACACAGGGTACACCTATTTGTATCCCCAAACTAATTTATTATTCTTTAAAACATTACTTTCAGAAATGGTGGAAGAAATACTCTAGTCACCTGATATACATATACATTTTATCACAGTAATATTGCTGACACAAAATGCAAGGGTCACACTTATGATTGTACCAAAGCCTAAATTGAAAGTGAGCGAGTATTACTAACAACATCCATGTCCTGATTCCCTAATGCTCTCAAATATCATTCTTATTGGTGACTACATATTTTTTTCTTCCTAAGATTATATATTCAACCTCAACCCTTTTCAAAATGTCTTATCCTATCACTCACATTGTACTTTGCCTGAATTTCTAATGTGTCTATTGATATCTGCTTTTCTACACATTTTCCCCAGCTCATCATTTTGACTGACTCTTCACATGTGCTGACATTTACAATCACTCTGCAACCAAAACCCTATTGCTAAAGAACATTTGTTCCAACTGCTAGACTCACTCAAATGGGTTCTTCAAAGCCCTGCAGAGGGTTGCCCATAGGAGCTTGGGTTTTCTAATGATTCCAATTCACATAAGAATCTATACCCCACAGACAGTAGGCCTCAAATTGGAGAAGTAGAGTAGTATTAACGGCAGGCATATTTGATCACTCCTGGTTCATAGGAAGGGATTTCAGGCCACCCTCACTTTAGGCAAATTAGTGGCAAGGGAGAATATTTTGGAAACTGACTTGGGCTGCGCCCCTCAAGGACACCTCCAGCCAGAGGTTATGATGAGGGTCTTTATAAAAGAAGATGAGGGCCATGTGGGAGTGTTTTGCTTTTAATTGTGGTCATTTGTGTGGCGGTTGGAAGAGATGACTTGGTCCACCTGGGCTTGAACTCAATGGGCCTGGCTTCATGTGACCTTTGGTCCACTCTTTGGGAAGCCTTGCCTGTGAGAGTTCTCCTGAAATTTCATTGAAATGAGCTTCCTCACCATTTAATGGTTCCTGAATTAATTGAAACCCACAGTGCCACCAACGTCATCCTTGAAAATGGCTAGATAAATACCTTGAATTTTTTGAAATTCCCATGACCAGGTGGCAATGGAGAACCGTTGGATGTCCTGTTGCTGATCATGAGTGTACCAGACAGTGCCTTGATTGACTGGGTTTCATGAAAATGGTGTACAGCAGAGATGCCAGTAAGTTGGAGCCTGCTGAGCAGTGGGTCTAGAGCAGTGGTGTGCAGCTGTATGATACAACATCTGTGGTGGGGCCACGTGGATCTGCCATTGGCTTCCAAATTGCTTGTGACTGACATGGTGCAGACAGCAGACCCTTATATGTAAAGGCATCTTGTTATATGGAGAGGTTTCAGGGAAATATTCCGAATCAGTTTGCTATGGACAAGGGGGCAATCTTTGTGTGATAGAAGCCTGTTTGGTGCATTGTCCTGCAGACCAAAACCCACCACACGTGAGAGTACTTTCTCCAGCACTGTGATCCAGTTGAACTTTTTTTATTTAGTGAAGCCAATACCAAAATCCCAATGCAGCTGTAAGAAACACCAGGATATTGGAGGATGACCTAATGACTTCACAGTCCACAGTAATGGTGGAAGAATTACTCATGTCACCTGATCTACATATACATTTTATGACAGTAATATTTTGGACACAAAATGCAAAGGTCACACTTATGGTTGTACCAAAGCCTAAAAGGAAAGTAAGCATGGATTACTAAAAACATCCATGTCCAGGTTTCCTAATGCTCTCAAATGTCAATCCTATTGGTCACTACAAATTTTTTTTTTCCTAAGATTATATATACAACATCAACCCTGTTGAAAATGTTTAATCCTATTCCTCACTTTATACTTTGCCTGATTTTGTAATGTGTATATTGTTATCTGCTTTCCTACTTATTTTCCCCAGTTCATCATAGTGATGACTCTTCACATGTGCTGACATTTACATTCACTCTCTAACTGAAACCCTACTGCCAAAGAACTTTTTGTCCAAATCCTATACTAACTTTACATCCAAAACCTACTGGCTATCTTCCTAATCCTACTGACTCTCTTTTTGACTGGATGTTCTGTTCTACATTCAATCATCCAAGGTACAAGGTCCTATGCCATTGTATATCAATGTATCTGAGACATCTGTACAAAACATAATTCAAAGCTAAGTATCCCAATGAAGGGCACAATGCCCTTCTTGGCTTCAAATCATAGCTAGATTTCTGTTTTCATACTTATATTTCACCTCTATATTCTAGTAAATATTGCAGGTTCCCAATACCATTATTCATTGTGCAGAATGATTCCTAACGCAAATCGAACCTGTTATTAACACAAAACATACATTGTTCCCTCAATCTCATTTTACAGAAGAGCAGGGAAAGAATTGTTCTTTCAATACAATAAATTAGGGTACCTTCCACCTGCTGAGAATCTCAAAGATCCATGCAGAAATGATACCTTGAGAAGTTCTAGGCAGGTATGAAGGACCTGAGAGAGCAATAGTCATCTTCCATGGCAAAAAACCTGGTCAGGATGAATTAATGTATCTGAATCAGCCTCTCTCTTCTTATTGTAGAGAAGATGGACCAAACCAGGCCTCTGTGGAGAGCTGTTCCCGGGGGCTTATGGTTGATATACCATTCCAACTTGCGAAAGTGTCACAGGAAGCAGGGGCAGACTCCATCTCATGGGACCCTTGGAAGCAACTGTTAGGACAAAGTGGTTGCCAAGGCAGTGACCTCATTCAGTTCCAAAGAAAGTGACATACATCATTTCCTTGGTGATGGAACTCTCTGAATTTGGTATCCAAGAAGAAAGGCAACCAGAAGCAGTCCCAATCCCAGTACCAGTGAACTCACTTGTTTGGATATACCAAGGACAGAGTCAGTCTTTCTAGGTACCTACTGACGTGAAGATGGGCAAATGCCAGGAGAGTTCTGAAGACGGACCTTTCTTGAGAAAGCAGGTAGTGGTTCACCACTTTTTCCTGACAACTTCACAGAGTTGGCCAAAGATTCAGATCTGAGACTGAAAAGGCCATTTTTGGGTAGCATAGTATGGCCCAACAGTCAGAGGACACGCCACATAGGCACAGACCTACTTGGGGGAAGGAGGGGCCTTTGTGGGAGTGGGTGTGGATTTGTTGTTTTGTCTCATGTCCTGAAAATAGGTAGGAAAGGCAGTTTGTTTGTTTTGGAGTTGACTGTTTCTAATAATCTTTTGAGAATGCGAGTGTTTCTATGTCTGTGTATCTCACTGTGTCCGTGGTTGTGATATTAGAAAAGAGAATGCATTAATGGATGTGTCCTGTCTAGTATAAATCTTCCCATAATTCATCCTGCCCAATTTATGAATGGACTGCAGCTTGCCTTATCAATGCACAATGCCTGCTATCTTCCTAATTTCCTGTTTTCTTCCTGAATTCTGGCCACTCTCCAGAATTGGATCATGTTTTTGCATCCAAGATATATACCACCTCAAAGCTCTAAGACATGGCCATTTACTGGATAGCTGAAAAGATTGGCGAGCATCTCAGAAAACTCAGATATCAGTGTGACCAGGAAAATCTCAGTGGAGAAACCCTGCTTTGGGCCTTTTGCTTACCTATTGTTCTGTTGCCCTGAATGTCAGGAAAGTCTTTTCCTCAGGCCACCCCTTTGTGAAGCCTGAAGAAAACAGTTTTCAAATGGAAATGAATGGGCATCACCTGTGGCTCTTTGCTTAAATGCCTTGAAAATGGATGTGTCTGAATTAGGCTCTAGGCCTTTTGTGTGGCTGTGACTTAGATTTTCAGCACCTGATGGATCTAAAGAATGATCCCATGTGTGCATCCAAAACCATAATAGCAAAAAGTTCAGTCATTGTGGATGAAGTCTCTTGCCTTCTTCTGTTAGGTTCCTGGCCACCATCAAGTGAGAATACGGATTCTTTGGGTCAAATGAGTTCTTCAAAGTTCTGCAGAGGTGCTTGGGTTTTCACATGACTCCAAATCACATAAAGAATCTATAACTGACAGTCAGTAGGCCTCAAAATGGAGAAACGGAGCAGTATTAACTTCAAGCTTATTTGATCACTCCTGGTTCACAGAAAGGGTGTCCAGGCCACCCTGACTTTAGGCAAATGAGGGGCAAGAGAGCTTATTTTGGACCCTGTCTTGGGCTGCAGCCCTCTTGGAAATCTCCAGCCAGAAGTTATGATGAGTGAGTATATAGAAGCAGATGAGGGCCATGTGGGAGTGTTTTGCTTTCAAATTTTGTCATTTGTGTGGAAGTTGGAAGAAATGACTGGGTATACCTGGGCTTGAAATCTGGTGTAATTTCCCTTAGAGACTGAGTTGTGGAACTGACCTCAGAGAAGTATTGCCATGAATAGTGTTGGGATTTTAGGAGGCCACACATGAAATTCGCCCTTGGAAACTGAGATTTAGGCCCAGGGTGGCTTTGCACAGAGCACAGGGAATCTCAGGCAGGATATCACAAGATTTTATTCTGAAAGACTTGACAGCCATAGGTGAGATCAAATAATAATGGACCTCAATTGTAGATTTCAATGGGCCTGGCTTCATGTGACCTTTTGGACACTCTTTGGTAGCCTTGCCCGTGAGAGTTCTCTAGAGATTTCATTGAAATGAACTTCCTCACCATTTAATGGTTCCTGAATGAATTGAAACCCACAGTGCCTCCAACTTCATCCTTGAAAAATGGCTAGATAAATACCATGGAATTTATGAAATTCCTATGACCAGGTCACACTGGAAAAGCTTTGGATGTCCTGCTGCTGATCATGAGTATACCAGACAGTGCCTTCATTGACTGGTTTCATGAAAATGTTGTAGAACAGAGATGTCAGTATGTTGAAGCCTGCTGAGTAGTAGGCCTAGAGCAGTGGTGGGCAGGTGTGTGAAAAAACATCTGTGGTGGGGCCAGGTGGATCTGCCATTGGCTTCCAAATGGCTTGTGACTGACATGGTGCAGCCTGCAGTCCCTTTTATGTAAAGGCATCTTGTAATATAAGGTATCAGGTCAATGTTCAGAATGAAGTTGTTGCGGTCAATGGGACAAGCTATGTGGGCTAGAAGCCTGGTTGGTGCATTCTTCTGCAGAAACTGACCCACCACACGTGACAGAACTCCCTCCAGCACTGTGTCCCACTTGAACTCCTTGTATTTCATGAAGCAAATAGCAAACTCCCAGTGCAGCAGCAAGACACAGCATGAAAACTGAAGGATGACCAAATGGCTTCACAGTCCACGCAGGGATACACTTGGACCCCAGTGGCCACAGTTTACGTACAAAATGTAAATTCAGCACTGTTGCCTCATGTTCACTGGAAAATAAGAAACCGTGTCTTCCAGGTCACATAGATGCAGACCTAGCTTTGATGGTCTCACTACGAAGGAAGATAAAGCTCCTGAAAACAACATATCTTTCAAGTGCCCAATCTCAGAGGCAGTTCCTCAAGAAGTCTTTAGGCCAGCAGAGCTCCATGTTTGTGGAGTGTTTACCATTTCCCTTACTTTTAGAAACTCCTCTACCACCTCCAAGTTGTGAAGTCCTGAGCATATTCCATTCCAGATATGTATTAACAGATTTTCAAACTCTTCTAGTCTAATTGTGTCTTACTTGACGCAAAAGTAATGTCAAGCCATAGTTCTGGATGAGAGTGAGAATATTTTTGTGTAGCACATATTTGCATACACATTGGATTCATTTTCCAATTTTCCATGCGAAATACTCAATCCCTGACACTAACCCCTACCCTACTAGACTCTGAGTACTAATCGTAATATTATGGAGAATAATAACCCAAACAGAATAGAAATACAAGGAGTTCAGAGGAGGCATGGTGTATAGTTGGACTTGCCTTTTGCATTATATAGGGTATAAGTTATAAATCTAGTAACTTTTGAATTGAAATACTTCTCCATGTGTTGTTAAAGTTAACAAATATGTGAATTCTTGTCTCCCATTCTCTGTAGCCTATTCAGCACATGTATTTTTATGTGCACATATAGAATCCTACCTGGTATTACACTTACATTCTTGTGAGGTGGATGACTTCCCAGTTACAAATTGTGAGAAGAGATCACTCCTCCTAAAAGCTGTTGGAACTGAAAATTCAACCTATGTGTGAGCTTTGTAGTAGAACAATATTATACATAAATCCATGTTCAGTAAAGTATATATTTTTGCATCTGTGGATGATATATATTTTATGATGAATTTGAAATGGTGTATAAATTGCTGCTTTTTAATGTCTGTGTGTTTGTATATATATATATATATATATATATATATATATATATATATATATATATATATATACACTCTCCACATTTTTCAAAATATGTAATATGTGTATCTTATATACACTCCGTAAATTCATTCATGTGCATGTATGTGGATTCATAATAAACTTTTCACAAGATTATTCTCAGAAATATTCATCCACCTAAAATACATTTGTGTTTCCTAGTACTGAAAACTCTAACTTCACTTAATGGTGCATAAAAATCCTAATATTTCTACAGTAACTGACCCAGTTTAACATCAATTCATTAGATTCCTATGGGACATGATGTGTAATTTGACGTTCATTTTCATTCTTCACTGGTTCATTACTATTTCTTCCGTTTCTGCACATCATAGCATATATATTTCATCCACAAGTTAACAAATTTATAGGCATTTGTTTCACTGTCAATCACTTCCTCCTTCAAAACACATGTATTCCTCCAGGTATCTTGACTGGTATATTCATGAGACTTCTTTCCAAACACATTACTTTCGATTTCCGTAATCACATTTGAAGCAAAACTCAGACACCCTTCATGCTAAACCATAACCCTAATATTACCAATAGATGTATAACTGGTTTGAATGAATGTATGTATATCAGTATAGGATTTCCTGTATATTTTCAGATATCAATTCAATCCATTATTAAAAGTTGGAACCTGTTGTATTATTAATTCACAGTATGGACTATTATGCATTATCTCTATATTCATAGACACAGGGTACACCTCTTTGTACCCCCAATACTAATTTATACAACTTCAAAATATTGCTCCCAGAAATGGTGGAAGAAACACTCCTGTCACCTGATCTACATATACATTTTATCACAGAAATATTCTGGACAGGAAAAGCAAATGTCAGACTTATGATTGTACCAAAGCCTAAATGGAAAGTGAGCATGGATTTCAAGAAAACATCCATGTCCAGGATTCCTAATGCTCTCAAATGTGAATCCAATTGGTGACTACATATTTGTTTCTTCCTAATATTATATGTGCAACCTCAACCCTGTTGAAAATGTCTAATCCTATCACTCACTTTATACTTTCCTGATTTATTAATGTCTCTATTGATATCTGCTTTCCTACATATTTTCCCCAGTTCATCATTGTGACAGACTCTTCACATGTGCTGACATTTACATTCACTCTCTACCCGAAACCCTATAACTAAAGAACTTTGGTCCAAATCCTATACTCACTCTTCTTTTTAAACCTACCGACTATCTTCCTAATCCTGCCAACTATCCCTTTTTAGCTGGATGTTCTCTTCAACATTCAATCATACAAGATACAAGGTCCTATACAATTGTATATCCATTTATCTGAGAAATCTGTGCAGAATATAATTCAAAGATAAGTATCCCACTCAAATGCCCAATGCCCTTCTAGGCTTCATATCTTACCTAGATTTCTGTTTTCATATTTATATTTCACCTATATATTCTTGTACACATCACAAGTTCCCAATTTTATTATTCATCTCTCAGAATGATTCCTAGCCCAAATCAAACCTGTTATTAACCCTAACCACACGCTCTTCCCTCAATCTAACTTCACAGATGTTCAGGGACAGAATTGGTCTTACAATACAGGAATGTAGGGGATCTTCCACCTGCTGAGAACCTCAAAGGTCCATGCAGAAATGATCCCTGGAGAAAATGTAGGCAGCTATGAAGGACCTGAGAGAGCAAAAGTCATCTTCCATGGCAAACAACCTGGTCTGGATGAAGGGATGAGTCGGAAGCAGTTTTTTTTTTCTTAATGTAGAGTAGATGGACCAAACCAGGCCTGTGTGTAGAGCTGTTCCAAGATGCCTATGGTTGATATACCATTCTAACTTGTGAATGTGTCAAGGAAGTAGAGGCAGCCTCCATCTCATGGGACCCTTGGAAGCAACTGTTAGAAAAAAAGTGATTTTCAAGACTGTGACCTCATTCAGTTCCTGAAGGAAGTGACCTACCTCACTTCCTTGGTGATAGAACTCTATGAACCTGGGATCCAGGAATCCAGGCACAAAAGCCAGTTCTAGTCGCAGTCCCAGTGGTCTCACTTTTTTTGATTTACCAAGGACAGAGTCAGTCTTTCTTGGTACCTATTGATGTGAGGATGGCCAAATGCCAGGAAAGCTCTGAAGAGAGGCCTTTTCTGAGAAAGCAGGTAGTGTCTCACCACCGGCTCCTGACAACTTCACAGATTTGGCCGAGGAGCCCAGATCTAAGAGAGGATAGGCCATTCCAGGGGAACATAGTATGGTCCTCAAGTCAAAGGACACTCCGGATAGTCACAGACCTACTTGGGGAAGAAGGTGCCTTTGTGGGTGTGGGTGTGCATTTGTGGCTTTTTCTCATGTTCTGAGAATAGGTAGGGAAGGCGGTTTGTTTGGTTTGGAATGAACTGTTTCTAGTAAGTTGTTTGACAAGGCGAGTGCTTCTTTGTCTGTGTATCCCAGTGTGTCCGTGGTTATAGACATTAGAAAAGAGAATGCATTAATGGATATGTCCTGTCTAGTAGAAAGCTTCCCAGCATTCATCCTGCCAAATTTATGAATGGACTGTGGTTTGCCTTTTCGATGGGCTAAACCTGCTATCTTCCTAAGTTACTGTTTTCATCCTGAATTCAGGGCCACTCTCCAGAATTGGCTCATGGTTTTGTGTCCAAGATATGCACCATCTCTAAGCTATGTAACATGGCCATGTACTGGAAAGCTGAAGGGAATGGCGAGCATCTCAGAAAACTCAGAAATCACTCTGACCAGGAAAGTTTCAGTGGAGAAACCCTGCTTTGGGCCTTTTGCTTACCAATTGTTTTGTTTCCCTGAATGTCAGGAAAGTTTTTGCCTCAGGCCCCCCTTTTTGAAGCCTGAAGAAAACAGTTTTCAAATGGAAATGAATGAGCATCACCTGTTGCTCTTTGCTTAATTGCTTTGAAAGGATGTGTCTCATTCAGACTCTTGGCCCTTTGTGAGGCTGTGGCTTTATTCTCATCAACTGATGGATCTAAAGGAAGATTCTGTGTGTACATCCAAAACCAAAATGGCTAAAAGGACAGTCATTGTGGATGAAGTCTCTCGCCTTCTTCTGTAAGGTTCATGACCTCCGTCAAGTGAGAATAGGGATCCTTTGGGTCAAAGGAATTCCTCAAAACCCTGCAGAGGCTAGCCCATAGGTGCTTGGGTTTTCTCATGACTCCAAATTACATAAAAATCTAAAACCCACAGTCAGTAGGCCTCAAATTGGAGAAGCAGAGCAGTATTAAATGGCAGGCCTATTTGATCTCTCCTGGTTCACAGGAAGTGTGTACAGGCCACCCTGACTTTAGGCAAATGAGGGGCAAGGGAGCTTATTTTGGACACTGTCTTAGGCAGCCCCTCTCATGGAAACCATCCGCCAGAGGTTATGATGAGTGTCTGTTTAGAAGAACATGAGGGCCCTGTGCCAGTGTTTTGGTTTTAATTGTGGTCATTTGTGTGGCAGTTGGAATAGATCCTGGGTCCACCTGGGCTTGAACTCTGGTGTGATTCCCTTTTGGAGACTGAGTTCTGGAACTGACCTTAGAGACGTATTGCCATGAATTGTGTTATGATTTTAGAGGCCACGCATGAGAGTAGCCCTTGGAAACTGAGATCTAAGCCCAGGGTGGCTTTCCACAGAGCACTGGGAATCTCAGCCAGGATATCACATGATTTTATTCTGAAAGTCTTGGCAGCCATAATTGAGAATCAATACACACATAGACCTCACATTGTAGAACTCAATGGGCCTGGCTTTATGTGACCCTTGGCCACTCTTTGGGAAGCCTTGCCTGTGAGTGTTCTCCAGAGCTTTCATTGAAATGAGCTTCCTCACCATTAAATGGTTCCTGAATGAATTGATACCCAGAGTGTCTCCAATTTTATCCTTGAAAAATGGTAGATAAATACCATGAAATTTTTGAAATTCCCATGAGGAGCTGGCACTAGAGAACCATTGGATGTCTATTGCTGATCATGAGTATACAAGACAGTGCCTTGATTGACTGGGTTTCATGAAAATGGTGTATAACAGAGATGCCAGTAAGTTGGAGCCTGCTGAATAGTGGGCCTAGAGCAGTGGTGGGTAGATGTTTGATAAAATATCTGTGGTGCGGGCATGTGGATCTGCCATTGGCTTCCAAATGCCTTGTGACTGACATGGCGCAGCCAGGTGACCCTTATATATAATGGCATCTTTTTATATGGAGAGGTTTCAGGGCAATGTTCAGAATCAGGTTGCTATTGTCAATTTTGCAAGCTATGTGGGATAGAAACCTTGTTGGTACATTCTCCTGCGGACCCTGACCCACCATACGTGACAGAACTCCCTTCAGCACTGTGTCCCAGTTAAACTTCTTTATTTCGTGAAGTAAATACCAAACTACCAGTGCAGAATCAAATAACTCCACGAAATATGAAGGATGATCAAATGGCTTCACAGTCCACAAGGGGAGACACTTAGACCCCAGTGGCCCCAGTTTACCTACAAAGAGAGAATTCAGCACTGCTGCCTCGTGTTCGTTGGAAAATAAGAAACCAATTTCTCCAGGTCACATAGATGCAGACCCTGCTTTGATTGTCTCACTACAAAGGAAGCCAAAGCTCCTGACAACAACATATATTTCAAGTGCCCAACCTCAGAGGCAGTTTCTCAAGAAGTCTTAAGGCTGACAGAGCTCCATTTTTTCTGGTATTTTCCAGTCCCTTACTTTTGGAAACTCCTCTACCACATCCAAGTTTGTGAACTCCTGAGCATTTTCCATTCCAGATATACATTCACAGATTTTCTAATTCTTCTTCTCTTATTGTGTCTTACCTGGGGTGAACGTTATGTCAAGGCATTGTTCTGGATGAGAGTAGAAAGATTTTTGTGGAGCATATATTTGCTTACACATTGGATACATTTTCCATTTGTACATTCTAAATTCTGAATCTCTGACACTAACCCATAACCTACTAGACTCTGACAACTAATCCTAATATGATGGAGAAAAATAACCCAAACAGAATAGAAATACAAGCAGTTCAGAGGAGTCATGGTGTATAGTTGGACTTGTCTTTTGCATTATATTGGGTAGGCGTTATAAAGCTAGTCAATTTTTCGTTGAAAGAGTTCTCCCTTTCTCTGTAGCATATTTAGCACATGTATTTTTATATGCACAAACAGAATCCTACCTGGTACCACACGTACATTCTTGTGAGGTGGCTTACTTGACAGATACAATTTGCAAGAAGACATCACAGCTCCTAAACACTGTTGGAACTGAAAATTCAACCTATGGGTGAACTTCCTAGATGAACAACATTATACATAAATCCATGTTCAGTAAAATGAATATTTTTGCATCTGTGGATGATATATATTTCATGGTGAAATTCGATTGGCATATATATTGCTACTTTTTAATGTCTGTGTGTATTTACATATATATATATATATATATATATATATATATATATATATATATATATAAAGAATCTCCAGATTTTTCAAAATATGAAATATATGTGTCTTATTACACACTCCCTAAATTCATTCATATTCATGTATGTGGATTTATAATCCAATTTTCACAAGATAATTCTCATACATATTCATCCACCTGAAATACATATTTGTTTCCTACTAGTGAAAACTAATTAAGTGAATGGTGCATACAAATCCTAATATTTCTACAGTAACTGACCCAGTTTAACATCAATGCGAGTAGATTCCTATGGGACATGCTATGTGTTTTGACGTTCATTTGTATTCAACACTGGCACATTACAATTTCTTCAGGTGATGCACATCATAGGATATATTTTTCATCCACAATTTCGCAAATTTATAGGCATTTGTTTCACTTTCAATCAATTCCTCCTTCAGAACACAAGTATTCATCCAAGTTTCTTGACTGGTCTTTTCATGAGACTTCTTTAGAAAACACATTATTTTCAATTTTCATAATCATTTTTGAAGTGAAACTCACACACCACACACCATTCATGATAAACAATAACCCTTGTATTAACAATAGATGTATAACTGGTTGGAATTTATATCAATCTAAGATATCTTATATATTTTCAGATATCAATTCAATCCATTATTTAAAGTGGAACCAGCTATATTATTTATTCACAGTGTGGTCTATTCATGCATTATATCTATATTCATAGACACAGGGCACACCTGTTTGTACAACCAATACTTATGTATATGTCTTCAAAATATTACTGCCAGTAATGGTGGAAGTAATACTAATGTCACCTGATCTACATATACATTTTATCACAGTAATATTCGGGACACAAAATGCAAATGTCACACTTTTGATTGTACCGAAGAATGAATGGAAAGTGAACAAGGATTACTAAAAACATTCCTGTCCAGGATGCCTAATATTCTCAAATAGAAATCTTATTGGTGACTACATATTTGTTTCTTCCTAAGATTATATATTCAAACTCAACCCTGTTGAAAATGCCTAATCATATTACTCACTGTATACTTTGCCTGATTTCATAATGTCTCTATTGATATGTGGTTTCCTACATATTTTCCCCAGTTCATCATTGTGACTGACCCTTCACATGAACTTATGTTTACTTTCACTCTCTAACCAAAACCCTATTGCTAGAGAACTTTTGTTCCAAATACTATACTCCCTCTTCTTCCAAAACCTACTATCTAACTAATCCTACCGACTATCTGTTTTTGACTGGATGTTCTCTTCAACATTCAATCATCCAAAGTACAAGGTCCTATGCCATTGAATATCTATTTTTCTGAGACATCTGTGCACAAAGTAAATCAAAGTTAAGTATCCCAATCAAGGGCCCAATGCTTCAAAATTACATAGATTTCAGTTTTCATTCATATATTTAACCTCTATATTTTTATAAATATCAAAGGTTACCAATACCATTATTCATCCCGCAGAATGATTCCGAACTCAAATCAAACTTTTTATTAACCCTAACAATACACTTTTCCCTCAATCTAAATTTAATGAAAAGCAGGGACAGAGTTGGTCTTACAATACAGGAATGTAGGGGATCTTCCACCTGCTGAGAACCTCAAGGTTCCATGAAGAAATGATCTCTGAAGAAGATATAGGCAGCTATGAAGGACCTGAGAGAGCAAAAGTCATCTTCCATGGCAAACACCCTGGTCAGGATGAAGGGATGTGTCTGAATCAGACTCTCTCTTCTTAATGTAGAGGAGAAGGACCAAACCAGGCCTGCGTGGATACCTATTCCCGGGTTCCTATGGTTGACATACCATTCTAACTTGTGAACATTTCAGAGGAACTAGGGGATGCCTCCATCTAATGGGAACCTTGGAAGCAACTATTAGGACAAAATGGTTTACAAGGCAGTGAATTCATTCAGTTCCTGAAGGAAGTGACCTCGCCTCACATCCTTGGTGATGGATCTCTCTGAACTTCTGATCCTGGAAGCCAGGCACACAGAGCCAGTTCCAGTCCCAGTCTCAGTGGGTTCAGTTGTTTGGATTTACCAAGGACAGAGTCAGTCTTTCTTTGTACCTACTGATGTTAGGATGGCCAAAAGCAAGGAGAGTTCTGAAGAGGGGCCTGAGAAAGCCGGCAGTGGCTCAACACTGGCTTCTGACAACTTAACAGAGTTGGCCAAAGAGACCAGATCTGAGACAGGACAGGACATTTTGGGGGAACATTGTATGGCCCACCAGTCAGAGGACACTCTGTAGAGTCACAAACCTACTTGGGGAAAGGAGGTCCCTTTGTGGGTGTGGTTGTGGGTTTATGATTTTGTCTCTTGTTCTGAGAATAGGTAGTAAAGGCAGTTTTTTTTTTTTTGTTGTTGTTTTTTTTTTTTTTTTGGAGTGAACTGTTTCTAGTAAGTCGTTTGACAAGGCCAGTGTTTCTATGTCTGTGTATTCCACTATGTCCATGGTTGTAGACATTAGAAAAGAGAATGCATCAATGAATTTGTCCTGTCTAGTAGAAAGCTTCCCAGCATTCATCCTGCCCAATTAATGAATGGATTGCAGCTTTTCTTAAGGATGGGCAACACTTACTATCTTAGTAATTTCCAATTTTCTTCCTGAATTCTGGCCAATCTTCAGAATAGGCTCATGGTTTTGTGTCCAAGATATGTACCACCTCCAATCTCTGTGACATGGCCATGTACTGGATAGCTGAAGGGAATGTCGAGCATCTCAGAAAACACAGATATCAGTGTGACCAGTAAAGTCTTAGTGGAGAAACCCTTCTTTGGGCCTTTTGCTTACATAATTTTCTTTTGCCCTGAATGTCAAGAAGTTCTTTGCCTCAGACCACCCTTTCGTGAAGCCTGAAGAAAACAGTTTTCAGATGGAAATGAATGGGCATCACCTGTGGCTCTTTGATTAATTGCTTTGAAAAGGGATGTGTCAGAATCCAACTCTAGGCCCTGTTTGAGGCTGTGGCTTAGATTCTCTGCACCTGATAGATCTAAAGAAAGATCCCACGTGTGCATCCAAAACCAAAATGGCCAAAACATCAGTCATTGTGGGTGAAGTCTCTCGTTTTTCTCTGTTAGGTTCTTGACGTCCATCAAGTGAGAATTGGGATCCTTTGCGTCAAATGATTTCTTCAAAGCACTGCAGATGTGGTTGGGTTTTCTTATGACTGAAATTCACATAAAGAATCTATACCTGACAGTCAGTAGGCCTCAAATTGCAGAAGAAGAGCAGTATTAATGGCAGGCCTATTTGATCACTCCTGCTTCACTGGAAGTGTGTCCAGGCCACCCTGACTTTAGGCAAATGAGGGGGAAGGGAGCTTATTTTGTACACTGTCTTGGACTGTGCCCCTCATGGAAACGTCCAGCCAGAAGTTATGATGAGTGTCTATATGGAAGAAGATGAGGGCCATTGGGGAGTGTTTTGGCTTTAATTGTGGTGATTTGTGTGGCAGTTGGAAGAGATGACTGGGTCCACCTGGGCTTGAACTCTGGTGTGATTCCCCTTAGAGACTGAGTTCTGGAACTGACCTCAGACAAGTATTGCCATGAATTGTGTTGGGATTTTAGGAGACCACGCATAAGATTTGCCCTTTAAACTGAGATCTAGCATTGAAGTGCTCTGTCCCATAATGAAAGATATACAAACAGTGGAAGCAACGACACATGACACAGACAAGACATGACAATAAAGACAGGCAATGGATGTCCAACACTGAGACCAGGACTGAGTAGCCGGCAATAACCAATGGGCTGGCAATACCGAATCCGAAACAAAATATCACTGAGTCGAGGAGACTATTGTAACTCAATTTCGAAAGTCCTCTGGGGCCTCCCCCAGGGATGTGGCCTGTGGCTCTGTGACACGTCTGTCAGCCACTGTTGGAGAGAGCTCACGCTCTTCATCGACAGCCATTTTGCCAAGTCCTAACCTGAAACCTGAAACCAGAAAGAGGTGACTTACTTACCCCGAGAGTAGCCCGTTTTGGTCTCACGTCGGCCGCTTCTAGGTATTAGTGGACACTTCATGTGTAAAGGTCGGGCGAGCATTGGAGGAAGAGACTACCAAGAAACTGACTCATGCAACAGCAAAGGGTTTATTGGAGGTCCAGCATGCTGTGGCTCAGAGCTCACTTGAATATAGCAGAGAGCCCTGAGAACAGTTTGAGCAGAGCTTATCTACTTTCATTGGAGAGGGCAAGGAGGGAAGTTTATTGATAGTTCAGTGGGAGTGGGCGGTTTGCATGCAACCAGGTGAGAGAGTAAATTCTGCAGTTTGGAAACTTGGGACAGCACTTTCTGGGAACAAGATTAGCAAACAGTTCTCAAGATTTCAACAGTGTTTTGTTAAGCATAGAGAAAAACAGGAAGTGACAAGTACCTATTTTATTTATCATTCACTACCAACTATACCTTTTTAAATGGATGTTCTCATCTACATTCAATCTTCCAAGGTCCATGGTCCTATGCCATTCTATATCGATTAACCTGAGACATATGTGCAGAACGTAATTCAACGCTAAGTATCCCAATTAGGGGCCCAATGCCGTTCTGGGATTCAAATCTTACTTAGATTTCTGTATTCCTACATATATTTCAACTATATATTCTTATACATATCGCAGGTTCCCAATACAATTATTCATAAAGCAGAATGATTCCTAACCCAAATCGAACATGTTATTAACCCTAACCATACACTGTTCCCTCAATCTAACTTTACAGGAGAGCACGGACAGAGTTGATCTTACAATACAGGAATGTAGGGGATCTTTCACCTGCTGAGAACCTCAATGGTCCATGGAGAAGATGTAGGCAGCTATGAAGGACCTGAAAAAGCAAAAGTCATCTTCCATGGCAAACAACCTGGTCAGGATGAAGAGATGTTTCTGAATCAGCCACTCACACCCAGTGTACTGTGCCACCTCACAGGTGAATACCGAGTTAGAAGGACAAAAAATTATCTTGTTAGGATCTTACAGAAAAATGGGTGTGCACCGAAACCTAGAAGAATGATTTCTACCAACGAGGTCCGGTAATTGAGTCTCAAACACGAGCCAAATGTGTGACGGGAGATCCGGGCTGACTGATCCGTGCGGCCCGCCCCGTGGCTACAGACGGCGGGGCACCACCAAGAAGCGACCAGCATGCAGGGAGAAACGTTGCTGTGGAATCTGTGGAATCCTGCCGGCTGACCTCCTACTGAGCCCCGGGCTGAGTTTGGGATTTCAGACGGGGAAGGAAGTGCTACAGTTCTATCCCCCACAATGAAAACTACACCAAGGAAACCAAAGGCCACCATCTTGGAGAGCTGAAGTAACCACTGCCACTCTCTGACAGATTGCAACAATAAAACAGGTGTGTGTTACTCAGCTCATCTACCATACAGCAGGGAATTCACATAAAATCTCTCTTAGGCTTTCCATGAGAGGGATTATCAGAGAGAGCCTGCATAAAGAGGTGGGGAAAGCTAGAGGCACCTTACCTTCAACTCCCCCTCCCACCAGTGGCGAAAATGAACCTGTCTAGCCAGTGCTGGGGGAGGGGCAAGTGGAAAAAATCAAAACAATAGAGTACCGGGGTTCCAAATAGACACCATCCACACCCATGAAACGGCAGGCCCAGAGTACAGTTTGAGCTGCCGAGAGGCATCACTCAGGGGAAATCTGGTCTAGCAGGAGAAACCAGGACTAGCAGGAGAAACCAGGGGACTAGAGGCCAGGCCCACGTAACAGGGTGGCTGGAGAATGCCCGCCGCTGGTGACAGCCAGCCCGCTACTGGTGTGACTGGGCGGCAGGTGACGGCCTTCCCACCAGCGACCGATCGCCCGCTGGCTGCACGCACAACTGGGTGGCTAGAGATCGCCCGCCCGCCAGTGACAGCCCACCCGCTGACTGCGCGACTGGACGGCTGGAGACCGCCCGCACGTCGGCGACTGGGAGTTGAAAACAACCAGAGAAAGTCCAGTCCCACCACCCCCCCCATTTGAACAACCTGGCAAGGAGCCTGGGGCCCGCCATAGAAGACAGGTGACATCAATGGAGCTCGGCCGTCGCAATTCCTTCCCAGTGGAATCCACTGTAGCAGGCATAGTCTACCAACACAAAGGAGAGGCAACAGAGATATATAAAACCAAAGCAAATCTATAGAAGAGAGCAGAAACACAGCAATCAAATAGAGATGGAAAGTAACGTGAACATCATGAAAAAAAGGAAAAAAAAAGGTGTACAAACAATGCAGGACAACTTAATTCTACAGGAGGACCTAGAATTATTAGAAAAAGGGATAGGGAAAAAACTTAAGGCATACCTAACTCAGATGGAAAGGAATATTAGAGAAGACATGAGGCAACAAGTCCAAGCAATAAAAGTATATTTTGAAAATAAATTAAACAAATTCAAATGGCAAAGAACAAGGTTTACCAGGAGATAGAGATCTTAAAAAAAATCAAACAGTAATCCTAGAAATGCAAGAAACAATAAACCAAATTTAAACTCAAACAAGAATATTACAAATAGACTGGATCAAGTAGAAGTTAGAACATCAGATAATGAAGACAAAGTTTATCAACTTGAAAAGAATATAGTCAACACAGAAAAGATGCTTAAGTCCCAAGAGCAATCTATTCAATAGATATGAAATGTCATAAAAAAAAAAATTTCAGAGTCATCGGGATAGAAGAAGGCATAGCGATTCAAACTAAAGGAATGGACAACTTATTAAATGAAATAATTCTAGTAAAATTCCCAGAGATGATAGATGGAATGGATTGCCAAATCCTTGAAGCCTACAGCACCCCAAACATTCAAAACCATAATAGACCAACTCCAAGACATATAATTATGAAGATAGCCAACATACAGAACAAGGAGAGAATATTAAAAGCTTCAAGAGAAAGGATGCAGATTACATTCAGGGGTAAACCAATTAGATTAACGACTGATTTTTCATCACAAACTTTGAAAGTGAGAAGATCCTGTAACAATGTGTTTCAAATGCTGAAAAATAATGGATTCCAACCAAGAATACTGTATCCAGCAAAATGAAGCTTCAGATTTGACAATGAAATTAAAGTCTTTCATGATAAACAAAAGCTAAAAGAATTTGCAACCAGAACATCAGCACTACGAAGAATTTTGAGCAAAATACTACAAGAAGAGGAATTGAAAAATAGTACCCCAAACTAACAGAGGAAAGTATCTAAGTAAAGGGGGAAGAAAATAACCAAAAAGTAAAAACTAGCCAAACTAAAATAAATAAATAAATATACATGAATGGAAGTACAAATCATATTTCAATTGTAACCTTAAATGTTAATGGCCTAAACTCACCAATCAAGAGACATAGGCTAGTAACCTGGATCAAAAAAACAAATCCAACAATATGTTGCCTTCAGGAGACTCATATGATAGGTAAAAACATACACAGGCTCAAAGTAAAAGGTTGGGGAAAATCATACCATTCAAAGGCCCTCGGAAGCAAGCAGGAGTGTCCATACTCAAATCGAATACAATCAACTTCAAACCTACGTTAATCAAAAGGGATAAAGAAGGACACTATATACTGTTAAAAGGAACTATCCACCAACAAGACATAACAATTATCAATTTGTTAGCACCAAACAATTGAGCTGCAACGCTCATAAAACAAACTCTCCTCAAGTTAAAGAGTCAAATAGACTACAACACAATAATTATGGGTGACTTCAACACACCACTCTCGCCATTAGACAGATCCTCTAGAGAAAAACTGAATAAAGAAACTATAGAATTCAACAGCACAATCAGTAACCTAGACTTAACCGACATATATAGAATATATCAACCATCCTCAAGTGGATACACCTTCTTCTCAGCAGCACAGTGATCCTACTCAAAGATAGACCGAATATTAGGTCATATGGAAACACTTAGTAAATATAAAGGCATTTAGATAATACCATCCACCATATCTGATCATAATGAAATGAAACTGGAAATCAATGATAAAAGAAGGAAGGAAAAATCCTACATCACATGGAAAATGAACAATATTCTACTGAATGATAAATTGGTTACAGAAGACATAAAGGAGGAAACAAAAAAATTCTTACAGACAAATGACCATACAGACAAAACATACTGTAATCAATGGGACACAATGAAAGCAGTTTTAAGAGGAAAATTCATTTCTTGGAGTTCTTTCCTCAAAAAAAGAAAAAAACAACAAATAAATGAACTCAAACTACACCTCCAAAACCTAGAAAAGGAAGAGCAAAATAACAGCAAATGTAGTAGAAGACAAGAAATAATTAAAATTAGAGCAGAAATCAATGAAATTGAAACAAAAAAAATACATTGACAAAATTGATAAACTTAAAGTTGGTTCTTTGAAAAAAATAAATAAGATTGACAGGCCCTTAGCCATGATAACGAAGAGAAGAAGAGAGAGAACTCAAATTATTAACATACGGGATGAAAAACGCAATATCAGAACAGACACTACTGAAATACAGAAGATAATTAGAAAGTATTTTGAAACCCTATATTCCAATGAAGTAGAAGATAGTGAAGATATCAATAAATTTCTTAAGTCATACGATCTGCCCAGATTGAGTCAGGAAGACACACACAATTTAAACAGACGAATAACAAAGGAAGAAATAGAAGAAGCCATCAAAAGACTGCCAACCAAAAAAAGCCCTGGACCGGATGGGTATAGAGCGGAGTTCTACAAAACCTTCAAAGAAGAATTAATACCAATTCTTTTCAAGCTATTTCAAGAAATAGAAAAACAAGGAGCTCTTCCAAATTCATTCTATGAGGCCAAAAGCACCCTGATCCCGAAATCAGACTAAGACACTTCAAAAAACAAAACTACAGACCAATATCTCTAATGAACTTGGATGCAAAAATTCTCAATAAAATCCTGATGAATTGAATACAAAAGCATATCAAAAAAATTGTGCACCATGATGAAGTAGGATTCATCCCTGGGATGCAAGGCTGGTTCAATATACAGAAATCAATAAATACTATTCACCACATCAATAGACTTAAAGACAAGAACCATATGATCATCTTGATAGATGCAGAAAAAACATTTGACAAAGTACAGCATCCCTTTGTGTTCAAAACACTAGAAAAACTAGGGATAACAG
This sequence comes from Callospermophilus lateralis, assembly GCF_048772815.1. Taxonomy (NCBI): domain Eukaryota; kingdom Metazoa; phylum Chordata; class Mammalia; order Rodentia; family Sciuridae; genus Callospermophilus; species Callospermophilus lateralis. Next base: position 1,261,877 of record NW_027513281.1, read on the forward strand.
GAACTTACCTCAACATTGTAAAAGCTACTTATGCTTAACCTCAAGCTAGCATCATCCTAAAAGGAGAAAAACTGAAGGCATTCCCTCTAAAATCTGGAACAAGACAGGGATGCCCTCTATCACCACTTCTATTCTATTTAGTTCTTGAAATTCTAGGCAGAGAAATTAGACATACAATAGAAATTAAAGGCATAAAAAAAGTAAAAGAAGAACTTAAATTATCGCTATTTGCAGATGACATGATAATATATTTAACAGACCCAAATGGGTCTACAAAGAAACTGCTAGAGTTAATAAATGAATTCAGCAAAGTGGAAAGATATAAAATCAACACACATAAATCAAAGGCATTCATGCATATCAGGAGCAAAACTTCTGAAATGGAAAAGAGGAAAACCACTCCATTCACAATATCCTCAAAGAAAATAAGATACTTGGGAATCAACCTAACAAAAGAGGTGAAAGATTTATATAATGAAAACTACCGAACCCTAAAGACAGAGATAGAAGAAGATCTTAGAAGATGGAAAAATGTACCCTATTCATGGATAGGCAGAACTAACATCATCAAAATGGTGATATTACCCAAATTTCCCTACAGGTTTAAATCGATGCCAATCAAAATCCCAATGGCATTTCTCGTAGAACTGATAAAGCAATCATGAAATTCATATGGAAAAACAAAAGACCCAGAATTGCAAAAGCAATTCTAAGCAGGAAGTGTGAATCTGGAGGTATAGCGATACCAGATTTCAAACTGTACTACATAGCAATAGTTATAAAAACAGCGTGGTACTGGTACCAAAACAGGCAGGAGGACCAATGGTACAGTATAGAGGACACAGAAACCAATCCACAAAATTACAACTTTCTTATATATGATAAAGGGGCTAAAAGCATATTGGGAGAAGGATAGCATCTTCAACAAATGGTGCTGGGAAAATTGGAAATCCATATGCAACAAAATGAAACTGAATCCCTTTCACTCGCCATGCACAAAAGTTAACTCAAAGTGGATCAAGGAGCTAGTTATGAAATCAGACACACTGCATCTGATAGAAGAAAAAGATGGCTACGATCTACATATTGTGGCGTCAGGCTCCAAATTCATTAATAGGACGCCCATAGCCCAAGAGTTAATAACAAGAATAAACAATGGGACTTACTTAAACTAAAAAGATTTTTTTCACAGCAAGAGAAACAATAAGAGAGATAAATAGAGAGCCTACATCCTGGGAACAATTTTTTACTCCTCACACTTCAGATGGAGCCCTAATATCCAGAATATACAAAGAATTCAAAAAATTAAACAATAAGATATCAAATAACGTCATCAACAAATGGGCCAAGGACCTGAACAGACACTTCGCAGAGGAGGACATACAATGAATCAACAAGTACATAAAAAAATGCTCAGCATCTCTAGGAGTCAGAGAAATGCAAATCAAAACCACCCTAAGATACCATCTCACTCCAGTAAGATCGGCAGCCATTATGAAGTCAAACAACAATAAGTGTTGGCGAGGATGTGGGGAAAAGTGTTCACTTGTACACTGCTGGTGGGACTGCAAATTGGTGAGGCCAATTTGTAAAGCAGTATGGAGATTCTTTGGAAAGCTTGGAATGGATGCACCATTTGACCCAGCTATCACCCTTCTCAGACTATTCCCGGAGTGTCTTAAAAGAGTGTACTATAGGGATACTGCCACATCAATGATCATAACGCCACAATTCACAATAGCTAGACTGTGGAACCAACCTAGATGCCCTTCAATAGATGAATGGATAAAAAAAATGTGGCATCTATACACAATGGAGTATTCCGCAGCACTAAAAATGGCAAAATCATAGAATTTACAGGGAAATGGATGGCATTAGAGCAGATTAGGCTAAGCGAAGCAAGCCAATCCTTAAAAAACAAATGCCAAATATCTTCTCTGATATAAAGAGAGCAACTAAGAACAGAACAGTGAGGAAGATCATGAGGAACAGATTAACATTAAACAAAGAAGTGTGGGGGGAGAGAAAGGGAGAGAGAAGGCAAAGCATATGGAAATGGTAGGAGACCCTCAATGTTACACAAAAATACATATAAGAGGTTGTGAGGGGAAATGGTGGGGAAACAATGGAGAGAATTGAACAAGAGCAGATGAGGTAGTGAGGGAAGATGGGAGGGGAGGGGAGGGGGGATAGTAGGGGATAGGAAAGGTAGCAGAATACAACAGTCACTAGTATGCTATTATGTACAAATGTGAATGTGTAACCAATGTGATTCTACAATTTGTATTTGGGGAAAAATGGGAGTTCATAATCCAATTGAGTCAAATGTATGAAAGATGATATATCATGAGCTTTGTAATGTTTTGAACAACCAATAAAAATAAATAAATAAATAGAGGTTTAAAATTGAGTGGCAATAAATCAGCTAAAAAAGGGTTGAGATGCATTCATTTTGCTAAGCAGAAACTTTGTTTTGCGTTGTTGTAACTATCACAAATTTATTTTTCCATAAAATTGGCTTTTTAAAATGCACACAAATTGAGATTAAAGGATGATTCACCTACCTTCATAAAAAATTCATAGCATTTTCTATATTTTTCATATTTCATTTTTTTAGTTAATATTTTGTCATGGACCAGGTCCAGCCTTAGGCTATTCTTCCAGAATACTACCTCATCTTACAAATTGGTACTATGTGTTGGGTTCTTCTTTTCATCTTTTATTTAATAGTTTCTAGCTGATAATGTGTATTTTTCCTTATCTTTATTTGGACATACATACCCAACTATATATTTGCATTTTATGTCTTACTGAGGAAGAGACTCATCAAAAGCTCTTTGTTAAATGTATCAACAATTAAACATTTAGAGCATGCAATAATTCTTAATTTTGCATGAAAATATCTTTGTACCATTTTCTTATAAAGATTTAGAATTATTAATAATGCCCCTACTGTAATAAGTAACTACTTACAAGAAGAATTAAACAATTGACTTTATATCAATTATGAATATGAAAAGTACTAAAATAAGTATTTGGCAATTAATACATAATTGATAGGAATAAAATCACAAGAAAGCCATTTAAAATGTTAGTGCATATGGTCTTTAAATAAGAGGTTGTTCCAAAAAATTTCTCTAATTCATAAGATATAATATGCCATATTACAGCTTAATGTGATATAAAACCTTAAATTATTAGTATTGATAAAAAAGAATGATACCTGTTTACTTAAATATGTTTATTTGATTTTCACTGAAAGATGTTAATTCTTAAAGACTTCAGAATTCAGAAAGTCTTGGTGTATATTATTTCTAACAGGCTAAAAAAAGTACTTTTAAATATATATGTATATATATAATATATGTAATGCATATGCAAGAATATAGATATGTATGTATAATAAATGTATTGTAATATATCTATCAGGTGATTATAATTATTAAATTTTCTCAAGAAACAAGAATGACTATAAAGAACACTCTCAAATTTAAATTTCATAGCATACTACTGTTTGTAATGACATGAGAGAAAAATAGATATGGAGGGAAAACGAAAAAGGAAGAGAGAGAAGGGGGAAAATGAGGAAGAAAGTGAGTAAAGAAGAGAGAGAGGCGTGTTCACTGTTAAGATAAAAGTGGAGTGGCTGGGTTTGTGGTTCATTGTTAACATATTTGCCTAGTATGTGTGAGGCACTGGGTTCTATTCTCAGCACCACATACAAATAAACAAAATGAAGATCCATCAACAACTGAAAAAATAAAAAATAAAAACGGAGAAATATTACCAAAATTCCAAGCTTTTATGAATGTTAAATAAAAAAACATGTTACATAGCCTGATGTAATTTCTAGACTCCCCAAAAGAGTCATTAAATGTTAGATAATTAGTGCTATAGCTAAAAATCCAGTGCTCTTTCCTCTACATTCTGTGGCATTCTAGTGCTAAAATAAATTCTAGTATAACACCAAAAAAAAAAAAAAATTCTAGTATTTCTACAGTAACTGACCTAGTTTAACATCAATGCAAGTAGATTTCAATGGGACATGATGTGTATTTTGAAGTTTATTTTTATTCAGCACTGGAACATTACTATTTCTTCAGTTTATGCACATCATAGAATATATATTTCATCCACAAGTTCGCAAATTTATAGGAATTTGTTTCACTTTCAAAAACTTCCTACTTCAGAACAAATGTATTCCTCCATGTTTCTTGACTGCTCTTTTCATGAGACTTCTTTCCAAACACATTATTTTCGATTTCCATTATCACATTTGAAGCAAAACTCACACACCCGTCATGATAAACCATAACCCTAATATTACCATTAGATGCACAACTGGTTGGAATGAATGATTGTATATCAATATAAGATTTCTTACTTAGTTTCAGATATCAATTCAATCCATTATTTAAAGTGGAGCCAGTTATATTATTTATTCACAGTATGGTCTTTTCATGCATTATCTCTATATTCATAGACACAGGGTACACCTCTTTTTACCCCCAACACTAATTTATATGTTTTCAAAATATTGCTCCCAGAAATGGTGGAAGAAATACACATGGCATGTGATCTACATATGCATTTTATCACAGAAATAGTCTGGAAACAAAAAGCAAAGGTCACACTTATGATCGTACCAAACCTAAATGGAAAGTGAACATGGATTACTAAAAACATCCATGTCCAGGTTGCCTAATGCTCTCAAATGAAAATCCTATTGGTGACTACATATTTGTTTCTTCCAAAGATTATATATTCAAACTCAACCCTGTTGAATATTTCTAATCGTGTCACTCACTTTATACTTTGCCTGATTTTGTAATGTCTCTATTGATATCGGCTTTTCTACATATTTTCCACAGTTCTTTATTGTGACTGATTATTCACATGTGCTGACACTTACATTCACACTCTAACCGAATACCTATTGCTAAAGAACTTTTGGTCCAAATCCTATATTCCCTCTTCTTCTTAAAACCTACCTACTATCTTCCTAATCCTACCGACTATCACTTTTTGACTGGATGTTCTCTGCTACATTCAATCATCCAGGTACAAGGTTCTATGCCATTGTATATCGATTTATCTGAGACATTTGTGCAGAATGTAATTCAATGCTAAGTATCCCAATCAAGGGCCCAATGATTTCTGGGCTTCAAATCTTACTTAGATTTCTGTTTTTGTACATATATTTCACCTCTATATTCTTATAAATATCACAGGTTCCAAAACCATTATTCATCCAGCAGGATGGTTCCTAACCGAAAATGAAAATGTTATTAACACTAACCATACACTGTTCCCTCAATCTAACTTTACAGAAGAGCAGTGACAGTGTTGGTCTTACAACACAGGAATGTATGGGATCTTCCACCTGCTGAGAACCTCAAAGGTACATGCAGAAATGATCCCTGGAGAAGATGTAGGCAGCAATGAAGGACCTGAGAGAGCAAAAGTCATCTCAATGGCAAACAATCTGGTAGGATGAAGGAATGTGTCTGAATCAGCCTCATTCTTCTTAATATTGAGAAGATAAACCAAACCAGGCCTGTGTGGAGAGCTGTTCCCGGGTCTCCATGGTTGAGATACCATTCGAACTTGTGAAAGTGTCACAGGAAGTAGGGGCATCCTCCATCTCATGGGAACCTTGAAGGCAACTGTTAGAACAACGTGGTTTTCAAGGCAGTGAGCTCATTCAGTTCCTCAAGGAAGTGACTTCACCTCACTTCCTTGGTGATGGAAGTCTCTGAACTTGGGATCCAAGTTCAGGCACCCAGAGCCATAACCCATCCAAGTCCCAGTGGACTAACTCGTTTGGATTTACGAAGGACAGAGTCAGTCTTTCTTGGTACCTACTGATGTGAGGATGGCCAAATGCCATGAAACCTCTGAAGAGGGTCCTATCCTGATAAAGCAGGTAGTGGATCACCGCTGGCTCCTGACTACATCACAGAGTTGGCAAAGGAGAGCAGATCTGAGACAGAACAGGCAATTTTGCGAGAACATAGTATGGCCCACCCGTCAGAGGACACTCCGGATACCACAGACCTACTTGGGGGAAGGAGGTCCCTTTGTGGATGTGGGTGTGGGTTTGTGGTTTTGTATCATGTTCTGAGAATGGGGAAGAAAGGCGGTTTGTTTGGTTTGGAGTGAACTGTTTCTAGTAAGTCGTTCGACAAGGCGAGTCTTTCTATTTCTTTGTATCCCACTCTGTCCGTGGTTGTCGAAATTAGAAAAGAGAATGCAACAGTGGATGTGTCCTGTCTAGTAGAAATCTTCCCAGCATTTATCCTGCCCAATTGAAGAATGGACTGCGGCTTGCCTTATGGATGGGCAACACCTAGTATCTGCCTAAGATCCTGTACACTTTCTGAATTCTGGCCACTCTCCAGAACAGGCTCATGATTTTGTGTCCAAGATATGTACCACCTCCAAGCTCTGTGACATGGCCATGTACTGGATAGCGATAGGGAATGAGAGCATCTCAGAAAACTCAGATATCAGTGTGACCAGTAAAGTCTCAGTGGAGAAACCCTGCTTTGGTCCTTTTGCTTACATAATGTTCTGTTGCCCTGAATGTCAGGAAGGTCTTTGCCTTAGGCCACCCCCTTGTGAAGCATGAAGAAAACAGTTTTCAAATGGAAATGAATGAGCATCACCTATGGTTTTTGCTTAAGTGCTTGGGAAAGGGATGTGTCTGAATCAGCTTCTTGGCCCTGTGTGAGGCTGTGGCTTAAATTCTCAGCACTTGATGGATCTAAAGAAAGATTCCTTTTGTGCTTCCAAAACCAAAATGGCCAAAAGAGCAGTCATTGTGGATGAAGACTCTCGCCTTCCTCTGTAAGGTTTCTGACCTCCATCAAGTGAGAATAGGGATACATTGGGTCAAATGAGTTCTTCAGAACCTTGCAGAGGCTAGCCCGTAAGTGCATGGGGTTCCTCATGACTCCAATTCACATAAAGAATCTATACCAAACAGTCAGTATGCCTCAAATTGGAGAAGCGGGGCAGTCTAAACGGCAGGCATATTTGATCACTCCTGATTCACAGGAAGGGTGTTCAGGCCACCCCGATTTTAGGCAAATGAGGGGTAAGGGAGCTTATTTTGGACACTGTCGTGGGCTGCGCCCCTCATGGAAACCTCCAGACAGAGGTTATGATGAGTGTCTATATGGAAGAAGACAAGGGCCATGTGGGAGTGTTTTGGTTTTAATTGTGGTCATTTGTGTGGTGGTTGGAATAGATGACTGGGTCCACCTGGGCTTGAAGTCTGGTGTGATTTCCCTTAGAGACTGAGTTCTGGAACTGACTTCAGAGAAATATTGCCATTAATTCTGTTGGGATTTTAGGAGGCCATGCATTAGAGTCGCCCTTGGCAACTGAGATCAATCCCAGGGAGGCTTTCCACAGAGCATGGGCAATCTCAGCCAGGATATCACATGATTTTATTATAAAAGACTTGGCAGTCATAGATGAGATTCAAAACAAACATGGACCTCACACTGTAGACCTCAATGGGCCTGGGTTCATGTGACCTTTTGGCCACTATTTGGGAAGCCTTGACTGTGAGAATTCTCCAGAGCTTTCATTGAAATGAGCTTCCTCACCATTTAATGGTTCCTGAAAGAATTGAAACCCACAGTGCCTCCAACTTCATCTGTGAAAAATGGCTAGATAAATGCCTTTAAATTTTTGAAATTCCCATTAGCAGGTGGCAGTGGAGAACCTTTGGATGTCCTGTTGCTGATCAGGAGTGTACCAGACAGTGGTTTGATTGACTGGGTTTCATGAATATGGTGTAGAACAGAGATGCCAGTATGTTGGAGCCTGCTGAGTAGTTGGCCCAGAACTGTGGTGTGCAGGTGTGGGATTAAATTTCTGTGGTGGGGCCATGTGGATCTACCATTGACTTCCAAATGGCTTGTGGCATACATGGTGCAGCCAGAAGACCCTTATATGTAAAGGCATCTTGTTATATGGAGAGGTTTCAGGGCAATGTTCAGAATCAGGTTGCTATCTTCAAGTGGGCAATCTATGTGGGATAGAAGCCTGGTTGATGCATTGTCCTGCACACTCTGACCCAACACACATGATAGAACTCCCTCCAGCACTGTGTCCCGGTTGAGCTCCTTGTATTTTGTGAAGCAAATACCAAACTCCCAGTGCAGCAGCAAGAAACACCATGAAAAGTGGAGGAAGACCAAATGGGTTCACAGTCCACACGGCGAGACACTTAGCCTTCAGTGGTGACAGTTTACCTACAAAGAGAGAATTCAGCACTTTGCCTCATTTTCATTGGAAAATAAGAAACCAATTTCTCCAGGTCACATAGATGCAGACCCAGCTTTGATGGTCTCACTACAAAGGAAGCTAAAGCTCCTGACAACAACATATATTTCAAGTGCCCAACCTCAGAGGCAGTTTCTCAAAAAGTCGTTAGGCCTGCAGATCTCCATGTTTGTGGAGTGTTTACCTGTTAGACCAGGACGCAAGAAAAGACCACTGACTCCAATTAAAATCAAATTAAATTAAGCTTATTATTTCCATCAGCCTGGCTAACTCTTCCTCCCAAAACGGTGGGAACAAGACAGCAACCCCAACTTTCCTACAGCCCAGCTTTAAAGCCCAGAAAAGTTACACAAAAAGGGGGTTACAGATAACAGAACTTTAACAAGCATCACACTAATGGTAGTTTACACTTTTTTTTTGCTCACCCCAACATCAGAAATTATGAGGACCATTAGAGCCTCAGAGACTCGTTGTCTGTCCAGGGAAAGAAAATATTTATGAGGTGTCACTAAAGTTTCAGAGAGGGCTGCGATCTGGTCAGAGAGCAAGGCATGGGTGAGTTTAAAGCATGGGTAGACATTCCACGCAGGTTCAGAATTTGCAGTAATTTTTAGTAAAGCCAAAATTATGTTTTCCTGGCTTTCTGGCAACATGGCTCCCAATTTTAATAAAAAATCAGGTTGGGTCTATCAACCCTGTCCCTTACTTTCAGAAACTCCTCTACCACCTCCAAGGTTGTGAACTCCTGGGCATTTTCCATTCCAGATATGTATTCAAAGACATTCTAACTCTTCTCCTCTAATTGTGTATTACTTGGGAAGAATGTAATGTCAAGGCATTGTTCTGGATGAGAAAGGAAAGATTTTTTGCATGCACATTGGATTCATTATCTAATTTTCCATTCAAAATCTTTTATCCCTGACACTAAACCCTACCATACTAGACTCTGACTACTAATCCTAATATGATGGAAAAAATAACCCAAACAAAATATAAATACAAGCTGTTCAGAGTAGGCATGGTGCGTAGTTGGATTTGACTTTTGCGTTATATAGTGTAGGTGTTATAAATCTAGCAAATTTTCTGTTGAAATAGTTCTCCGTGTGTTTTTAAATGTAACAAATATTTGAATTCCTGTCTCCCTTTCTCTGTAGCCTATTCAGCTCATGTATTTTTATATGCACATATAGAATCCTACCTGGTACCACATGTACATTCTTGTGAGGTGGATGACTTGACAGATACAAATTGTGAGAATAGATCACTCGTCCTAAATGCTGTTGGAACTGAAAATTCAACTTATGGGTGAGCTTCCTAATTGAACAACATTATACATAAACCCATGTTCAGTAAAATGAATATTTTTGGATCTGTGGATGATATATATTTCATGATGAATTAAGATTGCCATATATATTGCTACTTTTTAATGTCTGGATGTGTGTGTGTGTGTGTGTGTGTGTGTGTGTGTGTGTGTGATATATTCCCCAGATTTTTCAGAATATGAAATATATGTGTCTTATTATACACTCCCTAAATTCATTCATATTCATATATGTGGATTTATAATCAACTTTTCACAAGATGATTATCAGAAATATTCATCCACCTGAAATACATATATGTTTCCTAGTACTGAAAACAAACTTCAGTGAATTGTGCATACAAATCCTAATATTTCTACAGTAAATGACCCAGTTTAACATCAATGTGTGTAGATTCCTATGGGACATGATGTGTATTTTGACTTTCATTTTTATTCAGCACTGGTACATTACTATTTTTTTCAGTTTATGGACATCAGAGGATAAATATTTCATCCACAATTTATCAAATTGTTAGGCATTTGTTTCACTTTCAATCACTTCCTGATTCAGAACACATGTATTTCTTCATGTTTCTTGACTGCTCATTTCATGATACTTCTTTCCAAACACATTATTCTCAATTTCCATTATCACGTTTGAAGCAAAACTCACACACCCGTCATGATAAAACATAAAAGTAATATTACCATTATATGTATAATTGGTTGGAATGAATGATTGTATATCAATATAAGATTTTCTGCATATTTTCAGATATCAATTCAATCAATTATGTAAAGTGTAATCAGTTATAGTATTTATTCACAGTATGGTCTCTTCATGCATTATCTCTATATACATAGACACAGGGTACACCTCTTTGTACCCCCAATACTAATTTATATGTCTTCAAAATATTGCTCCCAGAAATGGTGGAAGAAATACTCTTGTCACCTGATCTACATATACATTTTATCACAGTAATATTCTGGACACAAAATGCAAAGTTCGCACTTATGATTGTTCCAAAGACTAAATGGAATGTAAACATGGATTACTAAAAATATCCATGTCCAATTTGCCTAATGCTCTCAAATGTCAATCCTATTCGTGACTACATATTTGTTTCTTCCTAAGATTATATATTCAAACTCAACCCTGTTGAAAATGTCTAATCCTATCACTCACTTTATAGTTTGTCTGATTTTGTAATGTCTCTATTGATATCTGCTTTCCTACATATTTCCCCATTTCATCATTGTGACTCATTCTTCACATGTGCTGACATTGACATTCACTCTCTAACCAAACCCTATTGCTAAAGAACATTTTGTCAAAATCCTATACTCACTCTTTTTTCTAAATTTACTTACTATCTTCCTAATCCTACCTACTGTCCCCTTTTGACTGGATGTTCTCTTCGACTTTCAATCATCCAAGGTACAAGGTCCTATGCCATTTTATGTCGATTTATCTGACACACCTGTGCAGAACATAATTCAAAGCTAAGTGTCACAATCAAAGGCCCAATTCCCTTCTGGGATTCAAATCTTACCTAGATTTCTGTTTTCATACTTATATTTCACCTATATATTCTTATAAATATTGGAGGTTCCCAATACAATTATTCATCCTCTAGAATGATTCCAAACTCAAATCGAACATGTTATTAATCCTAATTATACACTCTTCCATCAATCTAACTTTACAAAAGATTAGGGACAGTTTGTCTTACAATACAGGAATGTAGGGGATCTTCCACCTGCTGAGAACCTCAAAGGTCCATACAGAAATGATCCCTGGAGAAGATGTTGACAGCTATGAAGGACCTGAGAGAGAAAAATTCATCTTCCATGGAAAACAACCAGGTCAAAATGAAGGGATGTGTCTGAATCTGCCTCTCTATTCTTAAATTAGCGAAGTTGGACCAAATCAGGCCTGTGTGGAGAGCTGTTTCCAGGTGCCTATTTTTGATATACAACTCTAACGCTTGAAGTGTCACAGGAAGTAGGGGCAGCCTCCATCTCATGGGAACCTAGAAAGAAACTGTGAGGACAAAGTGTTTGCCAAGGCAGTGACCTCATTCAGTTTCTGAATGAAGTCACCTACCCCATTTCTTTGGTGATGGAACTCTCTGAACTGTGGATCCAAGAAGCCAGGCACCCAGAGCCAGTCCCTGACCAAGTCTCAAGGGGTCACATGTTTGGATTTACCAAGGACAGAGTCAGACGTTCTTGGTACCTACTGATGTGAGGATGGCCAAATGCCAGAAGAACTCTGAAGAGGTTCAGTTCATGAGAAAGGAGGGAGTGTCTGACCACTGGCTTCTGAAAACTTCACAGAGTTTGCCAAAGAGACCAGATCTGAAAGAGTTTCCCAATAACATTAGTCATCCCGCAGAATGTTTCCTAACCCAAATCGAACATGTTATTAACCCTAACCATACACTGTTCCCTCAATCTAACGTTACAGAAGAGCAGGGACAGTGTTGGTCTTGCAATACAGAAATGTAGGGGATCTTCCACCTGCTTAGAAACTCAAAGGTCCATGCAGAAATCATTCCTGGAGAAGATGTAGGCAGCTATGAAAGACTTGAGAGAGCAAAAGTCATCTTCCATGGCAAACAACCTGGTCAGGATAAAGGTTTGTGTCTGAAGCAGCCTCTCTCTTCTTAACGTAGAGAAGATGGACCAAACCACGCCTGTGAGGAGAGCTGTTCCTGAGTGCCTATGGTTTATATACCATTCTAACTTGTGAAAGTGTCACAGGAGGTAGGGGCAGCCTCCATCTCAAGGGACCATAGGAAGCAACTGTTAGGACAAAGTGGTTGCCAAGGGAGTGACCTCATTCAGTTCTTGAAGGAAGTTATCTCACGTCACTTCCTTGGTGTTGGAACTCTCTGAACTTGAGATCCAGAACGCCAAGCAACCAGAGCCAGTCCTAGTCCCAGTTCCAGTGGTCTCACTTGTTTGGAATTACCAAGGACAGAGTCAGTCTTTCTTTGTACCTGCTGATGTGAGAATGGCAAAAAGCCAGGAGAGCTCTGAAGAGGGGTCTTTCCTGAGAAAGCTGGTAGTGGCTCACCGCTGGCTCCAGACAACTTCACAGAGTTGGCCAAGGAGACCGGACCTGAGACAGGACAGGCCATTTTGGGAAAACATAGTATGACCCACCAGTCAGAGGACACTCCGGATAGTCATAGACCTACTAGGGGGAAGGTGGTGCCTTTGTGGGTGTGGGTGTGAGTTTGCGGTTTTGTCTCACCTTCTGAGAATAGGTAGAAAAGCCAGTTTGGTTTGGTGTGAACTCTATCTGGTAAGTCCTTTGACAAGGTGAGTGTTTCTATGTCTGTGTATCCCATCATGTCCGTGGTTGTAGACATTAGAAAAGAAAATGCATCAATGGATGTGTCATTTCTAGTTGAAAGCTTCCAGGATTCATCTTGCCAAATTTATGAATGGTCTGTGGC